>NC_140946.1:91456159-92056159 GCF_014529385.1 Adiantum capillus-veneris
TAACTATAACAATGCTATGAATCTCTCTATGCAATTATTATTATAATGATTATTTATATGTCCACTTTGATTTGTAAACAATAAGACACACCTAATTTCAATTGCTACAAAAAAACAAACGAAAGCAATAAAATATATGATTGGTCATTTCATGTAAATACATAATGCACTCTCTTTATAAACCAATGCATGAACTAATGAACTAACGCAAATAAATCTTCAATATAATCACTCAATTGAGGACTACTTGTACCCAGTAAAGGATTGTAGCCCGCCCATGCAACCAATTCGATATATAAAAGCTATTTTAACCCAATCAAGGATTATAGCTCTTATATTGTGGAGTGACAAGTGTAAATCAACTCAAATGCAAGACTTCAAGGATCTTTATATGCCCGGTACACTAGTATACGACATCCAATCCTTGACTATCGACTCGTCATTTACATATGCTCATTTGGACCAATGGCTTCTGCGCAATAAGCATGATTCTCCAAGTTTTCAGTTGTTTTGGTTTCGTACCTTTATGTAGGTAAACGAATTAAAAAATTTTAGAAGTGGTTACCGAATTAAGAATCACGTTCGGTCCAAAAAAAGGACCTGTGACTCTGTAACCTTAGGTCAATTCACAAGGAGATAACTATACCTGGAACTCAGATACACTCCCCCAAGGATTGTCTAGCTAAAAGACCGCGGTTAGCACACTGTGTACTATATATAATTATTTCCACCGGGCTTTTTCATTTTCCCGACGGGCCCCGCAGGGAAAAAAGGAAAACCCGGAGGGCTAACCGGCTCTATAAGTTTTTGCAGGTCAAAATCAAAGTCACGTTAACAATTAATGTGATCACGTGATTTTTTTTTGTAAATACTAAAGTTATTGACGTAATCATTCGATCATGATTACGTTAATAAAATCCATGTCTCAAATAAGCCAACAAATGTGCCAAAACAGACGGAAGCAAGTATAAGACATTATTTATGTAGCCACCTCCAGAAATGGGGGACAGGACGAGGATATAGCCGAGCCCGTCGGGTATGACAGCTCGCCCCGTCGGGCCAACCGAAAATACTGCAGGGCTAACAGGAAAGGCTGGTTCCAACAGGTGCTTGTGAATTTGATGTTATTAGCACTCTCATGGAGTGTTAATAACATGAGTTATTACCACTTCGCACTTCACGTGAAGACGTGAATGAAATCCCTGGAAAGATGGATAGCCCTAGAATGATGGGCCTATATATAATGCACTGGGGGAAAAACCTACTAGAGAGGGTAAAAATGCCTCGACGGTCCTAAGTGTGTTCACACACATCACTACCACATGTCTATGGTAACAGATGCCAACTCCCATGAACTATTAACAGGAAAGAGGAAATCTTCTTCATCTCTTTATAAGCTTTGTCGCAACCCCAAGCCAAATCAAAGATTCTTCAGAGACTGCAATTAAGCCTACGAATTCTTCCATAGATACACAAAAGGTCTCAATCAAAGAGAGAGAGAGAGAGAGAGAGAGAGAGAGAGAGAGAGAGATGATTCTTGACGGTTCTGGCTCGAGATGATTTCCGATTGTTCAGTGCCCCTTGGCCTTGTGCACGTGTCCCCTTCGCCTCCCGTCGGTGTGCGCGTTTGGCCTCCTGTCTCATGTCCCCACTTCCGCGACTCGACATCCCGCTTCCTGCTTTTCTCTATGATTAGCCAGGTGGCCTTGCATGAATATGTGTTGCCTTAATAGAGTGAAAAGATAAAAAGATGATTTTTTGAAAAAAAATCGTACAATTCTGAGAATTGGTTGAGTTGCAAAAGCATATGAAGATCACATTGGAGCATTTGCTTTTTCTTCTCTAGGCACCGTTCACCCGCCCTGACGTCGATCCCTCGACCCTCTTCCCGTGTCATTTATAGACGAGGATAGCTGAGGCCCGTTTTGGGAATAGGCAAGGTGAACAGCTCCTCCATATTGTGACTGGTTGCATCATGGAAAGACAAGTGGACAGCGCTATGCCTCCAAGCGTCCTTGCAACTCACATCGACCACCTCCGCTTATAGGAGCTTGTAGCCACGTGTGTTGCCTAAAAATTGCCTCCCATAACAGAGTAGAAAGAAATAGATAAGGCCCCTGTGTTCAAACTTAGAGTAGGGTGGTTGTCCATGCTCCCAATTCACATTTGACACACTCAACTGCTACGTGTGCTGCACTTTTTGTGGCATTGTCAGTTCCTTGCTTCAACTGATTGAATGAGTCAGCATGCCAACTCAGACTGTGGGCAGTAGCAAAATGTGTAGTCTACTCTTATTAGATGTTTCACAGGGTCATGCCCTCGAGCATGCAACCTACACGAACTCCAAGTCCACCACCAATGTGCGTATGATCTCTCAAAAATCTAACCTAGTATTTGTAGAGAAGATGTTGTACACATGCCTTTCTTATGGAGAGAGTTGTTGTTGCAATGACCCACATCAAGTCCCCCAGCCGGTTGCCAGTCAAACTGAGCGGGCAAAAACCGGTTGACTAAAACAGAGGTCAACGCGGAGTTGACAGTTGACACGTCTCACCTGAGCGATGGCAGCCTGCGCCTCTACCACTACGCCCGCACGCAGGCACTGTCAGCCACCTGAACCTACACGACCCCGATACTTAACATTTGCCGCAAGCCACTGAAGCCTTCTTCAGCACTTCAATCCCTAGCATTTTTGTTGGAGGGACGTGCCACAATTGGATCGTTTAAGAAAGCATGTGCACAATCACCCTTCATGCCTCAGTACAAGCAGACTTGCTTCTTTGCTTTGGCTAGCATTGCTTCTGCTATAGTAGAGCTGGAGGGATTGTTACCAAGGAGAATCAACACCAGCTATAAGCGCATTTCGACACAATATCTGGATCTTAACAGAATTTATGGCTTTGGAGATCATGATTCCCTCTTCCTCTATCTCTTCAATTGCATGACCAATTAATACTGCCATTAAAGCTGCTGCGTAGTGTCCATGATGTCAAATCCTCTCATTGGCAATTTGCTCTGCCAAGCTGCTGTCTGGTGAATACCTCCACGTTCTTGCTTGTGAATGATATCCACCCCTAGCCTACTCTATACTTGCCCTCCCATACACTGCATGTAATTGCACTTGTAGCGTTTAAACACGCCCCGTGGAAGCAAGCTATGCTCCCTGTACTCGTACTGTAACGTGCTATAAACATTTTGAAAAATAGTATTGAGGATGCCCAGAAGGGGCATGACTGCCTTCATCAGCTAGTACACAATAGCTTGCAAGCACCTTGAGGACCGAACATCTCTCATGCTGTAGTAGAGTAAACCAGATAGGAAAAAAGATCAGGAGGGGTTGTTACAACAAAAGCCAAAGAATGGAGAGTTTACAAATCAAGAGCCAATGCTTTAATTTGTTTTCTCTAAGCTACGCATACTCAGAGCATGTTGTAGGCGGCTTCGTTCCTCTCCTGTTTGGTGGCCATCTTCTCCCTCTTGTGCATACATCCAATCGTCCATACACGGCCCTGTTAGAGAGTGCAAGCAAGCTGGAAACATGCCAAGCTTAATGCCAGTCCCTAGCAATGAATGCTGGGAGTTGGAGGTAGAGGAAGAATGGTCATCTTGCATAGCTGGTGATGCTAGAATGGTAGAACCAAAGGCGATGCAGCAAAGAGTGCATGCGCTTCTTCCAGCATCAGGGTCTCTCTCTCCCGCTATCTCATTCCCTGCTTGCTCACCTGTAAGCAGCCCCCGCTGATTTTCAACTCGCGACGACGATCCGCCTCCCTCTGTGTCGCCTTTTTTGGCTCAGGACGTCGCCTCTTGGCCTCATAAAATTAGAGGGGTATTTTGGTAATTTTCCCTAAATAGATTTTCCTTACTTTTTGCCACCTCGCAATACTTGAATACTCCTCTCCGTAACAGAGTAAATACATAGATAGCTTTGATATCAATGTAAGACGAGGGAGATTGTATCCTACCTCACCTCCCAGCCTCTTGCCCTTAATTAGGCAAAGCCCCAAGCTCCGCTCAGATTGGCCCTTGGCCTCTAGACCCTTGGATTGACAATGACAATTGAGATATCATAACCTTCAAAGATGTTCTGCTTCTCAAATACCGCATCTAGTGCCGCTTCAATTGCTTCTTCTATTTGCTTTTTTTTTGCTATAAGTTCTTCTCCTGCATCCAAAGACTCTTGAACCATATGAACCACCTTCATTTTGCATATCACGCTTGCGTCTGATAAAGCATTGCATGTTTTTCTTCATTTCAACTTGATTCTCCATTTTTTTAAGCTACCATCCCAACCTGTTTTATGTGGGGCTCACCAAAAAGTATGTCGAGAAGTTTGTAGTGCGGTTAGGAAGGCACCATAGGCCTCTAACTATGAGAGTTAGTGGCTTAATTGATGACAAAAGCCACTTATTCAAAGAGAAAAACAAAGAGAAGCAACTTCAGGTCATCCATGGAAGCTCGAATCTTACACAAGGCCAAGAACAACTCAAAATTCATGTGTGTGATGATTTCATGTAGCATCAACCCCAATTGTACGGATACAATGTTTGTGTTCCCTATAGGAAACCTTCTCTCAATTAGGTCTCCAATCTCAAAAAAAATAAAAAGTCTTTCAAAATATATTAAGTGCATAAGTGAAGGGTGAGTATAAGAAATGAAAAAACAAATGAAGATGGAAAATCAAAAGACCTTTTGTGTCCATATAAAGAGGTGTTTCTCTTCTCTTTTATTTTTCCTTAAGCATTTTCTTCTCTCTCTCTCTCTCTCTCTCTCTCTCTCTCTCTCTCTCTCTCTCGTGCGCGCACAATGTTGTATCCGTCCTTCCCAGCTAATATTGTTGCAATTCTACATGCTTCGTCATTGCCTATTGCCACATCCTATAGACTAGCGTATTGTTTTTGTCGTTGTTGAGAGAATCTTTGAATTAAGAACACCTTTTAATTTTTTTGAAGCCATTAGGAATACCTTTTAATTCCTCTCTTGATTCTTCCCTTAAACACTGAAAAACAAAGTCGAAGTAAGACGGGACTGCACCAGCCCTGTCTTTTGCAACAAAGCGTGGTCTTTCATAGGGGTGGTGCTAGAGCAACCTTTAGCCAAGCACTTTCCTCTGATAGATAATTGGACATAGCAGAGACATGGTAAGCCTGCACGACAACCTTACGAACGTGATGATGATCGTGAATCGTCACATTGTGCGCCTTGCGTACAATCCTGGATATGAAACCTCTGATAGGCACTTAGAGGTTGATCTATCATTGCGGACACAAACTGCTGGGTTGCGGTTGCTCAATGGTCAGGCATTTGTCCAAGTCCTCCTATATTCAAGTTTCCTAGAATCAATATAGCATTATATTCAAGATCCTTGACCTAAAATACATGTTTTTTATTAGACGGGCATCTAAATGTACCCTAATTTATTCATATTTCCTATAGAGGGGTGAACAAACCTTTCTAATGACCAGCTTACAAAGATTTTGCCCTTCATATGACGGGCAAGATGGCTCAAGAAGGGCAGATGGGCATCAAATCCTATTGCAACAAGTTTGAAATGAATGAGAAGATTTTGTACTTAATATCAAACCTCGATTCAAGAAAGATTTTGACCACAATTTATTTGTACATCATGCACCAAGAAAAAGTGGTCACAACGAACAATTTTGACGTGACATGCTACACATTGTTTTGAAACAGCCTTCTATGCCTTTGTGTGTATGTGTATGTGTATGTGTGTGTGTGTGTGTGTGTGTGTGTGTGTGTGTGTGTGTGTGTGTGTGCACCTTCAAAATGGATACAAGAGACAACAAAAAAACAAGCAGCCTCATAAGATGGGGCGAAAAAATTGTTCACAATCAAGCTTATCTACTTGAGATGGTTTGTGGACTTTTTCCAGCTGATCACATGTAGAAACAGGTATATCCTCTGGTGTAGGTATATAACCTTCAATCTTTAACACTTGGCTCAATCGTTTTAAGCTTGCATAGATCCTTGGACTCTCAGGGTGTGTGGTATCTCCCACCATAAACTCTTCAATGCTATGAGTTGCTTCAATCCAAGCGACCCCCGGCTTTTTCCAAGAGAAACCTGAGATTTGAGAAGCTCGTAGCTGGTCGAAATCTTCCCACATGTGGGCACGGGCATAAATGCTGGACATAAGTGAAGAACCAGATCCATGAGGTTCTACTTTTGAGACTTCATGGAAGCAGTTTTTCCCTAGGTTGATATGGCCATACGTCTTGCAGGCGGTCAATAAAGAGGTCAACCCAGTAACATTCGCCACGGCCGGCATGGTTTCAAGCAAATGCACAGCTTCCTCCAACTGACCTGTGCTTCCAAGAAGGTCAATCATGCAGGTAAAATTTTCAACATTTGGCACAACAGAGCCACATGTAGTCATAGACTCGAGAAACTGTTGGCCTTCCTCTGCTTCTCCTGCATGACTACAAGCTGACAGGACACTGGTGATAATAGTTTGATTCGGCTTTGTCCCTTCGCGTTGCATGTCCTCAACACTCTGCTGAGCTAGTCTCCAGTCGCCATGCTTTGCGTATCCACCTATCACTGCACCCCAAAGAGCAATGTTTTTCTTGAAAGATTTGACCATGGTGTCTTGCGCTTCCTCCATGCTTCCGCACTTGGCGTACATGTCAACAAGAGCCCCTATTATAACCTCATCCACATTGATAACGCTCTCTGCAATAAAATGGTGGACTGACCTGCCCAGTTTCAAGGCGTTTATACTACCGCAAGCTTTCAGAACAAAGACAAATATACCATTGTCTGGTTCAATACCCTCTTGTTGCATATCTTTGAAAAACTCCAATGCGGCAAGGCCTTTTCCTTGCTGCATGTAGCCACCAATCATCGCACCCCATGACACAGAGTTGCGGGTGGACAACATGTCAAACACTTCCCGAGCTTCCTCCAAGCTTCCACATTTGGCATACATGTCAACAAGACTACTTCCGACAACCACATCATATTCAACCATGCACTTCACCATCTTGCTGTGTATCTCCTTGCCCTTCACTAACTTCTCAAAGTTCGCACATGCTTTTAAGACAGAAGGCAATATCATTTCATTCATTAAAAAGGCTTTGTCCATTTGCTCATAAAGCTCAAGGACTATATCTCCCTGCCCATCATGAGCATAGCCAGTGATCAATGCCCCCCATGAGACAACAGTTCGATTGGCGAGCCTCTCAAACAGCTTGCGGGCACTTCTCAACTGTTTGCACTTGGCATACATGTCAACCAAGGTGTTTCCCAATGCAACATCCGCATCGAGCTCAGATTTGATAATTTGGTCATGGATTAGCAAGCCCTCCCATAAGGCTCCTGCTTTGCTACAGGCTTTTAAAACACAGAGAAAAATCACTTTATCTGGCTTTGTGAGTGTCTCACACATTTTCTCGTAAAGATTGAGAGCAAAAGTGCCATCACCATGTTCTGCATGCCCATCTATGATCGATGACCATGACACAGCATTGTGCACTCGCAAATGATCAAAGACCCTCTGCGCCTCCTCCAATTCCGCCAATTTAACGTACATATCAATAAGTGAGCTACCCACGACTACATCAGACTCAAAGGCATACTGAGTTACCACAGCATGATTTAGCTTCCCCTGCTCTAAGTTTCCCAAGCTACCACATGCTTTCAAAATACTTGGAAAGATAAACCTGTTAGGATTAACACCCTCATGATACATCTGGCGACACAAGGAAAGCGCTCTCTCAAAGTGTCCATATTGGCAATGGGCAGATATGATAGCATGCCATACATAAACATTTGGTTTCTTAACATTGCAGAAAATCAAGCCAGCTTCCAGTAGAGTACCACATGTTGAGAAAAAGCGAATGAGGTGGTCCCCAAGAGCACAGGTGTATTCCAGGCCAGATGAGGCAATGAGAGCATATATGTGCCTGCCGAAGGCTATGTTTTTCTTTTCTGTACAGTCTTTTATGGCATTGAGAAGATATGGCTCACGGGGTTTGTGGTAGCATGCCGAGGATGGCTTCATCAGGTACCAAATTACTGAAATAGGGGCTCACCGTCGGCATGGTCTTCGACTCACAGGCCTGCAGGTTCATGTAAAGCACACAAAATCCATGAGAGATCAAACTGAAGATTACATGAATTGTTTGGCCCTGTCAGGTTTGTTTAAGGATAAACACATCTCATCTCTGCGGGCTTCCACCTCCCCTGTCGCCCAAGTTGATCTCCAAGAAGTGGGCGTGGGTGTGAAGTGTGCAGAGCGGGAGACTGGAGGGGTTCGCGACTGACGTTGAGGAGGCTTGCTCGGCATGGCTGGTCGTCCGTAGTTATACTGTACTTACCTACATACAAGGCAGAACATGGGATCGAGCCCTCCATTTGTATGGAGTTTCACAAAAACTAGAGACAAGAAAAGCTACAATTAGATAACTAGAGTGCTTCGTTAGCTGCGTTTGCATCGAATTGAGATCGAGCAAACGATTGAAAAACTGCATATGCCATCTCAACGCTTCTCAAATGAAAAAAAAGCGATATGTTCTATTATTTGATGCTATTAATTATATCTAAAGATATTATTAATTGGGAGGAGAGACATTAAAATAAAGTAGAGAGAAAGAGTGTTTTTCATCAAAACGTGTTAGATTTTTTTTACATAAGAGTGTTTGGGATGCCATTTCAAAGGTGTGCCTTGCAAAAGTGGGATACTGATCATAGTGTTTCAATGGTTTACCTCGCAAAACCACAAGGAGGGTTAGAGATTTTGTCAAGTTCAATGTTCGTAATCATACAAGATATCAATGTTATTAATTGTTTGTTGTTCCATTTTTATTTTTCATAAAGAAAAGAAAATAGAGTTTGCATAGCCCTCCCAATTTTTATAATACGAGGGAGCGTGGCATTCCCATGGAAGTGTGCAATTTTCACTACATCATGAACTGCATTCACAAGGTTAAAATCAAAATGGTAATGCTTACTCACCGTGCAATTGAATGTCTATCGTCGATGCGTGCAAGTTGCATTTAACCTTTTGTATAACCACACTACTCAAAACAAAAATGATAGTGGAGGCGGAGTGGACATTGCGAAGCTTGAAGCTGTGTTACCAGCTTTGGTATGGATGAGTCGATAGTGATCTTTTATAGTAATAGAGGACCATTTTGAGCGTGGTAGGTTCATACGGGAGGCAGGGTGGCCAAGGCGAAGACTGAAGTTGCGTCACCAAAGCTTTGGTATGGAAGGGCCGAGAGGCTCTTTTGTGGTGGTAGGCAACTAGATATGTGCTTTCATAAAAGGGCACCACATTTCGCATACATATGGGCCAAATAATTTGCAAGCACAATATGTTTCCAAGAGCCTTTGAACAACAATCCATGCAATGAGCGCACTGAGAAAGAGGATTGCAGTAGGGGAGTTGCTCTCGTGTTGCATCCCAACAAAAACAGTTCAGAGCTTCCTCGGTCTGCCCTTGTTGGCATACCCTTATAAGAGAACTCAAAAGAGACTTCGTTTAGAGAGAAATCTCAATTTGCATCCAAATAAAACATTCTAGAGCTGCCTTGCATCAGTGATGTTGGGCATCTACTACACTTAACCCGCTGTAAGAGATGACATCCCAAGGAGGATGCCCTTCAAGAAGTTTTTATGCTATTTTGAGTAGACCACATTTGGCATACACATTGATCAAACCACCGATAAGCATGGCATCGTACTCCTAACTAGCAATCACATCGTGAATTCTGATACCCATATGAAAGTCTTCCATAAGGCCACGTTCCTTTAAGGTGCAAGCATAGGTGAGTGCATTTGGAGACAGAGGTTTCATTAAAACAATCAAGAGCTTTCTTGCGATAGGTATATTGGGCATATTTTGCAACAAAAACGTTGTAGGTAATGACATTTTGGAGAGAATTCCCATCAAGAACTTTTTATGCTTTCATGGCAGTATCACATTTGGCATACATATCAACCAAGCACTGCCAAGCATGACAGCCTCCACCAAGACTGTCGAACCAAGTATCTTCTCATTAATTCTCTCACCCATGTCAATGGCTCACATAAGGCCAATGGGCTTCAAGGTGCAAACATATGCATTCATGGTAAATTTTGACAGATCCAAGTGCACCACATTTGGCATACATATCAAACAAGATAGTCCCAAGCACGATTTTTTTTTTTAACAGCCTCTGACTAACAATATAATTGTGAATTTTCGTGCCCATATCAACATCTTGCATAGAGCCACATACCTTTTAAGATACATGTGTAGGTGATTGCATCTAGAGACGAGTTGAAACTGCGACTGTCTATTGTTGCGAGATTAAAAAAGCAAGACTGGTGCATTCCAAGAGACATCGTTCCAAGTGATCCTTACATGTCCTTTGTGGCCCTGCTCTTGTTATGCACGTCGGTAAATAGTGCATTCTAAGAGGTGACATTCTTGATAGGAAGCTCCTCAAGCACTTTCCAAGCGCACCACATTTGGCATACATATCAACGAAGGCATTGCAAAGCATGACATCTTTTTTCATCAACAGCCCCTGGCTGACAATATAATTATGAATTTTTGTGCCTCTTGTGTATGCCTTCAAGAAGCATGTGTAGGTGGTTGCATTTGCTAAAATCAAACATCAGTGCATTCCAAGAGTCCACACTCCAGATAGGAAGAGCCGAGAGCTTGTTGACCTTGCTCCTCCTGTGTGTATCCCACGAAGAGTGCATTCCAAGAGACTCCGCTCTAAGTGATCCTCACATATTCTCCTGGCCCTGCTCTTGTTGTGCACCTCCCACAAACAATGCATTCCAAGAGTCCACACTCCGGATAGGAAGCTGAAAACTGCCTAGAGATTTCTAGCCTTGCTCCAGTTGTGCGCATCCTGCAACTAGTACATTGCAAGAGACACCATTCCAAGTGATTCTTAAATGTGCTTTCTTAAATGTGCTTTCTGGATTTGTTCTTGTTGCACACATCCAATAGTCAATTCATTTTGAAAGGTGACATTCCGGACAAGAAGCTCCTCAAGCAGGACATACATATCGACCAAGAAAGGTCTTGCATAAGGCCACGGGCCTTCTAGGTGCAAGCATAGGTGAATGCCTTTGGAGACAAGTATCGTGCAATGACACATGCCCTTAAGGTGCAAGCACATGTGTTTGAATTTGGAGGAATGCTTTCCCTTTGCATCTAGTAAAACAACCCACAACTTCCTTTTGAAAGTCGATGACGATTGCTTTTGTCCTGGATTTACTACACCTGTGTGGACACAAAACCAGTGACGATTACATGATATTCACCAACTACAAAAATTGAGAAAAGGAACTGCACGTAGCTGCTGGTAGGCTGGGTGCATTCCCGCCTTGGTTGGACTGTTGGTTTCATGCTTTCGTGACGGTACTACATTTGGCATGCATATCAACCAAGCACTTCCAAGCATGACATCCTTCACCAACAGTGCCAGACTAGGTATCTTCTCGTTAATTCTCTCACCCATCTCAACGGCTTGCATAAGGCCACTCGGTTTTCATAAGGCCACTCAGTTTGCATAAGGCCACTGGCCTTAAAGGTGCAAGCATAGGTGAATGCATTTGGAGAAAAGCCTTCCGTTTGCATCCACTTCTAGAACTACCTTGGCACAATGAAGTTGTGCATATCCAGCAATCAATGCGTTCGAGGGATGACATTTTAGTAGAAGAGCCCATCTCAAGCTTTATTTGCTTTTGTAGGAGCACCACATTTTACATACAGGTAGACCAAAACACCACCACGTATTATATTTTTTCACCAACAATCCCTTATCAACAATCTCAATGTGAGAAACTTTCACTTTGCATTTGTCTAAAGCAGCCCAGGGCTATAAGAGCACTCCAAGAGACTTTGTCTGACGAGAATCCCTCACTTCACATCTGGTAAAAGCAGACCAATTCTTTTTTGCCATATCCATGTTGCACATACCTTGTAGTCAATAGCCCTTGACTATAAATCACATCATGAATTTTGATACCCATGTGCCAAACACAACATCTATTTTCAACAAATTCTCACTAATGATAAAATTGGAAAGTTTTGTACCCATATCAACATCTTGCGTAGAGCCACATGCCTTCAAGACGCATGCATAGGTGATTGCATCTACAGAAAATGGACTAGGGCTTTCTCTTGTGGGGCAAATCTTGCAATCAATGCATTCAAAGAGTCCACACTCCGTATAGGAAGCTGAAAACAGCCTAGAGATTTCTGGCAATCCTGTTGTGCGTATCTTGCGGCCAATGCATTCGAATTCTTTGTATCTGCTGAAAACAGCCTAAACATTTCTGGCCCTACTCTTGTTGCACACATCCCACAATTAATGCATTCAAAGAGGTGACATTATGGGCAAGAAGCTCCTCAAGAACTTTTTGTGCTTTCTCAAGCGCACCACATCTGGCATACATATGGACCAAGGCATTGCCAAGCACGACATCTTTTTTCATCAATAGCCCTTGACTAACATTATCAGTCTGATTTTTTGTGTCCATATTAGCATCTTAAGTAGAGACACATGCCTTTAAGATGCACGTGTACGTGATTACATTTGTTGGAAATAGACTAGAGTTTTCTCCTCTGGTAAATCATGCAATCAGTGCATTCCAAGAGTCCACACTTCAAGTAGGAAGCAGAAAACATTCTAGAGCTTTCTGGTTTTCTGGCCCTATTCCTATTGTGCATATCCATCAACGAGTGCATTCCAATGCTTTGCATTTGTTGAAAACAGCCTAGAGATTTCTAGCGTTGCTCTTCTTGCGCACATCCCACAATTAATGCATTCCAAGAGACAGCATTCGGGATAGGAAGCTCCTCAAGCACTTTTTTGTGCTTACTCAAGCGCATCACATTTAACATACATCTTGACCAAGACAGTGCCAAGCATGTCATCTTCTTTCAACAGCCTATGGAGTTTCTCTTGTTGCACACATCCCGCAATCAATGCCCGATAGGAAGCTCATCAAGCACTTTTTGTGCTTTCTCAAAGCACACCACAATTGGCCTACATATCAACCAAGACAATGCCAAGCACGATATATTTTTTCAACACCCTCTGTCTAGCAATATAACTATGAATTTTTTTGCCCATATCAGAATCTTGCAAAGAGCCACATGCCTTCAAGATGCATGCGTAAGTGATTGGAGTTGGAGAGAGGCCCTCGCTTTGCATACATATCAATCAAGACACTACCAAGCATGATATCTCTCTTTTCAAGAGCCTCTGACTAACAATATAATTGTGAATTCTTGTGCCCATATCAGCATCTTGTGTGTAGAGACACATGCCTTCAAGATGCATGTGTAGGTGATTGCATCTAGAGAGAGGGCCTCGCTTCTCATACATATCGACCAAGACATTGCCAAGCACAACACCTCTTTTCAAATTGTGACTGACAATATAGTTGTGAATTCTTGTGCCCATATCAGCATCTTGAGTAGAGCCACAACCTTCAAGATGCATGCATAGGTGATTCCATCTGAAGAGAGGCCCTTGCTTTGCATACACATCAATCAAGATAGTGCCAAGCACGGCATATCTTTTCAAGAGCCTCTGACTAACAATATAATTGTCAATTCTTTTGCCAATATCAACATCTTGTGTAGAGCCACATGCCTTCAAGATGCATGCGCAGGTGATTCCATCTGGAGAGAGGGCCTCGCTTCACATACATATCAACCAAGAAACTGCCAAGCACATTACCTCTTTTCAAGAGCCTTTGACTAACAATATAGTTGTGAATTCTTGTGCCCATATCAGCATCTTGCATAGAGCCACGACCTTCAAGATGATTGCATAGGTGATTCCATGTGAAAAGAGGCCCTAGCTTCACATACATATCGACCAAGATAGTGCCAAGCACAACAACTTTTTTTTCAACAGCCTCTAGCGTGGGCTGGACTGCTTCCTTGGCTTTAGACATCTAGATCAGTGTTCGGGAAAAATCATTTTTACAAACATACAAAAATCCCTCAAAGACAAATTTGAACTGAAAATTTTACAATACTAGCTAGTATTTTTGCAAAATTATACTATTTTCCATGTGTTTTAAGCGGAATTTTCTCTTTCTTGCTTTGATTTTGCAACCGGCTCAAGGCTAAGCTGATGCACACTTTTCCCGAACACTGAGCTAGATAGTAGAGACTCCCTATATGTTGCCGTTGAAAAGACCAGGACACGTGGAGCAAGGAGAAGGGAGTTTTTTGAACGGAGCTATATGCTAACAAAGTAAAGAATGTTATAAACAGAAGAGGAGAAATAGAGAAGAGTACAATGCCATGAGAGAATCTATCAGACAGAGTTGAAGATAACCCTTCATAATAATTGACGTCACCATAGTAAAAGGGAATTCTTGTTTTTCTTAGATGTCAATGTTGTTGGATTTTTAAAAAAAGAGTTGAAGGAAGGGGGGGGGGGGGGGGGGGGGGGGGGGGGGGGGGGGAGAGAGAGAGACCATTTCAAGTTAGTGATTCTCATCTTGACAGTATGTTGTTCTTTAAAGTTTGTTGCTCTTTTAAAAAAGGGAGCCTTACACACCCAAGGTACTCAATCAAAAATTGAAAAACTTCAATAAGAAAGTTATTCTATCCTCCTTAGTATGTTGTGTTATTATCCTTGCACATACAAACATAAGAGTGCATACCATTGATTATTTTCTACTTGTGTGGGTATACTTATTGAATACTAGTCAATTTTGAGCATGCTCATTATTACAAGTGAGTGAACGTACACAAACATCAGATGAGCATACAGGAGGAAGTGGCACCACACCATTCTCTTATATTAAAAGAATCATGGAAAGTCGCATCCTCCTCTTCATTAGTGCTAGGGACTCCTAACGTTAGGAATTGGACCTGGGCTTTAAGTGTTGGAAGCACGTTTATGAAAAAGATTAACAAAGTACTTTATAAGAGCTACTTAGATTTGGTATCAAATCTTTTGATTTTGTAACATAGTCATATATATGAAATGCACTTTTATTATCTAGTAAAAAAATTCCAAAAGATATTAGATTTAAGTAGCAAGAACAATTGTCAAGCAATATTAAACCAATATTTTATACGTAGGCAAAATACTATATGTGGATAGAGGTAATTGCACCTATAAAAGCGCCAATACAAAATTGAATTACCAGTAGCAATAGTAATTATCAAGTTGTTACTGTACAATGCACAATCGGTCAGAACCCAGTAGGGATACCTATAAATAGGATCCGCTTCTTTCATTTTTGGCTTTGTCACTTGTCGATCATTTGTCTATCACTTTGTATATTCATCGAGCTTCTGGTCTAGTTGTTAATCCAGCTCTATTGTTATCCAACACTCAGTGCTAATTCAATTGTACTTCTGGCTTCACTATCTAAATATACCAATTCTAGTATTTGGTTGTTCAACATCTGATTCTATCCTTTTAGTTTAGTTGTCTATGTGGTTTCCTTATGCCAATATGAAGTTCTATCTACTCTAATATGACATCTGACTCTGAATTTCTAACCTAGAATAGCTATAAAGTGACCAACTCATTCCATTTTGACGATCACGATGGTGAGCTTAAGCTCTTGAAAGGAACCAGTCTCAATTGTATATTTGCAATGCTGCCACAACTTTTAGTGAAGGGAAGAAGGACCACTGATGTGTTTGTTAAGGGCCAAGACCATATTAGCAGAGTGGCTAACAAATCAGATCACATCCCTGATGAAGGACCTTAGTCCCAGAATGAGGATCTTAGAAGGAGAGGCACTATGGGACTTGGGAAATCTCATCATTTAGTCCAATCAAGGCAAAGGCATACGAGAGAGTTCAAAGGTGCTCTCATTTACTTGGGTCTCAAAAATTAGATCTGAAGAGAAAACCAAAGGTGCATATAGATGTCAATGATGGTAGTAGGTGTAGTAGAAGAGCAACCTCACATAAAGAACCAGATTAGATTGATGAACTTGATATTGTTACTGACACATATGATTACTATAATGACATATGGGATGCTGATATTGATCAACACATCAAACACCAACATAAGCAAAAGAAATCCCATCACAAAAGAAAAACCAGCGAGAATGGGATTCTCATAGGTTTAGACATGGGGACAGATCCTTTCCAACATTCAATGATAGTAGCAAGGATGACCTGGATATACACATATAGGCTTTTAAACAACATGAAGATCTGAAGGATATTGATGAAGATGAATGGAGTGAATACTTCTCACAAACCTCATGTAGTCAATGAATGGTATTACCACTACCCAACATGCAAACTGTGGACCTACATCAAGTTGAAAAAGGCATTTCTTTTGGAAAACACTGAGAACCGTAAAGATGATGATATCCTCTATGAGCTCGACAAGATCAGGCAGGAAAAATTGTTAATCAAAAGATATGTCAAAAAGATTAAGGAGCTGACCAGACAATTGGACGAACCTCCTTCATAGAAGAAGATGCGTGCATGGTTTCTGAGTGGATTTAAAAGTACAAAACTCAGAGAGCAAGAGGTACTAGCACCGACTAGGAAATTCAATGACCTGGTACAAAGAGATCTGAAAGTGGGCAGCAAGCAAAGAAGGAAAAGGGCCATAAGGGAAGAGGGAATTTGAGTGATAGCAAATCATTGACTGAGTAGGCCAGATCCATTTTTAGCTCTTCTAAAAGTGAGTGAGAGGACTAGTCAAAGAGTAAAAAGAAAGAATCCTAGACCAAGAAGATAGAAGCAATCTCACACAGAGAGAGAGAGAGAGAGAGAGAGAGAGAGACCAAAACAAGTTAGTGATGCTCATCTTGATGGTATGTTTTTTTTTAAAGTTTACTGCTCTTTGGAGAAGGGTGCCTTACACACCCAAGGTACTCAATCAAAATTGAAAAACTTCAATAAGAAAGTTTTTCTATCCTCCTCAGTATGTTGTGTTATTATCCTTGCACACACAAACATAAGAGTGCATACATGTTAGGCTAAGCCCAACTTGTGGAACCATATTGGAAAACCCTCTAGCCACCTAGGAAGGATAAATGATGACATGGTCCAATAGCAAGAGGATGCAACCTCTCTAGTCGATGCTTGAAAATCACTTAACCTATTTAAGAGGCTATTTTTCTAATGAATCATTGCACTTTGATCATTATCATTGTGTCTATATTATCTCTCTTTATGCTCTTGCACTTGGCACTAATCTCCATCTCTCTAACCCTAACCCTAACACCATGGGCAAGCTAAGGCTTCATCCACCATAGCCTAATGCTAAGACATTGGTGATTAGGGAACAGGCTTTTGCATCTAACCCAACAAGTGGTATTTAGAGCCAACGCTACCTAGGCCTAATTAATTTCTCTCTCCTATTAATCCCTATTGCATTGATGTTCTCAATAATCCCACTCCCTAATCACCACTTGGACACAAGCATGCTCCACTACCCTTTGGTGATTAGGTGAGGAGGAACTCGTAATTAGCATCGTTTCCTTGCATTATTTTTAGATTCACGTTATCGTATTGTGTGTGTGCAATTTTTCAATTTTTGTGCATCCTTTGCGTTCATTTTCAGCATGTTCTGCTCTATCATATCTCTCAATAGAACCATCATTGCCTAGTGCAATATCTATGTGTGCAAAGTGCTCATTGATGCCATTTCATAGAGCTATTGAATGTTGACCCGGGCGTCCACTAGGAAATATGTAAGATAGCACGTGCGAACAAAATAAGGGATTAAAAATTAGGTATATTTATAAAAAAATGTACTTACTTTAAGTGTTTTCAAAGTGAGAAAGTAAAAAATTTTAGACATAAGGGTTAGTTTTTGAACAAAAATGCATACATAAGGGATACATATAATACTTGAAAAAATATAGGTAAGGGATTATTTAAATACCTCTTGCTTACACGTGCTATATGCAATTTTTACATAGTGGACTCCTCAAGATGTTGACTTTGTTCAAGATTTAATCTTTTAATTGTATGTGTGAAATCTTTGTGTTTTTAGCTCCAAAACCAATCCTTAAGCTCCACATTTGCCCTTCATTAGCACTTGATTCACCCCTCCAAAGTTAGGCATGTAAATTGTGTGTGAGTTCCTATATAATAAAGTTTAATTGCCTATATAAAGGGCTTCTTCCTTAATGACGGCTCATGGGCCAGTTGGTTAAGGTGCTAACTATACATTGTTTCTTCAACGGGTCTATGGCTCAAGTCGTATAGCCTATTTGGGTAAATGCGCAGCTTGGGGGTGGATCCTAAAACTTGACATAGTCTCATTGAATTTCCTTGTTGGGTCCGGCCGAACATCCAACATCGGACAATCTGTTTTTGCTGCCGTCGGTCACCCACAATTGGCTGCTACCACTGCTGCTTGAACGGTCACCCGCTCCATCTGATTGTCCCCAGCTTTGATCGACTCCATAAGCCCACCTTCCCATGGCCTACAAGGACGTCCCACCCCTTTTAGGGGGTGCTTCCCACAAGCCCTAGAGTAGCAATTTTTGTGTGAGCTTCAAAATCTCTCACCTTTAACACTCCATAAGCAAGGATATTTTCAAACACTGCATAACCGGAGTTCAAAGCCCTACACAAAGGTAATTGCCATACTTTGCAGCAATCTGACACCCTCAGCTCAAGTCTCCAAGCTCAAAGAAATCCGAAATTGCGTTCTATGTCATGATAGAAATGTATGAGATATATGTGTATGAAATCACAACACACATGAATACACACACAATGTGCACCATTGTTGATATGTATGTAGCACATGTGCATAGAGGCACTACACACATGACCACGGGACAAGACATTGCTAGATATGGTAAGACCTTCCCAATAAGTACACACATGAGCACACATAATGAAATGTATGCGTGATATGCACCGTCGGTCACAAAGATTGTACCCTCAACATTTTGGACCAATGAAGATCACAATATGATGAAGATGCATGAAAACAGTACCGTTGACTAATTTCTACTTGTGTGGGTATACTTATTGAATACTAGTTACATTTCAACGTGCTCTATATTACAAGTGAGTAGACATACAGCACATGACCGTTAGATGAGTATACAACAGGAGGAGGTGGCACCAAAACCACTGGTGCACCACACCATTCAGGTGCTTTTGATATTCTTCAAAATATGGGGCCGGTATACCAAGGCTTGAACCTGCGATATTGCTTCCACAACTTTGTCCGCCTCTTGGCGTGCCACTACATGTGACTCTACTACCTTGTGGAGTTCAGCGTATGGCCCACATTGCCTCATTGACCTTGCATTCCACTACATATTGCCCACCCAAACCTATACTTAGTTTTGGGGTTTGTGATATCCCTTCTTGTGCAAAGTTGATCTTACGGGGTCTTCCACACTTCTTGTGATCTTTGGTGACTGAGTTGTACTCAGGCCTATGCAATGCATCATCTTCCACATTGATAACCTCATTTGGCTTGCATTTTCTCCTTGATGTCTCCTTATCTCCTATCAATGGAGTCGATTGTTTATACATTGGAGTGCCCTTAGTAACCTCATTCACTGCTCTTATTACTTGATTGGGATGTTTTTCATGGTGTTTCGCAAGCTTCTATATCGATGGACCCTTCCAAATGTGTTTTCCATGGCTGTATGAAATGGCCTTTGTGTTCTGTAAGATGGAATTTGCAAGGTCGGTTGTACATGCATCATATAATGAAATGCATTTATGAAAACCCTCCCCTGCTAGCCAGCTGCCATGTTTGCTCTCCACAAGGTTTGTGCGTGGAGTGTTTGGTCCATCAGGGCTTCTTTCTATGCATGTCATAATGCCACCCCAATGTGCAATACGAATTTCCAACCAACTAAGCCATGAATCCATGTATGGAATGTTATGGTCTATGCAATGACCGTTACGCCACTATTGGCGTATTAGACGAGCCTCTGTTGCAGCCTCTTTTGTTGGTTCTTGCCTCCACTTCTCACACATTTCTTTGTGTGTATGTTGAGAATCTTGCACCACATACTTCATTGTGTGTTGATTCAAGCTTTTCTTCCAATGGAAAAGACAAGAACGCTCTCGACCGCTCGTTGTATTGGTCTTGTCGCCACCATTGAAAACTATTCAAATGGCATTCTAGTTTGCTTGAGCTTCATCCACCATGAAGCCAAAGGAATTAGCTCTATCACACCCACATGATTGCATTACATCATTGAGGCACTCTCAAAACAGACATTGTGTTTCCATGTCTTCCTGTTTCATTTCACAAGTTGCAATAGTCAAAAGGTCCTACATGCTGCAAACAAATTGTTAACGAGAGAGTCAAAGGTAACCCACAATGTTGTCAAGGTGCACCATGTACCTTGGATCATAGACATGACAGTCCATAGTCACCCGATCGTTAACACGTCTGGTGTGATCAAACTCGATCCGCGCAGGTCGAAGATCGCCATCCTTGTCTTGTCTCATTTGGTTCATCAGGTCCAAAAAATTCCTTCATTGGTGTTTTGCTCGCCTAAAATTCCTTCGTTGGTGTTGTTGCGAAGAAGTGTTGTACTTATAATTTCTTTTGCCAAACACATTTGAACCTTCCTAACTCTTGCATGTGGATCAACGGTCACTATCCTTTGCACCATCACCTTGGTGTTGTCAGTTAGTGTTTTGGATGTGCCACTGCGCACATTGTGTCTATGAGTGCCACGATACATCATGACTCTGGTGGCGGTCTCATCAAATGGCATGACATAGTATACTACACAATCACATGTTGCAATACAGAAAGCAATTTCCTTGCAAAAGTGGCATGTAAGGCTCTTATCTCCAATATTACAATATTGTCCGGGTGCAGTTGCCTTTTGTATGTACCCCGCTGAAATAATTTGTATTGTGGGATTATGATAATTAGCCAAGTGGGCACGTTGTTCATTCATGCACTTTAGAGATCCTATGCAATGACTAAGACGCACTACACCTGGGAAAACTATATTGGACATTTGTGGCTTCGACCAAAAGTGAGGATTATACTTATGCTCCATTGCATCCATATGGTGCAACCTCCCCATGGTAGGTGGAAATTCTAAAACAAGATCACCATTGTAATCCCTTGGAATCTCTGCAAATTGTTCCAGTTGTTGTATTTGTATTAAGAGCTTTGTCAGTGTGCCCTTCTTTTCGACCTGCAAAAGTTTCTGTCTTTTACTCCTTTTGAAGTTATTTGGAAGCAAAAATCGAGGCGAGGTGCAAAGATCTACTAACTCCTTTTGAGCTAAGTGCACATCTAACAGACTATCCACAATGGCAATGGGAGTCGTGCTAGGTGAGCCTGCATAGTGTCCTTGATGGGCACGTTGACTTTGTTGGAGTCGTGCTAGGTGAGCCTGCATAGTGTCCTTGATGGGCACGTTGACTTTGTAGTTACGTTGACTTTGTAGTTACGTGAAAGCTGTTCATCCTGTACATAGATGAATTCACCCAAATTGTTGAGCATCCTTTCAAGAGGAAAATTCATCTCAATATCACCAACTTCA
The DNA here is from genome assembly GCF_014529385.1 of Adiantum capillus-veneris. NCBI lineage: Eukaryota > Viridiplantae > Streptophyta > Polypodiopsida > Polypodiales > Pteridaceae > Adiantum > Adiantum capillus-veneris. The sequence continues at coordinate 91,477,640 of NC_140946.1, forward strand.
ATCACTGCATCTAAAGTTGTAAATTGCATTGGGAACAGAGCAAGCCATTCTTCTTGATGGAAACCAAATGGAGGAGTCTATGCTCACCAATGGAGTTATGCAGATAGAGATGGTGCAGATTTTTGCCGCAAGGGATGAAGTGGCCCTATCTATGGATGACGACTAGGAGGAGGCAGTGTGGGGAGAATTTCTCTCAGCCTTGGATGAGCATGATGCAACGGCAGAAGAGGTGATTGCAGTACAAGCGGCTGAAGCTTATAGGCAAGTGGAGGTGATTGACCTTTAAGAGTAGCTGGTTGCAGCAGGAGGGCGTGATGATGCTCGAATTGAGTGCGGTGCCAAAGAGGAGGTTGTGTTGCCAAAGATGGTGGAACCCAGGGGATTCACTCTAGATGCCACTTGTGAGTGGACAACTTTGATAAAACCCCTATATATAACTCATATTAGGGAATATGAACCCCCTTTCTACACTTATACAACAATCAATGAAGAAAATTATCATACCCCTATCTTACATATAAAATTTTGGTCTCACATGATCTAACTGAGTAAAACTAGTCAAAGAGTGTGTAGCGTAGTGACTGGTAGTGTACTAAGGAGCCACATTTGTTGATAACTAGATGTATCCTCAATGTGTCTAAGTTTGACTTTCAAACTATGTGCCCGATCAGACTGCACTCTAGCTACTCATCCAATTTTGACCCATCCAAAGCTGGTGTAAATCAAATTTTGCATCAACCCTTATCTATGACCGGCTTGATGAAAAATTTGATGTGTGACCTAATAAAAAAACTTCCCCTAAATTCGTATAAGTTCTAGTGCACATCAATGACCAATCGTTACAAGTAACCAACCTAGGTCAGTTCTCCCCCCACCCCCATAAATATGATACCCTCCTCCCTTATTTTTAAGCTTGGGAGATAAATTATTGGGGGCCTGTCCCTATTTTATACGCTTATGTAACTTGTAAAAAAAACCCTCCTCTGCACTTACATGCTGTGGTGAGTTTTCCATGGTGAATCCCCCGGGTGGTGGAGATTCTGATGCAGGAGGCATGTCCCGTTATAGGTCAAGGAGAATCCCAGGTGGTAGCTTGGATTCCATTGAAGGTATGTGAGTTATGGTTGATCATTATGGTGGTAGATGTAGTTGTGTGGTGGATGGTTTGACAGGTGCATGGGTCTATGGATGAGGCCTCCACTTTACATGGATAGGAGGGAGGGTCATACATGTGCTCAGGTATATTTTCAGGTACATCTTTTCTTGGATGGTGGTATACTTGATGTTGCTTGGTATGTAGTGGGCAGTTTTCAAAGGGATACAAGGAGTGTTGAAGGCAGGTGATGGGCAGTCTACACACATGATGGGCTTTGTGCTACGGTGCAGCACTATGGTATGTTGTTACAGACGGGTGGAGGGAACTTATGGTAGGTTTTGGATCCAAGCGAATGCTGTGTGATGTAGGGGATGGGGCAACCCACTTGAAGGTTTGACAGTAGGCTGTCAAACCTACTGTCAAACTCTGAGTTTGACAGAGTTTGACAGTAGGCTGTAATCAAACTCTGTATATATGGTTTTAAATCTCTGATAGTTTGTGCCAGGATTTGCAGTTAGAATTGGAATAAAGCTCTTTTTTGGTTGAACATAAATGTTCAACTAGGGGGTGGGAAATGATGGTGCAGCCAAAGTTGGTTGACCATAGAAGATGGCATAGGTAGGAATGTGTAGGCTAGCAGATGCATGGCAAAGAGCAGGAGCAACTACAAAGATCCTAGGCAGATAGGTAGTAGCGGATGTGTATGGCTCATGCGGTTCATAGGCCAAGAAGAGCTCCAATAAAGTCTAATTTGGGTGGAATATGGAAGAGGTTCAAGGTGAACTCTCTTTGCCTAGAAATGTAGAGCTTGAAGTGTTGAAGGAGCAGGTCCACACAGCTCGTCAAACAGAGCTACAGATCCCAAGATATTTGAGTTTGAAGGTGCAGTGCATTGCAGATCTGAAACGGACGGGGCAGGTGGTGCCAGGTAGTCCGAGCTAGTTTCAATGGATAGATGCGTAGTACTAGATTTATTGAGTCTGTTGGTCTTTTCAAATCGGCAATCTGAGTCTCGAATGTCAAGATATTAGTAGATGAAGTTTCACTAGGGTCCAATTCTATGCAGGTTGGGTCGCCTCGATCGGTGTGCCATCTGAGATTCTTTGAGCTTTTCCAAGGATTGCAGGCATTCTATGTGGTGTATGGAGCTAACAAAAACTAATTCCTTGTCAAATGAAGGTACGGACTGCAAGTTATGGCCGGTCAAAGTCGGGGTGCGGTTGCTCGAGGTTGACTACAGATGGTTTCCTTGCATTTTTGCGGCCTCGGTTCAAGTCATCCCAAATTCCAGGTAAAACAAGAGTTATGCGGCTTGAAGCAGGAGAGAAGGAGTTTTTGTCGGCTCTGAGAGCTCGGCGATCCGAGCATTGTGCATCAAATGGAAACACCAGGAAAATGGACAAAAAAAATTGAAATTTCAAGTTTTTTGGTGGATTTTCAATTCAAAGGGGGATGGTTTCACCAGGGGCTGCCATGTGGCATTCACAAAAACCCACATGTGTGGGTAGCAATGGAGAAGGGAGCCTATATTGTTGAGGGCGTGACTCATTGTTGGTGTGTAAGTGGGTGAGAGAGCTAACTCTCATATGGCTATGGAGCTCCTCTCTGCGGGCGCTGCGCAGGGGGGTGGTGACATGTCGAGCACGACCTGGCGGTGTTTTGGGCCTCTCAAGTGGTTGTGCCATCTGTTGAGGGCATTGCTACACACATGTGGGAGGACTTGGTGGCTCGGGTTGACAGATGATGTGGCAGCCCATAGGGCTCTGTCCCGCGTCCGCCACGGGTCCAATTTTTTAAGAGCAAGAGGGGGGCCCATTAGCGACATTGCTAGCGCTTGGGTCGGCATCCTACAGCAGTTGTGTGTGTGTGTGTGTGTGTGTGTGTGTGTGTGTGTGTGTGTGTGTGTGTGTGTGTGTGTGTGTGTGTGTGTGTGTGTGTGTGTGTGTGTGTGTGTGTGTGTGAGACACACACACACACACACACACACAGTGGGAATAGAAGCTTGCCGATGTGGTGAGCCCATGCAAGGGTTTCTAAAATGAGCAGAACAAGTGTAAACAATGCAGAAAAATACCAAAAGGAGCTCAAGTTGAATGCACAAGCTGGGGAGTCCATTTGTTTTCTTTTTTTGGGCTTAGCCATTCCTATAAAAGGAGGTGCACATGAATGTTTAAGGGTTATTTTTGGGGGGGGCAATTGAGTTCTTTTGCTGAGGACTGTTGCTGGCGTAGAGTTCATTGTAAATGGTTGTGTTGGTGCTAAAGAAATCCATCATTTTTGTCTCCTCGTGTCGATTCTCCCTTCCCCCTTCTCTTCTCTACTTGTGTGTGTGTGTTTTTGGGAGTGTGTCGGTGTGTGCCCCCCCCCCCCCCCCCCCCCCCCCCCCCCCTCCCGAAGTTATCGTATAAAGGGAGATACAGGGAGGCTGTGAGTGTGTGGAAGGTTGTGAGTTAAGCAGAGCAGAATGGTCGAGTCTGTTTGGTGTATTGCACAGCCTGTGTGCATATGCTCATGTGCAGGTGGTGGTTTGATTGTCAATAGTGTCAAACTTTGAAGGTGAACTCTAGTGGATTGGGGCACTGTGTATACCATGGGCTATAGTGAGGCATTGTGTTGTGTGCTAGGTGTGTTCCCCTTTCCCCCTCTCCACCATATCCCCCCCGCCATCTACTAGCTTTAGTCTTTAATATAATGGTGTTCACAACGTTGTTTGGCAAGCTCTCACTCCTAACTAGCTTGAAATAATTCATACTACCTCTAAAATCCTGGTGAGCTTGAAAAAATGTACAATGGCACGCTTATCAAGGCGGTCAAAATGGTGCAAGATTGGACTCATGTAAATATTCAATTGTTTTTATCTTGACCATTCAGACTTTGATTATCAATCCACAAAGACCGACATGCTCCATATATTGAACACTTGAGATCTATAAGCTCATCCATGCTCTGACTATCATGCTGCACCTGGCGAATTTGGTGTGAATTTGCAAAGCACTCTTACCCTAAATTGCCATATCTTGAGCTGTAAATCTCCAAAAACCAACCTATAGTGCACTTTGGAAAACACCTTTTGCACTTCCATTTTGGCACTTTAAACTCTCCAATCACTCACCTTTGAGAAGTCCTATAGTAGAGAACTTTGGCCAAAACAACCCCAAAATGCATACACATTTGAATCCACCTGTGTGCCCTTGAACTTCATACTTACTTTACCACCATGGCATGCTCTTGTAGATACTCATGGCCCTGCTTCTTACTCTTCCTAGCACAAACCCACTTTGAGTGTACCAACGCTTCAATGTTTCCAACCCTTTGCATTTCTAACTTGATTTCTAATAAATTGAAATATTAGCACATTGGAAACTAAGGTGTTTGATTTAGCACATTGGATCATATATTGAAATAGGTGTATATTTCTCTTTCTAATATTTTTGTTTCTTTTATTAAAATTTCCACATTCTATTGTCTTTTAATAATGAAAACACTTTTTGCAATCCAATTGCTTGCTACCTAGGTGCTCTTTGCTTGGCATATGTAGATTGTTTGAGATTGCAAAAAAAGAAACCCAATATACTTGCTCCCTAGCCCTAGAGCTCAAGTTATGACTCGGGCCAAAGTAACACAAACTGGTGGTTGTGCCACAACGCCAGAGGGGAGGAACTATCACTTCCCCTCTCCCCTCTCACATTGTGGTGTGATAACCACTTTGTGGCACTCTTCTTGGGTTCATAAGTTGCCTATTACTTTATATGTTTAGAATGTGAAAACAACATCAATACAAAAAAGAGGGAGCGTGCATAAATGACCTTATTCTTGATGGGAATGCAATCGTGATAGCTAGGGTGGATGAAAGAGAAACATCATGCACACAAGGGAGTGTGTGTTGGCTAGATTATCACTCAAGCAAATTAGGTTCCAAGATCAATTAACTTGGACCCATAAACACGATCTTGAGTATTTGCTAAACCATCACAAGCTCACCATATACAAGGGAGATGTAATGCAAAATAGACTTGTATTTACTCATTCGTGAAATGAGCTTTAAATAGTTGTACAACCTTGCACCACGGCATCTGGGATAATTCCTTCTCTTCACTCCTTAACTCATATTCTAGGACAAAGTTCACACTTTACAATGCTCCCCTTGGGGTTTGGACTAGGAAGAAACTGAAGAAACTGACATCTCTAATATACTCCAATCCAAAAGAACATCTCCAATCTAGGAGACCATCCCCGATCTAGGAGGCAAACTATCTCTAATTTAAGAGACACTCAACACCTCCCCTCAAATAGATGCATAAAACTGAGACCAAGCTGGTCCAAGCTATCTCCAAACAAATACAACTGAAGGGATAAGGAAAAACAACAAAAAAAAAGCTAGAGAATGTCATCACAAACTAGAAGGCTATTGCCACCTTCTTCATCATCGTCATCTTTGTCTTCTTCTACCAAATACACTTTGGGCCTTGGATTCTTGTTGGTGTTGCCTATATCCCTTTTGAAACACTTGGAAGGAAGGTGACCCTTCTTCTCGCAAATGCTGCAAGTCTTCGATGCTTAACATTCATTTGCTATGTGCCCTTCTTTGCCACACTTGAAACAAGTTTTGTTACTAGAGCTAACTGCAAAAGCTCCTCCACTTGAAGTAGCATTCCTCCCTTGCTTCTTCTCCTCGAACATTAAAGAGTTGATGACATCTTGAAAATCTGGTGTTGGATCCTTCTCTTCAATGATGTTCATGATCTGGTGAAAGCTAGGTGGTAAGGTGATTTTTCCTCTTCTGGTATTGCATTGTTTACATAAGCTAGTTGTGTGGTCATGCTTTTGAGGCGATTGACCAAGTTTGCAATATCTTTGTTATGTTCCATTTGTAATTTGTATAGATCTTTCTTTAAGCTCACTTTGCTCTTCTTTTCCCTAGCTCCAAAGTTTTTTTCTAGTGCTTCCCTTGCAGTTGATGAGGTTTCCCAATCATTAGTGAAGTGTACATAATTGTCATGTAGTGCAGTGATTGTCATTAGCTTGATTTTGTGCGCTCATAGCTTGTGTCTGTATATATGCTCCATCAATGGATAACGGATCAGTGATAGTTGGTTTCTAAGCTGCATTGTACGTTATACGATGTACGTATTGTATAATACGCCTTAAACGGGCCTATTATACGACACCCATTTTTATTCGGCCGTATTATACGGTGCCACATCGGCAAAAACACCGTATCGTATAATTTCTTAACAATTCGATCAAAATATTATTTCGATCAAAATATTAGTTCGAACGAAGTAGTACTTCGATCAAAATATTAATTAGATCGAAATAAATTTGTTTATATATACTGAAACGGAATGTTTTGCTCATTCCATTGATCTCTCTTCCCTCATCTCACTATAGGTGAGCCTTACAACACGAAGAAAAATATAAAAATGCTAGTTTAAATATGCCTATTTTTTCTAGTGAAAATTTAGAGCTTGGATATATTTATTTTTATAGGCTTTGGAGTTTTGAGTTACCTGCTATGTGTGAAGTATATCTTACACTGAGAGGTAAGTTAAGTAAGATAGTTAATGATTACTTCCCTTGTGTAGAGGAAACTCACACTTGGAGGTGATTCAAGGTAGTTAAAGTTAGCGGTTATTTGCTTTGTGTTGAACTATGTTCACACTTAGAAGTAACTTTAGTTAAATAGTTAAAATTAAGAGTTACTTGTTGTGTGTTGAACTATGTTCACACCTCGAAGTAACTTATGTTAGATTTATCTAATGATTGACTGTCATGTGTAAAGTAATACTCACACTACAGACAATTTAGGTAGATTAAATAATAATCTCTCTGTTTGTGTAGAGGTATTCTCACACCTAAAAGAGATTTACAAAGTAGTGAATTTTGATTGCTTGCCACGTGTAGAGTTACACTCACACTTGGAGCCAATTTAGATAGGTCTTTTAAAGATATCTTGCTTTGTGTAGAGTTTACTCACACTTGGAAGTTATTGAGATAGATTAAGCGATTTATTTATCATGATTCATGTGTAAAGTGAAAGCTCACACTTGAGAAAAAATTATTTTTGGTATTTATAATTTAAAGAAGTTGAAAACGTTGATGAATATAGTAATGTAAATGGTATTAGAGTTTAATTTTAGATGTGCCTTTAGTAACTAGTTCTGTTTGAGTTTGGAGATCTGAAGAAGATGGTGAAAGGATACGAGTGGAGCTACGTAGATGAATTGGTCAGTGGGAAGAATACATCAAAGCTGAGGTATAAGACCTGCGGCCATAATTTTAGTGGAAATGCTCACAGGATAAAAGAACATGTTTTCAAAATCCCTAGAAATGTGTTAGCTTGCAAATACCCCCCAAGAGGTATTGTTGAAAAATTTTCCGAGTGGGCGCTCAAAGCAAAGAGAATTCTTGAGGGCAACAAAAAGGGAGGTCCCAAAATGATGGCTCCATCTATGGCTAGGGACATCAAGATGATGCTCGAGAATGATCAAAACCCTCACTCGACCCCTACTACAGGTCAAGGAGGATGCCATTCATCCTTTGCTGGGAATTGTAGCTCTAATCCTACCGAAAGCTCTACTACTAGCATAAGCCGAAGTGAAGCATGGATTGGAGAAGAATTTGCATCAAGTGACCCTACTTTGCAACAGGCATTTGGGAAAAAATGGCTGCTTGAACTCCATCTTAAGTGGACTCAAGCATTTGTTGCATGTGGAATTCCTTTTAATGTCATTCGAAATCCTATCTTCAAAGATGCTTTAATGAGCACGGCGAAGAAGGGTTTTGTGGTTCCTGATTATAATAAGATGCGTACAGAATATTTAGATAAAGTAAAAACAACATCATAGAATATTTTACAACGCACAACTCTTGATTTTGTGCCGGCGTATGGATGCACAATTGCTCTAGATGGTTGGACAAATTGCCAGAAGAAACCATTGATTAATGTGATGTTGATTTGTCCAAGAGGTGCCATCTTTCTTGAAGCGATCGATACATCCCTGAAAGAAAAAACTAGTGGATATCTTGCTGGTGTTTATGAGCGTTCGATTAGAAGAGCAGGGGGACCTAAATATGTGACCACCATTGTCACAGATAATGCATCTAACTATAAAGCAGTTGGAAAAGCAATTGAAGCAAAGTATCCAGAGATTACATGGGTTCCATGTGCTACTCACACTTTGAATTTTCTCTTAAAGGACTTTGGAAAAGTTCCTTCTATTAAGCAAACTCTTCTAGATGCAAACCACTTGGTGAAGTTTATAAGAGAGCATTCATTTTCTTATGCTTTGTTTAGAACAAAGTCGCCAACAAAAAATTTACAGATTTTTGTGTGACCCGCTTTGCGACAGCATATTACGTTCTCTCCACACTGCAGCAGGTAAAAGCAGCCCTTGTTGAAACAGTGGAAGATAGAAGATGGGACATTTGGCTTGATAAATATCCCAAGTATGAACCTACTGCTTCCAAATTCTATCAGCTTGTAAACTCTCCTGTTTTGTGGAGAAATGTAGACAAAATAGTTATTGTCACAGAACCTTTCACTAATCTGATACGATTAGTGGACAAAGAAGCCTCTATCTTTGGACAGGTTTATTGGTACATGCATGAAGCCACTTGCAAGTTAAAAGATAATACATCTTATGCAGGAAAAGAGAAAGCCATGATGATGACGTTTCTCAAAAGACGATGGGAGCAGTTGCATACTCCTTTACATGGAGCAGGTTTTGTCTTGGATCCCAAGTTCCAGATGCACGAGCAATCTTCAAACAATGAAGTGATCAGTGATTTCAAGAAAGTGTGTGCTCAACTATTAGGCAATGTGGATGGACAGGTGGCATACACACAGAAGACAGCATCCACTAGTAGAGAGGGAACGTTTGGGGATCCTTGGCATATAGATGCTATCAAGACGATGAGCGCACCAGTTTGGTGGAAAGAGTACGTGGAGAAAAAGTGGAACTTCAACATGTGGCTGTGAGAGTATTGTATGTTGCTGCCTCAAGTTGTAGCTGTGAAAGAAACTGGTCTTCATTCGCTTTTGTGCATACTAAAAAAAGAAATCAATTAAGTCCTAAACGAGCTGCGGACTTGGTGTATGTCTTTTGTAACATGCGACTTATGCATAAGCCTACAAAGTTAGCCACATGTGCCACAGAAGAAAGCTTTGGGCGCTTCCAAACACACGAAGCAGTTGCAAATGAGCTCAACTCTGATGATGAAATGGAATGGAACCCGAAAGATATTGATTTGGAATGTTCAGATGTCGAAGAAATTGATGACATGGTGCCTGTGATTGAGGGGACGGATGAGCTGTAAAGTTTGTACTATATCCTCAATTAATTTTGCAATGCGAAAATTATGTGGAGTTTAGCTTTACAATCCATACCCTCTCTCTCTCTCTCTCTCTCTCTCTCTCTCTCTCTCTCTCTCTCTCTCTCTCTCTGTTAAAAAGAGGGTAGTAGAGAGAAATTAACTTACACAATTGCAACAACATCTGTCACGTCCATTTTTTCCAACAAATAGAGATTTACATATCAAAAAGAGGTTTTAATTACTAATATTGAGATTTAAAATACAAAAAGAGCTATGTATTGTTTGGGAGATTTAATTTAAATCATGGGCTTGTTCTCCAAAGAGATCAGATACACGAAATTCTGAATTGCCAACTAAATCACTTGGGCCGGCATTGCCCATCTCTTCTTCGTTAAACAGGCCCATACCTTGCCTCGTACCATGCCAACTTTCTTTCTAGCTCTGCTATACGAGTGCGCAACATGGCTGGGGTCTCTCCTTGACTTGCCAAATCCACACCTTGGGTTGCAAGCTACTCAATAACTGCAGTTTCTTCAGGCAAATATGTGTAACCTCTCTTGCGAGGAGGGTCTTCTTGATTAGCTTCTCATGCATGAATCTTCTCGGCTGGGCGCCCTTTCCCAACACCTCCTGTAGTGGGATGATCGTTCCAATCAACTTTGAGCCGCAATACATAGTAGCAATAACATTGTTGCACAAAGTAAATTGCCACTGATTATTATTTGGTGGCGATCTGTACACTTGGATAAATCTTGCAAGGATATTTCGTGCGAGGAGAGTGTGTTGCAGATCTGAAACCTTCAAGGGAGAAGAAGCCTTAGCATTTCCAATGACTTGAAATAATGTGTTGCGTACGAAGTGATTCGGGCATAACTGTTTGCATTGCCTGTAATTCAGTGGCTCCCCTTGAAGTTCTGATTCGTCTTGTTGGGTTGCAACCAAAGCACTGAGATCTCCTGGAGCCACCCGAATCTCTTCCTCTTTGTAAATTTGTTGAGCCAATGCATGATTAAGAAAAGGATCATTAGGCTGTTGTGCGTTCTGGTCGGGAGCAATACTTCCATAACTGAAATGCAAAATAATAAACTTTAGCGAGACAAGTTTTAGCACTTGAAAAAGAGAGATGGTTTAAAGAATTGAGTGATCTAACTTGAAATACTTTAAAACTTCAACTTGAAAAACTTTAAAAACATTGCGCACGTGACACTACACATTGCACACGTGACACCATTAATGTCAAAAAAGTTGATTACTCATTTAATCATCAATAGGTCTCAAGCCAGATTCGATTACAATATGATAGCCAACATTATGGCTTCCATTCAAACAAAGGCTTAAATCCCATATCTTAGGTCTATCTAATGGTTTGGGAGATTTTCCACTCGCAAGATGTTTGTTTACATTGCACAAAAACTCGCGCTTGAGAACTTCGGTGGGCTCTAGAATACATGCAAGCAAGCGCCTAAATACGAGAGACTATATATATCAGATGCTTTGGTGAATGGAGGAGGATTGGTGCTGATATTTTCAGGGGCAGTCCATGGATAATCTCGCTCAAATTGAGCTCTACATTGAGGGGTGAGATTTGGCAGCTTGGGAAATGTTGCCAAAGTGTTTGATGGTGTACTTTGTCCCCAGTCCGCAATGCCAGCATACACTCCTCGCTCGCCAAAATGGAGTAGAATATTTCTAGTGTGTAAATCATTGTGAAGCAATTCGTGACTATGCACGAATTCAATCGTCTGTAGAAGAGCATTGCATATTGGCAAAATGTTGTCTGTGAACTGTTGTATAGTTCTAGATGTGTGTTGGAACTCTCTGATTGCAGGCTTGCTTCCATCATGATGACATGCCTAAATCCACTGCTCAAGATGACCTCCATTCCAAAGCTTGAAGATCAACATAGGTCTTTTGCTATACCGAACAAGAGCACGGGGCAATATCATGCCACAATGCTGAACGGTTGTAGCAGTTGCCTCCTCTAGCACAATCTGCAATGTTGGCTTGCTTCCTATTTGGTCTTTGTATATCTTTGCCGCGTAGAAAGGATCTTTGAAGAGAGGATGAGCCACTGCTACTTGTTTCACATTTGCAAAACGTCCTTCACCTAATTGGGGTGCTTGCAAGTGAAAGATGGAATGCTCCCCAAGTAAGTGTAGGACAGGAGGACACATCGTATCATCCAGGTTTACAGCGGACAACTGAGCACCTGATGAAGGAGGTACATCCTAATCTGTCCTAGGACGTTTTGAAGAGCCTTCGATCTTATCTTTGCTCTCCAATTCTGAATGTAGCTGTGCTACAATTTGCATTCGCTCTTTGATTCCAGGTTTGGTTTTGATTTCTAGATGAACCATACTTTCAAAACTTCTAGTGATCTGGCCTAATAATCGCTTTACTTTGTTATGCATCACTCCATTAGTGCGCAGAGCTGGGTCAAACAAAACTGGGAATGCACTGCACAGCTTCAGCCAACAATGTTCCACAAGTTCAATCACAAAATCATCGAACTTTGCCTGCAGTGGATCAAATGCTCGTCGCAAATGATCGTTTGAAGCTCCATAGAGAGACAAAATAAGAGCATCACTAATAATTTTGCGATGCTGACGCGTTAACTTTGTCTCTACCATGACTGAAGCCTAAAAATACATGAAGGAAATATAAGTAAGGTAAATCCAGAATAGATAAAAATTTGACATATATGATTGTTAATAAATCTAAACGAAAACATTTCATGGCCAATAATAACCTCCAGTAATGAAAGATCTAAACATTTCATGCATCATAATACCAACAGTAATGAAAGACGCGATGGTTAAAGCATTCAGGATTGAAGAATGTATAATATATATCTTCTCCTTGCAGTGCAACACATGGTCAACAGCAACCAGAGACGAAGAATTCATTAAATCCAATCTCCTTGCAGTGCGACACGATGGTCAGCAACAACCAAGAATGATGGATTTAAAAACTTGAAACCTCTCCCTACAGTGCGACACGATGGTCACCAACAACCAGAGACGAGGAATTTATTGAATCCAATCTCCTTGTAGTGCGATACGATGGTCAACAACAACCAAGAACGATGGATTTAAAAATCCTAAACCTCTCCCTGCAGTGCGACATGATGGTTAGCAGCAACCAGAGACGAGGAATCTATTGAATCCAATCTCCTTGGAGTGCGACACGATGGTCAACAGCAACCAAGGACGATGGATTTGGCAACCATAAACCTCTCCCTGCAGTGTGACACGGTGGTCAGCAACAACCAGAGACAAGGAAGTTATTGAATCCAATCTCCTTGTAGTGCGATGCGATGGTCAGTAACAACCAAGAACGATGGATATAAAAATCCTAAACCTCTCCCTGCAGTGCGACACGATGATCGGCAGCAACCAGAGATGAGGAATCTATTGAATCCAATCTCCTTGGAGTGCGACACGATGGTCAGCAGCAACCAAGGACGATGGATTTGACAACCCTAAACCTCTCCCTGCAGTGCGACACGGTGGTCAGCAACAACCAAAGACGAGGAATCTAATTTTTCTAAACCCAATCTTCCAATAGTGCGACGCAATGGTCAGCAATAACTAGGAAGAAAAGATGCATGATAGTTAACTCTTCCCTGTAGTGCGACTCGATGGTCAGCAACAACCAGGGACGGAAAGTCTAATTGTACAACCTAAGCTACTCCCTGAAGTGCGACACGGAGGTCAGCAACAGTCAAGGACGAAGCGTCTAAAGTCTAACCCCCCTTGCAGTGTGTCACAAGGATCAACACAGCCAAGGACGGGTGTCTAAACCTGCAAACTAACACTGAGGTGTGAGCAAAGCTCCACAGCAACAGCGCCTGTAAAAAACAAAATACAAACTAACACCAAGGTGCGAGCAAAGCTCCACAACAACATTGTTAACAAATTAACTGCAAAAAAAACAAAAAAAAACACTAAAAGAAAATTTACCTGCTCTGTGGCTCGCTCTGGATGTGTTGTGCTCGCTGTCTACTACTCTCTCTAAAGCTCTAGCAACTCTGTCTCTATCTCTCTAGCAATCACAATCGCAGCAGTTCGTTCGAACTGCCGCGGCGCCTCTTTTTTTATAAGGATATATATTTTTGGATCGAAGTATATTTCGATCGAAATATACTCCTTTTTATTCGGATATGCGCGTATAATACGGATATACAGCGTATAAATCCGTAATATACGTACAATTTATAATATACGGGCGTATAAATGCAACGTAGGTTGGTTTGACATTTTCCCATATTCCCTTTTTCATTAAGTAACCTTTCAACTTGGTCTGCCAAGTGTGAAAGCCCTCCCCGTTAAATTTCCTAAGCCCTTTCTCTTCCATTGTGCTAACACAATTTTGATGGGATGTTTCTTTGAATCTTGCTAACCCTTTGAATGTATGATGCAAGGTTGCCTGTGGATCTTTAAAAACTCTAGACCTTGAAGCTTCTACTCATGGAAATTGACCCTTGTAGGCTTCGGATGGAAGAATGCCTTCCCTTGCAAGCTTCGGATGGAAGGATTCCTTTGTGGGACTAAGCCCTTGCCAAAATAAAGGGGGTAAGGGCTTTAGGGCCTGAAATTGGGTTGCGTGGGAAGGGGGACGCCATAGGGGCGGACCGAAAAATCCCTTTAAAGGGATTTGACCGCGTGGGTCCGGGCAGCCAAAGCAGGAGATCAAATCGATCATGGATGGGAGCTAGAGCAGGCGGTTGTTGGGAAACGTTCGGTCGGACCCGATTTCTTTTTGAATTTAGCTTTACCGCCTGGGTTGAGATCCGTCGTGGACTTGTCCTTTTTGTGTGTGAGTGCCCTTTTGGGGTTACCCTTTGATTTGATTTAGGGGGTTCACACCTCGTGGCTCTTCACAAGATTAAAGGGACAATAAGTTGGTGAGCAAGGGTGGTGAGCATTTAATGTCTTCCACACACACACACACACACACATAGGTTCTGCAACAAAAATTCTAGAGGTTTAATAGGCTATAGAAACCTAAAAACAGAGGGATTTTGCGAGCTTAATAGGATAGCCAAATGAAGTGCATGTGAGAGCTCTGCAAAACAATGTCAATTAGCACTTTGTACACACAAAAATTGCAATAGGTAATGGTGGCTTTAATGGGAGAAATTTTGCAATGAAGTAAGCTAAAAGCGAGCACAAAAAACCACAAAAAAATATTAATCATTTCCTTAATCAAGCCTACCTAGCCATGGAGGATAGTGGCCTCTTGGGTGTGCCAAGGACGTGCCCACACATAGTTAGATTACAGCTTAATTAGTGAGAGATGAAAATAGTTATGGAGAATGCCAATGGACCGTAAATAATTCAAAAATACTAATCCCTCTAATGGAGATGCTAATTACTAACATGCAAATGCACAACAAACAAACCTAGCCAGCAAAACCATGGTGCTCTAATACCACTTGATGGGAATGCAATCGCGCTAGCTAGGGTGGATAAAGAGAAACAGTTAGCATGCAAGTGAGTGTGTGTTGTCTAGATTATCACTCAAGAAAATTAGGTTCCAAGATCAATTAGCTTGGACTCATAAACACGATCAATTAGCTTGGACTCATGGTGCTCTAATACCACTTGATGCGAATCCAATCGTGCTAGCTAGGGTGGATAAAAGAGAAACAGTTAGCACGCAAGTGAGTGTGTGTTGTCTAGATTATCATTCAAGCAAATTAGGTTCCAAGATCAATTAGCATGGACTCATAAACACGATCTTGAGTATTTGCTAAGCCATCACAAGCTCACCATAAACAAGGAAGATGTAATGCAAAACAGATTTGTATTTATTCATTCATTAAATTAGCTTTGAGTATCTCTTCAACCTTTGAGTAGGTCTGAGTAGCTCTACAACCTTGCACCACTACATATGGGATAATTCCTTCTCTTCACTCCTATTCTCGGACAAAGCTCACACTTTACAATTGTTGCATTTGAAACGTCAAAAAACATTAACATAGGACCTTAAATCACCCCAATCCAAGCCCTAGAGGTTTCTCTCACCACAACGCAAGAAAATAAAAGTGCATGCCCCCCCCCCCCCCCCCCCCCCCCCCCCCCTCCTTTCGCCTTTCCCCTTTTTTGTGTTGTGGTGAAACAAATCTCTAGGGCTCGGATTGGGGTGATTCTAAAACTTGTAAAGTTGGAGACCCAAACCTTTGCTAGTGTTCCAACTAATCATGTCTTTTTCTCAAACACATTAATATGGCACCACATGCTCTCCAATTTTATTTATCAAGGACAATAAGAAACCATTCTTCTAAAAAGTTTCACTTGCATACATACATACACACATATATATATATATATATATATATGACACTTGATCTTACCTTTGCTAGCTTATACACACTTCGTATATTTTTAAGTAGAGATGAAGATCCTTTGTACTCTAGTTATCATGCGATCAGTTTGAATGCAAGTTGAATAAAGCATTGGATGGTCCAAAATAGACTCCAAGGACATAATGTTAAAGGATTGTTAAATTTTGAAACACAAAGGTGTTAGAAATCTTCATATGCCAATCATTTTTCTCTTAAAAATGATGGCAAGTGTGTAGTGATTGTCTTGTATATAGATGATGCAATCATTGTTGATGATCATGAGAATTAATTGAGCAAATAAGAATAAGATTAGATATTGAATTTGGAATGTCACATCAAGATGTTTTATATTGTAGCTTTAACTTTTTGTAAAGCTATACATCTTCACATATTTTAAAATACTTTTGTGTGAACTTTTGAGACGTTTAGAAGAATTTTACATCTCAATTATGGATTGCAAGGTTGGAGAAATGGTTGTTATTGTTGTTTAAGGTGGTTTGTTGTAATGGTAGACAAGTCTATATGAGAAAGGACGTGTGAATTCCATTATGAAGAAAGAGAGAGAGGATAGTAAAAAGAGCAAATTAAAGCTCTAGAAAATGATAGTTTTCTTCTCGTAAGGAATCTTGCAAACCCATAATACACAAAGGTTCAAGTAAGCATTGAGGTTATGTTCATAAAATTTGGCATCCTGGCTACATGTGATTCATTATTTTCCATTCTAGGCAATGTATCACGCATAGCATTGACGGTTGGCTTTCAAAAGCCAAAGCCACAGTAACAAACCCCACTCTGGGGGAGCCTTATAATGTAAACAAATGAAAAAAAACAAATTTTTTGTTCTACAAACTGCCACTACCACCCCCCCTTGCTCGTGCACATGCAGAAGTGGCCGCCCCCCCTTGGCACCACCCTCTCCCTCTCCTCCATTATCTCCCCTCCTTGCCAGCTCTCTCTCTCTCTCTCTCTCTCTCTCTCTCTCTCTCTCTCTTTCTCTCCATACACACACACACACTCACAAGCACATACACACTCACGTACACATTCAAACAAACATACACATGTCATACGCACGCACAAGAAGAAAAGACCGAAGGAGCTCGACATGGACACCCAAACAACGAAGAAGAACGACAAAATCACGCGCTGGCGACGACGAATCAAGAAAAGACGTTGAAGGCATGCCCCAGCCGACACTGAGGTTGACGAGTCCACTACATCGACTCATTAATAAAGCCTGCAAATCACTGACATCTTGTCCACAACGCATCTCCGCAGTAAACATCTGTAGGGTAATCTATTTTTTTTGTTTTCAAGCCAAAACCTTGTAAAAAGACATTTGTACATTGCCACCTCTCTCTGGGTGATGGTCACAAAGGCTCACCTAGGAGATATCATTTTAAAATCCTCCTAAAACAAAGCAGGGGTCAACCATCTGGGGCCCGGCTCCTTGCTTTGTCTGTCCTGATTAGGGCCCAAACCTAATCATATTATGCTAAACTAATGCAGTCTACACCTATAAAAGAACACTAAGAGGTCACTATCAAGAGTTTGCACTTGAGAGGGAAGCCATGCACACATACTGACTCCAAGGGTCGCTACTCATAGGAGTGGGATCTCTACACACATGATTTTTTCCTAGAGAACACACTATAGTCTCTCTCTCTCTCTCTCTCTCTCTCTCTCTCTCACACACACACACACACACACACACACACACCATGATCTCCACCTCACCAAAACGATGGTTTCTGTAAATACCACCTTGCATCAAGTTTTCCCTCACATCCCGAGGGGTTTTCATCATCTACGTCTCTCTCTCTCTCTCTCTCTCTCTCTCTCTCTCTCTCTCTCTCTCTCTCTCTCTCTCTCTCTCTAGTGTGCTATGATTAGTGTTATTTTGCACCGCTGCTATCCGCATCCTAGCTGCTCAAAGCTAGGTGGTGTCCCTGTTCACTCCCCGTGACAAGTTCGGCGTTCACGGTCCTAGCAAAGAGGCCGTTGGGGTCTGTTTTGCGCTTGCACTTGTCATTTGATGCCCCCGCTGAGGAAGGCTTCTTGGAAACCTTCAATTTACAACGCTGAAAATGATGCACATCATCGACCATGGACGAGTGGCTACGAGAATTCTCCAATTGGAGAACGGAGGAGGAAGAAATTAAAGAGGCACTAACAGCCTTCATCGAAGTGCTACTGCCAGGTTGTAACATCATCATATCCAAGAGGTAAGCTCCCATCTTGCATTGCTCGTGCTAATCAAAAGCATCAAGAGGGAGGGCTATGAAATGTTATCATTGCTGTCAACCAAAGCATTCTATCAATGAGAGGAGGTGAAGAAAGAACGGTGAGTTTTTCTTTTGAGAACCGCATCAGCACTCTCACATCAGTCAGATTGTGTGTAGCACCAAGTGTTTTCTCTCCAACGGTCAGAGAAGAGTTGTCAACTACATCAACCACAAAGTCCAAGCCACAAAGCCTAAAGCATTTGGCGGAAGCAAGTGGGCCTACACTCTCTCTAGGCCTAGAGAGTTCAATTGAAGTACGACCACCCAAGCGTCGCCACCGCATGCAAAATGGAAAGCCGATTGAGGTAGACTCTTCTCGCCCATTCTGTTTTGAACCCAATATGGAGGATTATTTGGACTTCAATAAGAGGTAGAGACATGTGGTGAAGGTGTCACGTTGTCAACACTTAAGGTATGAAACTTTAGTGGTCAAAGCCTTTCCCTACACCCAACATGGATAACAACAATAGGCAAGAAGTCTTTTCTTTCCTTTTCTTGCAACACATGCATGTAAACGTGTACATTGATAGGAAGATATTCTACTAGCAAAAGATTGTTTTCCTATTTGGAGCAGATATGCTTGATGAAATTTTTAGATGTCCATGTCCCATCATCTTGCCCATTCTTGATTACTACCACTCTTTTGATGTAAGCATCTTTATTCTATTATAGCCTTGCGCTCTTCTTAGCTCTTGCTCAAGTTTTCCACCCATGTATATACCTTTATGAACCACTAAGTCATTCCAAAAAAAAATATGTAATTGTCTACTCATTGATTTACTACCATGGCAAGTGTCTCTTTTCCCACATTTAGTGGCAAGAAGGGAGAAGACATCACCACCGATTTTTTGGATAACTTTGACATCGCTTGTGTGGTTTCCAACAAGGATAACAAGGATGACAATGCCTCATGACTATGAATCTTTCCTCTATTGATGAAAGTGGAGGCCAAGTCTTGGTACAATGCTTTACCCCAAGCCACCAAGGAGTTACTACATGCTGCCTTTGTGAAAAGGTTTGGTGGAGGTGCAACCTCAAAAAAATTATGACAGTTGTTGATAGAGTTAGAGCAGGGAGCTTTGCTAGAGTATGCCAGTTACCAATCCAAGTTAATGTATTTGTGGAAGAGATGGGTTGCCTCACTAGAGGAAGGTGAAGGAGCGCCTAATTTCCTGAAGAAGGACCGTTTCATTGCTAGCATGTGGTCACCGCTTAAGGAGAAGGTGAAGGGGAGATTCCCTGCAACGTGTGAGTTGGCAGTGGAAGTAGCTCGCCTTAAAGACAAGAAGCTGTGCATGTAAGTAAAATTCAACAAGTCAAAGGAATCAAGCTCAGTCCGAGTAACCCTAGTAATTGCAACAGCCACTTAGAGAACCCAACCACAAGAGGTATCAGAAGAGCAACAAGACCTGTTGAGTCGCATCACTCCTTAGCTAGAGAATCTATCTGTGAATTTGGTGCAGCAAGGGCATGCACAAAACCACAATCAAGAGCAAGGGAGAGGACAATGGAGGCAAAACTAGGAGTACTACTGCTACAATTGTGGAGAAGACGGTCATGGCATGTATTATTGGCCACACCTAAGGAGGCAGAATTTTAACAGAGGAGTAAGACAAACCAACTCTCGCCACCAAGAAAAACACGACCACCACCAAGGCAAACACAACAAGCACCACCTATCCAAATCTTACAACGACATGTTCAACCACCGCCACCACCACAACCTCTCATTCTACCCTTTTCCCCACCACTAGCCAATGACCAGGCATTGATTTTCATATGTCTTGAAGATAACGAAAAAGGTAAGGTGGAGAAACACATCAAGGGAGTAGAGGAGGGTAAGACCAATGTTGAAGAGGTAGACACCATGGGATTTAATCACTCAATACATGAGGAAGCTTCACAAAAGGAAGAAAAGATAAAGGCCAAGGGGAGTCAATCAAGAGAAAGTCTAAGCCACGACGAAAGACTGGCATTTAGATTTCACAGTTAGTGAGTCTATAAAATCTTGTGATCTTGTGAGTGATGTTTCTATATAGGGCATGAGCATCCCTCAAGGGGAGGGCTACCCAATAATGTCAGAGAGACCATGGCTCATGGCCATGAGAGAAAATCAATATTTGACACAAGGATTCTCAATATGCAAGCTAGAAAGGGCAAGGAGATCCCATACAATACAAAGGCCAATAAGAAACAAGGGATGGACCTAGAGACTAGTGCACTCTCTAGTGATTCTATTATAACATCAAAGGAGGAGGAATCTACAACAACGAATGATAGTGACAGCACTCTTGAAATCATGGGTCTCATTCTTACTGATCACAACAAGGTGGATCCACTAGATATACAATTGCAAGAAGGAAGCATGAAGTTTTTGGAACTACACCAATCAAAAGAAGCAATCGCAAACACAACTCAAATGGTTGTTGTCAAGGAGTGGGACTTTGGAGTCCACCCTAATGAGATTCTTAAGCAAGTGGATGCAGTGGCAACCTATTGGCGATCTAGGTTTGTCAACCTAGATGTAGAGATTGTGTTTGATCGTACTGTGCTTGATGCATTTAATAAAAGATTTAAAGAACCCTTAGCACAAGGGGTGGTCATAAGGGTCACAGAAAATGGATCTCAATGTGAGAAAGATGGCAGTATGGTCCTGCATGCATATAGTCGAGATGGAGTGTTTTGCAACAAGTGGATTGCAGTGTACCTTTTGTATATTCTATGCACTTTGGTACAGTGTGTATCAAGCTTGTCTTTGATCTGCAAGGTCAGCGGCTTATTACTAATGTTAGGAAAGGCAATGGACCTTTTTGACAACACCCAAAACAATTGTGACTCTTTTGCTAGCTTCATCGATAGTGGTGAGCTAGGTTCTAAAGAAAACTAGGACTTGCCACATGAAAACGGAAGCCATAGATGGAGGACTCTTGGTACAATCTTGGGGATCGTGATTTTTAAGTATTATCTTGGAAGGAGCTAAAGTGATTATCCTATTCTTCACTTGGGATCCTGGAGGATATTGGCACAAAATTTTGGAAGCCTTAGGCTTCCCATTTACTCAAAGGCAGTTTGAGTTGTTGATCATTGATGCTCTAGCCAGGGAGCCTTGTCAAGACGTATTTCTTTTCTTGAAAACAGGTGAATGTCCCAGAGATCCCATTAATGGCCAGAAACAATGGCTTGTCCGAAAGGCAACAAGATATCGCCTTATAAACAGCACCTTGTACTGCAAGGGCAAAGACCAGATCCTCAGTCGAGTGCCAATCTCTAGTGAAATCATGGAGGTGATCTCAAGTTTCCATGATGGTTTTTGCGGCAGCCACTTTGCTCTAGATATTACTAGTAGGAAGATTCTATAGGCAGGATTCTCTTGGCCTAGTCTGAAAAGGGATGTGCATCATTGGTGTAAAACATGCAGAGCTTGTCAAGTATCCAGTGATCGAACACTAACCTATGAGCCAAAGACTCCTATCATCTCAGATGGCCCATTTGAGAAGTGGGGGATAGATGCAATTGGTCCTTTACCAAGAGCCCAGTCGGGTAAACTGTGCATTCTAGTCAGTGTAGACTACATGACCCGATGGGCGAAAGGAGCAGCCACCACATGCATTACATCCCAAGAAGTGGAAAAGTTCATATTTGAGCACATTTGTTGCCGCCTTGGCACACCTCTGGAGATAATATTTGATAAAGGGCCAGGTCTTTTGAGGCAACTTGGTGGGAGAACTAATGAAAAATCTAGGTATCAAACATCGATACTCCACTCTGTACTATCTACAATGCAATGGTCTAGTAGAAAAGATAAACGGCATGATCTGGAAGATCATCACAAAGCAGGTGAATAACCCCACAAGTGATTGGGATAAGCATCTCATGGCCGCTCTTTGGACCTACCGCACGACATTTTGAACATCACTAGGTTTCACCCCTTTCCATATAGTATATGGAAAAGAGGCCATTCTACCCATCGAGGTACAGTTAGCAAGCTTGCGAGTCATGGCTAGTCAGTTACAGCACCCAATTGCCCATCTTTGCAACCACATCTTAAATCTAGAAAGGCTTCAATTAGATAGGGAAGAGTGATCAACCACTATGCATCGCAAGCAGAACAACACCGGCTCACATTCAATCAAGGGCTTAAGGAAAAGAGTCTGAAGAAAGGCATGTTAGTATTGAGATACGACAACAGATTTGACACTAGGAAATTGATGGAGGCAGATGGTCGAATTCACAAGACCAGAGTCAATGGATGGAGGCTCAAAAGCTACTTCTTAAGATTTTCTCCGGAGTTCATGGTAGATATTCCAAAGGAGGGAGAACCCTCCAACTCCGCTGCTAGAGAATCAGAGGCAGAGCTAGAGGCATGAACGCCTCTAGCCAGAAGGGGAGGGCTAATAACGGCCATCTTTCAAAAGCCAAGGCCGCGGGAACAAACCCCACTCTGGGGGAGCCTTATAAACAAATGAAAAAAAAACTTTTTTTTTTTTTGTTCTGCAGATCGCCACCGCCACCCCCTTGTTCGCACGCATGAAAGAGTGGGATGCCCCCCCTTGGCACCACCCTCTCCCTCTCCTCCATTATCTCCCACCCTCTCTCTCCTCCATTATCTCTGCCACTCCCTCTCTCTCCCTCTCGTTCGTCAGCAAGCAACCAGCTCTCTCTCTCTCTCTTTCTCATTCGTCAACCAGGGAACCGCCATGAGATAGGATCTCTCTCTCCCTCCTAACACACACCACACCCACTCTCTCTCAGCCTCTCTGTCCCCATCTCTCACACCCCCTCTCTCTCTCTCCCTTGTTCAGCCTCCCTCTCTCTCTCTCTCTCCCTTGTTCAACCTCCCTCTCTCTCTCTCTCTCTCTCCCTTGTTCATGTGTCGACAGTCGGGCCAGCAGGATAATCTCTCTCTCTTTCTCTCGTTCCCCACCCATACACACACCCCCAAACACTCACTCTCTCTCACACACACACACACTCTCACTCTCATTCTCTGTGTAGTAAAACTCTCTCTCTCTCTCTCTCTCTCTCTCTCTCTCTCTCTCCCCCCCCATACACTCTCATACACACCCACACACACACACACACACTCTTGCTCTCTCTCTATCTCTCACTCTCGCCATACCTCTCTCTCTCTCTCTCTCTCTCTCTCTCTCTCCATACACACACATACACTTACCTACACACATATACACACTTACACACACACACACACACTCCCACACAACCCTACTCTCTCTTTTACCATACACATACACACACACATTCACAAGCACATACACACTCACGCACACATTCAAACAAACACATGCACGCCATACGTACGCACAAGAAGAAAAGATTGAAGGAGCTCGACATCGATCCCCAAAGAACTAAGAAGAACGACAAAATCCCGCAATGGCGATGACGACTCAAGAAAAGACGTCGAAGGCATGCCCCAGCCGGCACCGAGGTTGACGAGCGCGCTAAACCGACACATCAGTAAAGCTTGCAAATCACCGGCATCTCGTCCACGACGCATCTCCGCAATAAACATCTGTAGTGTAATCTATTTTTTTCGTTTTCAACCAAAACATTGTAAAAAGACATTTGTATATTGCCACCTCTCTCTAGGTGATGGTCATAAAGGCCCGCCTAGGAGATATCATTTTAAAATCCTCCTAAAATGAAGCAGGGGTCAACCATCTGGGACCCGGCTTCTTAGTTTGTCTCTCCTGATTAGGGCCCAAACCTAATCATAATATGCTAAAGTAATGCAGCCTGCACCTATAAAAGAACATTGAGAGATCACTATCAGGAGTCAGCACTTGAGAGGGAAGCCATGTACACACACTGACTCTAAGGGTCGCTACTCATAGGAGTGGGATCTCTGCACATGTGAATTTTCCCTAGAAAATTCTCTCTCTCTCTCTCTCTCTCCCTCCCCCCAATGTGCTGTGATTATTGTTATTTTGCACCGCTGTTGTCCACGTCCTAGCCGCTCAAAGCTAGGTGGTGCCCCCAGTTTACTCCCTATTACGAGTTCGGCGTGCACAGTCCTGGCGAAGAGACCGCTAGGGTCCATTTTGCGCTTGCACTTGTCAGCATGATTGAAGGGAAGAAAAAGAAATATCGTTCATAATAAAACTAGTATTGGGCATCTTGGCTACATGTGATTCCATTAAAATTCCATTCTATATAATGTATCACAGATAGCATGATTTAAGGAAAGTAAAACAAAAATCTTTCATAACAAAACTAAGCATTATGTCAGCAATAGCATAACCTCCTTTTCTTCCACTTTAATCAATGAAAACACACACAATGAAAATGTGGTGAAGAAAGATTTTTTAAAGCCCACTTAGATAGACCTATTAACCACACAGCGCCCCCCCCCCGGCCCCGCGGACCCTTTTTGTTGCCTTGGGGCAACATAGATTTTGTCCATAATACCAACCATGGTAGCTCTATAGTTTTTGAGATGGAACAATAGAATGCATTCCTCCAAAAGCCCTTTTATTAGTGGCTTATTATCAAAGTGAACAAGAGCAAGAAATAGAGTACCTGTGTGTAAATAAGAAAGTTGGTGTGATCTACTTGAACATGAGCTGCAACACAAATCTTTAGATTGGGTGCTATCTTTACCAACAAAAATGTAGAAAGAAGATCCTACAATCCTTTAGGCTATATTGCATCGGCAAGATTTTTGTTTCACTCACAATCTAGCTTCCATTTATGAGTAAGACAATCCACATGTTCACTTATTGGCAAGGTGACCACCTATAGTCAGCAAACAACAAAGAGATAGGGGGAAAGAGACAAAGAATGCGAGAGAAAGAAAGATAGATAGATAGATAGATAGAACAATATATATAGATAGAAAGACACAACAACAAAGAGCAAGAAAGAATCACTGCTTACCACAATTTTGGATTCTTTGGAAGCCATGGAGAGTGTTGCATGATTATTTTCTATGGTGCTCCACGTTGCAATAGCTCTTTTTTTCTCCTTGTCTTAATCTCCAGCACTGTGTCAAAAGTGTAATAAGAAGAACGTTCATCACAACTGTCTTGCTACATTTTTTTGTTATAACTCCTCTTTGCCTACTAGTCCTTACAAAAAGCAATCTTTTTAGATACACAGCACTGAATTTTGAGTAATTGTCCTTTTGTATTTAATAAAGTATGCCATGATGTAAAATTTAAGCATTATTTTATATGTTTCTTAATAAAAATTAAAAATATTACTTTTTGATTGTCTCTGTTTATGTTGACATGGCATTTCTTACAAGGCTCAAGTTCGAGTCTAAATTTTTTCTAATGAAATATCTTGGATTTTGAAGGTAAAACAACGAATAAGGTATAAGACAATCTTTACTAGCTGAGCACACTTATAGTCACCTTAGAAAGAGGTACTCTGGAATGGTTGCATATATACTACAATCTCATGAATATATGAAGTATGTGAGGCTTATTTGATAGGCTAGCAACAAAGAAAGGCATTTTCATGAGAGAGTAACAATAGAGCACAATCTCCTCTAAATTTGGAACACAAAAATATCTTTGGTAAAATTTCTACTTTTGCTTTGGGTGGATCTTTCTACATTTTGTTCCTAGTCAATGATTTTAGTAGAAAGAGGCAAGTCTACATTTGTGAAAAGGATGAAATTTTAAAGAAATTCAAATTGTGGCACAAGCTTGTAGAATCACAGACAAGGAATAAGGTTGAGAAGTTTTTGCAAATCGAGGACAAGAATTTATCTAAAACAAATTCAACCAATACTACAAGGAGCATGGCATCAAGGTCACGTCACCGATGCTCACATATAATTGCAAAATGGATTTGGGAAATGTTACAATTGCACTATGGTAGAGATGGCACCTTGCATGCATGCTTAAAGATAATGAAACACCAAATCCTTTTTTGGTGGAAGAAAATATATCAGTGTATGTTCTCAATAGAAGTTACACAAAGGCTTTAAAGGGTAAGACAACTCAAGAAGTCTACTCAAATAAGAAGCCCCCAATTTTTCATTTTGAATTTTTTCGGTGATGTATATGTTCTCAACAAAAATTGCATAAAGTCTTTAAAGGGTACAACACCTCAAGAAGCCTATTCTGATAAAAAGCCTTGAATATGTGAAATGAACCAACCTATTACAGCACCATAGAAACAACCACTACCAAAGTGGGCTAATTAGGTCTTTAATGATTGCAACCCTCACAAATTTTGAGTTGACAGACATGGGATTTAAACATTATTTCTTGAGAATTGAGGTACGGAAAACATCAAATGCATCTTTATTCTACAATAACAATATGCAAAACAAAATTTTATGAGGCACTTGGGACACATGATTACAAACCTGTGACAACTCCTATGCTTTCCTTGTTACGTGTGCTTCTTTCATTTCATGTTAGTTTCTTGATTATCAAATTGACTTAACTCTATTTGTGAATCCAAACACAGTTCTTGTAGGCACCCACACAGAAAATTTAGGATTGTTAAGTAATTCAACTAAGGAGGATCGTCCTACCATTGCCCTACTTAGTCCATCAAATTCTTCTAAGATTCTTATTGATGGGGTGATCAAGAAAGAGGTGCCTCCCTAAAAGATCATCCTTCAATAAAAGCAGTAGCTCTTAGGGTGCTAAGAATTTACTATTCGATGGGAGGATACATCCCGGTTTACTAGTAATAAACAAGAACTTTCCTTTCTTCAACAAGTATGTGTCAATAATTTTGGAAAAATTGTTTATAGACAGAATCAACAGTGATTCTACCTCAGCAGCGAAAGAAAATGAAGGGAAAGCAGATTTTCACGTGCAAGCAGGGTTAAACATGCAACAAAGGAGCACACGCACGCAAGTGGTCTGCATGCATCCAAGAAAGGCAGAGGCGATGAGGTGACGAGCAGGTGGGCGAAGAGGAGCAAACGCTAGTAGCTCTCGCTAGCAATTGAGTTTTTAAAAAAAATTAAGGTGTGCAATTGAAATCACAAAATTTGCTCGTGTGTTGGTTGGCTACTGCAATCTCTGTAGGCCGTTAACGCCAGCGGTGAAGGTTCAAAACCTGCTTATGTTGGTGCTTTTACTTTACCAAATCTAGGCTAATGTAGGGAATCTGCGTAGATTTTGAGCCAGTTTAATATCAAAGCATCCAATATGTTAGGTAGAATAACAAAATGCTTTTATCAATAAAACAAGATTTAAGCCTAGCCACTTGCATGCCAAGGTTTGAATATGAAAACAAGAGTTGCCATCCAACTGGCGTCGCGATGCCTACACGATGCAAGCTCCAAACCCTAGCTCAGAAGCATCAAGGGGCAGCTTCAATAGATGCGCAATGAATTGGGGGGCCCTCTAGGTGGTCAATCTAGGGGGTCTGTGGTGCTTTCATGCTTGGCTCATAGTGTCCTGCAAGCTATGTGGCTGGCGGGGAGGGTCGATGATGGCCTGCGGACAGGGGACGTCCTGGAGTGGAGGTTCCGACTATGATGGTGTTTGGGGCTCAGGGTTTTGCTTATTTTTGTCGGTAGGGCTTGGCGGCTACCTTCTTCCCAGGGAAGAGAACTCACTCACCTTGCCCTTGTTGGAACGCACTAGGAGGTCCCAAGGTCAGAGCTTGGTGGTGGATGGTGGAAGATCCGGTGCTTTCTATAATGTGCTTGTTTGGCTCTCTTATCCCTTGCTAGTGTCAGAGTTGGTTATGCTCGGTTGTGAGTTTGCACGCAAATCTGGGTATGGATTGGCCTTCGACTGATGGGGGCATGCATCATCCAGTGGCTTGTTGCATGGTGGCACCCCTATCTATCAAGGGCGAGGTTGATGGACTTCTGATGGTGGTTCTATCACCGGTGGTCTTTTTTTGGTGGCATCAAATTGGTTTGTCGGCAAGATTGCATGCTATGGTCTTATGGTGGGCACTCATCGACGGATTGTTGGTCTCTTCCTGTGTGGTGATGGAGTTACTGCTCCGTCCTTATGCGACAGTATCGATTTTCTTAGGTGATGCTTCTGGCCAAAGGTGGTATAGTAATGTGTGGAAAGCGGTGCCGTCCAATGGGAGCTCTGGTTAGTTTGTCTTCTTTTGTTAGCCTGGTGGTCTATGGTGATATATTTTACTTGTAGGAAAGAGTATGTTGATGGCTATTTGGTTTTGGTGTCTTCCCTGTAAAAAGCCACGCTTCTTGGATTGGTATTTGCTAGATGTATTCTGTGATTCTGTGGCTCGGATTGAGCACAAATTGTTGTGTATTTTTTTTGTTTTATAATCTATGCACTCACACTATGTGAGTTTGGGGAGAAAAAAAGATTTAAGCCTAGCATCAAAGAGGCACAAAATAATGTAGGAGGGTATTACCATGTCTTTGGGATAGGTAGTGTCTATCTCCTTTGAAAACATTTGTGTTCAAGTGCTTATGTGTGTAATGCGGGATGTTTGATGGCTCAAATTGTTACACATACATATTCAAAACTTGAATGCTTTAATGCCTTGAATTATTTTTGATTGTTTGAATGATGCGGTTGTGCTACTACCTTGAACCATTCTGATACCTTGGAGACGAGGCCACAGTACTAGAAATAGCTTGGAGACGAGGCACAAAATAATGTAGGAGGGTATTTGGGATAGGTAATATCTATCTCCTTTGACAACGTTTGCATTCAACTGCTTATGTGTGTAATGCGGGATCTTTGATGGCTCAAATTGTTACATACATATTTAAAACTTGAATGCTTTAATGCCTTGAATTCTTGAATCTTGAATGTTTTGAATGATGCGGTTGTGGTACTACCTTAAACCATTTTGATACCTTGGAGACAAGGCCATAGTGCTAGAAATAGCTGTAATATAGACAGCCTTTGGTTATGGCTATGGCTATGAGATTAGGAGGGATGTGCAAAACCAAGAGATAATGGTGATGTCAGAACTTGGTTTTGGCCACCAATTGGAGATGAGGTGTGCATCCAAGGGATTATTGAGCCGAGGGAACCTGGATTTACTGAGGAGCAATGGGTATTGTGGTAATGGCCCCTTAAATGATAAATTTCAAGTTTGTATAAAAAGCAAAAATTGCCAATAACCCAAGGTCATTGACAAACATGTGAGGTCAGGTGTTGCACGTGAGAAGGTGCACAAATAAAGACCATTTACAAGCGTTGAGTTCTACGGGTTGAGCAATGTGCTAGGCAGCTTGCAGTGTCATCAAGTAGCAGGGCAATAGTTTGAGGGCTAGTGTCTTAAATTATTAAAGCATGTGGTTTAGCAAGTGCAGCCAACTTAATTGTAGTTGGGACAGCTTGGTTGTAGCAGATGGAGGTGGATAGCGGGGCAGCACAGGGACAGCCAAAAATGAGCAACTCATGTGGGATCCACCAAGTGATGTCAACTTGGGTGTGCAACAAAAAGCTTGCCGAGATGTGGTGATGAGGCGGAATTTATGAGTTGCGGGTTGGCAAGGCAGTTACGGTGAGCTGGTTGGCTCGTGGTGAGCACTGGCTCATGAGATTTATAGTAGTCACATGGTGATGAACTGGCAACAAAAGCTTCCAAAGTTTGGTAAAAGACACATGGTGGCATGAGGGCTCTATGAGTGGCTTGGACTCTACTAAGGCATGGGTCTCACTCGTGGCTAGCTTCTTCAAAATCATTACAAGGGCTCTTGTATTCAAGGCCACATACACACACACACACATTCAAAATTCAAAATGAGTGTGCATGGATACACACATACATATTTAATCAATGCAATTGATGAGCAAAATTTGATGCTATTAACAACCACAAAAACATACGGATCTAATCAAGGCATTGGCATTCGATGCTTGGCCCAAAAATTGGGATAGGTTAGTGCGTCGGAAAGCTTATGAAAACATCTACACACATACACATATATCAATCCTCTATTAATGCTCTCATGAAAATTAATGCGGCTCTAGAGAAAGTGAAAAAATATTATAGTAATGCACACACAATCAATCAATCAAATTAAAATCAAAACATTACACAACCTAATGCTCGATCTAATTACTACTAATCATTGGCGAGGATAGTGATCGTATAAATGTGCCCAAATATCAATTCTAGAAATAATTAGTATTGAATAGCATTAGCTTAAATAATTATGAATTAACTTAGTGCTCAGAGAGAGAAAGCCCTAAATCTAGAATAGGTTAATTAGGAGATGCTAATTACATGTTAGCTCTCATACCACTTGTAAGTGACATGGTGGGTGAACCAATGTAGCATTCATGGTTGCACCATAACCAAAAAGATAATTAGCTAGATTAGAGAGAAAGCTCAATGCACAAATATAGGATGATAACTTACTTGATTGATTATAAAAATTGGAGAGGGAGATTACAAGCTTTGGATAGTGGCCTTATATAGGCTAAAGGTGTAGAAGTGGAATCAATGAGTGCTAAGATATGACACAAATGGTAATGGCAAGGGTCGTGTGAGCTACCACAAATAACATGTGGCTATCAAGTGTGTAGCATGTATTTAGGGAATGAATAACATATGTGTGGCTTATAAGGTTCCATGAGGAAAGCTAACTATACACATAAATGGTGTATGCTTAGCTTAAGGGATTTTTCTTTCTATGATTGTAAGCTAAAGGCTTATCCCAACAACCAATAAATTGGAGTCAGTAAAGTGGACACAAGAAATATACTTCATATATTCTCTCCACTACATATACCTCCGATGTCCTCGGTTGAATTAAACGATCTCTTTAACGCATGATGGGATTGCTCTTAAAAATATCAGATGGGTTAAATAGAGAGGAATATAATACTCTAAATTTATGCCTTTTGTATATACTACAGGTGGTGAGGATTATTTCATGAGTTACTAGCATGGGATTGAGAGCCTATGGTTACCTTGCCTTCAAATGGAAGAAAGATGGTTAAGTTCCAACATCAATAAAGCAAGCTAGGAAAAATGTGTGTAGCAAATGATAATCAAACACAATAAGTATATCCAAATCTATGTGGCGAAAGTACATATGCCTACCTTAAATAACATTTTAAAGTGACACCATTCATTGTTTATAAGATCCTTCCTTGTGGAACCGCTCCTAAAATGATTTCACCTATTCTAGGATAATAATCTTCTTTCAAGGGACACGTTTATAATGTCATATTTGATTTGTCACTAAGTTATATAGCAGTGAAACAATGGTGTAAGG
Organism: Adiantum capillus-veneris; assembly: GCF_014529385.1. Classification (NCBI taxonomy): domain Eukaryota; kingdom Viridiplantae; phylum Streptophyta; class Polypodiopsida; order Polypodiales; family Pteridaceae; genus Adiantum; species Adiantum capillus-veneris. Next base: position 91,508,851 of record NC_140946.1, read on the forward strand.
TCTCCGATGTTTTGGTCTCTTTAAAAAATAAGAAAAATAAAACTTTCTGTGTACATTACTTTTTGGTTTAAAATGCTTGCTATACAATGTTGGGAGGTTTTAAAGTGGAAAGCAAGGTCGTTTACATGTTCTAATAGGTCAAACAAACGCTTGGTTCAGTAATGAAAAAAAAAAATCTTGATTTTTGTGCTTTTCAGTGCTTTTTTGTAAAAGGAAGGGTCGGATTCTTAATCTACAAGTCCTAAGAAAACTAGGATTCAATTTTGTACAAATTTGATTGAGTGTTTTTCATGCTTTTCGGCACTTTTTGGTGAGAAGTGGGTCCGTTTTTTAGTTCAGATATGCTAGATGTAGCCATGGTTCAATTTTAGAAAATTTTCCTTTTTAGCTTTCCTACTTTTTTAGCTTTTCATGCTTTTTGGCGTTCCCAAAAAACAATGTGCTTTTTAAAATTGTCTAATCCCAAAAATATTACTTTTGGTTACAATATGAGTGAAAAACGAACACACGATGAAGAAAGGAGATTAAACAAAAAAAAAAAAGCGGCACCATAAATATGTTTTTGTGGTATAGTAAGTGTCGTGATTATTTCGGGACATCATGGTGCGGTCTAGTTCACTTGTCGTCTCATTAGTTGGTTAGATGTGTACAAAGCCAATTACTGCAACAATTAAATTAGATGGTTTTGACCAGAGTCGACTTCCAAAAGCAAGGCCATGTTTTCAACAAAAGTCCCAAAAAGCTAAGAGCTATTCCAACCTAGAAGGGGCCAACATGTTTTGCCTTGGGGCATATAACCAATCGTGTTTCACCTTGGGGCATATTGCAGCCAGTTGATGAGTGATAAAAGGGGGAGCCCTGTTTTGCCTTGGAACAAGCCAGCCAGTGAATTATAAAAGGAGCATTAGTGCTCAGTTTTTTGTGTGTCTGTTGCATTGAATACAGTGAAACTCTATGTATGTATTATACAGAGGTGGTGCAAGCTCTCCATTACCATCTTCTCTTTTCACGGTGTACGCGCTCTACATCAACTTCGTGACAGAAACCTCTACGTATCTCTCATCACCATTGTCTTGCGTCAAAGTAAGAAGCCTTTTGATCATCGGCAATCACTTCTTGTTCATGTTAAGAGGCTCCAAAATCCATAACCATCATCTCTTTCTCTCTCTATTTTGTTTTTGAGAAACTATGCTCTTGGAGGTTTCTTTTCTATATACGTAGGCATATGTGTATGGCTTGCCAAAGCTGCATACGGTGTATTTATCATCACGTAGCTACATAAAAAGCATCATTTGCTTTCACATCAGGTAGGTGGTAGGGATATTATTTTGGTCGTATCTCCTAAACCATTACGAATCAAGCCAAAACCTTTGAATCAAAGATTACACACATCATTTAGAGTGTTTTCTCTTCCATGTGTCATGTGAAAATTTCACTTGAGTGAAGGGTTATGGTCAAAACACTACTTAATGTTCACTACACTTCGTCAATATTTTGGACCCCAGGCTCCTTGGAGAGCCACTATATAGGCTTGTTGACGGATGGAGAAACCCACTTAGCCAAACTAAAACCTTGATTTTAACTGCTAATAAATGTATTTAAATAATTTTTAACACTTCATGGGTGCCAGTTATTAATCGTTCTTTGTACAAAATTACCTATACATGTAAGGGTGCTACCTATGGGGAGTACCATATAGAGTCATGAGTTTCATGAGAGGCTCATATATTCCTAAAAGAATATTTTGGTGATTTGATCTCATGTGTTTGATTTACATAAACTTAACAAAAGATGTACAATTAGCCAACCCGAACCGTAGGGACAGTTTGCATAAACAACTTTCTTTTTATGTCATGGTTGTTAGCATGAGTCTCATATAAGTGAAGTGAAGTGATGTGATAAGGTGTTATTCTATGTTATATGTCTGATCTTGATGCATTGGCATGAGGTCAAACATTCTCTTTTGCATGTCGTGTGTGCATCCGTCGAAAATAGGGAAAATTTGTTTTGCACCTACATGTGAAGTTATGGCATATGGTCGATCAATATGGAGGGGTTGTTTTGCATCATGATTTGATTGATGTGGTGATGTTGTGTGATGTATGGAACCTCAAGGATAGATGTGAATATCGTAAGTACATGCGTATATTGCTTACCACCCCTCTAGGCCAAAAACTAGCTCTATGTGTAAGAGGACTTGAGTGCAGTAATAGTACATCATTTGTGCATGGTTAAACACTTCAAAAATGATGTTGGTGGGAATTTTTTGAACACATAAAAATTTGTTCTCTAAGGACCATGTGTGTTGGCTCAGTTGGAGTGCAGCGTGTGTAGTCAAAACTCCAAGCGTAAGAGTCGGTTCAGTGAGGAATATGGTTTATGGTCTAAGGATGAAGATCCCTTATGGTTTTGGTTGTGATTTTTGGTTGTGGAAGTCGGTATGACTCTTGATTTTTTTTTTGGTTATATTTGTGTTGCCGAAATGCTGTCAAAATTTTTGCAACCATGTTATGTGCTAAAGTTGGTTTTGCAAGATGGAAGTGCATCACCCAGAATAGGGTGGAGTAAATATGACATCACTTGAGATGAATGACTCCTTCTTGATTGGATCATATAGCTTGGAATCTTTGCTCGCATCAATATATCCAACCAACAAGTATGCATCTCTTAGACTTTTCGATCGACTCGGTTTACCTATCAAAGTGATGGCACACTTATCCATCCAACTCATTCACTAGCGGTTCACATTATATCATTGTACTAATTTTGCCTTATGTTGTATTTTATCTTTTATGCATTGTAGACGTTTACCCTAAGTTAGTGAAGAAGAAGAAGAAGAAGGTTTTTGCCTCCATCCTTACGTGCATGTGTGTGTGTGTGTGTGTGTGTGTGTGTGTGTGTGTGTGTGTGTGTGTAAGAGCTCAAGCTCTCTCCTTTTCTATCTCTTAACATAGTATCAAAGCATGGTTGTAAATAGTCTCTTGTTTAAGCTCCAATTGACAATCCGAAAGGACCGGTATGCTTCACAACTCGAGCACTTCACGTCTATCCATTCATATTTGCTTTGACAACCTGTCATCACCTATCATGTCCGTATGGAATCTGCAAACCACTGCAGCTCTGAACAACCATAACTTGCACACCGTAGCTCCATTTGAGGAGTCGTCTGGACCAACTTGTAGACCAACTTTTTCAATTTTCACACATTGACCACGCACCTCTGATAGGCACTATAGCATAGCCTTTTGATCTTGAAAACCATATCAAACATACATTTCTAATGTCACTTGCCTATCCAGGTCTTTCGTACCTACTTTAGCATTCCATTCTTACAATTGTCATCATACATACCCCTGTTTGTGCCATTTGCTATGGTCGATACACTTTAGTTGCACCATCATTGCCCAACCCCTTGTTGAACATTTATGTTTAACCAAAAACCATCTTCATTCGCTTAGAAACTACAAAACTAGCAAATAGGGTGAGCAAACCAAACAAACTACTATATGTACAATGTCTTATTCGTGCCTACTGTCAATCCTCAAGTGGGTTGGCCCACCCCCTGCATAGCCTGACCTCTTAGATCAAACACCTGGCTTTTCTCTCTTGCATCCATCTGCATCCACTCCCAATATTGCTTTACCCATGTTCGTAGCCATCCATGCACACAACAAGCCCATAGCATCGTTGCATCCCTTTTAGCATCAGTCTGCCTTCTTAACATATCTAGCTTTGAAAACACATCATCTGATTGAACAAACACGTTTGACTCTCCCTCCCAATCGTGTAAAGTAGAGATCCTCTCAAGGGAACCCCATATTTGGCGGATAACACACTGCACTGTTGCACTTACAAGCATACTTTTCTTTTGAAAGCTTGGACACAACTTGGGAATATCCTCCGTCTACCACCATAGAGCACACCTCCGGCATTGGTTCCTCTATCATGGGATCCACACTCTCCGTCACATCCCCTTCGAACTCACCACCGACATCATCAAGCCCTTCCTCGTCGACTGGCCCTTCAAGGTCGATCAACACCTCTTGCATGTCAACTTTAGTTGCATGCTCTTCAATCACTTGCTCTTTTGCTTCATCTTTGGCCAAAGGAGATAGAGAATTATCCGTAGCCATCCATGCACACAATAAGCCCATAGCATCGTTGCATCCCTTTTAGCATCAGTCTGCCTTCTTAACATATCTAGCTTTGAAACCACATCATCTGATTGAACAAACACGTTCGACTCTGCCACCCAATCGTGTAAAGTAGAGATCGTCTCAAGGGAACCCCATATTTGGCGGATAACACACTGCACTGCTGCACTTACAAGCATACTTTTCTTTTGAAAGCTTGGACACAACTTGGGAATATCCTCCGTCTACCACCATAGAGCACACCTCCGGCATTGGTTCCTCTATCATGGGATCCACACTCTCCGTCACATCCCCTTCGAACTCAACACCGACATCATCAAGCCCTTCCTCGTCGACTGGCCCTTCAAGGTCGATCAACACCTCTTGCATGTCAACTTTAGTTGCATGCTCTTCAATCACTTGCTCTTTTGCTTCATCTTTGGCCAAAGGAGATAGAGAATTATCCGTAGCCATCCATGCACACAATAAGCCCATAGCATCGTTGCATCCCTTTTAGCATCAATCTGCCTTCTTAACATATCTAGCTTTGAAACCACATCATCTGATTGAACAAACACGTTCGACTCTGCCACCCAATCGTGTAAAGTAGAGATCGTCTCAAGGGAACCCCATATTTGGCGGATAACACACTGCACTGCTGCACTTACAAGCATACTTTTCTTTTGAAATCTTGGACACAACTTGGGAATCTCCTCCATCTACCACCATAGAGCACACCTCCGGCATTGGTTCCTCTATCATGGGATCCACACTCTCCGTCACATCCCCTTCGAACTCAACACCGACATCATCAAGCCCTTCCTCGTCACTGGCCCTTCAAGGTCGATCAACACCTCTTGCATGTCAGCTTCAGTTGCATGCTCTTCAATCACCTGCTCTTTTGCTTCATCTTTGGCCAAAGGAGATAGAGAATTATCCTCTATCGCACTGTTCTGCTCTCCTTCCGAAGCCAAGTTTGCTTTACTTTCCACGGCAAAACTTTGCACCTACTGCACCACTATAGCATACTCCATAGCTACTTTCACCAACATAGCCATTAGCATGGCATCGTATAGCATCTTTACCTGCATGTCCACTTCTGTAGGCATGGATTCCTCCACTTGCTTCTATCCAACACATTGGCTTGCACCTTCCTTCTGCTCCTCCAATACATCTTTCACATCTTTATCCACAAGTAAGAGATCAAATTCCTCATACCTTCAGTGAGACGAATCGGTTTCCCATGTCATATCAACATCCATAGAACTGCTATCATCTGCTTCCACCTCTTCTTCCGTTTCAAGATCAAGGATTTTCTCTACCTTCACTGCTTCAATATCATCTGCAAAGTGCACCTTTTGATCCATGGCGCACACCAATGGAGCTTGACCAACCTTACCTGAGCTTGCAGGTGCATCTTCTACCCAATGTGCAATCGGGGATTTTCTCTACCTTCACTGCTTCAATATCATCTGCAAAGTGCACCTTTTGATCCATGGCGCACACCAATGGATCTTGACCAACCTTACTGGAGCTTGACCAACCTTACCTGAGCTTGCAAGTGCATCTTCTACCCGATGTGCAACCACTTGCTCTTCTTCCATAATTGGTACTTCCCTATCTGGCATCTTTAGCATCGAAACCATCCCATCTCTTTGCAACCATAGAACCCTCGGTTCCTCTTGCACTGGCTCTTCCCTCTGCACCAACTTTGGTTTCACTTCCACTGCATCAACCGACATAGGCACCATAGCATTTGACAGACTCTGCCTCGCTTGCCGATTCTTCAAAATCTTCTTGGTTCGGCCTCTTGTCAAAATTTACCGCTTCCGTATATGTCACAGGCCCATTCCCTTCGACTTTATCTCTAACCTCCTCATGCAGGCAATCCATAAGCTTGCTCAATTTCAAATAATCAAGCATTGCTTTAGACCATCTAACTTCCGCTTTACCTCATGCAACTGCACATATTGGCGTGGAAAAGCCACTTCCAACGTCATCAAGTCCGCCGTCATACCATCTTTTAGCTTGACCACGAACCAACAACAAAAAAACTTGAACCGCGTCTTCTTCTCTTGTGAGCCTACTCTCCCGTATGAATAGACCATAATCCTGCAGCCAAGTTTCCACATCTTCCACCCCAGTGAAAATTGGAAAACCTGATAATGCCATCTTTAACAATACCTGCTCTTCAAAAACTACACCTCTAGCAGCTCCAAACCACAACTCCACCTTCAAATTGGAGTATTCAAATACTCCTAAGTAGGGGCATCAAAAGATAGAGAGGGGAAAGGGAAACACACCCAGCACACACCGAAAACGCCTCTATATAGCCCAAGGCTTTCATAGCACCCCTATCCACTAGAAAACACTCACAACACCACAATTCTGCAAGCATGTCCCCGTTTGCATGCATACAAACGCACACACGCTTTCCACAATCGACAAAAAGAGAAACCACCCCAATTTCGCCCGTTTCTAGCAATCTCACAACACACGCCTCTCTCACATGTGGTAGCCCGGGGGGGCATACACCACTCACACACCTTGGAGCAAAGCAAGACGAGAAGTTGCACCACTGTGTGCACATGGCCAAACACCAAGAAACAAGAAAAGGCTATGTAAGCCGCTCTACACTCTTGTAACTCTTAGAATAGACAGTCAATCCAAAAGTGGGAAAGCCGGTGATCGTGGGCCACAAGTATTAAAAAATTGCATGCAAATTGTTTTTATCAACTCTCTCTCCATATTTGGAACACTCAGGAAGGTATGGTTTACTAGAGGTGTCTTCCAAAAACCATCACCCAATTGTTCCACTTCTCTCGTGTACTTCTTTGCAATTCTATGGTAGCAAGGACAAAAATTATGTTTTTGGTATGCTGAATACTGAAAAAGTATATACTTAGCCTCCAAAAGTCACCGCACTCATTCTCCTAAAGGCTACTTGATTTGTGTATTCACATGCCTTTGAGAGTGATGCCCTCATAAAATCCGACCTTCAATTACTATGTTGATTGCAAATATGCGTGATTCTAGATTATTGATTATGCTTACATCTCACAATATGCATTTATTATTGTAATGAGTAAATAAGCTAGGTTCAAATTTTATTGCACAACTCGAAAAATGAAAGGATTCATTATGACAGTTTCTCCATTGTCCATGCCAATGTGCATGCAAGTGTAGCCTTACTACCATGCACAAAGCTACCTATAAACAATCTTTTGACTAAATTTCAACGTAACTATCAACGTTTTAATGTCAAACAAGGTACTATTTATTCATGTATAGTTATTCATCCTTGCACAAACTCTCTCTCTCTCTCTCTCTCTCATAAGAGAAATTTCAAAAACAATTAAGCATTTAGTCAAATAATGTTCATCTGATGCATCTTATTCTTTTTTTGTTTATGCACCCTCGGCCTTACAAATGCAAGCCTTTATCTGCATTTCTTCTTTCCAATTGTCACCTACTATGTGAAAGCCCTTGCTAAAATCCAAAGCATTGTGCACACTTATACCTCAGCAAAACAGCATTTCTCAAACAAAAAAAACCCACACAGATTACAAAGAATCATTGGCCCAAAACAAGTAATGCCAAAACTACAAATGAAAAGAACTGTTCGATAGTGATTATGATTATTCTTATCACGCAACACTTTCACACAATGAAACAAGATAATGCTCAACTTAAGGACAAGAAAATACCAAAAAACGTTAATGACTTGACCCGTAGAATCTGCATGCAGATAAGGTTTTCATGTGTCGATTCAATGACACTTGATCCTTTTCCTTGATCAGTACACCAAGAGCTTTTAAAAGCTGTGCCATTGGAGTGACTTTGTATACAATACTGTAATATGAACAGGCTGCTGTAGTGGCCTTCCCCAAGACAAACATATCCAGTGAAAAGGCGCCAAACTGACAAACTTGATCCTTCGGACCCTCTGTATCAGATGATAAAAAGTGCGAGCGCAAACAAATAAATTTGTGTACTTTTCAACTGATTCTAACTTGATCTTAAGAATTTTGGGTAGCAATAATTCTGATTTTTCAGAATATTGGTAGAGATTGCCGATTGCCAGTTCCGAAATTAACTAATCAACTTTTATTCATAATGTCTGATAAATGGCTCAACTCTCTCCATCCTGCTGTTATGATGCGATAGGCTAAGCAAATGCAGAGTCCATATCAAGCTTTCTCTTCAAATGTGACCTGTCAGTACTGCGCAAAAACTAAATGTGTATCATTACATGTTTAACTCTTACTATAGGTTCTATATTTGTACAGAAAGGTGCAAAACTTGAAAAGAGGGATCAACCAGGCTCTTCCTTCAATCGCAAGCCCTCTTACCAATTAACAAGAGGGATATACTCCCCGACCACAGAACACGGCAAGAATCTTCTCTTCGCAACACTTGCCAGTTCAACTGAATCATATCGTTTGTGCAACGTAACACACTTCGTCCTTTCCAATGGTAGCAAATCTAAGCTGTTATCAGAGACACTGGACAGATATTGCCCTATGAGCCTATTCCACCTCTACATGCTGGAAGTGGCTTTGCACACAGCGAGTACCACATAAAATAGTATATAGTAAATCTCATACTAATTTGGCATGCATCAAAAAGATCTTGAAAAATGGAGGGAAAATTATTGTGAGCCATTTCAAGCCATAAGATTCCACTAAAATAACACTTGTTTGTTTGGTGGTGTCCAGGTTGCGGCATTTCTAGTATGTTCCCTATTTTCTAGAAGGCACATTTCTACTGAAACTGTTAGAGATCAGACCTGTATCTAATGCATAGGTTATGGGAAGGGTTGTATGTTAGGGTTATTGCTCTGCTAGCCTAGGGCTGGTTACCCTAGAGAGACTCTTATAGTACATCACTTTTGTATTTTCCACTCAAAATTAGGGCTTTGGGGTGGAGGCAGCCTCGTAGTCCTCATTTTTTCCTGATATACTTTATTGTTTTGGGTCGAGGAACTCGCTACCATCCCAACGAACCTAAAGCAGTACACCCCCCCCCCCCAGAAAAACCCCGGTACCTCACCCTAGAGAGCCTCTGGGTACATCACTTTTTTATATGTTCCACCCAAATTTGAGCTTTGGGGTGGATGGAGGCAGCTTCGTAGTCCTCATTTTTTTCTGATATTCTTTTTTCTTTTTGGGCCCATGCTACCATCCCAATGAACCTTAGCAACGCGTGCACACCCTCCCCCCCCCCCCCTTCCCCTTTTCACCTCTTCCCCTCCTTGTATTATTGCTATCATTGATCAATGTACAGCCAATAGCATTGTTGGAAGCCACCCCTCTCTCTTTAGGTCACTCCTTGAGATCGCAATAAAGCTCGAAGTCTACTTACAAGAAAATGCTGGGAGAAAACATGGGAGAGGAGAGGAGAGGAGAGACTTGTACATCAGGATGACCGTCAACCTAGTACACAAGGTGTGACAGGCTCTAAAATTACGGTGTAGTCCCATGGAGGTTCAAACGTTTTGTGTGGAATGAGTTTTAAAAGTTTCAAAACGGTTTGTCAACGTTAGAAATGCCACCAAAGAGACTTCTCCAGAACTTACAAGATACTTAAAAGATTAAAAAATATACGCATGAAGCTTTTACAGACAATTCAAACTAAACAAGATTCAAGGCTCCTTCAAAATGGGAACCTTCAATCAACTTAATGTATATAAGTGGACGTGTGCCTCCAATAATACTAAAGAACCCTTCTACTTTGAAACGTCTTAAGAAGGTTTCAAAACTTTCGAAATGTTTCATGAGTTCTATCACGTGACACATCCAACCCTATGTGTCTGTGGACAAGCTACAGCACGACAAGGGTTCAGTCAGTCCAGATTTAGAAGTGTTTTTGCACTTTTGTGAGTCTGTTCGCAGACCGTGCATGTCCAGACACTTAGTGTAGATGCATATCCTCTAGTTGCACACAGCATGATCATAAGCATTCCCATCAGAATCCTTCAGGGGAATTTTCCAGTGCATTTAGCCTATTTTACCTATTTTTGACATTTTTCACTTATTATTTTTAAGTGACTTTTGTTGGAAAGTAGGTAGGGCAAATTGAGTAAGTTTGTATATAAGCAAACCTACACTAGCACTAATTGGCAGAAGAGGCAGCAGGAGCACCATCGTTCAACAGGCAACTTCTCAGCAAGAACCTCCCTTGGTGGCGATTTTCCTCCAAGCAGAGACCTAGCCCTAGCGTTTTCATCAGCAAGCTTCATCGCCCAGAAGACCTCAGCCCTAGCGTTTTGATCCAGTTGCATCGCCATACCACCTCATGGCCTAGCGTTTTCTTTCCCAGCATCATCGCCACAAGTTGCCCCCTTTTGCATGGCGATTTTCAGCAGATAAAGACCAACAGATTTCAGCAATGAAGACCAGCCATATCAGCGTTTTTAGGAGCAGATTTCAGCCTTGACCACCATAAAGACCAGCAGTTTTCAGCCATCAGAGATCAGCACCCATCAGCGTTTTGGTCCCGGTGAATTTCAGCCAGTAGCGTTTTTGGTACAGCAGCAAATCAGCCGCAGAATTCAGCCATTAGCGTTTTTGGACAGCAGTACAAGAACAGCAGAATTCAGCCCTTAGATCGGTCTCGCCATCCCCGTCGTCGTCATTGATCTAGCCTAGACTTGCATCAATCACATGCATTCAATTTGTACCAGTTTATGCAATCAATAGTAGACCACTCTCGCCAACGAGAGTGGGGCCTTCGGAGGAGGGTTTTACAACGTCTCTGGTGTCGTATTCTCTTCTCTCTCTATCTCTCAGTCTCATACACTTGCACGCACAGTGTCCATTCACTTTGTTCGTGATTATTGCACTCTCTCATTAAGGACGGAAGGCTCTCCCTTCCATAAGAACAAAAGGAACCTTGAGCACAATTCGAAGCACTCATCTTGAGCAAAGTTCAAACATTCATTCCGCTGCACCTTACAAGTTCCTTGGCAAATATGACTTATGGACGTACCTAGAATGTTTGTCCCAGGATGATCTTCTGGTGTACAATGCTCTAGTCACTTATACACCCAGCTGTTGAGATAATTCATACAGAATTATAATTCTGAAGCTGTAGCCAAATTAGCAACAGCCCTCTTCCACAATTATCAATTGGGCCTCCTGGAAATACTTCATTGTGTACTCCAAACTTTGAAACTTCATTACCTAATACACAAATTCCTTGAGCTCAATTGAGCATTTACCTAGTCAGCAAACCCATTGTCAACTTATGCTCCTTATCTACGCCACCTACAAAAGCTTTTCTCTATGCTTCTAATAGACTTGGACACCCCAAGCCGAAGATCTACAGCAACACACGTGAGAGAAACTAGAAACAATTGAGCAAAACCTAAATACAGGGAGAGAGAACAGAAGAGACGCACGGCACGTTGGTGCAGCCAAAGTGTGTCGACCATAGAAGAGGGCACGAACAGGTATGGGTATGCTGGCAAGAGCATGGCAAAGGGCTAAAGCAGGTACAAAGCTCCTAGGCAGGCAGGTGGTAGCAATGATGTATGTCTTATGTGGTTTTATAGGCCAGATGGGCTCCAAAATGGGCTGATTAGGACGGCATGTAAAGAGGCTTGAAATGCTCGTTTTTTGCTTGGGGATGTAGTGCTTGAAGTGGTCTACGCGCTGGTCCAGATGGCTCACCAAATGGGGCTATGGTGTGCAAGATATGGCAGGTTGAAGCTGGAGTGCATTGCAGATCCAAGACAGACAGGACAGGTGATGAAAGGTGGTTAAAGTTGGTTTCAACGAATAGATGTGTAGAGCTTGAGTTATGGAGCGTGCCGATCTTTTCGGATTGACAATCGAAGTCTCGGATGCCAAGTTACAAGGGTTTGAAGTTTTGCCGGGGGCCGATTCTAAGTCGGTTTGACTACATTGGAAAATGTGTCACCATAGGTTTTTTGAAGCTCGCCAAGCTTTGAGGAGGTAGTGGATAGTACAAGGAACTAACAGGAAGTGGCAGCTCGTCAAACGGAGTTGCGGAGGCCAAGATATTGCGGGTTGAAGTTTGTGCCAGTTGACGACGGTGCGGTGCCAGATTGGTTTTTCAGTTTTTTGTCGCATCGGTTGGCAGGTCCGGGAAGATCGAAATGCGGCGGGATCTGTGTGGATTGGAGACCGGGAACCGGGGTTTTCACTGGAATTCGACGGCTCGGTCACTGGACATCTGTACATCAAATGGTAGATGGGAGAAGCAATGGGGAAAAAATGAATTTTTTATGCTTTTTATTTGGTGATTTTCTAGGGCATGCCACGTCGCACAAGGCCTTATCCCACATACGAAAACGAAGCTGAAAAGGTTACGCTATTTATACTCAAACGTGGGGGACATTGGAGCACTGAGAAGGTGTGAGGGGAGCTCCCCTTGAACCGGGAACCGGGGTTTTCACTGGAATTCGACGGCTCGGTCACTGGACATCTGTACATCAAATGGTAGATGGGAGAAGCAATGGGGAAAAAATGAATTTTTTATGCTTTTTATTTGGTGATTTTCTAGGGCATGCCACGTCGCACAAGGCCTTATCCCACATACGAAAACGAAGCTGAAAAGGTTACGCTATTTATACTCAAACGTGGGGGACATTGGAGCACTGAGAAGGTGTGAGGGGAGCTCCCCTTCAGCTGGGCTATGTCGGCCTCGATGGGCCGTGCTCTTGGCGCTGCTAGGGCGTTCGCAGTAGCAAACTTGGCACGCGCGGGCGTGCAGGCAGTCGTCAACGGTAGATGGGCGTTGCAGTGCTAACGTGGCAGCTTCTGTTGGGGTCGTTCCCGCGGCCACAAAAGGGTAAATCTTTTATACGAGGATAAGTGCTCCCAAAGGGACAGTCACAGCGCCATGACTGTTGCCCTAGGGGTAAGCGGTGGATCATGTGTTGTGTGAGAGAGAGCAAGAGAGAGTGGGCGAGTTGGCAGGTCCAAGAGGGCCTTCACATGCGCGCGCGCGCACACACACACACAAAAGGAAAGCTTGCGAAGGTGTCAAGCACATGCAGTGGTTGCTAAATGTAATAATGCGAAGTGTATGAAATGCAAGAAAATGCCAAAAGAGCTATGTATGAGTTGCACGAGCAGATATGAACCGATTGTTTTCTTTTTGGAGTTGGCCCACTCCTACAAGGGGGGATTTCTCGAAATTGCGGAGGCTTTTTTCGCCATTGTGTGGTGGAGGCCATTGTGTGTTGCCGAGGACAAGACGGGTGAGGCTATGGTGTTTATGAGGAGCCAAGAGGGCTGCCAATTGGTGTTTTGAGCTCGCCGAGGTGTGTGTCGGCTAGGAGCAGACTTGTATATGGGGTCGTTTTAAGTATATTGAAGCCATCATTGCCGTTTTCTCGTGTTGGTTCCCCCTTCCCCCTTAAGAGAGTATTGAATCCAGTCTTTGGTATATCCTCCTCCTTGGTCCGGATTTGATAATACCCTGACTTAAGATCAATTTTTGTGAAGATAGAAGCTCCATGTAGTTGATCAATTAACTCATCAATCCTTGGTATTGCATACGTATTCTTGATTGTTACCTGATTCAATCCACAATAATCAATACAAAGACGTAGAGTACTATCCTTCTTTCAATTAAAAAGAACGGGAGTACTCCATGGAGAAACACTGGGTCAAATGAAGCCTTGTTCAAGAAGTTGAGTAAGTTGCTCTTTGAGTTCTGTAGACAAGGGCACCGACATCTTGTATGGTCTACGAGAAACTAGTTGAGCAATTTGCAAAGGTAACTATATAAGTACACCTAGCCCCCGTTGTATAATCAATCAATTCATAGCCAAGGTTGGTTGGTTCAGCAGTATCTCTCTCTCTTTCTCTCTCTCGTGTATTCTCCCCATTGCTCTACACTTCCACGTTGTCAACTTTGACATGGTATCGGAGCTCTTGGCTCGGTGATCGCAAGGGAGGAGAAGCGCCGCACCGCGGAGAAGAGGAATAGAAGGAGCGACGGCAGCATTTTAAAACGCTCCAACCATTGGTAGCGTTTTCTTTCCCCTAGTAAGTGGGATCCCTCGGAAATCTTACCCTAGCATTTTGAAATGCATGGTGACGCCGCAGCCTTGAGGTAGTTTACACACGCAGCAAGGGAAATAGTCCATGCAGCATATTGAGACGCCCTCAATTCCGGCTACGCCTTAGTAAAAAAGCTGCGAGCATTTTGAAACCAGTCACAGGGGACGGAGGGGACGGGGCCTAGGAGCGGGGGACGGCCGAAACACGGGACGGGGACGGGGACGGGGACAGGGACAGGGATGGGGACGGGCTGGGACGGCAAGGAACGGACCAGTGGGGAGATTCCAAGCGGGAACGCATGCAAACGTCCCGAGGACGAGGAACGGACCGAAACAGCTGGGGACAAACGGGAACGGACGGCCGGTCAACAATCTTTTTTTCTTTAATTTGAATTTTGGGCCGTTTCAAACGGCCAATTGGCAACCCAACAGATCTTTTTTTGGATGTTGAAAGTTTGAAGCAACCCGGTGGCTATAAAAGCCACCCTTTGGGTCACTTTGACATATGTCTCACTCGAGCTCTCCACCTCAACGGTCCTCAAGTTCTCATTGCTCAAGCCTCTCCTCTCTACCTTTGGCGCTTCACCTCTACGGTCTACCCTCTCCTCGAGGCTCGGAGCTCTACTCTGGAGTCTCCTCTCTACCCACTTGGCACTCTCTCCCTCCTCTACCCTTGAGTCTCCTCTCTACCCACTCTCTCCCTCCTCTACCCTCTCAACTTTCAAGCTCTCCTCTATTCTCTCTCCACCATCATGTCATCTCAAGCTAACTCTACTTCTCAAGCCGGCTCTTCTCGGAGGCCCGCCATGCAAACATGGTCGTGACCGCGCGTGGTCAAGGTGGCGGTGCAAGACCATGGACATGCAAGCTATGCCCGTACAAGAGAACGGGTGGTGCAAACAAAGTGCCAGTCCATCTTCTTTATGAACCCGGCCAACGGTCCTCAAGTTCTCATTGCTCAAGCCTCTCCTCTCTACCTTTGGCGCTTCACCTCTACGGTCTACCCTCTCCTCGAGGCTCGGAGCTCTACTCTAGAGTCTCCTCTCTACCCACTTGGCACTCTCTCCCTCCTCTACCCTTGAGTCTCCTCTCTACCCACTCTCTCCCTCCTCTACCCTCTCAACTTTCAAGCTCTCCTCTATTCTCTCTCCACCATCATGTCATCTCAAGCTAACTCTACTTCTCAAGCCGGCTCTTCTCGGAGGCCCGCCATGCAAACATGGTCGTGACCGCGCGTGGTCAAGGTGGCGGTGCAAGACCATGGACATGCAAGCTATGCCCGTACAAGTGAACGGGTGGTGCAAACAAAGTGCCAGTCCATCTTCTTTATGAACCCGGCCACGAGGTGAAGTTTTGCCCACGCATTACTCCCGAGAAGAGGTTGGAGCTTCTTGAGAAGCTCGCGGTGTGAGGTCGCGGAAGCGGCCAAGAAAGGCCGTTTTGTTACCGTTGATCCCTCCGCCACAACGACACCGCGAGAGCAAAGGCAAGCCAACCTTGGCTCCATCTCTCAAGCATTCAAGACAAATGCATCCACATCGGGGGTTTCCATTGCGCATCGCCAGAGCACCCTCAACAAAAATTGGAATCCTAAATTGAAGGAAGAGGTGGATAGGTCGGTTGCCCGATTCTTCTTCCACGACCACATTGCCTTCCATGCTTCGCGGTGAGTTTCCATTGTGACTTATGGCATATGCACATTGCAATCTCCCATTTTGTATTTCATTATGGGGTCTCGACTCTCCATACTAACAAAACATGCTCTTTTTTGTGTGGATAGATCTCCATACTTTCGAACCATGGTTACGAAAATAGGGGAATATGGCCCCTCTTATGTGCCACCTTCATCGGAGAGGCTTCGCACCACCCTTCTTGACAAAGAGAAGCTTGACATGGAGCAAGCGGCCCAAGCAACAAAGGATTTGTGGGAGACCAATGGTGTCTCTCTCCTTGTAGATGGATGGAGCGACACCCGCAAGCGGTCCATCCATGGAGTGATGGCCTACTCTTGGGGGGAGATGTACTTTGTGGAGTCACATGATGCATCCGACAGTGGCAAGGCCGCGGAGATGCTTGTTGCGGAGTGGACAAGCACCATAGAGATCATCGACCCGGAGAATGTCCTTTGTATGGTTGTAGATGGAGAGGCGTCAAACAGGGCAGCCGGGGCTATCATTGAGGGCATGTGTCCCACTATCCATGTCACATTTTGCATGGCCCATTGCCTCAACAACCTCCTCGAGGACATAGGGAGCTTGTCATGGATTTCACCCACCATTAGTGACGCCAATCAAATTGTGTCCTTTGTGCTCAACCATCAAAAAGTGCGCCACGAGTTCTCAAAGAGGAGCCACTTGTCCTTGCTCAAATATTCAAAGACAAGATTTGCATTCAATTGGCTTATGCTAGGCCGCTTGTTTACATGTGGCGGAGCCTTAAGGGGCCTCTTTCTCAATGATGAGTTCCATGCCATGCCGGAGTCTACATCAGCAACAGGGTTGAAATGTCGAGAATGGGCCGATGATGCTGCTTGATGGGAGGAGGTGAAGATTCTTGACGCCATGGTCAAGCCTATTCTACACCTACTTCGAGTTGTGGATAGCTTGCAGCCATGCATTGGCAAAGTAGAATCCATGGATCGGATGATAGAGACACTTGAGACGCTTGTGCCTGACCCTATTTAGAATGCGGAGATTCGTGGCTTGTGTGGGTCCAGGTGGAATGGATACTACTCTCCACTTCATGCGGCAGCTTATGTGCTTGACCCCGAGTTTCAGGGAAGGCGTCAAGAGACCGACAAGGAGGTGAGCAAAGGATGGCGGCTTGCATTGGAGCGCCTTGAGCCTAGCAGTGACATTAGGCGCAAGGTTAGAGATGAGCTACTCAACTACATGCAAAAGAAGGGCTCCTATAAATGTGTAGATGCACAGGTTGATCGCAGCAAAATTGGCTCGGTTTTGTGGTGGAAGGACTATGGAGGAGATGGCCCACATTTGCAACGCTTGGCTGTTTGTGTCCTTAGCCAAGCATGTACCGCTAGTTGCTTGGAGCAACTATGGAGTGTGTACAGCCACATTGCCTCTAAGAAGAGAAATCGCCTTGGTGTCCAGAGGCCCAATGATTTGGTGTTTCTGAGCGCTAACTTGCGCATGCTTTCCAAGAGCGTCTCACACAAGGCAAATCCCTTCACTAAGTGGGAGATGGCACAAGAGAATCCATCTATGGCCGAGACACTTTTGGAGGAGCTAGAGGAGGATTGCAAGCCTCGCGAGGCCTCATATGTCATTCGACCTCGACTATGATGATGATGTGGAGATTCAACAGGCGAGCACTTCTGGAGTTCAATGATCATTGATCACTCTAGAGTCCAGAGTCTACTCCTCTACCTAGCCCTTTGTACTTTTTGTTATCCTTGAGGCTTGTCCTTTTTTGGTCTATTTAGTGTAAATTTGTGGTCAAAGTGATGCTCTATGTGTGGCATGTGTGTAAGTCAAAAAAATACCAAAAAAAACTCTCTTTTTTTTTGCCGTTCCAAACCCCATCCCTGTTCCCTAACTTTTGCCGTTCCATCGCCGTTCTTGACCTCGACCCGCCGTTCCATGTAACTATGTTTGAAACGCCACTACAACAAGGCTTCTTGTTAAAGAAGAGTATTCTGAGATGCACGTCTTGGGAGGCCAAAATGGGCAACGATGTGGGTGTGCTTTTTGAAACGCTTGCCAAGGAGGGACTCACAACGAGGTCTATTGGTCCTAGGTGACAGTTTTTGGATGGTGAGCATTTCTTCCCCCTTGGGCCAACGTTTTGAGATGCTAGGCATTTGGTGGGGTCGGGGACTGCTTGCAAGTGCCTACCTTGTGCCACAAACCGATGTCCCTACGTGTCCCCAAACAAAAGCAAAGAATAACCAGAACCAACAACGACGACAGGATATGGAAAGTAGATTGACTAGCATCCACTTAGCGGCCTATACTCGACACAAGTTCTCAAGGAAGACATCAATTTGTTTGGCTCAGAATTGTGAAGCCAAAAGCAAATGCACGAGTTCGCTAGAGGACAGAGGCAAAGGCAAGCTTGACAAGGATGGCCGTATACCATTGCTTAGTTAGCTGCCTCGGTACCTATGACTCACGAGGACCGACAATCGTTGTTATAAATGTGACGACGCTTTGTTGGCTCAGGAATGTAAAGCCTAAGGCAAAAGCAAGAACTCACAAAATGACAAAGGCAAAGGCAAGCTGAATAGAGATAACGGTGATAAAGAATTGACACAAGAGATCGGCAAGGCACATGTGGTGGCAGCAGCAATGGTCACGAAGTCAATTTTCTAGTCAGTTGGCCATTGCCGCGACTAGCTTCAATCAGAGAGAGGCTTGTAAACGACAAAGAGGGGAAAAAGGAACCTCTCTACAAATGTTGAACCCATCTGTTAGAGTTCAAGTTATCGGTATTTGAACCCGTGAGTCGGAGTTCAATGCACTTGCATCTTGCAAGGAACCAATCATATGTATCTAGAACACTAGGGATAAGTGCACCAATCCATTGTTGTTGGCCGGATTATGGGCATTCAAAGCTCATTGTCTAGAAAGTTTGGACGTGACGTGTTCACAGTTCCCCAATAGGGATTCTTGGAGATAGCGTGGTGTGGTCTACAATTCAAAGTTCATTGTCTGGAAAGTTTGGAAGTGACGTGTTCACGGTTCACTAATGGGGATTCTTGGAGATAGCGTGGTCTACACTTCAATATTCTACAAGAAGACTAGTGCTCAAGATGGCATTCTTCTAAGTAAAAAGTGGAGGGTAACATATCTGAGGTATCCAGTATCCCGACCGATGCTGGAGTGTCCAATGGTAGCTTCCAATGGTAGCTTCTTCATTGACTTGCTCTCACTATTTATTTATCACTATGAGCTACAGAGAGGGTGTTAAAGTTATGGCATCTCGAGTGAACTGCCCAATGTGATCCCAATATTTATTTTGGCTTTAGGTATTTATTTTACTAATTTGTCAAAGTCTGGGTAGGGCAATTTGCTAAGGTGACTATATAAGTACACCTAGCCCCCATTGAATAATCAATCAATTCATTGCCAAGGTTGGTTGATTCAATAGTATCTCTCTCTCTCTCTTTTTCTCTCGTGTATTCTCCCCATTGCTCTACACTTCCGCATCGTCGACTTTGACACTGACTCCAAATGTCTCCCACCATTTAGCACCATCTTGCAATCTTTTCTCCTCTTTTGCAATGGGATGAGAAAATATACCGTTTTCAAACTTCTACTTGTCCAACTCATCAATGAGACAACTTGCAAATCCAAGTCGCGCTTAAGAGTATCTCTCCAAGAACGTGACCCATCGATCTCTCATACACCTCTAGATCAATGTACCTTGCCCTTTTGACACCTTGAATTACAGGAGGGTTGTTGAGCACTTTCTTTTCATAAATTTTTCGTCAACCATAAGTTTGTGAAGACCTTACATACATCTATCATCCAAGAAATTTGATAGCATAATGAGGTAGTATGCAAACCACGTAGTTGTAGGTTTCAACAAGTCCTTATTAAGATTTCTAAATATTCCCAAGAATGTGGATTTTCTTGTGACGAATGGTACAATTGTCCATGCTTGGTTGAGCACTTTTGCAACCCAAGAAAGCTTTCCAATGTCCTCAAACAAGAGGTCCAAGCAATGGCATGCACGGTATTATGCTATCAAATCTCCTCGATGAAAGATGTATGCAAACCGCGTAGTTGTAGGTTTCAACAAGTCCTTAATAAGATTTCTAAATATTCCCAAGAATATGGATTTTCTTGTGACGAATGTTACAATTGTCCATGCTTGTTGAGCACTTTTGCAGCCCAAGAAAGCTTTCCAATGTCCTCAAACAAGTGGTCCAAGCAATGGCATGCATGGCACATCTAGTGCAAAAAATTGTTGGTCACTCCTAATCAATCAATCTTCCAAGACGAACATAGTTAGATAATGTCACTGATTTTGGCCATTGCAAGGCTAATCTGCAACTATCACCGATTTGGGCCACAACCATGGACAGGGCTGATGATTTGCATTGTTGGCATACTTGTTGAAATTTTGCAAGAACCGCTTGATAAGCTGCAGGAGATTCTCTTGCTTGTGAATCTCCACGTGCTCGACCTGTGCAAGGCGCCTATGAGAGAGGGACTTGAGCAGATGGTCACATTGGTGCGGAAGGCCTCTGGAAGCAGGGCTACCAAAGGATGCAAAAAAAGGAGCAAGACTAGTAGCACCTAGAAATTGGCAGAGCATGCAAGGTAGAAGGACATTCGGGTGGTCCATGCAAGTCAACTGGAGTCCATAGTTGTCTATGCAAGTCAACTGGAGTCCATGCATGGTGTTGCCAAATGGACTATTTTCTTATTTTCTTATTTTCTCGAGTAATTTCTTTTTATTGAAATTAGGATATTTAAATATGTGCACTTGAACAGAAAGGTTAGGAACTATTGGAATTATTAAAAGCCATCAGGAACGGAAAACTCTGATGCGTCATATGATGGGTGACATTAAGCATCGTGAAGGGGTTTTACCGTCAATTCGGTAGGAGAGACCGAGAAACGAATAATTCCGATGCATCACCTCATGGGGTGACGGAAGCATCGAAAAGGGAATATTTCGTTGGTCTGGCAGGAAACCCGAACTGGAAAGAGGAATACACGTAAAGACGCAAGCACAAGAATAAAGATGGGTTTTGAGAAGCTTTTCTCAAAAAGCGGAATATTTTAACGTGTTTTCCAGAAGGAGCAAATGCTTCCTAGCGAGGAATCTATGTCTACATTGCATTTGTGCATGTGGTTGCATCCAGGGACGCCTCGGAAGTGCTGTGAAAGCATTGTTTTTAACTTATAAGGTTTTATTGAGTTTTTGGGCAAATTCATACCAATTATAAAATATGCCGGCCGCCCACTTAATAAGTGGGGAGCCACCTGGAAAATAAAGCAACAAAACCAACCAGAGTTTTCTCTCTCCCTTTTTCTAGCAAAAGAGCAAAAAGAAAAAAAAGACGCCGCGATCTCTACGCACGCAACCTACGCTCAGCTATTCCTGTCGTGGCCAGGGAGCTATAAAAGCATCACACGTCCTCACTCAAAGGAGGAGTTGCTAGTGCCAACAAGAGGAGACTTTGCCGCCAAAAAATGAAAGAGATCGAGAGACTACGAAGCACGGAGGTCTCTTTCCCGCGCGAGCGACAGGTAACTATTGTGGATTCGCCATACGAGTTGTTGTCCCGTGTTTGTGTGTATTTGCAGGTACTGCATTGCGAAGGAGAAAGCGGGAAGGCTTCGGCCTACGCTTGGGAATTCCAGGAACGGAATGGGAATCGGAAATCTGTTCTTGATGGTGATTTTGTTGAGAGCTCTATAATCGATGCACATTCTCCAAGATCCTTAAAAACCAACAACACTGGAGAGCAATACGGTGAAGTACTAGGCTGGACAAGACCCTTTTCCAAGAGGTCTTTCACTTGGTTCATAATTTCTTTGTTCTGGGCCCGGCTCACACGGTAAAGTGGCCAGTTCAGTGGTGTGCTTCTAGGTATCAAATCAATGGTATGATCCTCAGGATGAGCGGGTGGTAACTCGCCTGGCAAGCCCTCTGAAAATCAATCGGCATGAGTGTGGAGAAAATCCTAGCGTTCTTTATCAAGTTCTGATATATTTGTCCTATTCTCATCACGCAACTCTCTCAAAAAGATCGAGTAAACAAAAGACTGGATTTCATTAATTTTGAAACGGCAGAAGCCGATACAATAGGGACAAACTTGCCCCAAATACCCCTGACAATGCAACCGAAGTTTGCCAATGACAGGTGTAATGGTTACGTCCCTGCCGAGTGCCGTTAGAACTACCTCTGTCAGTGGTCCCATCCGATCGGGTGTGATCTCGAGCCGCGTTGCCAATTCAGGTAAAATGAAGTTGGCCTTGGCTCCTCCATCAAAGAAAATCAGGGCTTCTTCGTCTTTCACTTTGCCCCAAGCTCGGCAAAGTTCTGTACTCTCGTCAATCGTGCTTGGGTCAGTACCCATGCAATCCGGAACCAGTCCTACTTTCATCTTGCCTTTTCATCCACGTTCCTCAGCTACTTTCGAACCCTCCAGCCTGTCTTCATCCTTGTTGTTCTGTTCTTTCGGTAGTGGAGATATGCCGAGTTTCCCTGCATCCAAAGCAATTCCCCTCTTTGATGTAGAGAGCTCTCTCCCGAAGAGTAAGCTTGGCTCGTGCATCCTTTTCTTTCTTTTCTGGGTTGCTCTTCTTCTCTCTACTTTCATTATTCGAAGTCTGTTCGTTCCTTTGCGTCATGATTTCATATGTGGGGTAGGTCAAACTACCTGAGTGAATGGCAAAACCCCGTTTCGCATGACTCATCAATTCCTGAAAGGAATCTGACTTTTGCTCTAAGCAGTGATCTCGGATCTCTGTAGAAAGTCCCAAGGTAAACCGCTCAATCTGTTCTTTGAACGAGATCTTCTTAAATGAAGAGGCTGGTAGAAAAGAGCTCCAGAATCTCTCGCAATATGCGTCCAAAGAATCTCTCTTGGTCATCCGAAGATGGTTATAAGCAATTCGTACTCCCGAGTCAACCAGGAAGAAATTAAAAGCCTTTTAAATTTCAGCCATTTAACTGACGCTTTCTTGTTCAATAGAAGCGTGGACCACGTTTTCGGGATTTTGAGATGCTTCGAAGGCTTTGGCCTTCATACAGCAATTTGACATAGCTTTCTCTGGAGTGCGTTACTCAGAGCACTCCAAGATTTGGAGGGGTGCTTCTTACTTCAGGGGAAATGCTCAAACTTTCTTGCTTTTATCTTCCACAAAGTCATATTGGTTGGCTTTGTAAAAATTCTTCTTCCTTGCATAAAATTTGCAGTCATCGGAGTCCAAACTATTTAAAGACGAGTCCTCTGTAGAACTGTCCGAAACTGGGCGAGATTTAGACTTCTTTGCCTTTTTCTTGCCCTTTCCGAAGCATTGCTTTTTGCTTCGCTTTTTGCCTTTTCTGTCTTTTTCGCTCGAATTGGAAGAGCTAGAAGAACTCGAAGAAGAAGAAGAAGAACTAAATTATCCTTCAAACCGCACACGCTTCTTCTACTTTCTTGCCGAGGTAAAAGTAGATAGACGACCCAAATAACCCGGGAAATCAGTTCCTTTCTTCTGCTTTTTGTCGTTACTTTTCAGTTTTGTTCTGCGCATCAAAAAGTTGAGAAATCCGTGCATCAACCACCTCTTCTAATTCTTGCTCAGTAAACATCCTTGGAGTAGGAGGTTTCTTAAGTAGCGGTTTGGGGGGTGGTTTTGTGGTTTGCTGTCACTGTGCATACACCTCGTCGAAGGAGGTCTCCGTCATAAATTTTGCAAATTTCAAGTCCTTCGCAAAATTTAACATCATCTTCCCTGCATCGTCAATCAATTGTCGACCCTCCATCTCTTCAAGCTCCGCCCGAGTAGGCCGAGGCGGGCCGTACTCCTCGCGTGAATCCTCTTCGTGATCTCTTCCCGCATCTCCAGATGCAGAGGAAGTCGACTCATCTCTGTCTGCATCCATAAGTGTCGCGTAAAAAGGATCAGATTTCCCAGTAGAAGAGAAATCGGCCGCGCTCTGATACCACTATAACAGACTTGGACACTCCAAGTCAAGATTCTAACACGACACGACAAGAATTCACTTCAAAACAATTCACAGTTCACAATTGATTCGACACGGCCCGGCGGAGTTCCGTGCCTAGAGATATTGGCCCCAAAGACTGGTGCCCCTTTCGGTATTTCTTTTTGCATTAAATATGTTGCCAAAGTACAATAGAGTGGTTGGGACTCACTCTCAGACTCTGCGTCTAGATGCTCTGAGAAGAGAGAGACCAACTTCACTTATAAAGAGTTACAAGGGATGCTAAAAGCAGAGTCCCAAAAGCTGATTCAAAAGCTTTCAAAAATAAAGCCTTCATCTCTCAAGCCATATTGAGTAAAATAAAGCAATTTGAATCAAGCCCTCTCTCACTTACTATATTGCGTAGAATAAAGCAGGTCAATTGCGTAGGAAAAACGGTCCTGCACTGCGTAGCCAAAAGCTGCCCAAAAAGTTGTCGTACGTCGCTGCCACGTCATCAGGCCGTATGGTTTTCCGCAAGATGCGCCGCGTTTTGCGGGGGCTGCCGTACAGCTATGCCAAAGTCAGCATTTTATTGAGCCTGCAACAGCCAGCCGGCCGGGCAGGTGTTTGTGTACCATGGGTAGCCACGTCACCAGTTTGTGACAATTACCATATGCAACCGGTCCCAGATTATGTAGAAAGGACTCTCGCTTTTGAGCATGAGGGCAAGAACAATAAAATTTTTGCTGATGCAAGGGATTGGCTATTCCCTATTGTAAGCCATATCTCCATTAAGAGAAAATAAAGAAGTGCATTTCTGCTTACTTGATTTTAACACGTGAAAGAGATAAAACTAATGAGGGTTTGCTCTCTAGTTTGGAAATTAGACGTTTTCAATTTCTTGGAAGTAGAAAGATTGTTTCACGGATACTCTACCAGACAAGCTACCTCCGGAACGTCCGGAAGATCATCCAAAGTCAGCATTTTATTGAGCCTGCAACAGCCAGCCGGCCGGGCAGGTGTTTGTGTACCATGGGTAGCCACGTCACCAGTTTGTGACAATTACCATATGCAACCGGTCCCAGATTATGTAGAAAGGACTCTCGCTTTTGAGTATGAGGGCAAGAACAATAAAATTTTTGCTGATGCAAGGGATTGGCTATTCCCCATTGTAAGCCATATCTCCATTAAGAGAAAATAAAGAAGTGCATTTCTGCTTACTTGATTTTAACACGTGAAAGAGATAAAACTAATGAGGGTTTGCTCTCTAGTTTGGAAATTAGACGTTTTCAATTTCTTGGAAGTAGAAAGATTGTTTCACGGATACTCTACCAGACAAGCTACCTCCGGAACGTCCGGAAGATCATCGCATTGATCTCGTACCAGGTAGCTCTCCCCAAACCTACCCCCTTATCGGGTTAGTCTTGCTCAGCAAGAGGAAACTTTGAAGCAAGTTAACGAGCTTCTGGAAAAGGTCTAGTACGACCAAGTACTTCGCCTTACAGCTCTCCAGTCCTACTGGCGGAGAAGAAAGACGGCACGTTTCGAACGTGCATAGATTATCGATCTCTAAACAAGAGCACTATCAAGAATCGCTTTTCGATACCCCGGATTGATGATATACTCGATAAGTTGCAAGGAGCAAGCATCTTTAGTCGCATTGGCTTAAAAAGCGGGTATCATCAGATACGCATAGCCCCTGAGGATGTACATAAGACTACCTTTTGCACAACTTTTGGACTTTATGAATTTTTGGTAGTGCCGTTTGGCTTGAACAATACTCCTGTCACATTCAATCGAATGATGGATCGAATTTTCAGCCCACACCGAACTTTCACAGGAATGTTCTTTGATGACATACTCGTCTTTTCAAAGACTGAGGATGAACATCGAAAGCATTTGGACATAGTGTTTCAGGAATTGCGAAAGCATGAGTTGCATGAGAATGCAAAGAAGAGTGAGTTCTTCCTCACTGAGATACACTATCTCAGCATATAGTCTCACACAACCAAGTGAAAATGGATCCCGCAAAGATCCAAGTAGTGCAAGATTGGCCAACTCCCACTACGGTACATGATGTACGAAGGTTTCTGGGATTGTGTTCCTACTATCGGAGGTTTATCCGAGGCTTTGCTCAAGTAGTAGGACCACTTCATGACCTAACAAGGAAAAAGATCCCTTTCAAGTAGGGATCGAGACAACATGGTGCCTTGGATAGGCTAAAGTACTTATTAAGCCATGGACCTATTTTGATAGTGCCAAACTTAAGGAAACCATTCGAGGTTCACTGCGATGCTTCGGGTGATTGCATCGGTCCAGTGCTTAACCAAGAAGCCCATGCAATGGCTTATGAAAGTAGACGACTTCAGGATGCAGAATTGCATGCCTCGATCTACGAGAAGGAACTTATGGCTGTGATCCACGTCTTGTCTACTTGGAAGCATTATCTTCTAGGAACGGATTTTGTGATTACAACCGATCACCAAAGTTTGCGGTATTTTCTTACGCAACGGAAATTATCTGAGAAGCAAATGAGATGGGCCAACTTTTTGTCCATGTTTCACTTCTAGATACTCCATATGGTTGGGAGTAAGAATGTGGTTGCAGACGCATTGTCTAGAGGGCCTAGAGTGAACGCAGTTACTTCTGTGTATCACCAAAAACTGGAATCACTTCCAGAGTTGTATCCGAATGATCAGACTTCTCCTCCATTTGGAATAAGTTACAGAACAGAGAGGATGAATATACATATTCTATTCGGAATGGCAATTTGCGTGGCAGAACCATTGAGAAAGAAAATCATGGAAGAAGCATATGCTTCACCTTATACAGGTCATTGGGGAATTCTCCCTACGACCTTAGCATTGAAAAGAGATTTCTTTTGGCCAAGCCTTAAAGTCGACATTGATCAATATGTTAGGGAATGCTTGGTTTGCCAAAAAGTAAAGTATGATCGGCATAAGACGCGTGGGTTACTCCAACCTTTACCTATGCCTGATCAACCCTGGGAGAGTATTGCCATGGATTTTATTACAGATCTCCCAAACCTCAAACTGGAAATGATGCGGTCTGGACCATCGTGGACAGATTTAGCAAGCAAGCTCATTTTATTCCAGTTAAGAAAACAATCAAAGCAGATCATATGGCTAGAATTTTTCTAGCACAGATCTTTAAGCATCATGGGCTACTCAAGTCTATTCTGAGTGGTCGAGATCCTCGCATGATAGGCAACTTTTGGCGTGCCTTATTTGATAACCTTGGCACGAAGTTGAATTTTTCTTCTGCATATCATCCTCAAACGGATGGGTAGAGTGAGATCGCTAATTCCGTAGTATTGGATATGCTGAAATCTTATGTGTCAGAAAGACAATCCGATTGGAAAGTATTTGCCCCATGTTGAGCACGCGTATAACAATACCGTGCATTCGCCTACGGGAAAGCACCTTTTGAGATTCTCTATGGTAAGCCTTTGCCTCCAGAGATCCTTGTCACTAAGGATAAGATTTTCGCAGAAGATGAGTTTGTTCGAGATTTGGACACGGCTTACGAGCAAATTAAGAGAGCAATTTTGCGCTCTCAGGAAAAACATAAGAAAGCTATAGACAAGCACAAAAGGAATCTGGGCTTAACAGTCGGTCAATTCGTCTTACTCAAGTTTGAGAAGGCAAGACTAAAAAAACAAGCGACTCATAAAGGGAAAGTGGTAAAACTTTCCAATCGCTATTATGGGCCGTTTAAGATAATTGACCAAGTGAACAATGTGACGTTCCGATTAGACTTACCATCTAATTGGAAGATCCGCAATGCTTTCCATGTTGGTTTACTCCGGCCATATGTGGGACCGCCTCCAAGTCAGCCAGGTTGAGGAAACGGAAGAAATACTCCAACCGGAGCAAATCATTCATCATCAGAAGCGGCCACTTAAGTCCGAGAAGATTACACGGAAGTATTTAGTAAAGTTTAAGAATTATGATCGCACTTGCAACTCAGGCTCGTTGCTGTTGCCCTCGCTCCCCCCCCCGGCGCCATCGCTGCCCTCACAGCCCGCGCATACCCCCTTGCTCTGCCTCCTACGCGCAACCCACCTGGCTGTCCCGGTGCGCTCTGCCCAACCCACTGTCGCCTGTCCAACGCCCTACTCGCTAACCGTTGCCTGCCCAACCCCACCCGCCACCCTGTCCGCTGCCCGCCCAGCATCCCCCGCCGCTGCCCTGTCCTTCCCCCCGCTTTTTGCCCCGCCCACCTGCCTACTCACTGCTTTTAATCCATTGCCCCGCCCGCCTACACTTTCATTTTAGCCTCTCCTGCTTGTAAGGCCTCGCCAACAACCTTGGCGTGCTTGGTCCAGCGGGAGCTTCCCTCCTCGTCGATACTTCTTCGCCTCTTCTCCGCAGCAGGAGACACAGATGGAGGCTCAAGCTCCGCCACAAAGGAACTCCAATGAAGTCCCCTTGCTCGACCCCGCTGAGCCCACCATTCGACTTGCTCTTTCACCGCCAGAGCAAGCAAGCCTCGCTGCAGAGGTGGAGCGCCTCCAGGCGACCTCCATCATCTGCAAGATTCTCGGCACCAGACCCAGAAGAGGAGAGCTGCGTGACCTTCTCCAGGCCCACCTTCTCGCAGAGGTAGGCAAGATCTTGGACGTTCAGTTCCTCGAACGCGGCTACTATCACATAAAGTTTGAGACATCCGAGATGCCGTCCAAGGTCATCGCGATGAGCCCCCTAACCATCCGAGCAGTTCGAGCCCACTTTTGACAGTGGAGACATGGTTTTGACCCAGCTTCAAATGTCCTAGTAGAGGAGGCAGACCTTCCCATCTCCATCTGCTTTCCTGGTTTGAGGAGGGAGTACCTACCACTTTTGTCCAGGATTGGCTCAACGATTGGGACTGTCCTGGAGACACCTCGCACGGCAACCTCAGTAGTTGCCAAGGCGGCCGGTATTCCCTCAATTCGTGTTCTGGTTAGGGACACCCACACTCTCCCAAAGGTCATCCTACTTCCTCGGGTGAGTGGGGGTTGGTTTAGACAGAGCGTGGAGTATTCGGGCCTCCCGAATTAGTGCTTCATTTGCCGACAGATGGGCCATCTTGCGAAGGCCTGTCCACGAAGGAGGCCCCGACCTACACCACACGCCGCCCATCCCCAGCCCTCAAGGGCTGGCCAGCAACAGCAGGCAGAGACATAGAGCACATAGGCAGAGCCACCCTTCAAGCCTGGGGCTCAAGCGGAGGAGGGATGGCAGCAGGTTCGTGGTCGACGCCGGCACGGTCCACCGCGACAGCCTGGCACTCAGAGTGGTCCTCACGCGCCTGCCCAGCAGCAGTGGGTTCCCACGGGGAAGCGATTCGACCCTCTTGTTCTTTGTGGAAACACTCTAAGGGCGACTTGGATTTGTAAGGTGTTCTCATTGAAAGTTAGACAAGGACAAGCTTGAGTGATACATTTTCTCGTCACATTGCAAGAGGGTGAAATGGTGGGAGACATTTGGGACATGCACACCCAAGTTACAAGCTCTTGTGCTTAGAGTGCTTTCTCAACATAATCCATACAGTAACAAAGCAAATCATAGCAAAGATTGTATCTTGCGGATGAAGGTCAAACTGGTGCACAGTGGATGGAAGCATATCAAGAGATCCCAATTTGTAGCCCAAAGACGTAAGCATGTAGACTGGATCTAAAGGAGAGCCCTCATATAGAGGAAGTGACCGTGAAAATCGCACAAGCCATACAACCACCCCCAAGGTCCCAATCCCATCAAGGGAAAACGTGCCAACAAAGAGGAGGCACACATCCAAGAAGATGAATCATGAAACAATCAAAAAAATGTCTCTGCATAATAGCATAATATCCTCAATACCTCCATCTAATCATTCTTCCTTGTTTGGACTCCAGCCCGAACTGCCTGTTGAGAATGCTCAGAAAAACTGAGTGACTTCATGTATCAATCAAGCCCAGCAAGCCCCATGTTCAGACCAACCCCAACCAGAGAGACAATTTCTAGCATCCTTGGCATGGAAAATAATAAAGTTCCTCCCCCAATGTATCATCCATGCGCACCACTTGTAAAGCTAGCCGAGGGTTGCACATCGAGACGGAATTCACATTATTTGTCCACATTCCCTTTAGAGATTATAGCTCATGAAAATGAGGGTCCAGTCAAGCTTAGAAAAAGTAATATCAAAAACTATGAGAGAAGGCACGATTGTATAACCTGATGTTAACTACATGTCTACAAGAAAACACGGCAGAGAGATCCCAAAAACAAACACAAAGGAGTTGCGCGCACAACTATTTTTAAACATGTATGACCTTCAAGCACCTAAGTTTGAACCTCCAACTGGTTAAATGTCTTAAAACTGACAAAACTTGTGAGGATAAAAATAACAGGGGCCCTTCAAGAAAAAGTGAAGATAAATACGCTGCTGTACTTTCTTGACTATTTCATGTTTTAGTCATAAGCATGTCATTCCAAAATACCTGTTGAGCTTGGGCCTTAAAAGCATCTGTGTATCAGTTGACATTGGCAGTCCAAAATGTTCATTTGGGGTTTCACCCATAGTCATGTAACCTTTCTCAAGCTGTCCTGAATGCACATCACCACTTACTACACCAGGAGGAAGCATCACTCTCCTTGACTTGTTGGGTGGAGATAGAACTATGGGACCCCCAGAAGAAGGGGCTTCAGAAGGTTTGGGTTGACCTTCTGACCTAGATGGTGGTCTTGAAAGTAACTCTGGTCTTGTTGCTGCTGGTTCAGAGTGAAAGTACCTGTTTCAAAAATGTGAACTCAACAGTATCAAATTGTGATAAAGTTATCGAGCAATTATCAAACCCAGCGACTAACCTGTGCTCCAAGGCCTGTTGTGCAGTAATTCTAGACCTTGGATCAAATGCTAGCATACGGGACAAAAGATCCAAGGCATCATCTGTTGCCATGGGAAAGAGTGACCTCAAAGGAGGAGCTGGACAGAACTGAAACTCTACATAGTCAGGAAGACATGTCATATCTGGCCATTGTGACTCTCTGGGAGTTCCGAAAGCTGCAAATATTTTTCCTAGCTGATCAATGTCACTGGAACCCTGTACCATTCAGCAGGAAAAACTGCCATTAGGATGAATTTACAGAATGGCCAAACAAGACCCTCTAACAGAAGAAAAACCTGCAGAAATGGCCTGCGTAGCATAAGTTCCGCAAAGATGCAAGCAGCTGCCCAAATATCAACACCAGCTCCATATTGTTTACTGCCAAACAGTAGCTCTGGGGCTCTGTACCATCGTGCAAAAACCTGTTTTAAAAATTCTTTGAGATTAGAGCTTTTCCAATTTAATAGCAGAAGACCAACAAAAATTTTGATAATTCCATCATCGCTATCAGCCCTTATAAGCTTCAGCAAAACCTTCATACTTGGTGGGTAAATTGTCGATCAGGACTTCCAAAAATCCGAGCTAGGCCAAAGTCCCCCAGTTTAAGCTGACCATCAGAAGCAATCAGGAGGTTATTGGGCTTCAAATCCCTGAAAAGCACAAAAAGAGGTTACTAGGCTTCACTCAGGGGGTTATTGGGCTTCAAATCCTTGAAGGCTGCTGTCACTTGTCTTAGATTATAACCATCACGTGAATTACCTGTGCAAAACCCACTTTTTGTGACAATGAGCCAGCCCCTTAAGTGTCATCTGCATGTAAGACTTGATGTCTGCAGCTGATAATACAATATTACGATCACGTATTACAGCTTCCAAGTCACTCTCCATAAATTCAAAAACCAAATGCAGGTTGCGTTTGTGTGGATAGACATCTATCATTTCTATTATATTCGGATCCTTCAGTTCCCTCAGAAGCTTAATCTCCCTTAATGCTGTGACATGTACCCCTTCTTTATACTTCCCAAGGCGAATCTTCTTAACTGCCACTGTTCTATTTGTCTGCATGAACCATTTAACTGAGCTTGCTCTCTCTCTCTCTCTCTCTCTCTCTCTCTCTCTCTCTCTATATATATATATATATATATATATATATATATATATATATAGATATATATATATATATATAGATATATATATATATATATATATATATATATATATATATATATAGATATGGATGGATTTCAAACGGGAATCAATGTACATTGAAATGGTTGAGAAAAAGTTATGGATGACAAAGCTTCAATATGACGCACCATTGGAAACTAAATGTCAAGAAAGTTATTTGTTCTTGTGCCGAAGAATAAAGCATGTCCATGGTATCAACAAAGATAGATCACGCAAAAAGTGGTTTGATAAAAAATGTCAAAATGCTCAAAAGTCGTTGATAAAGCTTGATGCAACTATGGACAAAGACAACTATCAAAGTCATTTGCATATATACAAAGCATTGATTCAAAAGAAGAGAAGAAGATGGAAAGTAAAGCAACATTTTTTTCAAGTCCAAGAAAAGGCACGTACGTGCATGTGGAAGATTTTGGAGAAACTTGAGGGGCAAGCAGGTGGAGAATTTTGGTAACTTGAGTCTTGTGGATATGTACACGCATTGTAGGCAACTATATGAACAACCAAATGCTGAAAAAATGTCATTTTATGGTTCACTCCCATGTATACCCTCTTTTTCTACTATTGAGGATATATGCGGTGGGCTTGAAAAGTTGGCCACTCGCAAAGCGGGAGATCTTTAAGATATCAAGCCGAAGATAATTAAATGGACGAGAAATTTTACACATGAGTGGATGTGTGATATGTTCAACCTTGCACTTCAACATGGTATGGAGGGGATGTAAAGAATGTAAACAACTACCGGACTATAATGATTGGGTCTCTTAAGGCAAAGTTGTTTGGGTGCATAATGGAGATGAAATTGAGTGATTGGGCTGAAGAGAATGACAAACGTGCAAAAGGACAAGCGGGTTTTTGTCAACGCTATAGCAACATTCATCATCTTGCCACTCTTCGTGTTCTCATAGAGGGAAGTCGGTTGAAAGGCAAGCGATTGTATTGTTGTTTTGTGGACTTTAAGAAAGCCTTTGATATGATTCCACGTAACAATTTGAGGAGAAAGATGGAAGAACTCCAATTGCAAGTGAGTTTATGCTTGCGGTTTCTCGAATCTATGAGAAGGTGATGTGTCAATTGTGCATGGAAAGAGGAATTTCAGAAATTTTTGCAAGCACTATTGAGGTTAAACAAGGATGTTCCTTGTCACCAACTCTCTTTGGTCCATGCATTGATCAATTGAAACAAATGGTACTTGACTTTATGCAAGAAGAAAGCATTGAAGAGGTTACTATTTGCAATGTTGTAATCATGGTTTTATTGTATGCGGATGATGTAGTGATTCTAGCACACACTTTAGAAGATGCACAAAAGCTTATGGTTGTTCTTGAGAACTTTTGCTTGCATAGTGGGCTAATTGTGAATGTATCCAAAACAAAGGTTATGCTTGTGAAATCCAACCATTACGAGAAGCCATGCATTGTGTATAACAATGAGACACTTGAAGTTGTTGGCAGCTTTAAGTACCTTGGCCTTGAGATTCCGGCCAATCACAAGTGGCATGAATGTGCTATGCCTCATTTGGAAGCGGGAAAGAGAGCATACTACGCATTTGAGAAGGAGTGTAATGCGGGAAACATCAAGGGTTGGGTTCTTAAGAAGTACCTTTTTGACACATTGGTGACACCGGTTTTTCTTTATGGAGTCGAAGTGTGGAGTGGGAGCATCTCAAAGTCTACTTAAAAAGAGTTTGAGAATGTCCAAAAGCGTTTTCTTACAAGCTTTCTCCAAGTTAAGACACAAACACCATATATGCTCCTACTTCTTGAGTCGGGATCTCTTCTAATTGAGGTTATGGGCATGGAAAGGATTGTGAAGTACATGATAAAGATGCGTCAAAACCCCTCATATCGACTTCCTACAATCGCATGGAAAGCAAGAAAAAAAGTTCAAAAGACGCATAAAAGCAAGAACTTGAGCACGGGATGGATGCAAGACATAAAGAAGTGGTTTGGGAGATGGAATGCATTACACTTGCTACATAATACCTCAATTGACTCGCAAGTGAATGAAGCTTTTCTACAACGCCAATGTATTGCAGCTTGGGAGGAATCCGGTGGGTCACGCTTCATACATTACACCACCCATATTGCCCCCAACTACAAAACCATGTTCTTCGCTAAAAGGGAAAACCGTACTCACACTTACATGCTTGAGCCTATCCCCTTGTCAGCGATACGCACTATTGCAACCATTCGGCTTAGCTCCCACTCCCTTCCATGTGAGACAAGGCGTTGGGGCAATTGAGAAGAGTCAAATTGCCTGTGCACATTATGCTCACTGCAAGTTCGAGAGTCTAAGTACCACAAACTACTAGAGTGCTCAGCTTTTGGTCACATCCGAACTTGCTTCCCTCACATTTTTAGCCATGACTTAGACCTACACACTTTCCTCTCCCAACCACAATGTGGGCTCTCCTTTGCGACTCTCATCACCACAATTTTGGAGCATTGAGAGTCACTCATCAGTCACACACATACCACATCACATGTAACTTTGGTCCAATAAGTCATATTTGATCTCCAAGGACGATAATAAAATCTATCTCTCTCTCTCTCTCTCTCTCTCTCTCTCTCTCTCTCTCTCTCTCTCTCTCTCTCTCTCTCTCTCTCTAAGGTCTCTTGAGATAGTTTCCTACGACATTAAAAAATGTCTTCTTCTTCTTCTTCTTCTTCTTCTTCTCTCTCTCTCTCTCTCTCTCTCTCTCTCTCTCTCTCTCTCTCTCTCTCTCTCTCTCTCTCTCTCTCTCCCCCATATATATATATATATATATATATATATATATATATATATATATATATTGTGTACAAAGAGACCTCTGGAGATGCTAAAAAGCCTATCACCTAGAGGATGTACAAGACAGGGAGTACAATGTGAGGGCTATGTATATATCAAGGTGGCCTGTATGAAGAATGTAAAATGAACCACTGAGGAGGTGCATAGTGGCATGTCATGTGACCATGGTCTTGACTGAAAAGGACTGAAGATCTCACCCCACTCCACACCACTTCGTTTCCTTGGAGAGGAACTCACTGAAGTACCCCCCCCCCCCCCCCCCCCCCCTCTCTCTCTCTCTCTCTCTCTCTCTCTCTCTCTCTCTCTCTCTCTCTCTCTCTCTCTCTCTCTCTCTCTCTCTCTCTCTCTCTCTCTCTCTCAGATTATTTTGGCAAGAAAAGGGACTGTATTCTGTGTACATAAGAGACCTCTAGAAATGCATAATGGCTTACCGCTCAAAGGAAGTACAAAAGTGGGCTAACAAGGTGTGAACTGTATATATATCAAGGTGGTCTATATGATGAATGTAAAAGGAACCACTGTGGGCCATGATCTCGACGGAAAAGAACAAACAATTTAGCCTATCTGTGAAGAAAAACGCATCGACGCTGCTCCTCTGCTCTGGAGGAGCCCGCTAAAGAATCCCACTGACTGCGAAGAGTATGCAGTAGCTTTGTCCAAATGGCTATCAAAAGGGTGGACGTAGGGGAGATTGAGAGCCCAGAATGTGGACGCAGCGAGCCTTCCACATGGTCCAAAGCGTTATGCTACATATCGTGGTGAAAACAGTGTCGCGGTGGCAAAAATCCATGCATCCGGTATCATCAGTAGAGTGTCTGGTTTATATCCTAAGGGAGTAAGCAGGAAGGCTGGATCTGTCAGCAAGCCCTCAAAAAAGGTAAGTGACCCCGAAAATTGCAAAAGCCATGCAACTGCCCCCCACGTCACAAACCCATCATGGATGCCCACTCTAATCAACAAACAACAAACTGCCATCCACACTGGCTGCGCATATGGACAAACCCAGAAACATTGCCTCAAGGACTCGGGCTCTAAAGTGCATCTTTGACAAGTCGGATCATGAACAATGACTAACGCCAAGTGCCTACAAGCAATCCAGCATGTGCTATCATCCACATGAAAAAGCATGTCCTGCAACTGATCCGGAGGGTCCATATGCACGACCGAAACTGACGTTGGAAAGCTGGGAGGATGCGTTGATCTTGCCACACCTCGGATTGGCGTGGATGATGAGGTGGATGCTGGGTTTGCAAAAGAAGCCTCCTCCCAAGGGAGACTGTATACTCGAAAAAGGACAAAGGGTCAACATCATCGCTCAACGAAGGCCAGTACCACTCTTCAGGATCTCAATCCAAATGAACAAGAGGCTTGCCCTGCCAAATCCATAGTCTCCAAAGTGGAGCCTCCTCAACTGTAAAAACAGGGTCGACGCATGATCTCTTCTAGAAAGAGCAACCCACTCTAGCAGGCTGCCAATGGGCTATCAGCCTCTGATCAAGTGAAACCTCACCCTGAAAGTCCAGTCTGATGTGATGTCCAACATGGCCAGTCTCGGCAATGCTAAAGACTAGAGTCCCCTGCTATGCAACAATCGGGTCCCGAGAGATGGGAACATAGTACACCCACCATCCTTGATGGGAAAGTAAAGTAGTTTGTCCCTCAATCGGGGGGAATTGCCTCATCAATCTCTTTCATACGGGCAATAACCCCTCTGCAAATCCCGTAGGTTGCGCCAATAACTTGTGCCCCAACCAAGGATGCATCTGTCCAACGGCGTAAAGAGCTTGTCGGTCCATCATCCATCTAGCCCATTCAATGTGAGTCCTCTCACCTAGCTAACGGCCTTCTGCATCTGTCACATATGCATTCCATACAAGTGGTTGTCTCTCTACCTCCTCGAGAGAAGAAGGCACATGTCAGATCAAAGCTAGACGAAAATCCTTTCAAATCCATAGCAAACAGCGCAAAAATGGAGACAAATGGGACGTATTCAAGGGTGCATCTGCGAAGATCAATCTTATGGTTCGGCGCCAGTTGCCGGAAGCGTCTAAAGATCCGGATCGAGGAGAGGTATGCAACAAAGCATGATGCAGAAACTATTTCCAAGGCTCTGTCCCTGGAAACAATCCGCGTGTACAATCAATGCCTTGCTCTCTCTCTCTCTCTCTCTCTCTCTCAAAAAGGGGGTTGTATTCTATGTACAAAAGAGATGTCCGGAGATGCTCAATGGCCTATCACCCTGAAGAAGTACAAAAGTGAGATAACAATGTGAGGGCTATCTGGATATCACGGTGGCCTATACAATGAATGCAAAATGAACCACAAGGGAGGTGCAAAATGCAATGTGATGTGGACATAGTCCCAACTAAAAAGAACTAACAATCCTGCCCATGTGTGAAGAAAGGCGCATCTACACTCCTCTCCTACCTTGGAGGAGGCAACAGAAGTATCCCACTGACTATTGCTAAATGGACTATTTTCTTTTTTTTTTTAGTAATTTTTATTTATAAAATTAGGATATTTAGATGTGTACACTTGAGCTGTAAAGGTTAGGAACTATAGATCTACTCGAATTAATAAAAGCCATCAGGAACGGAAAATGTCATATGATGGGTGACATTAAGCATGGCGAAGGAGTTGTGTTGTTAGTTTGGTGGGAGAGACCAGGAAGTGGACAAGAATAAAGATTGGTTTTGAGAAGCTTTTCTTAAAAAGCGGAATATTTTTAAGTATTTTTAAAGTGCTTTCCCGTCAGGAATCTGTGTCTGCTTTTCTTAAAAGCGGATTTGAGAAGCTTTTCTTAAAAAGCGGAATATTTTTAAGTATTTTTAAAGTGCTTTCCCGTCAGGAATCTGTGTCTGCATTGCATTTGTGGCTGAGAATTGCATCCAGGGACGCCTTGAACATGTGCATAAGTTTTCAGCTCATAGGTTTTTTTGAGTTTTGACTAGGTTCACACCCTTTTAAAAAAGTGATCGGCTGTCCACTCCCACTTCAAATTAAAGCAAGGCTTATATTAAAAAAAAGAAAATACAGCCAGCTCTTTCCTTATGGCTGCAAATTTGCAAGATCTCTCTCTCTCTCTCTCTCTCAAAACGCAGCCGTTTTTTGACCTAGTAGACAGCAGTCCACTCTTTTGATCATAACTTCTTCATCCGAACTCCGATTTGGGTGATCTATAGCCTCAATCGAAGAGCACAAAGTCCTCTACGCATTGATGTAAAGACAGAAATTTTCAGAGTTATGGAAGGTGTTTCTGTAGCAGCATTTCCAAAGTGAACAGGTTCAACAAAATTGATTCTCATCTCCTATTTTACATACAATGTCTTCCCAATGTCTTCCGGCACTCGCAAGGGTTCTTCTTCTTCAACAAGGTCCACAACCATTGTGGAAAATGATCCAAAATCTCCTAAGTGTGGAGATAACTATTAACAACACAACCACCCAACCAACGACATCGAAAACCATGATCATGGCGTACTTGGTATCATTGCAAGAGACCGTAAACAAACAAGGCGAAGACTTACGAGCACTTGCAATGGAGAATGGCACACTAAGGGTACTTGTGGTTGAGAATGAGAATCTCAAGAGGACACTTGAGATGCAAACAACACGTTTGATGCAACTTGAAGAGGAAGTCAAGGAATGTAAACGCTCTCTTGTGGACTTGAATGCTTTGAAGGAGCGGATGAGCAAAGTAGAGCATGACCATGTATTGAAAGAGGAGAAATTTGACACTATGAGCCGGGATGTATGCGACATGAAAAATGTATGCACAAACAAGTCTTGGGCTGATGTATGTGGTAGCAATGTGGTTTCTAATTCCTCACTCGTGCAAGCTATGGTTCAAACAAAGAATGTTGAGAATGTTGATGTGGAGGAGTTGAAGGAACGGGAGCGACGTTCCAAGAACATTGTTATTCGTGGAATTCCCGAAGAGAAGTTAGAGACACCTCCTTCTCTTGCCAT
Organism: Adiantum capillus-veneris; assembly: GCF_014529385.1. NCBI lineage: Eukaryota > Viridiplantae > Streptophyta > Polypodiopsida > Polypodiales > Pteridaceae > Adiantum > Adiantum capillus-veneris. Next base: position 91,547,449 of record NC_140946.1, read on the forward strand.
TGTTATTGAAGATTTCTTCAAAACCCACTTTGGCATGTCCGGAGTTATGGTCTATGGAGCACATAGAGTGGGGAAGCAAGGAGCTCCTCGCTCGGGAGAACGGTCAATTGTATGCACCATGCCGGATGAGACCAAGAGAAAGATTATCCTTGATAATAGTTGGATCTATTTGAGGGATACAAAATGTTTTGTATGTGAAGACCGCACTATTAAGCAACAAAATATGCGTCGCAAGGCATATGAGGAAAAGAATAATAAAAACAAGGAGATCTCTCATGAAGAAAATGTGCCCAAGGAGAAAGCAAGTCTCTCAAGCAAATAGGGATGCGTGACCTATGAGCCCGAGTTACAATAGAAAATATGCTTTTGGAATTGTAATGGATACCCATGGAATGCGGGGGGTGGCATTGATGAACTAACAAGCAAAGCCGATGTTGTACTTCTTGTTGAAACTTGGGAGCATGATACACAAAGGATTAACGGCTTGGAGGATTACAATGTACATTCATTGATGTGGTCAAAGAATCTCAAGCAACGAAGAGGACAAGGAGGGTTAGCATGTATGGTTAAGAAAGGATTGGAAGATTTTGTATCAATTGTGAAAGATGACAAGTACAAACGTTATGTATGGCTGAAAATTATGACACCAAAAAGAGCACCCATTTTTGTAGCCGGTTGCTACATTCCTCATCATGATTCTCCCTTTTATGCTTGCATGGATAGAGATCAACCATTTTCTAATTTGGAAGAGGACATTGCTTATTTCAAAGGTGAAGGTGATGTTATTGTATTTGGGGATATGAATGCTCGCACAAAAACATTGCAACATGATACTCAACAATTTGATATGCCATACATTTCAAGGGAGTTTGAGGAAGTTCACTTGTATGATCGTACTTCAATGGATAAGAAAGAGCCGGATCACTATGGAAAGTTACTTTTACACATGTGTAATAGCACGGGTATGCTCATTGCCAATGGTGTATCTTTGTGGAGTGGAACCAATGGATTTACATGTAGGAGACATAATGGGGATAGTGTGATTGACTATATGCTACTCTCTGAAGCCATCATGTATCGCATAAAGAGTTTTATGTTTGGTCAATGGACCCCGGAATCCGACCATCGCACCTTATGTATTGACCTTTCATATGGAGAAGCAACTAAGCATGATAATCTCAGCCAAAGGAAAGAGAAGTTATCACTATGTATGGATTTCAAACGGGCACCAATGTACATTGAAATGGTTGAGCAAAAATTACGGATGACAAAGCTTCAATGTGATGCACCATTGGAAACTAAATGGGAAGCTTTCAAGAAAGCTATTTGTTTTTGTGCGGAAGAATGCTTTGCCATAAAGCACCTCCATGGTATCAACAAAGATAGATCACGCAAAAGGTGGTTTGATAAAGAATGTCAAGATGCTCGAAAGTCCTTGATAAAGCTTGATGCAACTATGGACAAAGACAACTATCAAAGTCATTTGCATACATACAAAGCATTGATTCAAAAGAAGAGAAGAAGATGGGAAGTAAAGCAACAAGAATTTCAAGTCCAAGAAAAGGCACATGCATGTGGAAGATTTTGGAGAAACTTGAGAGGCAAGCGGGTTGAGAATTTTGGTAAATTGAGTCTAGTGGATATGTACACACATTGTAGGCAATTATATAAGCAAGCAAATACTGAAAAAATGCCATTTTACGGTTCACTCCCATGTATGCCGTCTTTTTTTACTATTGAGGATGTATGCGGTGGGCTTGAAAAGTTGGCCACTCGCAAAGCGGGAGATCTTCAAGGTATCAAGCCGGAGATGATCAAATGGACGGGAGATTTTACCCATGAGTGGATGTGTGATATGTTCAACCTTGCACTTCAACATGGTATGCCTTATGATTGGACTACTAATTGGGTTAAGCCTTTGCATAAAGGAGGGGATGTAAAGAATGTAAGCAACTACCGGACTATAATGATTGGGTCTCTTATGGAAAAGTTGTTTGGGTGCATAATGGAGATGAAATTGAGTGATTGGGCTAAAGAGAATGACAAGCGTGCAAAGGGACAAGCGGGTTTTCGTCGATGCCATAGCACCATTGATCATCTTGTCACTCTTCGTGTTCTCATGGAGGAAAGTCGGTTGAAAGGCAAGCGATTGTATTATTGTTTTGTGGACTTTAAGAAAGCCTTTGATATGATTCCACGTAACAATTTGTGGAGAAGGATGGAAGAACTCCAAGTGCCAAGTGAGTTTATGCTTGCGGTTTCTCGAATCTATGAGAAGGTGATTTGTCAATTGCGCAATGGAAGAGAAATTTCAGAAATTTTTGTAAGCACTATTGGGGTTAAACAAGGATGTCCATTGTCACCAACTCTCTTTGGTCTATGCATCGATCAATTGGAACAAATGGTACTTGACTTTATACAAGAAGAAGGCATTGAAGAGGTCACTATTTGCAATGCGGTAATCATGCTTTTGTTGTATGCGGATGATGTAGTGCTTCTATAGCACACACTTTAGAAGATGCACAAAAGCTTATGGTTGTCCTTGAGAACTTTTGCTTGCATAGTGGACTGATTGTAAATGAATCCAAAACAAAGGTTATGCTTGTGAAAACCAACCATAAGGAGAAGCCATGCATTGTGTACAATAACGAGACACTTGAAGTTGTTGAGAGCTTTAAGTACCTTGGCCTTGAGGTTCCATCCAATCACAAGTGGCATGAATGTGCTATGCGTCGTTTGGAAGCGGGAAAGAGAGCATATTATGCATTTGAGAACATGTGTAATGCGGGAAACATCAAGTGTTGGGTTCTCAAGAAGTATCTTTTTGATGCATTGGTGACACCGGTTCTTCTTTATGGAGTTGAAGTGTGGGGCGGGAGCATCTCAAAGTCTACTTGGAAAGAGTTTGAGAATGTCCAAAAGCGTTTTCTTACAAACTTTCTCCAAGTTAAGACACAAACACCATATATGCTCCTACTTCTTGAGTCGGGATCTCTTCCAATTGAGGTTATGGACATGGAAAGGGTTGTGGAGTACATGATAAAGATGCGTCAAAACCCCTCACATCGACTTTCTACAATTGCATGGGAAGCAAGCAAAAAAGTTCAAAAGACGCATAAAAGCAAGATCTTGAGCACGGGATGGATGCAAGACATAAAGAAGTGGTTTGGGAGATGGGATGCATTACACTTGCTACATGATGCTTCAATTGACTCTCAAGTGAATGAAGCTTTTCTACAACGCCAATGTATTACGGCTTGGGAGAAATCCGGTGGGTCACGCTTCATACATTACACCACCTATATTGCCCCCAACTACAAAACCATGTTCTTCGCTGAGAGAGAAAACCGTACTCACACTTACATGCTTGAGCCTATTCCCTTGTCCGCGATACGCACTATCGCAGCAATTCGGCTTAGCTCCCATTTCCTTCGATGCGAGATAGGGCATTGGGGCAATGGAGAAGAGTCAAATCGATTGTGCACATTATGCTCACTGCAAGTTCGAGAGTCTGAGTACCACACACTACTAGAGTGCTCAGCTTTTGATCACATCCGAACTTGCTTCTCTCACATTTTCAGCCATAACTTAGACCTACACACTTTCCTCTCCCAGCCAAAGTGTGGGCTCTCCATTGCGACTCTCATCACTACAATTTTGGAGCATCGAGAGTCACTCATCATCCATACACATACTACATCACATGTAACTTTGGTCCCATAGGTCATATTTGACCTCTGAGGACGATAATAAAATCAATCTCTCTCTCTCTCTCTCTCTCTCTCTCTCTCTCTCTCTCTCTCTCTCTCTCTCTCTCTCTCTCTCTGCTAGCGCTACCCACCCCTGCTATTGTTGCACGCCCCTAGCCCCCTATTCCTGCCAACTCCGGAGTCTATAAATTCAGCCAGCGCTTTCTTCTCTACTCCCAAATTTTGCCAGTGCTAGCTCTTGGAGACTCTGTCGCCGAAAATCTGAAAGTGATCGTGCAAAGGCACCAGTCTGCGGTGTTTCACACTTAGTGTGCACACGGATTTGAGAGCTCGCTTCTCGGAATTTCCCGCATGGGAAGGAATTGACCATCAAGTCTAAGATTTAGAACGGAGGGGTTACTCCGGTTCTTGTGCTTGTAAAAAGATTCTCCCTGATAAAGATCCTCTTTAAGGGAGGGGGGGAGGGGACCAACCCCCAATACTGTGTCGATCTTCTCCTCGTCTCTTTTGGTTGAAAGTCTATTCATTTTCACCTTGTTGATTATTCGTGTGCGCTCCCGTTTGTGACAGTGGTATCAGAGCTCGGTCGCCTCTCTTTTTCTGCAAAGGAGGAAGATTCCGGGAAGGAACGGGAAGAATCATGACGAGCCACATAAGAACCGTTGAAGACGAACTTCAAGTACAAGTTCAACTCGCGGAATTGCAGTAGCTTCTCACGTTGCCAGTTGTTCAAAAAGTTTTGGAAGGAATCAAGAGCCCGAAAGGAACACATGCCGATAGGCGTCAAGAAAATCCTGCCGGTGGTAACAACTCGTAAGAGGAAAACACGGAAAGAGGTGCCAAAGCGCACAGGGGATCTCCCGATCGAAGCAAATGACCTTCCCAGAGCAAGGGCCAAGAAAACGAACTCTCATTGTTCAACGAAAGCAAGGATGTCGCTATCTCTTGTCCATCATACTCTCCTAATTATACCACTACTACTTCTCATACAGTATCTAAACCTTCTTCAAAGAAGAGAACTCCTACTACTTCCCTAGGTAATACCAAAGAGAAGCCCAAGTTCAAAAAGGATAACCGCAAGTGTCACCACAAGATGCAGGTTTTCAAATCTGGTGACAGGGATGTCAAGTTTGACAGCTACACAGGACGAAGAGACATCTCCAAGGTACTGTCTTCCATAAGACAATTTAAAGTTGCTTTTGCCAACGGAAACTTCACCGAGAAATCCAAGTTGCATCATGTTGGGATGTATCTGAAGGAGACGGCAAGAACCTGGTGGTTAGCCAAGATTCTGAAAGGTACACAAGCCAGAATGTGGACTCAATTCAAATCTGAATTTTATGAACAATTTCTTCCGCCCGACTTCGAGAAGGACATTGGGAAGGAATGGGACTGGCTCGCTCAGAAGGAACATGAAAAAGTTACCGCTTATGTTGACAAGTATAGGTCGGTCCTCCTTCAAGTTACGCCTTTCAAGAAGATCTCCGACGAGAAAAAGATGCGGAAATTCGAAGCAGCCGCTTCGAAAGAGCATGAAGGTGTATCCCCACAATACCCTTCAACAGATGATGAAGTCGCCAATCATTGTGAGCATCTACATTCCACTAGTACCCCCAGAAGATGGAACGTAGCACGTACCGTGCAAGTCAAAGAGCGGTTTATGATGATCATAGAGACCAAGGCAAAAAGCCTCCTCCTAAGGACCCGGGGGCTGGATCAGCCTAAGAAGCCACAAGGTCCTGGCAAACAGCTCAAGCGTCTCACACCAAATCAAGTACAAACCTTCAAAGAGTAAGGAAGGTGCTTTTACTGTGGTGAGAAAGGACACATCAAGACCGACTACCCTATTCGGCAGCAACGACAGGAATAAACATCTTTGAAGAAGGAACAATCAAAGAAGGAACCCGCTCCACCAAGCTCGAATTCCATTCCTAATGTGCAAGGGAATATGGAAACAAAAAAAGATAAGCGTCAGGTCCTAAAAGGCTGGGGATTTGTGAATAACCAGCGGATATTGATCTTCTATGATCCTTGATCAACGGACAACTTTATCTTATTAGATATTGAACAACGCTTGGACCTCACACCGGCTCAGCTTGGAACTCCGGCCACTTCCAGATCGGCATTCGAGAGATTGACTACCAATGCAACTCCCATGCAACAACAGCTCAATCTTCAGATTGCCGAGAACCCTTGATGGCACCCATTAAAGGATGTGATATCATCTTGGGAATGCCGCCATGGCACTATCATATGCACCAGTCCCAAATTATGTGGAAAAGACCCTCGCTTTTAAGCATGAGGCCCCAAATTACGTGGAAAAGACCCTTGCTTTTGAGAATGAGAGCAAGGACGTTAAAATTTTTGTTGATGCAAGGGATTGGCTATTCCCTATTGTAAGCCATATCTCCATTAAAAAGGAAATAAAGAAGTGTGTTTGTGCTTACTTGATTTTCTAACGAGAAAAGGATAAAACTTATGAGGGTTCGCTCTCTAGTTTGAAAATTAAACGTTTTCAATTTTTTGAAAGGTATAAGGATTGTTTCACCGACACTTTTCCAGATAAACTACCTTCGGAACGTCCGAAAAATCATCGCATTGATCTCGTACCAAGTATTTACAGGGCAAGTCTTGCTCAGCAAGAGGAAATTTTGAAGCAAGTCAACGAGCTTCTAGAAAAAGGTCTAGTACGACCAAATACTTCACCGTACTGCTCTCCAGTTTTACTAGTGCAGAAGAAAGATCACTATCAAGAATAGTTTTCTGATTCCTCGGATTGATGATATTCTCCATAAGTTACAAGGTGCAAGCATCTTTAGTCACATTGATTTAAAGAGCGGGTATCAAAAGATACGCATACTTCTGGAGGATGTCCATAAGACTACCTTTCACGCTACCTTTGGACTTTACCAGTATCCGGCAGCTCTCATCTCCATGTGGCTTTCAAAGTAGCCAAACACACATGTATATTATGTGTCACTTCAAAGCTTGCGCTAGGTGTAGAAGGAGTTCCCATGCCCACCTTTCAATCCTCCCCTTGGGCATGTACTACATAATGAAGACCCATTTATCCAGACAGGATGACGCTATCCACTAAAGATGACAAGAACTATCCACACAGGATGACAAAATAATACCTCCCCTTGAACTAGAGAAGGGCAAGAAGAAAGGAAGTATTAGGGAGCATAGAGTCGGAAGCAATATAAAGCAAGACCCGACAGCAAATTTGGAATCGGACAACGAATAGAAGCAAAATCGAGCAAGCACTGCCGAAACCAAGTTGCAGCAGGAAAATCGAATTGTATTCAATGATCACATGCAGGAAATTAAGACGAATGGAAATCGTACAGGAGCTCAAAAATTGCAGGGTTTGAAGCGGAGATAAGCAAGCCCTTTCAACAATGGGCAGTGCCGAGCGAGTAGCAATTGAGGGTTGGAACGAGCAATGTTGGCTTATTTCATCAACTCGTCAACACCAGTATCGAGTGGTTCTCTCTCTCTCTCTCTCTCTCTCTCTCTCTCTCTCTCTCTCTCTCTCTCTCTCTCTCTCTCTCTCTCTCTCTCTCGTCAGCAGTGTCCAGTTTCAACAGAGATAAAGAAAAAAAATCAAGTTTGTGTACATCAGTGTGTTCACACACTCGGGTCCCCACACACTCGACGAGTCAGAGAGAGAGAGAGAGAGTCTCCATGTACAAGCAGGGTGAGAGAAGGTTTGAGAGAGAGAATAACGAGCTCACATACACACACACACGCCTCAAATCAACGGGTCCTCTTGTTCGGCGCCATCAATTTTCAAGTTTTAAGCAGGTAAAAATTAGCAAACTCATTCTCGATCAAGCTTTCAAACGGACAAAAATTATTTAATCCTTTTTTGTGAAGAGGTGCTTCATGATTCTTATTCATGAAGAGTGACTTCACAATAGAGATTATTACGCTCGCACCTGCACTATTTTCTTTGTGAAATTGGACAATACATTGCCATAGAGAGAGTCTCTCTATTGGTAAGGACCAAGTCCTTGGCATTTTTCACGAGCACTTCCATCATGGAAGAAAGAGGAATTATAACATTTAATGGGGAGGGCTTCCAACCTGGCAAACTAAGCTAAGGGGTTATTTAATGAAGAAAACATTATGGGGCGTAATAAAAACACCTCTCAATGATCACGAAGGCATACAAACCAAGGCATCTAGTGCATTTGATCAAGAAAAAGATGAACAGCATAAAAATTACTGCACTCCCATGATAATTACGTAGATTTTATAGATGAGTGCACACATGCATACGAGGCCTGGCAAGTTCTAGGAGAAGAATTTCGGAGCTAGAGCCAAACGGAGTAAGGTTAGCCTAAAAAGGCAACTTTACAAACTCACTATGCTCGAGAAGGAAGACATAGCCAGTTTGGTCAATAGCTTAAAAGCATGATCACACAATTGACCTACATCCAATGAGAAGTAGCAAAAGACGACAAAGTTGCAGTCCTCCTTTAAAAACTTCCTTCCAACTATGACCATATAGTCACTATTCTTGAAAAAAAGAGCCAACTCCAGCACTTCAAGATGTGGCAAGCTCGTTTCAGGCAAAGGAAAAGAAGCAGAAAATTTCATCTACACTGACAAACGGAGCAATTGTCCATAGACACTACATCATCTTTCAACGTTCGAAAGTGCTACGACTCTGGGAAAATGGGACATGTAGCTAAGGATTGTTATATCAATAAATTCTGTAGCAATTGCGGTAAGAAGGGGCATCCTTCTTCTAGGTGCTATTCAAAAGATCAAGGTAACAGCAATAACAATAAAGGCAAGAAGCCAATGAAAGGAGCAGTTAATGTAGTCGAAGAAGAAGAAGCAGGGGAAGAAGGGGAGGTTTGTTTTGTTACAGATATACTTTGAAGATCCATTTCGACCTCGGCACTCCAAGCTTGCAATGTCTACTTCAGAATTCCTACATGGCTTGAGTTTCAATTAGCTCTCGATTTGCCTTGATGCAAGCTCACGAGCTCCTCACTTTCGTTCTTGCTAGAAACTGCCCGCAAATCCCAAGTTTGATCTCTTGAGCTCGATTCAAGCTCTCTGCACAACCTCACCTCTAAGCCAAGCTCCTTTTCTACACACAATGAGGGAAGCGGGGATCGGCAAGCCGATAGCGGCTCTGATACCAATTGTTGGGCTTGTGGGAGAGAGAAACAACTCTCATGGAGGCTTGAATTGTTGAATAGCCATGGTTATTGAGTGTGTGTAGAGAGAGAGAGAGAGAGAGAATCGACTTCTAAAAAGGGGAGCTAATACATAAACTTGGAATAAAACTTTCTTATTAGCATAACTTCATATACAAAAGGAGGGGTATATATACAAAAATTTTGACGGCCAATATCCAGCAACTCTCATCTCCAGGTGGCTTTCAAAGTAGCCAAACACACATGTATATTATGTGTCACTTCAAAGCTTGCACTAGGTGTAGCAGGAGTTCCCATGCCCACCTTTCAAACAGACATGGAGCTTTCATCCAGAAGAGCGAGCAGTCAACTTGTTGAAGGTGGCTCCTGAAGACCATAGTTGAAGAGGGAACTCCAAGGAAACGCAGGAGGCTATGAAAACTGCATCCAAGTGAAAACCGTCCGAGGAGTCCTTGGAGAGTGAGGAGAGAGAAAGCAAAACACACAAACAAAAACAAAAGCAACAAAAAGAAAAAAACAAGAATAGTAAACTCGAAGGACATGCATCCACACACGCACTCACTCTCACACACACACACACCCATAAGCCAGTCCTCCGAGGGGCAACGAGACTCTCTCTCTCTCTCTCTCTCTCTCTCTCTCTCTCTCTCTCTCTCTCTCTCTCTCTCTCTCTCTCTCTCTCTCTCTCTCTCTCTCTCTCTCTCTCTCTCTCTCTCTCTTGCACAGTGTTCTATGAGATACGGGGGCGTTTCCACTGCTTATTCAGAGAGGGTTTTGGTCCTCTATCTAGGGTCATGAGTTATGAGGATCAGAGATGTCTTGGACTATATCTACTTGAGTTACACAGGTATAGAGACACTTTACTGGGGAGAGCTAGAGAGAGGCAGTCCCAGAGACATTACAGATTTCTTTTCACTAGATATGGGACAGCCAGAGGAGCAGCCACCACTGCAGAGCTCGTCCCACACTCATTCGACCACTACTGGCACTCTCATCGACCGAGCATTGGAGCTACAGAGATACAGACGACCGCGACTGAGGAGAGGAGCTACACAGCATCGACGGAGACTACAACAGAAGATTCGAGCCATACTCTCTCGACATCCAGAGTGCAGATGAGGATGGATCCTCACCATTTCTTCCATCTTTGTTTCACACACTGTTACATCCAATTTACCGGGTACCTATTGTATCAGCTGCTACACCCACGTAGTTTTAGATTGTAGTAGTAGTAGTAGTATTTTGTTCCACTTCTAGTTCTTTTCTAGTTCTTTTGTACCCAGACATGGTATTAGATTCACTATTTTGTAACTGATTGGTCTCATAGGTCATTTTGGCCTTTTGAAGACGTTAATATAACATTTCATTTCATTTCATTTTCATTTCTCTCTCTCGCAAAAAATAAACAAAGGGCCTGCTTGTATTGACAAGCGCAAGGCATGCTTGTGTTAACAAGTATGCCCTGTGCTAACAAGCAAGCGGTGTGCTTGTGCTGACTTGTATTACTGAGCCCACATGTGGGTAGCCGCCAACCGCTAGCTAAGGCTGACACACCCACCACCCTTCCCCCCCCCCCCCCCCCCCCCCCCAAAAAAAAAAGGGCAAGGGGGGCCGTTGTGGCAAGGAGGGTCCCTAGATACAGCAGCACCCCTTGATTCAAATATGGTCCAACCAAGCAAAAATCATACCATTGTGGCATCCAGCCTTCCCTCTGTCCCTCCCCCTCTACTAAAGTGAACTCTCTAGGAATCCCATATCCTCAATAAAATGAGAAAATTGCAGCAAGAAGTGGCAAGCCTTAAAGAAACTTTGATCTCCAAAAAAGCCAAGATTCTCAACCTTGACACACAGCTACAATCTATAATGGTAAAACCAGAGACATTGAAGATCCACAAGCAACATCAAGAGGAAGAAGTAAATGACAAGGTACAACATTCACATCAAACACAATAGGTAATCTCCAAGACATTTGATATGGACTTCTCGTCATTCATAAAATAAAATGAGAGGGTTAAAAGATTGGAAAGATATATCCGAGTCAGTGGTTACCCGAATGACGGGAAAAAAAGACCTTGCCAGAAGAACTTCAAGGTTATATCTTAGACATACTCAAAGAAAGAATCAGCAAGGTTGTACCTTTGACTGACCTCAATGAGAAAATAAAAGTAATGGTGTCTCCTTCCATCTAACTAATTGGATGATTCATAGCTGGTGTGCTTTATAAAGGTCAAAAAAGAGTATGGGCCATAGCAGGCACTCTAAACACAGAACACTGATCGTTTGGCCTTGTCATGCCTGAGGCTGTGTGACTAGTTGGTCAGCAGAAGGAAGCATTAAAAACCATGCCCCATAACCAAATTGTCAAAAACCAAAACTCAAACATCATCTTGAAGCAAGGAACCCTATTAAGGATACATGCTTATTTGAAGTCATTGGAAGAAGGTAGCCAATGAAAATGAGAAATACAATGGTTGATCTAACATGTCCCAACTCAATTATGAGCTGCTGCCAAAGTAGAGACTCACAAGAAAAATTTATATAACATGTAAACGGTAGATCCATGGATCACATCTTGTGCTCAATACTTAGTCTTGTAGTTATAAGACTGTGGTTTCAGCATCCCTTACCATCTCTAAAACAGATACCTCAAGAATAATGGAACAAAAAAGCAAACTCATTTTTCACTTGAAATCCCAACACACCTTCAAAAATTTTAATGCAACCAATTGCAAATCGCTTATAGAAAGAACAAGCAATGCACTACATAGTTGAGAAGCACAAACAAAATGTTCAGCTACAGGTAACCACAGGGCGGGTTCTCAACAAGTAATAGAGGCAAATGTCCACAAAAATTGACGAGACACAAGCTACGTTCCACTAATCTGCACTAATTGTGTCACAGAGAACCTCAAGATCAACGAAGTCCCCTACAAAACCATCATTTAAAACAAGCGTGCCCACAAGAGCAAAACCACTGGACTACCAAAATATAGTGAGCTGCCATGCCAAAGCATAAGCAAACCTCAATCAAAACAGACACAGCTTAAGTGCATGCATGTAGTTACGCCGGGATTCCATGCAGCGAAATACCTGACTGTCCAGGGCTTTGTACACAACACCATAGGTTCCTTCACCGAGCGTTACTCCTTTGAGGTAGCGCTGGGTGCCACTGGGACGATCAACCATTTTTCTCTCGCAATTGAGCTCCAGACACAGTCATCTGCGACGCCTGCAAGGGCGTAATGGTACGCAAGTTTTCATCGGCCTACTACAAGCTGTCATGGTGTGCTTTAACCAACAACTCTACCGTTGCTCGTAGCACATAAATTTTGTCTGTGTACTTCTCTTAAAATGGCCTTTAAAGGTTCGTTGATTGATCATTAGTTTCTAAACGAAAAGGAAAAGGTTAAATTTATCAAGACGGTAGAATTTTTGCAAGCCATGGATATCATTTTTACATACACTTCTCTCTCTCTCTCTCTCTCTCTCTCTCTCACACACACACACACACATAGAGCATTGCCTAAAGGAGCCGTACTCGGGAGCACTTGACATGTGGCTGGGTGTGTGTGTGTGGGGTGTTGGGGGGGGGGGGGGGGGGGGGGGGGGGGGGGGGGGGGTTATCTCTGCCCGCTTTATATATAGTATAAACTTTGCAACTAGCCCTACATACTCGCCCCGTTTGTACAAGCACACCCCACCAATTGCAAGTCTCTCCCTAATTAAATCAAAAGCATGTTTATGGAAGAAAAAAAATTTAAGAATACCATTTTTGTTTCTTTTCCCGCTCCTGTGCTTCCAAGTAGTTAAATATGCTAGACATAATTAGAAGTATCAGCCTACAAAACCTATAACCCCGAGAACCTTCTTTGCAAAATACACTTGTTGAAAGCTGAACTGATGAACATAGCAGCCACATTCTAACTCAATGTGAATGCAAGTAACAAAGCACTCTAGTTAAGAAGAACATTGCCACCTCTTCTTCCACAACTATTGTGAGGGCACCTTTTGTATGTAATTTTGTTTGTTAATCGATGTGGATGACTAGCAAGTTCACAGTGATCTACTAGGTCTCGTAAACATTCTCATTTCTCTAATGCACATCTACCTCGCATGCTTTGCAAGTGTTATTTGTACCAAAGAGGACCTTATACACATAAGGAACACCTCCCCTCACGCTCTTGAATATTGTGAAGTATCCTATAGTCTAGGGGCATTCACACACTACCTGTGGCTAGGGGTTGTGGCTTGCTATAGGAACTGCCCCTACAAATTGATAAGGGCGAAGAGGCCAAGTGGCAGAATGGGAAAAGACAACCCCATGCACGAGGGCGGCGGACGGCCATGAGAGGAGAGTTTAATAAATACACACCAAGGAACACAACGTTCAAAAGATGACTGGCTAAAGATGTTTAGGCAAAGATTAGTACGAAAACAACTCGGTCTTTGATTCATAATTGTACAGCATAATAAGAAGGAAGTATCATTCCAAATGAGTTTATACAAAGGTATCAAAACTATCCCAATTGAATCATCAAGTGTTTTCAAAGTTTGAACTGCAGCAAGCTAAACCTTTTTAAGCCAAGATAGAATTCTCACCTGCATCCATATAGTCAAGACAACAGATATGTTAGACTTGGCTACGTATGGCAAGCTTCAAAGAATCTATCAGTTGTTATCCATGTCAAACTTAAAAATTATTAGACTAGCTATTGTCATACATATTACAATCTCAAGGATTTTTTAACATCAAATTCCTGCCAGAGTTGCTCCATTGGTTTTTTAAATAACCATTTACTATAAAAAATGTCGACTAATCCATATCATTCTATGTACTACTTTAGCTAAAAATGTATGGAAAAAACTTGCATGCAATGCTAAGTTTCATAACTTCATCTTAAAATATGCTTCGAGGTCGAGCCCTTCAAAAGAACAAACCAACTAGCCATAGTAGAACATAATGGCTAGATGTAATGGTTATTGCCTATGAACTTTGAGAGTAGTGGAATTAGGAAATTAGGTGAAGCACTTTTGAGAGATTCTTTGTGAGCATAGCGGTTGAACTTAATTGATGGTAGCAACATAAACATGGTACTTAGTTAACTTGGCATGAACAATACTTTTGCAAGAGAGAGAGTTTAGAGAACATGACAATAGTTGAGGACCGGATTCATATGGAGACGGTCCCCCCTCCAATAGGCATTTGTATTATAGTTTCTCCCATCAAGAGAGACTTGGTACAATACAATCTTTGTGTTCCTTGTAACCTAGGCGATGCAATGAAGATGGAAATCTTCATGCATCACAAGCATAACATAAAATTGAAGAAAGCATTAACTATCCCAAGCCTCAATTCCAAGGCCTCAAACACCTTCGAAGGTGGAGAGAGCTAGTGGGGAATGAGGATAGGAAAGAGGAAGAAGAAACATTCCATAGGAGAAAGAAATAGTTCCTCACTTATCATTACTCTTCTTGCTAGCATACATAATAGCATAGTAATGAAGATGGAGAAGATGGAAAGCTTAAGCATTGAAGCATGACTCTTGGTTGGATTTGCATTCCATAGCCAAGAGTGTTGGTGTAGGCTTTCACTCTCACAAGCTTGGAGAAGGAGGTGGTGTTCCTCAACTTTCACCAAGTGAGAATCGCTTTTCAAAATGAGTGTGTGTGTGTGTGTGTGTGGAGTATATCCCCCTAGCACCCCCCCCTCCTTGCTTTGAGCGACTAGTGACCTTTCTGCATGTTGCAAGCTCATTGGACCCCTAGCCAATCACATGCAGCATGCAGTCAAGTACATGGGTAGTCTTTTGACAAGTGTCCTCCTTACCCCTTAGAGAGAGAGAGCTTGAAAATATCTAGATATTTGTTAGATGGAAGTAGAAGCTCATTGGACCCCTCTTTAGCCCAACCAATAGCATTCAAGCACACCATGTGGTTAAGCTTAGTGAGAGTTTGACATATGTCCCATGTGCTCTTTTAGAATTCCCCTAACTTTGAGATTTTTATGCATAGGAAGTTTCTCAAGCAACTTCCTCATTAAGTGTGTAGGTTCTCTTTTTGACTCAAGCATCTTACCTCCCATGCATAGGAAGCTTCTCAAGCAACTTCCTGATTAAATGTGACAAGTACCTCAAGTACCTTAGTCATCAAGCATGGCAAGCACCTTAGGTGGAGTTCCCACCTCAAGCACAGCCCTAGCTTGCTTAAGGTCAAAGGACTTTTAACAGTAACCATTGGAGTCTTTAGTGAAGCTAACCCCAAGGTCTTTTAAGCTTCATTAGTTAACCTTGCTCTTTGAGAGACCATCTCTCATTTGGCCCCCTTTACCATTGGCCCCGTGTTAAGATAGATCCGTAAGCACATGTCTATATTCTAACCCTTGTTCCCGTTTATTATCTCACATTAAACGATTAGTTTAATATGAGAAAATCATTTGGGTTGGTTAGACATTAGATATTTAATGACACTAGAAATCTCATTGTACCCAAAAAGCAAGCTCTCAAATTACTTTAATCGGGGTATGTTAGCCCTATACAAGATTATAAAAAAAGATCCATTTTTTGATTGTATGTCAGGAAGTTATCCAACGTTTCAACCATCAGAGTAGAAGATATTTTCAACTTAGCAACAAGAAAAGAGACCAGAAGATTTATTGGATCAGAGCCTCGAAGTAAAAGATCCTGCTCGGTTAGCAAGACAGTGATCAAAGGCTAGAATCAACTAGGAATATTACGAGACCAGATAAAGGGCAAATATCGAGAACTAGAAGTATCTAAGTTTTCAAGTATTTTGCAACAGGTATGCACACTCATCAGCATTATACCAAATACCATAAAGGATCTCCTTTTGAATTTAAAATAGTAGCTGAACTATCACCCCAGAGAAGTAATTGCCAGGGTCACAGAAGTATTAGCCAGAGCCAGAGCCATCCATAAAGCAGGCCATCTCAAACCATTCCTAGATATAGCCATTGTATGAGAGCAGGATCAAGTCTAGAGAAATGACTAGCCATATCCAGAGATCATGCAAAAATGTGATGTAGACCAGATTTCCTATCTAGACATAACCAGAAAAATGTGATGTAGACCAGATCTCCTATCTAGACACAGCTGGCAGAAGACTCCTGCTATTGAAGTTCAGATTTCAAACATGGACCAAATTTTATCCAAGAGCCAAAAGCCAAACCTTAATCCTAGTAATCAGTAGCATGTTGTATGTCAGATTTTTTGCAAGTCAAGTCCAGCAAGGCTAGCAATCCTCAGTAGAGAGATTAAGCCAGACAATAATAGATAATCATGGTATTATCTACAAAGTGTATGTTTCATAACTAGTTTAGAATCTACAATTTCCAAACTCAGATTTCATTAGTAAATCAATTCTTATGGTTTTGTGAAACAAAACTTGTAAGCCAAAATCATTTCTCAAAAAATCCCCATGTAACTCTCTGAAAGAATATGAACCACCACATAACCCTCCAGAATTCAAACCAGTGTCTAGTATTTCATCCACCTCAATTCAAAAGATCCTATTTTGTGCCCAATTGATCCAGCAATAAGGTTTTACAGAGATATCAGTATCAAATCCGGATCAGTACTTATATGTCGGTCAGAATCTTAGGTTATGCCAGATACCTAGGTTTTACAGCATCAACACCAGAATTTGTATGTATAAGGTTTTCACATAATTTATGGAGACACCACCCCCAAGAATCGGATGTAATAGAATTTTTTTGTATAAATATGGTTTTAAAAAAAACTAGATTTAAGCCAGACTTCCAAGATCCAAAAAGCTAATTACCACATACAGCATTATGCATCAAATCTAGGGCTTTCATTCTAGTTGAATGAAGTTATATCGTTGAGCCTATAAAGCTCTTAAGATCCAAGTAAACGTCTTTCTTTTAATTATTTTAGGTTAAGCCTTATGTTTAAGCTGCCATTAATTTACAATTGGTGTCACACCACCTACGTAGGTATTTTAAGTAAGGACTTAAACTTTTTATTGTCAAGTGACATGGAAAATTGACCCATGCTGACCACCCATGAGGAAGGTTGGCACCATGGAAGTTCCCTTGTCAAGAGGCCCATGATTTCTTAAATATTCTTGCTTAATAAGAGAGCATTTTTTGTTTTCTGAGTGCATGTACTACTACTAAGTGGTAATAGTGCACATGTGGTTTCAAAATGTGCATAATATACTCAATGAAATTTGTGCTTCATCCTACATGGTATTGTGCTTGATTGGAGTTTGAAGTTTCTTAGTTGCAACCTTCATTTTGGATGTGCTTTCTTAAGGGATCTCAACTATAAAGTTAAGCAATCAAAGAGCATGCCCAACTAAAGGAGGAAATGTATTATTAATGATGGCTTAGAAATTTCAAGGTTGCAAGGCTATTTGAAAGTGGCCCCTTGGGATGGCATCTCAACAATTTGTTCTTGTGTCGATGGCAAGATCACGATGTGCTTCTTCCTTGTAGGTGATGGTGTGCCTCCATTGTGAGTGCGTGAATGTAGTGCATGTGCGGAGAATGAGAAGGGGGAGAGAGAGAACATAGGATGTGGTGGAGCAGCTCAACACTATGTGTGTGAGAAAGCCCCTTATTCTTCTATCTAGTAAAGAATAAGGTGTGTACAAGTAATGGGTGATCGGACGTCTCTAGCATGTCTGACCGGGGTAAGAGGCACACCGCCTTTACCCCAACAATCTTCCACTTAAAGGCCAATGTGCACATAAGTGGTATTGCTATAGGACCTAGTAGTATGTACAATAGGTAAGGAAGGAAATTCATCTCAACCTATGTCCACTGGCTCTCTCGAAGCCAATGCATGCCACCGTGTAGGCTCTAGTGGTGTTCGAAGGGGTTCAGAGCATTGAAGCTCGCATTGCTTCACGTTTAATTCAGAGGAATTTTGGTATGGATACTTTGTCCCCAAAAGTTAATTTAGAGGAACTTTGGCACTCATAATCAAGATTGTATTTGATTTCAACAAGGTATCTTGGCAATGGAAATGGACTTGGCACAAACAATTGGCTTCCATAGCTTGTTTTTCCTCATTGTCAACTACTACACCGACTCAAAAAAGATTTTCAAGGTGTTGTTTTATGAGGTACTCGTTTTTTCTCATTAACAATAGCAGTACACCATGTGCCAACTACTTTCATGATGCTCATGTATAATGTTTTGAAAACGTATCTAATGCAACTTGTCATTGTTTTTCTAGATGATATTCTAGTCTAGAGTGCATCTGAGGAAGAGCGCTTACAACATGTGAAGCAGGTGTTTGATCTTCTTCCACAACACAAATTAGATGCTAACAAATCCAAGTGTGATTTTTTGAAGGCCAAAATTCACTATTTGAGGCATGTAAACATGGCCTTCTCCTAAAAAATTGGAAGAGTTCCAAATTTTCTTAGTACTTGTAGGTTTTAATCACCAGTTTGTTAAAACTATGCACAAATTGTTGTTCATATGACATACAGTTGAAATCCAAGGGCAAAGCATTTCATTGGGGAGAAACTCGACAACAAAGTGTCGATGCACTTAAGGTCACTCTAGCTATTGTGCCCATTTTACTATTGTTGATCCAAAGAAACCTTTTGTGCTTGAGAGAAATCCTAGCAATCAAGCTATTGGAGCAATTCTTCTTCAAGAGGAAAGACCAATTTCTTTTGAAAGAAAGAAATTCAATTCTGCACAGCAAAATTATTTTTCTTATGAAAGAGAGCCATATGCAATAGTTTACGCTTTAAAAAGGCTATGATAGTATTTGTATGGTGCTCAGTTTGAAAGTGTTTAGCTATGAAAGTATAAAATCGGTTGCAAAACAATCCGATTTGCAGGGTTGAAAGGCCAAGGTGAGTTGAGATTCTTTAGCAGTATGATGCAAACCCCGGTATTGTAAAGGACGATACAATGTGGTAGCTGACACTCTTAGTCAAATGCCTGAGGTCAATTCTCTTCTATTCATGGAAGTTAAAAGTGAAATTTTGGAGTCTCTTAAGGGTAAATGTGAGCATGATGATGCATACTCCAAGGTGTGGAGTCATGTCAAAAAGAGGGATCCTTCTCATTCCAATGTTGGTGGTGTCTCTTTTTCCTCCATATCCAGTTCTCCTCTTTCAAATGACAAATTAACTAAATGGAAGAATTTTTCATTGATGTTGGGTACTTACTCCACCAAGGGAGAGTTTGTGTATTAATGGACATAAGCATTTGGCACTAAACTCTTTATGAATGTCATGACAGTCCAAGTGAGGGCACTCATGCATAAAGAAGACTTATGCACTAGTACGATGACAATTTTAATAATCATGATTACATGGGTATGTTCAAAACTACTTCTTGCATTACCAAAAAATGTAAAGTTAATAAATCAGAGTGCATGAAGGCAAGAGGTATTTAGCATCCATTTGATATTTTCTATGGTAAATGGGAGAGTATCTCTATGGATTTCATTGTGGTGTTACCATATACATGAGGTAGTGATGTGTGTGAACACGCTTAGGACCGTTGGGGCATCTTTTCCCTCACTAGGAGGTTTTTCCCCTCGTGCATTGTATATACGCCCATCATTCTAGGGCTATCTATCTTTCCATTGCACACTAATTAATACACTCTCTGTTGTGAGCCTTGAGCTTTCTTCATCTTCTCCAATTTGTGTGTGTTTTCTTGCAACCGTAATTCCAAGAATCGATACCAGAGCAGGTTGCGTCCTCCCGAGCTTAGTCGCCAGTAGCTCTAGCACACATCTGCTCACTTTCTCTGATTTCAATGAGCTTTGGTGGGCGTTTGTAGGTCGAAAATTTTTTGGATAAGCTCGTAGAGCTTAGTCTTCTCAAATTTTTGATTCGGGCTCATTTCAGTTTGCGTTTCCACTACAGGCACTATTGCACATGCTATTTTGTCATTTTGTTCAAAATTTCTATCAATGTAATTTTTTGCATAACATGTCACTTACAGTCCTCTACGGTTTGTGCTATATAGCACGTGTTGTTCCCGCTTTGTTTCTCCTTTTTTCGGGCAGTTTTCACATCAGGTGCAACATTTACCATGGCTTACAACAACACAGATGTGTTCAAGATGTTTGTTGTTGAGGACAGATTGGATGGGGACAATTACCCTATGTGGGCTTATATGATGCAACATATTCTTGTGTCGAAGGGCATCTGGAATATTGTGTAGGGCATTGATGTACGTCTTGGTTCTGAGGATGTAGGCGATGTTGAGGATGTGGTAGGTCTTGCTGCTGTTATATTTGTTTTGCCTACGGTAGAACAAGCTTGTTGGGATGTAAAGGATGCGTAGGCTCATGCATTGATTGCGTTGTCTGTGAAGCGCACCATTACTCCTCACATTCGTTCAGCAATATCTGCAAAACAGGCTTGGGATATTCTGGTTGGTCTTTATGCAAGCCGCAATGAGGCAAAAATTGCATTGTTGCGTAAAGAGCTGGAGTCGAAGATTATGCATGAGGAAGATGATATGGACACTTTCCTTGCGGGTCTCAAGGATATCAATGAGCAACTTATTTTAGCAGGTGAATTCATTTCAGACAGTTTCCTTGTGCAGATTGTTCTTCATGCCTTGCCAAACTCTTACCAAACTTTTGCTAGTACTTGGAGACTCATGACCCAAGGATATCCTGAAGTTGTTAAGTTTGATGCATTGTGCACATTGCTGTTGTAAGATTCGCATTCCAGAAAAAACAGGACTAGATAGCGTGCAGTTGAACAGGATTTTATTGCTGCTCAAAGAAAGAGTGATAATAGCAATGCAGCCACTTCTTATGGTTCTTCTGCGAGTGGAACATCACATGTTCCTAATGCTTCTGTTGGCAGCAATTCATATAGAAATTTTGGTGACAAGGGCAAAACACTACAAGAGGAACTTAATAGTAGCGTCGCTCGGAGTGCGACGCTCAAATGTGAAAAACCACGGCGTCGCTATGGGCGTCACTAAATTACAAGTAACTTAGCGACGCCTATAGCGACGCCGTCAGGGATAAAAAAAATAACCGAGAGCGTTCGAAAACTCAGATCTCAGATCTGAGTTTTCTAAGATATGAGTTTTTGGCGCGCGCTCAAGCAAGCAAGCAAGGTAACGCGCTCTCCCTCTCTCTCTTTTTCTTCTCCACCACAATCACTCACACACACACACACACACACACACACACACACACACGAGAGGAGAGGAAGGAGAGCCAGGTATGCTCCTTCCCTCTCCTCACTCTCATGTCCCCTTCCCCTCTTTGTCTCTCCCTCTCTCTCTCTCTCTCTCTCTCTCTCTCTCTCTCACACACACACACACACACACACACACATTGTGTTTTTGAGAGAGAGAGAGAGAGAGAGAGAGAGAGAGAGAGAACAAGCATAAACAAAAAACGCACACACACATGCATAACCAAAGAATGCACACACACATTGAGAGAGGAAAAGAGAGAGAGAGCATGCATAAACCAAAAACGCACACACACATGCATAAACAAAGAATGCACACACACATTGAGAGAGGAAGAGAGAGAGAGAGAGAGAGAGAGAGAGAGAGAAGAAGAAGAAGAGAGTCTTAACATCATAGGAAACTATCCCAAGAGACCTTAAAGATCTAGTCGACGGGAGTTGAACTCAAGACCTGTTATTCATGAGGGAAATGGCATAACCAATCTATCACACTTCGGTGATAGAAAAGTTATACCATTTTTCTCCTTTTTTTATTGGCGTGCACACACACCCACACACACACACACCCGAGAAGAAGAGAGTTTAATTTAACGTCGTAGGAAACTAATTAAAAAGATCTAAAGATCTAGCCAAGGAGGAGTTGAACTCAAGACCTGTTATTCAAGAGGGAAATGGCATAACCAATCTATCACACTTGGGTGATAGAAAGGTTATACCATTTTTCTCTTTTTATTGGCACACACACACACACACACACACACACACACACACAAAAGAAGAAGAGATTTTTAACGTCGTAGGAACTATCCCAAAAGATGTTAAAGATTAGGTTAGATGTAGACTTACGTTAAATTAGATTTAGGTTTATTTAAGTTAGATTAGATTAGATTTAGATTTATTTTTAGTTAGATTTACGTTTGATTAGATTTAGGTTTATTTACGTTAGATTTAGATTTACGTTATATTAAATTAGATTTAGGTTTATTTACATTAGATTTAGATTTACGTTATATTAGATTAGATTTATGTTTATTTACGTTATTACCTGTTGACGCTTTGTTCTCAGATTAATTCTGCTGGGAGAGACCACCTCCCTGATGGGCAAATTGGAGAAAGCTTGCAGATTGTCAGAGGAGGAGCACTCTAGATCTCACATTGCAGCTCTAAAAGTTGAGAAGAAGAGTTTGGTATGTCTTTTACCCTTCAATGGAGCAAATCACCACATGTTCAATTAGGTTAGATTTAAGATAAGATTTTGGATTGAGTTTTTATATTAGAGTCTAACTTCGAGATTACGGTAAAAAAATTAGAGTTAGACGAATGGTGAAAAGATCTACTGTGAAAAGATGTTAAGATGTTGTGAAATGCTTTAGCTAGAGAAGAGGCAAAGGGGTTTTGTCCACTACATGCAGTATCATGTAGACGTGGGTGTGTAGATTTCTTGTACCCACAAATATAAGCATTGACCAATAAAGACAAGATTATAACCCGGTGGTTCTGATCTCTGTGCACCTCTAGACCGAGGTGTGCGGGGATTGGACATGACTAGAGAATGTGAGATAGTTTACAGTGTGAACAAAGAGAGAGAGAGAGAGAGAGAGAGAGAGAGAGAGAGAGATAAAAGACCAAGAATGCCAATAGAAGATTAAATTTGTTGTCTAGGTTATAAGATTTTTACCATCATTATGAGTAGTGACGAGGATGTGGGGCCGTCCAACCGAAACACCTATCTCTCAACGAG
The DNA here is from genome assembly GCF_014529385.1 of Adiantum capillus-veneris. Taxonomy (NCBI): domain Eukaryota; kingdom Viridiplantae; phylum Streptophyta; class Polypodiopsida; order Polypodiales; family Pteridaceae; genus Adiantum; species Adiantum capillus-veneris. Next base: position 91,570,257 of record NC_140946.1, read on the forward strand.
GATCTTATGTCCTTGTAATCATTGCAAGCATGCTGTGCGACGGACAAGACGCGTTTCTTTGCAGCACGTTCGCAAATTTGGCAAGTTCGATCCATCTATTATAGATCGAGTTGTTGCCAATTATAACTCATCGGACTCTGACGCTGGCCAACAGGCAGCAATCTTGCAACCCAATAGACGTGTTCGCGCAGGCGCTTTGGTCAAGCAGCATATGTGAGGCCACAAGATGTAGCCTCTGACAGCTCAGGGGATGATCATGCAGACCACATTCCCAACGAGGCAATGTTTGAGCCCGAGATTGATGAAATGATCGAGACGATCATGGATTCAGAAAGGCTTATCTATGATGATATGAAAAGTGAAGCCGATACGCCATTGTATAATGGAGCACGTGTGTCTAGATTGAAAGTGCTCCTGGTTCTTCTTAACATGCAGGCAAAGTTTGGATGGAGTGACACTAGCGTCACAACGCTTTTCAGGTAATCTATTACAATTAGTTTACTTTAATAAAACTCTAAATGTATAATGATCTGATAGATTTTTACACAATTGTACCGTATTTTTATGTTGTGTAGATTGCTCAAAGAGCACATACTACCAGCTGATAATGTGATGCCAGATTCCCGAGAGGAAGCAAGAAAGATTTTGTGAAACTTGGGTATGGATTACAATTTGATCCACGCTTGTCCTAATGACTACATTCTTTTCAGAGGGGAATACATAGACATGGAGAAGTGTCCGAAATGTGATTTCGAGAGATATCGAGTAGATCTGCACGGAACAAAAATTTCGCAAAAGGTTTTGCAACATTTTCCTCTGCTTCCTCGCATCAATCATTTCTTCGAATGTAAGTCCATGGCCGCCCTAGCATCATGGCATGAGGAGAATAAATCTTCGGATGGTGTGCTACGGATTCCTGTAGATAGTGTAGCCTAGAAACATATAGATGGAACATGGTCGGATTTTTCCAGGGAAGCTCGAAATTTGTGCTTAGGCCTGGCTATGGATGGCATAAATCCATTTGGTCAAAGATCAACATCTTACAGTGTATGGCCCGTTGTCATCGTCAACTACAACATTCCCACATGGTTGACTACAAAGAAGGGGCACCTATGGCTAAGCTTGATTGTGACGGGGCGATATAAAGTGAAGAATATGGATGTGTATCTTCTTCCACTATTGGAAGAGCTACAACAATTGTGGATTGGCATAGAAGTGGTGGATATGAGCCAACACACAGGTGGACGGAATGCTTTGATCAGAGGCATTCTAATGTGGACCATGCATGACTATCCCAAACTAATAGAATGCTCAGGTGATCTATTTACACTCCTCACTCAGACACTGTAAATCTTGGTTTTTCTTAAGCTGATCTATTATCATGTGTATAAATGCAGGGCTTCAAACAAGCGGATACAGAGCATGTGTCACATGTGGACCTAGACTGAATGCACGTAGGGCGCCCTCATTGACGAAGCAAATCTACGAAGGTCATCAAGCGTATCTTCCAGAGAATCATGTGTTATGCGACGGCTTTTTGGGAAGAGAGCCACCGAGGATATCTGCACAAGCATGGTTAGAGCAGAAAGAGATGTGTGCTGATGGATTGTCCCCAGGGATGAAGAGACTATATCTATGGTACGAGTTACCATACTAGCCCCGACTCATGATCAATCACTTGCTCGATCCAATGCACATATTCAAGAATGTGGGTAATCTACTATGGGACCATCTGACTGGCAAGAAAGATACTTTGGGAGCCAGAGTTGACCTTAGAAATGTGGATCGTATGGAGCAATATTGGCCGCAAACAACGTCTGATGGATCGATAAAACTCCCTAAAGCACCATGGATTTTCACAGGAGCCCAAGAACGCAAAGTAAAAGAGACCATTCGATCTTTGCGGACCCCCATTGGTGTAATGCACTCGCTCCGAACGTGTTTTACTAAAGAAGAAAAGCTTACCGGTTTGAAGTCAAATGACTGGCATAAAATGTGTCAGGTATGTTCATAGTGGAATATATCATAGTGGGAATTGTGTAACAAATTCGTGTGTGGACTTTAATATCATTGCTGCACGTGTTTTGCAGTTTATTTTACCGGTTGCCATTGAGGGATGTTTGTCTCTTGACGTCTGTAACACAATCTACAAACTTGCAAAGTTGGTGCAATGGATCTCACAAAAGGAGATCAACGTAGACTCCATACCATTCACCAAACTAAACGCTGCGGAGGTTGTGTGCATGTTTGAGAAACATTTTTCTACTACCATGCTAACCATTCATGTGCATCTTCTTGTTCACATTGTTCATGAGGTGGAAATAGCTGGCACAATACATTCCAGATGGATGTTCTTTTTAGAACGTTTCATGAAAACGCTCAAGGGATATGTGTGTCAGAAGGCACGTCCAAAGGGTAGCATGGCAGAAGGTTGGCTGGTATGAGAGTCCCTAGTGTACATTGGAGAGTGGCTAGACGGATTTGATAAAGCCCGGGACACGCTATGGTGAACCATAGATGATGAGCGCATATCTGGGATTGTCATGTGCAATCTCGGTGTTGAGAAGAAGATGACGGAAGATCTAGAGGCTAAAATCAACCGATTTTGCATGCTTCACAATCTAGTGATGCAAAAGTGGATTTCACAATATGAGGATGCAAAGCAAGAGCAACAAAGGGCACGAATCGAGTGGAGACGAGGAAGACGACCACCGATGCACTATCCGACGGGTCTGGAGAGCCTACCAACATTCATGAGCTTCATATGGTTGCACAACCAATTGAAAAGCGCACAACAGTGCGGTGAAGAAGTGACTGAGGAAGAGTGGGAGTACTCTCGGGGTTGCGCGACCAAGGTAAGTTTGCAATGTACAACTAGTGACTTTCTAGATGTTTGAACGGCCACTCATAATCTTTGTTGGTTGTAGTATAAGTCATACACAGCAGCATGGTGTAAAGGTCGATATTTTAGGGTGGAACGGATCGACAAAAAGCGTTTTACTCAAGATTGTGGAATCATGGTAAAATTTGAACAGTCTAGTCGATGACAGTCCTCTGATGCAGATCCTGTGGTGGCGGAACTCACTTACTTCGACACGCTACAAGAGATTTTGAGGATCGATTATAAAGGATTTTTTGTCGACTTGTTCGACGTACAATGGTTCAAGATAATCATAGAGGGTCGCAACGCTACTGTGCATAGAGGAGAGTCTGGTTTTCTTGAGGTGGATTCAAATAAGAAATGGACTGACCTAAGAGACACTTTTGTACTACTTGAGCATTGTGAACAAGTAAGTATGTAAATAGTTAACATCCCATTTTAGAATTTATGTGCTTGGAAGCTCTCATGTAAGTTATGTGGCTCTGGCAGGTGATATTTCATCCTACAAAGTCTGCATCAAACTGGTGGTACGTCATAGAGGTAGCCCCTCGTAGTGCACGGACGTATGAAGGCTACCATGTGCCAATCACAGCGGCATCAATGGAGGAGATCGGAGAAGATGTTCAGTCAGAAGCGGTTGAGGTGGTGCCAGACAAACATCAAGCTGCTACTCTCTATGGGGGTGCATGCAGAGGATCTACAAAATGAAACGGAGGACATCTGTTTAAACGGAGAGCTCTATATAGATATAGGAAGTTATGCTGAGCTATGCGAGGATGAGAGAGAGATCTCTTAAAGCCATAAATATTGTATTTGAACAATTTTGCTCCGTTTTGTAAAAACTCTGGCTCTCTAAGTACCTTCCATGTTGTATAACGCTCTTTTGATTTTGAGCTCACATCCTGGGCAATCCATGGCCACATGCAGCTCCACCACCTGGTTTTTCGACTGCAAGATTTGATTGTGCACTCTCTCTCTCTCTCTCTCTCTCTCTCTCTCTCTCTCTCTCTCTCTCTCTCTCTCTCTCTCTCTCTCTCTCTCTTGATTGAAAATTCTGAGTTATCGGCTTGCCTCTTCTATCACTCAAGTTGAATAGAAGAAGAACACGTTGCTGCTAGACTTTGAACATTCCAAAGCTACAAGCACCTTCAAGTTCTACGTCAAAAAAGAAAGAGATAGTTCGGATTCTTGTATCATTCTCCGTTTTGAACAATTTTGCTCTGTTTTGTAAAAACTCTGGCTCTCTAAGTACATTCCATGTTGTATAACGCTCTTTTGATTTTGTGCTCACATCCTGGGCAATCCATGGCCACATGCAGCTCCACCATCTGGTTTTTCGACTGCAATATTTGATTGTGCTCTCTCTCTCTCTCTCTTGATTGAAAATTCTGAGTTATTGACTTGCCTCTTCCATCACTCAAGTTGAATAGAAGAAGAACGCGTCATTTCATCATTGCATTTATATGCATCATTACGTCATTGTATTTAATGGTCTTTGCGTCCACTCCAGGTACGTATGCTCTGGGTATGTTCTCACAAGCAGGGACGACGAGCACCTCCTCCTCCTCTCTCTCTTTCTCTCTCTCTCTCTCTCTCTCTCTCTCTCTCTCTCTCTCTCTCTCTCTCTCTCTCTCTCTACTTGTCCATGTTTTCTACTCCATTCATTCAATATTAAGTTTAAATGTTCGTGTGTTTAATGCAGGTATGGATGATGAGAATTTTCTTTCTTCTTTGTCACCCCAGCAGAGACAGTGGTACGTGGAGCTTCATCGCTCTGGTGCACCATCGCGCGTTCCTACTCCATCCGCATCTCCCTTTGTTTCGGAGCATTTAGCACGCTCTGAAGCTTCGGTGTCGACGAGACGATCTTCATACTCGTCTAGGTGCCGGCGCTCTAGTGGTGGCAGTGACGGTTGTTATGGGGATGCCGCCACCGATGCTTTGACACCGCCTCGTGTTCGACGAGGCTCTTTACCCTCCCCTTCTTTGCCCGTCCCGACACCAGCCACGGCACCATCATCGACACCAGGTTTTGCGCAGCTGATTGCCGTGCCTAGGAGCTACACACCACTAGCTACTCCTCTAGGAGTCACTCCAGTGGACACTCCTCGCTTCGGGGCTCAAACTCCAGTGGAGACACCTGACGTCCGTACCCCCATTGACACGCCGCTAGAGACCCTTGCCGGGACACACAGGTTCATGCGTTAGCGGCGAGAGGGCTTGCCTTACTCCGTCGACTTCAGCGACGGCATCATCTTGGATGATGAAGGCAAGAAGGTGATTTCGCGCATGCGCGGTCTTTGCTCTCAGGTGTTTAGACACTACATACTAAACACCTGGAGTGAAGTACCGAATGATTTAAAAGACAGAGTCATCATCATGCTTCATGACGAGTTTCCCGTTCTAACACAGGATGACCGCTTCAATGAAGACGTGATGAAGGTTCGAATGCACGAATACTGCAAGCACAAGAGTTCCGAAGTGCAAAAAGAAATCAAGCATGGGTGGAACAGATCAGATTGGCTGGCGAAAGAAGATTGGAAGAATGCGAAGAAAGCAGCACACGAGAATCTCGACAAGTGGAAGCAACAAAAGGAGGCAGCCAGAGCGCGAGTAGATGCAGGGAGCTCGCACCACTTAGGGAGCGGCGGGTGGACATCATTTAAGGCCAACTTTGTAAGTGTTTTCTCATTGCTCTCTATGTTTGATAGTTTAGGGTTTATGGGTTTTTAAATTCTAACATAATGGATTCTTTGTATGTTTTGACAGTGGTTGATGACAGGACGTGATCCCACACCGTACGAGCGTGAGTACGCAGGCAGGAAGGGCTTAAACACTCTTATAGACATTCTCAGTTCTTGCGGCGGCATGGTTAGTATTAGGGTTTATTCTTTTCTATTTGTTGTATTTTTTTATAAACGTCGCTATATGTTTATACTTACAAAAAGCTGTCTTATTGTTTTTTTTTGCAGAATCCGACAGATACGCCGCTTGGACGCGATGAGACTTCTGATTAGACGACGTCAGTTTAGCCATAGCTAGATAGCATTAGTTTCTTTTTGTCATAGCTTATGTATCATAAGACGACTTTCATATGTCTTTTTGAAAACCATGTATATTTTTGAAATAATGACAATGGTTTGTGACTATTACATTTGCAAAGTTTAACAATCAAGTGATTTTGCCTATGTGTACAATTGTCATTGATTTACTTTCATCAATTCACGCTTGTCACTTTCTATCTTTATTTTGCAAACAATACGTACTATGGATGATGGAGTTAATGGTTATATTGTCTTGTGGGTGACTATTTTGGGTCTATATCTACCTTTGCACTTTTTTTCAAAGGTGAATCAATTAATGAAACATTCAATATGGTTGATGGGTGGTAGGGCATTCAATGCCCTATCACCAAAAAATTTTCCTCTCGGGTGTCGATATGAACGTCGCTATATAAGGCTCTGCAGCGTTGCTATAAACGTCGCTATAGATGGCTCTGCAGCGTCGCTATAATCGTTGCTATATAGCGACGCATATAGCGACGCTTGTAGCGACGTCCCCATATCAACGCTTGTAGCAACGCTCTTAGCGACGCCGGGGGTTATAAAAACCCAGTGTATTTCCATCGCTAAAAGCGTCACAAGAGCACACAACCTCTTGTAGTGAAAAGAAGATGCGTTGCCATTCTTGTAAAGCTAATGATCACTTGATCAAGCAGTGTCCTAAGTTAAAGGCAAAAGAGGCTAAGAAGAAAAAAGGTAGTTCCACTGCAAATGCTGGTTCCACTACAAATGCAGCTATTGTTGAGTCTTCTGTAAAAGGAGACTGTGATCCTGATGTTGATGCAAAATGGGATTTTAGTGCAGAGTGTACCTATAGTCCTGTTGTCCATGATGCATGCATGTAAGTTGCTGCATATTCACATGTGTGGCATTTTGACAGTGGTGCTACAAATCACATTACCTCACATCGTGATTTGTTCACCTCTCTTGAGTCTGTCCCTCATGCGAATTCAGTTACTTATGCCAACAATGCCTCTTATCCGGTTCAGGGAGTTGGAAAGATTGTGCTTACTGCTGCAAATGGCAGTTCTTTCACACTTGTTGATGCACTTTATGTACCTGGTATCAAGAAGAATCTTTTGTCTGTATCTGCACTTGCTAGACTTGGTCTTGTAGTCAAATTTGTGGATGACAAAAATGTGTAGTATATGATCTCAGTTTCGATGATGAAATTGTAGCATCTGGCATTTTATGTCGTGGGCTGTATAAGCTCACTTTGTATGACAAGTGTGGGCAGAATTTTGCAAATGCAGTTTTTATTCAAAGGCTATTTCAGATGCAAAACTTTGGCATGCACGTTTTCGTCATCTGAATTTTGCTAGTTTGCTGCGTTTGCAGAAATCTGATATGGATGCTTCTTTGCCGCCTATATTTTGTGTAAGATGCAACGTTAATTTTCCAAAGGATAGTTGAGTTAGGGCCACATGCAGGTTGCAGCTTGTGCATAGTGATGTTTGTGGGCCCATGCAAACTCCGTCCTTGGGCAATTACCTTTACTTTGTGACTTTCACTGATGATTACTCCAGGCATGGATGGCTGAAAATGTCTCAAAATGTACTATTGCCACTCCCATGGAAACAGGTTTGAAGTTGAGTCTACATGATGCTGGTGATCCTGCTGATGTCACTCTTTACCAAACTGCTGTTGGGTGCCTCATTTATGTATGCAACATGAGGCCGTATATTCAGTTTGCAGTCTCATAAGTCAGCAAATGTATGCATAGTTCAGGGTCTAAGCGTTGGCAGGAAATCAAGAGGATTTTTTGCTACTTGAGTGGCACTTTACATCTTAGCTTGTTTTATCCCAAGGAGGGATCATTGCCGCCATACTTACATGCTTTTTCGGCCTCATATTTGGCTGATTGTTTTGACACGTGAGTGTCCACAAGTGGTTTTTGTTTCATGCTTCGCAGTTCATGTATATCATGGTTGAGCAAGAAGCAACCTACTATGGCCACTTCTAGTTGTGAGGCTGAGTACATGACAACCTTCACAGCTACAATTGAGTGTGTATGGCTCAGACGCCTTATGGCTGATTTGGGTGTTGGACAAGACACTACCAACACTATCTACACTGATAGTCAGAGCGCATTGGCAGTTGCGAGAAACCCAGTTTTTCATGCTTGCACAAAGCACATTGAGGTGCATTGTCACTATGTCAGGGAGAGGCTCTCAATAGGAGAAATCAGCTTGGCTTATGTGCCAACATTGGACAATCTTGCAGATATTTTCACAAAGGCATTATCTTGTGAGAAGTTCAAAGATTTCTGCAAAGCTTTGGGCTTACTCCCCTCTGTGGATTGATCATGTCCTCAAGGCATGGAATTTCCCTTTACTCATGTGCCAGCTCTCGTTCACCGCATCACTCCAGGGGGGATTTGTTGTCATCTACATGAGGTAGTGATGTGTGTGAACACACTTAGGACCAACGGGGCATTTTTTCCCTCACTAGGAGGTTTTTTTCCCCGTGCATTGTATATATGCCCATCATTCTAGGGCTATCTATCTTTCCATTGCACACTAAGTGATACACTCTCTGTTGTGTGCCTTGAGCTTCCTTCATCTTCTCCAAGCTGTGTGTGTTTTCCTACAACCCTAATTCCAACATGTGGGTCTACCAAACATTGTACAAGATAAAGATTTGGTATGGGTGATTGTAGATAGGTTGAATAAACTTTGTAAGCTAATTCCAACCAAGTCCACCATTAAAACTCCAAAGAAGTTGTTTGTTGAAAATATGTATAGATTATATGGATTGCCTAGCAATATTGTGAGTGATCGTGATCCCAAGTTTAACTATCAATTCTGGAGGGCTATCTTTAAAAGGTTGGGAACACAATTGAATCTCAATAATGCAGATCATCCAGAGAGGATGGGCAGACTGAACGAGTTAATCAAGTGCTAGAGGTATGCTACAAGTGTACCTTAGAAAGAAGCAATCCAATAGGGAAGATTATCTCCCTATTTTGGAATTTGCTTCTAATAGCGCAAAGCATGTTACTACTAGGTTTATTCTCTTCATGCTTATGTAGGGTTTTCAACCTAAATCACTAGTTGCAATTGGTTGGATACTGAGAAAATTCAATAAGTCAAGGACTTTATCCAAGGCCATATGGATATGCTAAAAATTGCTTGTCAAAATGTTCGACAAGTATAGGATAGATACAAGAAGTGTGCTAATGGGAAACGTCAGCAAGTCACTTTTATGGAAGGTGAAGAAATATTCGTACGCACTCCATAGCATTTAGAAAGTCTAAAAACTAGTCCTTTGCCTAAGTTATCTCCTAAATATTATGGCCCATTCAAAATAAAGCGAGTTGGAGATATGGACTTCAAACTGTCTTTACACATGCACTCTCACATTCATCCGATTTTTCATGTAAGTTGATCACCAAGTTTTGGTCAATTTCATTGAACCTCCAACCCAGCCTCATGAACCTGAGCGCATTCCTGACTATCATGATTTATATATTGTCATCATGATCGTTGCCAAGCATTAGTTAAGTGGAAAGAAAGACCTGAAAAAAGTGCCACTTGGGAAAACATTAGTATTCTTAAGAAAATATACCCCGCTTTTGTTTTCAAGGAAAAAAACACTTCTCTAAGGGGGGGATAATGTGAGGCCAAGGACCGGGAATGGACCAATGGGGAACTAGCACGGTGACCTGCCTATAAGTATTGGGAGGGATGGTTGGGTGGATCATCTTGTTCCTTGTCCTTAAGCCTCTCATTGGGATCACATGTTGTGATCCCATCTTATTTATTTGGTTTTGAAGATAGTCTTGAGGGTGATAACCATGTCATTAGTTCTCTTTAAGCAGATGTGAATATTGGCCATGTTGAGTGGGATGTGAATGTAGTCCAACCATCTGCAAAATATGACAATACTTGTTTTAGCTCAATGTTGTCTAATTATTAATCCATTAAGTGTTTTAAGGTTTTAGGCTTGTAGAGCACTCTTAGATTGAACGTAGACCATCAATAAAGCACTTTAATATAGCTTGCATGAAATTCTCTTATACACATACTTCCATGATAGGGGAGTGTTTTGCAAAACAAGTGTGCACATACATGTGATTTGTGAAGACACACCATAACGTGCCATATAAGTATGTAATCAACATGATCAAATGAATCAAAGAGTTATCTCTATCTATGTGTCTTCATATATTATGTGGGCCTCTTAGGCAATGCACACACTATGCATTTTCAATAGTCCCACGAAAGGCAAAGATACTCCAAATTGTTTTTCATGGGCATGAAGGAGTAATGGACTCATGAAGTAGTTCCTCCACATATAAGCTCAAATTGTGAGAAAATGTAAAAATGCTTTATTAATTGAAATTTACACATTTGACTTAATCCACGGATCATACTATTATAAGATTGGTAGTAGGGATGCCTCTAAAGGGGGCACATGGAATGAAGCCACAATTGTCATAATAATCAATATCTAATTCTCCTAAATGATTTTCTCATGTTAAACTAATCATTTAATATGGGGAAGTGCAAGGGGAGAAAAGGCTAGAATATTGGTTAAGCTAGCAGATCGGCCACAATAGAGATCCATAGGGGGGGCCATCTTCAAAAGAGCCATGTGCAACAATGGGCTAAAAAGACCCTAAGGTTCAGCCCATTAAGACTTCCAAAATGCTAAGGTTCCAAAATTCAAAGCTTGTGTCCAAAGGTCAACCATGGGGGGAATTGGATGCTTTGTGTGTGTCCCAAAAGTCTTTACAAATCCCTACATAGGAGGGGGCGATCCTTGCTTGTAGGGGATGAGAGAGAAACACACACAAGCTCCCTTTACACAAAGGGAATGAGGGACACGTGTCAGCTCCCTAGGCCAGATGCCCACAAGGTGTACCCAAATCCTATTGGATGGCCTTGCAGGTGGACCAATGAGAATTAGGCTAGAGTAAATCTAGTTTAATTAATTTAAAAACACTTAATAAAAGAACCAATGAGAATTAAGCCCTCTAGAAGACTACTGGACAGTCTCCCAAGGGGTCCAATGAGCATTCAACAGCCCAAATGGCTTGCCTGATTCCTATTGGCCAGGAGGCAAAGGGGTCCAATGAGAGTTTAGTTGAATTATTAAATTACCTAAAGATCTCACAAAAGGGGAAAGGGGGACACATGTCAGAAGGCTATCACTTATGCTGCTTAATTGTCATTGGCTAGCCCTAGGGAGGTCCAATGAGAGGGTAGCATGATCAAATAGCAAGAGGGGTCGACCAAGAGAGAGGGGGGGGCGATTTTTGCAAGGCATTATCACACACACACTCACACAATCTCATGTGTGAAGTAAAGAAGACTCTCTCTCCTTCTCAAGCTTTAATGGAAAGCTTACCACCTACTCCAAGCTTGTGATAAGGGAGGCCTACACCAACAACTCTTGGCTTTGTGATGCAAATCCAACCAAGAGCCAAGCTTCAATGCATGCTCATCTCCTCTACCATGCTAATTACTAAGCTAAGCTATGCTAATATGAGTGATTATGTGAGGAGATGTAGCTAAACTTTCAATTGAATGTTAATTCCATGAGAGGAGGTACTATATTTGCACTACTTTACTGTGGAACGATGATTCAAAACACAAGTTTGATACCAAAGCAGAGTAATGCGAATGTTTTACCAATAATTTATTCTTATTTTGTAGCAGCATGGCAATTCCCACATGCTTGCATGTTGTTCATGATGTGCATATCTTTCTTTTGTGTGCATAAAAAATTGCTTTAGCCAAGGGCCAAAGTTCTCGCTTCACTAAGAAAGTAAAACCATTTTGAAAGCGTTGAAAGTGTTCTGTTATATGCAACCATATTCTTGAGATTATCCTTCTCAACACAATCTAAATTTAAGACATGTAACTTCACAAAGATTGGTTGGGTTTTTGGATGCTTGGTTGCCCTAACATTTACAAATAGTTTCCCTCGCGTCAACCTAACAACTATATTATTCACTGCTTTCAAGTAGAATTTTTGAAAGCAACATTTTCCTTCTCATATGATTAATGCTTTGTGCCTCCTCTCGCAACAACTACATAAATTATACTCATTAATGCTTATGTTGTAGATGACTTATAGAATAGATTTTTGGCCTACCCAAAGGGCAAAGGCTTAGAGTTGCTTTCTATTTTTTTGGCTAAAAATAACAAAAAAACATTGACTTGTTTTCTAATTTTCTATTGGTAGAAAATTAGAAGTGACTTTGATATCATTGCAGACGGTCTTCAAATATCTTCTAGTGTCCTAGAGTGGAAAGGTTGGGTTAGTAGAGTTGTCATATGAATGATTATAAAAATCTCTCAAAACTCCGTATTATTTTAGCTTTTGCTTTGAGGAACGTCTCATAAAATGAGAGGGCTTGGGTGCAAAAACATCATGAGAATGTGAAGGTGCAAGGATCAAGGGTCGGTTTTGTGAAGCTCAAAGAAACAAGCATGTGATGCATAAGGGAGTGCGGGTGTAGCAAGGCGATACAAGCAAGAAGAGCTTCATGGTTGTAGACTCTCAAGCTATTCTTTCTAAAAATTGCAGACATTTCTCTTCTCTCATGTGTGTTTGCACATCAATAGCCTCAGGCTAAGCACAAATGTTGTCATGCATGGGTTGGAATTTTGTAGGTTTTGGGTCCACAAATGCAAATAGGGTTTGGGGCATGGGCTGTGTGTGTGTGTGGATGTGGACTTGTGCGGGGTAAAAAACTCTTAATGGTGCAGGAAGGTGGAACGTCAAGGGTGAGTGGTTGCAAAAGCACAAGGAGGGGGAGCATGGCCGGGGATAGAGGCCACGAGCTAGGCACAACACTAACTTGTTTTCTCTCTTTGGCAGATGCTAGGCCACAGCCATCACAAGCACTCACATGGAGAGAAGGGTGTTGTGCACCAAGAAGGTGGAAGTCCCTCTCTCTCTCTCTCTCTCTCTCTCTCTCTCTCTCTCTCTCTCTCTCTCTCTCTCTCTCTCTCTCTCTCTCTCTCTCTCTCTCTCTCTCTCTCTCTCTCTCTCATGGAGATGCTACGGCCACAAAGTGTCGGAGGCAAGCTGCCATGAGGGCACCAAGAAGTCACGATGCTGGAAGATGGGGCCGTGTGAAGGCATGCAACCTTTGCATGAGAGCGCAGGTCTACCGCTTGGTGTGCAAGGGAGGAGAGTCCATTCTAGGACCCTACACACACACACACACACACACACACAGAGAATCTTTTTGTTGTGGGCTTTCAATGCCTTTCTCCATTGTGGTTTCTTTCAACTATATGGATGTACTTTGGATATGTTTTTTCGAGCATGTGTGTGTGTGTGTGTGTGTGTGTGTGTGTGTGTGTGTGTGTGTGTTTCGAGGGGTTATGTGGGGGGTGAGGTAGAGAAAAGCCAACAGAAGAAGAGATGGCTCAGTGACCATTAATGCCTTCAAGCCATGAGGATGACTAGAAGAAGTGCAGGCTGTTAGAATGTTGAGCAAGAATTCAGGGGAAACGGACTTTCTATGTAGGTCCTTGTTCTCTCTCTAGTCCTTCTCGCTCTCAGATTTCATTTCACCTAGGATAGTGAATAGTTGTAACTACGTAGTTGCGGCCTTTGAGTGCTTTCAATTCTGCATTATCTTTGTAGAGACGGTTGTGGATTAAGTGTGCTTTGTAGGATGCCTATGTCTTGCAAATTAGAGCTCCTTTGTGAAGCTTTGAAGCAGTGACCATTAAAGGCGTAGATGTTCAGTGACGTGTGGGCAACATCGAGGGAATTGTTAACAGTGGAGTTCAATCAAAAGATCAACAACATCACTTGTATGTTGGTAATTATGGTGATTTAGAAGGCAATACAGTAGGTATATAGCATCCCTATAATGTATATTGTAAATCTACAATTACTTACATAGAAGCAAGTGATGTGTTGGGTGCACCTTTGAGGTGACTCAAGTCTCAAAATTGCTAAATCCTTTGTCATGGAGCGTGTTGTTCCTCATCTTGCACACTTGTTGCTGCTACCATTTGCAGCGAGGCTACACAAGTAAACTACTTGCAAGCAGGACACAATTTTGAAAAGCTCAAAATTCCAATAGTCATGCATGTACTTCACAATGATAATTGATTCAAGGAGCGATTTGAAATGGGCACCAGATCAAGGGATGAAGACTATGATTAAAAATTATTATTATTGAAGAAAACTAGCAGATAGTTCTCCACATTATGTCAAGTAGTATTCTTGTAGGGGATGCTATTACAAGGGTGTTTCTTGCACCCACATGGTTAGTGCTTTAGAGTGGCATGCAGTCTAGATAGTGTTGCATGCCAGTGGCATTTTTATATATGTATGAGGTGTGCAACCTGTAGCTTTAAGTGCTATAAAGAGTGCTTAAATGCATTCATTAGTTAGTAAGGTGCAATAAGGATACAAGTTAAGCCACTAGATGCATGGGCTGCTAGTAAATGAATGTAGAGAGTGGATGAACTAAGAGCACGTCTGCAAGCCACAGTGACACCCCCACCAAGTTGATGTCATGAAATCCAAGCTGATGTCATGAACACTGCCCTCACACCTCCACTCTGCCGTTTTTGGTAGAGTTGACACTCTACCCCAGCTCCTTCGAACGAAGAGGCGACAAAAGGATAAAACTTTTTCAGAGAGAAACCTCCAAATTTGCTTATGGGCGCTTTACCCCCGCCAATCAAGCGTACAAAACTGCCCTAAAATGCTCAATTAAATTTTCGCATTTGTTTTTATTTTACCTTCATGGCATCCATTCGAGGGTCTAGTAATACTAATGGTAGGAGAGTCACCCTTCAAATCTTCAAATTTGAGGCCATAGGTATCATTATGAATTGTATTAAGCACTAAAAATTACAATACAACCTAAAACCTCAAGCTCAGGCCGAGCCTTGAGGTGCTGAAGATTACAACTTGGATGTCTTCCGCCTCTCATCGAGGCTAATCATAACCGGATTTACAAAGTAGGTGAACTATAGTTCTAGGATTTTACTTATCGTAGGTTGACAACACGGCATGGGTAGCCCTAGACCAATCTCCCGAGGTTTGCTTGCTTCCGAGCGTATAGATGATCACGCTGCTTTCTTGTATAATCTTTGAGAAGCTTGCCACATCAAGATCTCCTTCAAACACACGATGGTTCATCGCTTGCCATATATGGTAGAAGGAGAAGTACTTGACAGTTTTAGTGCAGATAATAAGAGCATGACTTCCAATCTTCTTGCCACCAAGGAACATATCAGTCTTGGAGAACCTGATCTGCCATGTCCTTTGGACCCACTTGCAGATTTTCCTTGCCATGCCTCTGATTGCCTGGCATTCCATGAATAGGTGGGAGAGATCTTCATTAGCTATCCTGCACCCCAAGCATCGATCAGACCCAATTCTTCTTTCCTGGA
Source organism: Adiantum capillus-veneris (assembly GCF_014529385.1). Taxonomy (NCBI): domain Eukaryota; kingdom Viridiplantae; phylum Streptophyta; class Polypodiopsida; order Polypodiales; family Pteridaceae; genus Adiantum; species Adiantum capillus-veneris. The sequence continues at coordinate 91,585,580 of NC_140946.1, forward strand.
ACTTTACGCCCGTCAATATAGCACCCCACATCACCTTTCACAAAAATATCTTTAGAAACCGCGAGCACTTTGGCTTCCAGATGTTCTCCATGATTTCCTCCCACCGTTCTTCCAACGATTGTCTCTTCCATATTTTGTTAAGGGGGATTAGACCAATTATTCTCGTGTATTAATGCATGATATAAGTCTGTAGAATGGGGTTTCCAAAAAGACTACTTTCGGGCCATCTCCAAGCGTTCCACTCAATCCAGGATTCACAGATTGGCATTACAACATTGTTAACCCTCACGAACACCCTATCACCTTCGATGGATGCATCTTATTTATTTGATTGAGTCATGGAACGGGCTTGTTGGTCCAATAGGTGTGTAGGTGATCGCCGATGAGAGGCGCACCACTTATCTTATTTTTACGATAGTTTTGCAATGACCGACCACTGTGGGCAGCAGTGTGCGCACTGGAGACATGCTCTGTGCGTGAGCTTGGTGCCACTCAGTTGAACATTATCCACACAAAAGAAGGTACAAATTAAAAAGCAGTCAATCGGTCAGTCCCAGTAGCAGTCCCATTACCAATACCAGTACTAGTACCAATTGCTCAAGTAGTCAATCAGTCAATTAGGTCAGACGGTCAGTCAGGTAGTCACGCAACAGTCCTAGTAGCAGTACCAGTTAGTCACACAGTCAAGCAGTTAGTCAGCCAGTACCAATACCAATACCAATACCAATACCAATACAAGTATCAGTACCAGCGAGGTGAGCTGGTTGAGTAAGTCTAAGTCAGTCTGTTGTGTGTTAGAGAGCGTATGTACCATTACCAATACTACCAGTACCAGTATAGCAGGTCCAATATAGGTCTGGCCAGTAGTAGTATCAGTACAAGTCCAATATATATACCAGTACCAGTACTTCACTGAAATCTGAGACCAATACTGCCAGAACCAGAAGTGCCAGTATAGAAGTATATCGATATAGGTATATTCCAATACTAGTAAAGGTCGAGTACCAGTACTACTTGTACCAGTATACTCATGCACCAATACTAGTCAGTCCCCAATACTACCATCTGAGACAGTACAGTACATTACCAGTACAGTACCAGTAAAGTGCAGTATATAGGGAAATCTGAGACCAAAAAGAGGGTAAATTCGGGTTGTAAACACCTAAACAACTAGGTGAGCAGCCTTCACGGGCACTCACCAACACTTCTGGAGTGTTGAGGTCACATGCATCTACGCTCTGGTCGTGTGCTAGAGGATGAGCACATAGAGAGTGTCTTCGTTTACGCGGGCACTCATTATTCCTCTACCTTAGGCTCTAGGCCCTTAGCAGGAACCCAAGGTAGTACCACTTAGGACCCACATATTGCATCTAGTGACTCTTCCTCTGACTACGATGTCATGGAGGGTTACCTGATGCCTAATCCTGATAGCTCAAGCCAAGACATGCATGCCATGGGCCCATAGTCCGGGCCGAGCGTGCTTAGCCGCTTGAAGGAAAGTTTTAGTAGAGCCACTCGCTCCGAACCTGAAGCTAATGATGTAAATGAGGGAGGTGGGGAAGGAAATTTTCCCTTCATGACCAACGTAGACCCCATGCTCCTGGAGAGTGTGCATGTGAATACTCCATTCACTGCACCCCCTGACTCTTCAGTGCTATTTCCCTCCGAGGTTATATTACTTGATGGTAGAAGCCTTGCCAAAGCGCAAGAGGTTGAGCGGTATATCATTGCGGCTAGGGAAAAGGAAATCGAGAGCTTACGTAGGGCAGAGAAAAGGAGAGAGTTAAAAGAGAAAGCCCCTATGTCAACATCCATGCCAGGCGAGCAATCACGTGCTCTTGAATTAGTGACCACTAAGGGTCAACCCATAGAGAGACACGTTGCATCTAGTTCAAAGGACACCCCTAGCACCTCAATCCTAGATGGAACTCGACAAATTGTTTGGATCAAGTTTTTGAAGTCAAAAGCAAATGGAGGAGTTCACTAGAGGACAACAGCAAAGGTCAATTGAAAAAGGATGGTAATACCAGTACTCAGTTAGCTGCGTTCCTAAACAAAAATTGGGAGTATGAACTACAAATGGAGATTTTAACCGACCTATACACATGTGACACCTATCACAAGGGTTGATTAGATGTCCTACAATCGACAACGGGTGCCACTAGTATAGAGGATCAACAACAAAGAGTTTGTGAGGTCATCCATACGGTTATTGAGCTAGAGAGACAGAACAAGGGCATCCACATGCCCATCAACGGGTCTCATGAGATTCTTGGATACAGGGAAGGCTAAACAACCAACCTTATCGCAAATGGAGACTCCCTCAATAAGTCCGATGGATCCTCCATATGTTGTTTCGCCAAGGGTCTCAGTGCAATCTAAGCCCACAAGTGATAGCTTTACCTTTCCAAGTCTAGCTCATCTTTCCCTTGTGACACCACGGATACCATGCCTACCCCAATGATGGGCATGCCAAGGAACACGCCATGGACCTCATTTGTTAGTAAAGCACTGCTACATGGTAGCTCAATGCCAGCAATAGTACCTACAAGTGTGTACCAATCATATACATCTATGGGTCCTCGCATGTAGCTCGTACCCCTCCCATTGTTTCAACAACCTATGCTACACAACCACAACATGCAAGCTCTTATGTCAATGGGACCATACCGGCTAGCATTAGCATGTCACATGCGTCGTGTGCTATGCCATGGGCTACACATAAAACTTTGGGTCACCACATGGCACAACACCCCGTACCAAACTTGGAATCCAAGGGCTTCCATGGGCCAAGCCCAATGCCAATACCTACTCCATATGTAGTCTCTGGAGCGCTTTCACCCACGGTGCCTGCTCACTTAGGTAACTTGGCAACATTTGCTCAAGTTATCGGTCGATCTATTGCTCAAAATATGCGTAACACGCCTGATAGAGAGCCTAGAAGTAAGGCGGTACAAATAGCCAAGCTCACACAAAAATTTAGTGGAGATGGGGATGTGAGAAATCATAACGAAGTGTTTGAACAAATATGTAATTCTCTAGGAGAACACAATGACCTGCATAAGAGTAATGCTTTAAGCTTAACCTTAAGTGGGAAGGTTGGGGATTGGTATAGAACCCTAAGGATGGAAGAAAAAACGATTTACTCTACTCTTGGGAGATTTCTCTTGAAAGAATACATACGAGAGGGAGTGCTTTGGGTGTGGCATCTCAACTCCAGAAAGCCCAACAAGAGGAAGGAGAGTCGGTGAGAGACTTTATTAGTCGCTTGAAGCATTTGAATTCTCGTTGTAATCTAAATGAGCGCTTCAATAATAACCAATTGCTTGATAGATTCATTAGAGGATTACGACATGAGGATATCTACAATGGCCTAGTTATTAGAGGTATCACCACTTGGCAAGCAGTCACCACCAATGCGATCCAATTGGAGGATAATTTAACAATTCAAGGAGAAAGAGTGTCCGTAGAGCCTAAATCTACTAGCTCGCAAGCATCGGGGCATCAACCAATGACCCTAAAGCCTATTGCTAAGGAGCCAAATATATCTGAATGACTTTAGCAGATCTCACCAAGTCCATTCAAGAGAGTCTTAGAGACAATTGTGCTCCAAAAAACAATCATATGTATCCAAGAAGGGAGCAACAATGGTGCTCAGTTTGCTATGGTCCGCATAGTACCAGTGAATGCCCTACTTTTAGAGTAAAATGTAATGGAAATTTCAATGCTTGTGGGAGGTATGGTCATCAAGCTAAGGATTGCATAGTATTTAAGCATGCGATGGCCAATATACCAACCTTAGCATGGACGAACACACCTTGAGTGCCTGCATTGATGCCAGCCCCACCTCTTGAACAAATGTCACAACACATGGTCCCTAGGGCCCAAAATGTTGTTCAAACAACACCCTTACCACCTCTAGTGCTAGGACAGCAAACACCGATTAAGTGGGCTGTGAGTCATCTATTGTTGGTTTGGAAGGTTGTGACGAAGATATAGACCCTAATATTGCCTATGGGATTGATGCACTTAAAGAAAGTCCAAAATAATACATGGAGGACTATTGGGGACAAGTCAGACCTATCTATCAAGTAGCTACTCTTGCGACAAGAGACCAAAATATCAATTACACTGCCAAGAGACCGCCTCTTCAATGCTACGAGTGTGGGGATCTACATCATGTAGCCGAGTGTCCTATTAGGCTACAAAAGAATGCTACACTAATGCAAACCAATCAAGAGAGCACGTCTACAATGCCGATACTCATGTGTAATCGATGTGGCATAGATCATTTGATTGCCCAATGTCCAAATAATCCAAATGCGTCGAAGATCACGCCATTAAACTTGATTGAGGTTACCGAGGAGCCATCACAAAGTACACATGTGGTACTAGTAAATGTACTCAACCGATCGATGCTCCAAAAAAAAATTTATATTCTTGAAGAAAGAGACACAGCATCAATTTTCCATTCTCAAAAGAACAAGAAAACACGGAGGAAGAGATTGCAAAAAGCAACAAAGTCAAACCCAATTCAAAGACCAACATAGGGACTGGTGACGACCCCGTATATATGAACGATACTGAAGAGGATTCTGATTCACATGAAACCATGGAGACCAAAACGACCACTAGGAAAGAAACCAACAAGGAAGATAGTCATGAGCCACAATGGCCAGGACCCAAAAAGAAGATAGGATCTTACCCAAACCCTACAGAGGTGATTGAGCGAGTCAAGCAATTAAGGAGTTTGGTAGAAGAGACCCAAAGGGATCTAGAGCTAGCACCTAGGCAAATCCAGATTACAAACACAGTGTTTCCTACGCAACAACAACCTCACAAAGTCCATAGACCCCTAGCCATACCTAGTGTCATCCAAGAAGAAAATGACTTAAAGTCATGGGAAAGTGGGCGTAGTCGCTTCTTGTTGGAGAGAATGTTACAGAGGGATACCTGATCCTATCGAAGAAATGGAAATCCCATCTTCCCCACGTCAAGATACTGAAGCCCAAAAGGTTCCTTTAAATATTTCGAAATTGATGGATTTCATGGCTTTAGAGGTTTTAACCACCATCATGTCCAAACTATATGGAGGCCCCAAGCTATTCTTAGCTCTTTGAGCTTTCCTCAATGGAGAACTAAAAGTTAAGCTACCACAATTTGCACAGATGGATGGAGCTAGGGAGATGCCAATAAAGGATGAACACTTAGATCCACAACCCAACCTAGATGAGAACTCTGTTGTAGAAGTACCTGTTAACAAGTTGTGACAATACTTTGAGGGTGATGAATCCAATGCGACCATACCAATCACTACCAAGGGATTAATTGTGAAGGGAATCCTTGATGGTGGCACTGGGGTTAGCATTGTGACTTAAAATTGCTGGGAAACTATGGGAAGACCTCACCTTGGGACCACAACCATAGTAGTAATGATGGCCAATGGGTCTATTGTTAAACATATTGGGATGCTAGAAGATCTCAAGATCAAGGTCTTTGGACACAAAATAAAAAATACCTTCATTGTTATGGTTTTGTCCAAGCACATTATGTCATCTGAGATGATCTTAGGACGTCCTTTCATGAGGGAAGAAAAAGCGGTGCATGATTGTTCTAAAAACCATGTCTACTTGCAGTTCCTAGATTCTGTCATTCAAGTGGATCTTATAACTGGTCGAGCACATCCTCTAGAAAACAAATTTATAATTGATCATAGATTTGACACCACAGTTCACTCAGCCCCATTGTAGTATTGTTACACATGTAAAATGGACACTGATGCTAGGGAAAATTCTCCTTATATGAATGTTCTACCTGGGATGACAGAGTCTGACAATGTGGATTGGGTCCACCTAGCAACAACCATAGACACTTGGGAAAATAGGGGGACAACTTGGTAGCACTTGAGGGGGATGAAATGCCACAACTAGTACCCTTAAATATGCTAGAAGCAATGCATATAGCTTCTGATGACCTACAAGATGAAGGCTTGACTAACATTGGAACCAGTAGCGTCTCACAAGACTATATCTCACACGATTTAGAGTCAGAATCATCAATTGAAATTGACTCTGAGGACGAATAATCTGAGTTAAATCTTAATGTAAATGTGGGGACAAACCATGGCTCAGTCGTACCCTAGATAACAATCTATCCAGGAGAGCAGAAGACACAAGTAGCGATTCATCTAGTGAATCTTCACTAGAGATCAGCCGTAATAGAAAATTAGACAAGAAGAGTAAGAGATATAAGAGACGACAATATCGAGCAAATGTGCATGCTAGAATAAATGAAAGGAAATGTACCGCGAAATGGCTTAATTATATAGGGGCATGTGATGCTCATCGAAAGCTAGTAGATAACTGGGGTGAATACCTTCAAAGCGTTATGTGGTGTAGTCCACAACCCATTGACATTGCACAACTAGAGGCTACAAAGAAGCCAAAGTTGAGCCGTACCATAAGGAGACGACAAAATAAAGAGTTAGCTCAACAAAAAAAGAAACCGAAAGAGAAATCACAGTCCATAAAACAACAAGACCCCACAAACTTACACCTTACACCCGATCATTTCAAATCCCACACCACGGAGGAGCCTAAGGTTGTGTATACCAAGGCTCAAAGAATACTTATCCATGGAAGTAATGGAGTCTATGATGGTCTAGTGATAGTTAAGCACTAGAGGACCAAGCTAAAACGGCTTTTATAACCGAATTTTGAGTGTTCGCATTTCGTGTTATGGCTTTTGGCTTAACCAATGCTCCTGCTACCTTCCAAAGATTAACAAACACCGCTTTTAGAGAATATTTGAGGGAGTTTTGCGAAGCTTTCTTAGATGACCTTTGTGTTTATTCTTCTTGGAAAGAACATCTATCATGTTTACAAAAAATGTTCGAGAAGTGCAGATTGTATCGCGTCTCCTTAAACCCTTTTAAATGCCAATTTTGGGTTAAACATGGAGTCATTTTAGGGCATATAGTGTCCAAAAATGGGATTTCCACAGACGAGAGAAAAACTAAAGCCATTGCTGATTTGCCACCACCTACAAACTATAAAGGAGTTCAAAGGTTCATGGGCTATGTTGGTTATTACCGGAAATTTATTTTAAACTTTGTTGAGATAGCTCGTCCTTTGTACAAGCTTCTTACTGAGTTCCACTAGACTGCGGAGTGTGACCATGCTTATGAGTCATTAAAAAAGACCTTGACAAGCACTCCCATTCTATGAGTGCCTGATTGAAATGTAATTTTTCATGTGCATATTGATGCATCAAACTTTGCAATTGGGTGTGTTCTAGCTCAACCAGGAGAACATAAACTGGACTATCCCGTTAGCTTTGCAAGTCGCCAATAAAACGATGTTTAGAGAAACTACACCAATACAGAGAGGGAAGGTTTAGCTATGATTTATGCAGTGAAGAAATTTTGCTACTACCTTCTTGCCATATGTTGATCATCAAATTTTTTTGTATCTAGTAAATAAACCTTGTTCCATGGGAAGAATTACACGATGGTTGTTAATTCTTCTTGAGTTTGATTTTACTTTTGTGGTGAGACCTGGTAAAAGACATGTCATGGAGGATCATCTGTCTCCCATACCCAATGGTGAAGCCCCTACTAGAATCGATAATGAATTGCCCCATACTTCCCTATTCCTAATCGAGACCATGCCTAAATGGAGTGAGAAGATTGTGAACTTTTTAGTTAACAGTTTCCCACCTAAAGAGCTTCGTAAGAATAAATCTCAAAAACTGTTAAAAGAATGTGAACCTTATTCTCTAATTGCAGGAACTTTCTACAAGCTAGGGAAGGACCATATTCTTAGACGTTGTGCTCGTGAAGATGAGTATTTATACATACTGCAAGAAGCCCACATGGGTATAGCCGGAGGACATTTTTCAGGGGAACTAACTGCTAGAAAGGTGTGGCAATCAGGCTATGGGTGGCCTACCTTATTCAAGGATGCATCACTGTTTGCAAAAGGATGTGATGAATGCCACCGTTACAAGATCACACAACAAAAGGATAAGATGCCCTTACATTCTGTTAAAGTGACTCAACCATTTGAAAAATGGGATTTAGACTTTGTAGGCCCAATTAGTCCAGTATCTTGTAGCACTCAATCACGATATCATTGCCACTGACTATGTGACAGAGTGGGCGAAAGCCAAGGCAACACGCAAGGTGGATGCAAGGTTGACTGCCAAGTTTATATTTGAGAACATTATTACAAGATTTGGTTGTCCCTTTGAAATTGTGAGTGACAATGGTACTCATTTTATAAATGGAGTGATAAAGGAACTCACTACCAACTTCATGATAGCCCACCATAAGTCTACACCTTATTATCCACAAGCGAATGGCCAAGCTGAGAGCACTAACAAAACCTTAATTTCTATCTTGACCAAAATAGTGAAAGCTCATCGCACAAATTGGGATTTGAAGTTGACATCAGCTCTATGGGCTTACCGTACTTCTTACAAAGTGGCTATTAATTGTACACCATTCAAAATGGTATATGGCCAAGAAGCAGTTATGCCGTGGGACTTTGTAATTCCTAGTCTGCACGTAGCTACACAAGAAGGTTGGGATAGTAACCCTTTAGTTGAGCCCTTATACATCCTTGAGAGGTTGGATGAAGAGAGACAGTTGGCTGTGCAAAATGCACTTGTGGAGAAAGATAGGAGGAAGAAATGGTTTGACCATCATCTAAAGAACAAAGATATCAATGTTGGTGATAAAGTCCTTATGTATGGAGTGCGAAACGAGAAGAAAAAGTTGAAATATGCAGGAAGAGGACCCTATAGAGTATGTGAAATCATCCCACAAGGTACCATTCGTGTGGAGACTCTTGATGGAATTGAAACCATTGGATTCCGCAATGGGAGAAAAGTTAAAAGATACTATGATCCTTTAAGCCAGAGGAGCTACGTGCCATCCATTAAAAAAAGGCAGCCAAGGCACAAACAGAATTGAAGAAGATACAAGCTCAAGCTGAGGCTTAGGAGCAATAACAACGCATAAGACGCCAACGAGAGTCCAACCTTGGAGTTACACATGCATTCTACGTTGACATAGAGGATGGTTGGTTGGACTCTGACACACCTCTACGATACCCTATTGAACTAAATAGCGCCTATGGGAAGTGTTATATAACGCATTGCTAGACACAGGTGCTAAATATAATCTGTTGTCATATGGGGTGTGGCGTCAATTGGGAAAGCCATCCCTATTTAAGAGTAATATCCAAGTTGAGGGTGTCAACAAGAAAAAAACTACGATTTTAGGAATCTGGCACACTTCTGTCAGTTATGACAACGGGGTTGTGGCTCAAGACTTTTTGGTAATGCCTGCTGAAACTGTGGAACGCAATATAAACCTAGGACGAGAGTGGATGATAGCCACCAAATGCACTATTGATTGGGGGACTGGGAGCGTTACAATGAAGAAACCAAATCTTAGCCCTACCACCCAAGCCATAGTCCTTGAGATATTTCCTCTTGAAAAAATAAAACCCAAAACATTGCATGTCCAGGAGGTTGAACCGTATGTCCCTATAGCCCAACTCTCTAGAGCTTCAATTTGTGTAGTTGAAACAAAGCTTGAGACACACAAAGTGCATCCTAATATAATGAAGAAAACATACAAGTGGGTCCCTAAAGCTTCTTTAGCGACCATGGCTAATGCTAAAAAACAGGAGCCTTTTAAGAAACGCCCCACTCGCTCTCGGAAATGTAAGAAAATGTTGCATTTGATTCTTAAACAACTATTGGAAACCCAAGGCTACTATCAAGGAAATGATCAAATCTGGGTGCCAAAACGTAAATTGTGTTCTTACCTGTCACTTGCCCATGTGAGTAAAATCTTGTGATGATAAAGCCGATTGAAGATCGTGGGAAAGGAAAGCTTACAGAACACTATACACCTGCTCCCGAGCTAGTTTGGGTAACCAAGCGAGAAAGGCTTGTTTCTCTCAGCTCAACCATAGAGAAAAAAAATGAAGCTTCTTGCTCTTCAGGTAGCTCATATATAGAGATAGAAGCTTCGACACAACCTCCACCTACCATTGTACATATCCATACAAACAAAAAAGAATTTGCACCTCCTGTTGTAAGTTCACCACCTACAACAACGTTGCAAATAAAATTATGGGACAATACCTTACCACCTTGACAATAGATGAAATGCCTAGGGCGGTCGAAAACTATTGGACAAGGTCTTCACCTATAACAACTTGGAACAATTGGTTTCAAAGGTGACGATATCATTCCAAAAGATATGATCTACCCAAGGAAGGGGGGAGTGTTTACTGACATCCATCATTTACTTGCTCCCCTCTTAATCTTCCTCCCTGACCTCTCAATCTCCCAATCTTAGGGAAGGTATATATATAGCTATCTATCCCTATACTCAAGAAAAAAAAAGTAAAAAAGTAAAAGAGAAAAAGACACCAAACAAAAATCTGGAACCTACAAAATCATAAAAACACATTATGCACAAGGACACAATCTTTTGACAAGACCATTATAATATTTTCACTCTAACCATCATCTATTTGTGTATACAGATATGGCTAGTACGCTAGAGTCGTCCACTCCTACCTCAGGTCAGAGGTACCCTCTTTACTTTTCACAAGTGTTTCACATAGTCTACCCGGTGCTTGCATATGAATGGGATTTGGTACGTACGCCAGCTTGTGAGAGGAATTTCGAGGAGTTAGAATGGCTGATACGTCTGTTGACCACGATTGATCCACACTTAGTAGAGGACGTCTCTCCAATTGCACAAACTTACCCTCTTGACCAAGATGACTATAGACATCTAGTGATGTTCTTAGTGAACATTTGTGCCTCTAATGATGAGCAAGAGTTACATGATTACACGGATGGCACATATGGTCTCACTGATGATGACTTCGTTTTTCTTGATGATGACGAGGATAGGGGTTTAGCCTTAGGGTTCCCTCCTAACCTCTATAATATCCTGTTTCCTTGACTCTCTAGGGGGAGTGCAAATAATCAGGTTAGGATTCCTTATGTTGTTTGATTGTGTTCAATAAGGGTTGGTGCCTCTTTCCACTGATGTGTCTCCTAGAGGTATTCTTTGCGTTTCCTAGTGTGTACAAGAACGTGTTGCTGTTGTTAGTATTTGGACCTTCATGGAATCTTTCTCTCTTCACTTTTCAAATCAAGCGCGATCATCAACACAAACAGGTGTTTCTTGACCATTAGGATTGCCCCTTGTCTTTGTTTTTGCATCCATGTTTGTCTGCTTTAAATGTGATTGGTAGCACAATATTCCACACATTTTCTTAGATTAAACGTTAAATTCTATATAATTTTTTGTCATAATCCCTTGTCATAATCCTTTGTCTAGGTTTCAGAATCAAACAGTCTAACTAAGCTAGTTTGACCAAGTTAGGAGTTAACGATCTTCTCTTAATACCATGGGGAATGCCTTCCTAATAATCAATGGTTACTTTAGGTTCTTAATTCGATTTAGGCAACATCGTGTGCAATGTACTAGGGCTTTCTAGTGGGCTTAGTCCCTATTGACCTTTAGCTTAAGTATTATAAAGGGAGTTCACTAGTGTGATGAGCCTAGGGAGGGTAATAGTGTTAAATGACCCTCCAAAGTTACAAAATTAAAATGCTGAAGACGAAAAAAAAAATCAAAAGTGCCACAATGTAAAATCTTAAACTGGAAGAGAAACCCCAGCTTGATTTGGTACTTCACTCACATGTATCACCTATGGTACTAGAGCCATAGAGGTTCCCAATGTAAGCGTTTTTCCTTGAAAAGCAAAAAACCCAAGGAATACAAAATAAGCACACACATCAAAATTGAATCAATGTGAAAAGACTCTGGGGGGTCAAAGAAAAGAAAATAAGTCAAGCATGATTTCATGAGCAATTCCTTTTATCGTAGCTTATCTGCAAGGTCTTCTAAGTATAGCCTCTAGTCAGCCCTCGGACATGAAATACTTGGCTCTCGCAATTAAATAGCTTAATTGACCAGAGAAAATTGAGAAGTTTGCCCATGGTATTAATAGTTGACCTCTAGTGCCTTTCGATCGTTAAATTAGCAACCCCAAACTTGTTAGTTTTTTGCCTTTACAACTGTTTATACGTTTGATTATATTATAATTTAATGTTTATTACTGACAAATTGTTTAATATTCTGTTACTAATCAATCTGTCTACCTACAAATGCATATGCTTTTTAATTGTATATGAGAATGCAGCTATTGTGCCAGTTTGGGTTGATTTTGCTGTGATTAAAGAAGGCGAAGGACATTCAATCTCGGATGCTCTTCCACCTCGACGAAAGGGCTTCATTTCAATAGCTTCCAAGGACGGAATCTACATTAGGAAGGGGGGCATGTTAACACTCACGGACACCCTATCACCTTCGACGGACGCATTTTATTTATTTGTTTGAGTCATGGACTGGGCTTGTCGGTCCAATAGGTGTGTAGTGATCGCCGATGAGAGGCACACCACTTATCTTATTTTTACAGTAGTTTTGCAACGACCGACCATTGTGGGCGCCTATGTGTGAATGGGCCAAACTCTTATAAAAGGTCCATTTGACCTAAAAATCCTCATTCTTGAAGGTGTAAGCTAAGAAGTGCTCTTGCTCCATCTCTGTCTCCTTCTCCTTTGTGTGCTCATAGGCGTGTGTGTGTGTGTGTGTGTGTGTGTGTGTATGCTTGAGAGAGAGAGAGAGAGAGAGAGAGAGTGATCGAGCATTGCGGCAGCATCAGTGACTTTGAGGCGGTTGCGTGCGGCATCGACGGCGGGTCCTTCTTCTTTGCAGCACAGGATCCTTCATTACAGAAGCATTGACGAGTGAGTGACACACCCCTGCCCCTTTGAGCTTGCTAAGCTCTTCTAGTTGTGTGTTTGCAACCTTTTGAGGCTCGCACACAGTGCATAGGCAAGTTCCCATCTTCGACATGTACGGCAAAGCGTACAAACATTGTCAAGCTCTTTTATCACTCTGTTGACTAACAATATTTAGTTGATACTCGGTTGCCAGAAAGTCAATGGTTTTTCAACTCTTACTGTTACTGTCCCATAAGTGAACAAGGCGATTCAGATCCTTATTATTCACTTCCTAGCAATTTCTATCCACTAGGGGCTTTGTAGTAGTCTTAAAACTTTAACCAACCCTTCCAATTCTAAGATAGATGGCAGGCCTCGTGATTTTATCACTTGTTTCATTTTTGATGAGTTGGGTGGCTCTACCAACATATTGATACAACTTAAATAAAAACATTGGCAAAAAAGATTTCCTTCTCTTCCCTCACCACCTCATCAGCACCTTTGAACCCTCTCCGCCTCCTCCATCGCTTGCCCACAAGCCCTCCCCCCCCCAAACCACCCAAAACCCCAAAGTCTACTTCATCCCTTGGCTTAGCCCACCTCCACCCTTCTGAGCATCTTTTGCGTGAAAGCGAGAAAGAGAGAGTTGACACCTCATGCATATACGACATATCACCAACAAATAACCAAGAGCAGAGCTCCTTCTTTGTGTGTGTGTGTGTGTGTGTGTGTGAGAGAGAGAGAGAGAGAGAGAGAGAGAGAGAGACGTTCACAATCCGTCACTGACCCTCATGGGGGTTTTCTCCTTCAATCATAAATAGAAATTATGTCAAAAAATAGATATGTCTTTGTAAGCAATTTCTCCTTCGATTAGAGCATCTTTTTAGATAATGCAAGAATTTTGATTTTTGAGAATCATTGGGACCTACCCTGTTGTTATTGGCTATTGGCTCACTAGAAAAGAAACGAGATTACTAAGTCGGATACCTCTCGAATATTCTCTTTCACCCCCTCCTTTTCTCACGTCAGCCCAAACATCCCAGCTCCAACATCCCTTTTCTCGCGCTTGCTGCGGTTAACCCCTTGCGACATGGAGGTGTGGGTGTGTGGGCGCAATGCTGTAAATCTAGCTTCGCATCAGATTTCCAAAAAAAGAGAGAAAAAAGAGTAATTGAACATGGGGCACAATCAAAACATAGGGCTGGAAAATATATAGTCGACATGTGGCATGGGTAACATTCCGGTGGTCACACGACTTTCACGTCAACTTTTGAGAAGCCGCAACTCTCTGAATGAAACCAAAGCGTGCACAAGAGTATCCACAGGCCATTCAAAATGCAATAGGTATTTGCTACACACACACACACACAACATTTTCTGACTCGTTGCAAATGTGTCAAGTCAGCGGGTGGTGCAGCATAGACATTCTCAATCAGGTCAACCAGGTAAGCAAAATCTATTTTAGTTATATTTTTATTCAGTTATTCAAATTAATATATATATATATATATATATATATATATATATAGAGAGAGAGAGAGAGAGAGAGAGAGAGAGAGAGAGAGAGAGAGAGAGAGAGAGAGATGAAATGATATATAAACATCCTCAAGAGGTCGATGTTTGGGTATTAAAAAAAAGAGATGCTAAAATGAATCTAGGGTTGCTACTAATTGGAACTATGTGGGGTGTGTGTCATCACTGATACAATGGGTGTCATGTTCAATATAAGGCTATGGTCACACGATGCTTAATTATATGTAAGCCTATGACAATGTCTGACAGGAGCTGAGGGCGTCACCGTGAGCAGTAGGTAGAGAGAGGGAAAGCAAAGTGCAGACATGAGAGAAATACATGGCCATGACCGGCATAGTTTTGTAACTATGCCTTTTTTGGGCATATTTACAAAACTATGCCGGTGGAAAGCTGTTCACCGTCAAAGAGGGTCAGAGGAAACTAAGCTTCGCTTGACCATAGCCTAAACAAGAGAGAGAATATTAAAAAACAAAGTGAGACCAAAGCGTTATAAACTGGTGAATCTGATATCATGTCTAGAACCGTTTGTGGTATGTGTGATCACTGATACAATGGGTGCCCAGTGCAATATGAGAGAGAGAGAGAGAGAGAGAGAGAGAGAGAGAGAGAGAGAGAGAGAGAAGAGAGAGAGAGAGATAATGATATATTAACATCTTCAAGAGGTTTGTGTCACCTATGAGACCAAACCGTTACAAACTGGTAAATATGATACAATGTCTAGGTATTAATAAAATAGATGCTAAAATGAATCTAGGGTGGCTACTAACTGGAACTATGTGGGGTGTGTGTCGTCACTGATACATTGGGTGTCATGTTCACTATAAACGAGAGAGAGAATATAAAAAACAAGAGATATCAACCAAACTGTTAGAAACTGGTGAATTTGATACCATGTTTGGAATTGTGTGGGGTATGTGTGATCATTGATACAATGAGTGCCCGATGCACACACACACACACACACACACACACACACACACACACACACACACACACACACAGAGAGAGAGAGAGAGAGAGAGAGAGAGAGAGAGAGAGAGAGAGAGAGAGAGAGAGAGAGAGATGAAATGATATATTAACATCTTCAAGAGGTCAGTGTCACCTATGAGACCACAAAGTGGTACATCTGATACCATGTCTAGGGAAACAAGAAAAAAAAGCTAATATGAATCTAGGATTGCTACTAACTGGAACTATGTGGGGTGTGTGTCATCACCGATACAATGGGTGTCGTGCACAATATAGACACGAGAGAGAATATAAAAAAACAAAGAGAGACCAAACCATTACAAATTGTTGAATCTAATACCATGTCTAGAAGTGTGCGGGGCATGTGTGATAACAAACACAATGGGTGCCCAATGCAATATGAGAGAGAGAGAGAGAGAGAGAGAGAGAGAGAGAGAGAGAGATGAAGTGAAATGCAATTTTATATTAAAGTCTGCAAAAGGCCAAATTAATTATGAGACCAAAAAGATATATCCCTGAGGAACCACATAGGGGTATGTGTCATCACTGATACAATGGGTGCTCTATAAAATATAAACAAGAGAGAGATAGAGAATATAAAAAAACTAAAGAGAGTACAAAAAGGAGAGAGAGAGAGAGAGAGAGAGAGAGAGAGAGAGAGAGAGAGAGAGAGAGAGAGAGAGAGAGAGAGAGAGCGCTATTCCTTATGTGCACGGATGTACACACTTGCATCATTCTACACGGGCCGATACTACTAAGAACCCCCTGCTTCGTGTTAATGTCCTGCGGCATGCTCTCCCTCTCTCTATGGATCTCCTGTAGAAGATGTCCGATAGCTAGAATGAATTGACCAAAACCAGAAAGACCCCCTTTATAAATTATCGCAATATAAAGGGAGTGTGGGGATGGGTGACAAAGAATGCATTCACCACATGAAGTAAGGGAAAGGAAGCCATAGGTTTAGTGCCTTGCATTTGTAGGAACCTCTAAAGGGCACACGAATTTTCGGTAGGTTGAGCCTACAGGAGGGTGTAGAGTCCTAAACACACTAACGTCTCACAGTTTGAGCCCACTAGAGGGTGTAGCGTCTTGACCACAAGGCCCAAGCATTTCGCCCGACAATTGCTTATTTCAAGATGCTTGGTGTATTAAGTCCAATAAGTACGATACTAAAAGTTACATCCGAATGATATCTAGAAAGTGCAATATAGATGAGGAGGCTTAGAGAAGCAATATCTAATGCTTTCTTCTATAGCTAGAATGAGCACTGCTAGACAATTGTGCCATTGGATATGTAGAAGACAAAGATGTACACACTTGCATCTATTCTCCATAGAGACTGATCAAGATTGATCTTTTGAGTGCAAAGTAGTAGGCATAGATATTAATTAGGAGGTTCTCTATAGGGAACGTGAAGTTGTCCCAATTGCAAAAATGAACCCAACAAAATAAGAAAGAACCCCTTTACAAACATGATTCGCTTCAAGTGGCATTTAACATAACCAATCTACTACACATGGGTGGTAGAAAGAGTATTTCAAGTTTCCTATTGTCACATACACTCACTCAAACATATGTAAACAAGTATCATTAAGTTAATGGTGATAGTGTCCATTGTGTGTGTGTGTCATGGAGGGATGTATAAAAATAAACACACACATGTACATACATTCACTGATGGTAAGAGCGAGTGAGACCCGTTACCGACTGGTCGTGCAAGCTAGTGGGCTGGAAAAATCTACAGTCGACACGTGGCAAGCGTAGCATTCCGGCGGTCACACGACTTTCACGTTAACTTTTGAGAAGCCGCGACTCCCTGAATGAAACCAAAGCGTGCAGGTGACTATCCGCAGCCCGTTCAAAATGCAACAGGTATTTGCTACACACACACACACACACACACACACACACACACACAGAGAGAGAGAGAGAGAGAGAGAGAGAGAGAGAGAGCGCTCAATTCCTTCTCTGAATCGACTTAATCGTTTAGGTACTCTATCTGCTCATCAGTCTGCCTAAGTCGAGTTGTACGCATTGACCACATCGGTCAGTAATGATACCTCTTGGATGGGCTTCGGTTCGGATTGGAGATGGTGTAGCGAATGCATGATCCATTCCCTGAAAGAAAGGGTGACCACAGCCGACCGGTTGATGCCAGGAGCCATGGTGGGAGCATTTTCTGAAGGGAATGGTCAGTGGATGACCATTCCTGACCGTCAAATGTCGTGGGGAGGGGGGCAAGGAGACAAAGAGTGTACCCTGACAAGGCGACTGCAGTAGCAAAGAAAAAGCCTGACAAGCAAGTGCAAATTATGAGCGCTGATGTAGCAGCACCTCATCACATTCCCTGCGCTGAGTTGGAGCTCCTTCATTGCCTAGAGAATGGGTAAATTCTGCGTGCTGACATGGTGTGCATCCAAGAGCTGCAACTCTCCATTCCGCACAGGAATGTTGAGTTGATGGACGGCCCCCGACTCACGACTTTGACGGAATGGTTATATGCTCTTCTGGTATGAGCTTTCAACGTGCACAGTTACACTAGGTGCTATCCCAGTTGCCTTTCTTACCTTTTATGACTCAATTATGGAAAAAGCTCGATTCAGAGTCCTTATAATTACCATTTTCTGGATTTCCTACACGAGAGACAGAAGGGGGAAATACGACAAGATGCATGAAGTTAGGACTGAAAGGGTGCTCCTGCCGGATATCGTACCCGACAAACAAAAGGGGAAAACATGACATCATTCATCTGCAAACATTGTGGTTTTATGAACATAAACAGAGGTTACAAGAGAGACGGTAGATTCAAGAGTATGATACCTTATGTCATATTCCAGGCTTGGGCAATAAGGGTCGGATTAGAAATGACCTCACAAGATAGTATGAAGGGCCAAAGAAAGTCAAAGCCCCAATATCGTAGTCCACAATCTGCAGGGTGCAATCTAGGGTACACAATCCAGAGGGACCATTGAAAACTAAAAACAAAGTATGGTCTTTAAATTCTCAAAGCAAAACGCACCAATCATTTCCTATGCGCAAGAGGGTTGCTCAAAAGGTCAATTCTCATTCGAAGCTGCAGCCAAGAGCAAGGCAAATGTGGCTCCCTAAGGCAGAAATACCCGAGTGTAATTGACCTTTTTCCTTATACATACAAATTGTGAAGCAACAAAGGACGTGAAGCAATGTGTACCCATCATAGGTGGATGAACAACACTATGGTAGTAATGCTTCTTGTAATTTAAGTCTCGTAATCAAGTTTTTTTAATCAAGTATTAAGAGCTCTTGTAATCAAGATTAAAGTCGTGATCAAGTTGCAAGCTCTTGTATATTGTGAACGCCTCCTCTTGCTCTCTTCTAGCTCGAGACGCGCTCATAACAAAAACCATCCTTTGCAAGTTCCATGGGTTTCTGAATGCTCTTAGACTTTTTGCTTCAAGCAATATCTTCGGATCTCTTTAGTTAATCCGCAACAAAACTGCTCCATCCGCTCCAAAAAAGGAATCAAGCAATTGGTAAAAAGGTACTCCAAAATTGTTGACAATATGTAGCCAAGGTATTGTCTTCGTGCACCTTCAAATGGTTCCAAGTCGTAACCACATCGTGTTTGTACTGCTTGGTGAACCATATTTAAGTGAACACTTTCTTGAACTTTACCCACGTTTTCAGAGCTTTATTGTACAGAAGCAGGGTTGACCACCATGTCTGCTTTAGAACAGATTCCGCCTTTTGTTCCTACTTTGGAGGCTTCATAGAAGTTGCTTCTAGAGAAAGTGGTGTCAAATTGTTGTATGTGAGAAAGGGTTTGATGAAAACCCGAAAAAGTATCGAAGCTTGCTTGACCCCATCCTTTCTATCTTTTGTGGTGTGTATGCCCTATCAACTACCTGTTCTTTTGTGCTAATTTTTCCAATTTAACGCTTCTCTTAGTGCTAGGCTTCATTATGGTTGAGTCTGCCCTTGATCTCCGGAGTCATGACAGAAACTCAGCACGCTGTATGCTCATGTGTGTGTGCGTGTGGTGTGTGTTGTGTTTGGGAGCATATGTTTGTACCTAGTTCTACACCCACTATTGGGCACTGACGACGTTAGTGGGGATGTCGTGGTATTTAGTCAATACTATGCATGATGGAGCTGATGGTTATATTGTCTCGTGGGTGACTACCATGAGGCTATACCTTGCACTTTCCTTCAAGGGTGAATCTGGGTATATCCTGGATGCATCTAGGTATATCGAACCTTGCTTGACCCCATCCTTGAACTCTTTAGTCTTCTTTTTCTTCTTCTCAAGGTTGTCGTACTGAGTGGCTCTCCACACAGGTGATCTGATTCTATTGTAAATGGTACCAAACGTGTGGGAATCACTATCAGAAGTTTTGGAAGAGGATGAGGTCTCCTCCTCTGAGCTGCTAGATTGCTTTCTGTGCTTTCTAGACTTCTTCTTGGATTTGCTTTTCTTGCTTTTCTTGTTCTCTCTCTCTCCTTCTTCTACCTCTTTTTAGCCTCACTGGAACTAGAGGAAGATGAAATGTTAGAGATGTTTGAAGACAAGGAAGAACTGGGGTCATCCTTAAAAGCAAACACACTTCTTGGATCCACTAGCCGCCTCAAAAGTCGTTTTTTGGTTCGAGTAACCGGCAAAAATTTCCAACTTGCTTTTCTACCAAGAATTCTTGTTGGCTTTCATCTTTTGACAGATCTACTCAAGAGCTTTGTCAAAATCCTCTTGCAAGTGGAATTATTGCTTTTTTGCACCCAGCTTTGCTTTGATCTTCATGGCCGACTTGATAGGTGAGTGGGATGGCCTTCTTCCATCGGGAGTGACCCTCATTAAGTGGATGATTCTTTAGATACTTCACATAGTTCGGGTCCTCGGAGTGCTTGATCATTCGCTTTGCACAGGTATCAACTTGGAGTTGACTCTTGAACAGTGTACACACCTTGTCAAGATCCCCCTTCGGAAACTTGCTGTTGTCCTCTACCGATTCCTTGGGAGGAGTTTTGTGTCCCTTCAAATTTTCGTTTGTTTTACATCCTTAGCCTACTGTGATCCTCGTTTGTCGTGTTGTTGTTGGTTGTGTGTGTGCTTATCATGTGTGTGCTCATGTTGATGATGGGAGGTCTTACCGTACTGTCACAATCTTGAGCACCCCAAGTCCAGAATCCGGCACGACACACAAGAGAATCGCTTTAAAATACTTCACAACTTTAAAATTTAAGTAGACACGGCCCGACGTAGTTCCGTACCCAGAGGTATTGACCCCAAAATCTGGCACTCCTTTCTTCTTTATATTAATGCTTGAGCAAAGTACAACTCCCGAGGGGACCTCTACTCTCAAACTCTGAGTCCAGATGCTCTAAAGAGTGAGGCCCCAAGGGTCTATTTATTCTTACAAGGGATGCCCCAAAGGCAGTTAAAACTCAAAAGCAATCTGTCCCAAAAGAAACTTATTCCAAAATCTGTCAAAAGCAGTCAGTGCAATTTGCGAAAATCCATGCAGTCTACCACGTCATCAGCCAGCGTAAATTCTAGGATTCCGTACACGACGTTAGCAGTCAGCGCGAAGTTCGGGCCTATCCATACAATCTGTTGCCACGTCATCAGCCAGTGCAAATTCTAGGATTCTGTACACGACGTTAGTAGTCAGCGCGAAGTTCGTGCCTATCCGTACAATCTGTTGCCACGTCAGCCTGCTCTGTCCGCGGGTCGTTATGCCATGTCATCATTTTGTGGCATACCCCCCTCTTGAAAGTATTGTAATCACCCTTGATTACGCCTGCAAAATCATACATAAGCCATAAACCAGTTCAGTAGACACTGACTTTAAGTACTGACGCTCTAGACGACACAAATCCAGCACTTGTACAAAACGACAATCACATCACATTCAAACCATATCACATAAAGTCTAGGACCATGATTCTTGGCAACGTATTTAGCAATCACATCTAGATCCGCATCGGACCTCACTGATGTCGGATTAGCTAATCCATATTGCAATCATGTCCATGGAGTTCGTTTTGATCTAGGACCATGATTCCTGACAAAGTATTTAGTAACCACATCTAGATCCATCCCGGATCTCACTGATGTCGATTAACTAATCCCATATTGCGATCATGTCCATAGATTTCTCAAAACCGAAATGTTATGGTCATTTGGTCAATCATTCCATATGTACTTAAGCACAATCATGTGCGAGTAATCATTTCCAAGGATCCCAATCCATCAATCACACATTGAGTTCATACTGAACAAAGTGATTCAATCATACAGTTCTAGTTGTGTGGCCCTCTCATCCCGCGAGAACTCTTGATGCGCTCACAAAAGTTCCATTGATTCATTCAGGATTCAAAATTCATGATTCTTTTTGTTATCAGGTTCATTCTAGAGCTGTCATTGCTCCAAAATCATCATCATCTCATTCTCGATCCTGTTATCTGCACACATAAAGCAAGTTCTTCCAGAAAATTTTTTTTAAAAAATTTTCTTTTCTACCTTCGCGATTTTCGGAAATTAGGGTTTTTGGCAGAAATTAGGGTTTCTGCTGTCCGTAGCCACGTCATCACTTTGTGACAGAACGTGGTAATACGTTCAGTTCAAGTGCTTGTATAGACTTCTCCTCAGTAATAAAGATACTATTACGGGGGGGGGGACCAGCCCATCTTCTAGTCCCCAGTACTGTGTCAATCTTCTCACTCTCTCTCTCTCTATTTATTTCTCTCTATATCCTTTGGCTTCAATATTAAGTGATAAATTCTATCTATCCGAGTATATTTTATATTGTTATGTGCTCCCGTTTGTGAAGTGGTATCAGAGCATGGTCTCCTCTCTTTCTCTGTAAAGGAGGATGACTTTGGGAAGATACGGGAAGAAGCCATGACAAGCCAAGAGAGAAGTAAGGAGGTAGAAACCTAAGTTTTGCAGGAAAAGCTCGTAGAATTGGGAAATTTTTTTTTTCTTTTTGCAAGAAGTCGAGAAGGCGACAAGAGTATGATGCTCAAGAACCTAGAGAATCCAAGGAGCGGAATACTCAAGATCCTTCAGAACCCAAAAGATATCCATGAACATCAATCCAGAACCATAGCCAAGAAATCTAGTCATTTTGGGAAGGATAGGAAGAAGGTGTCTAGACATAGGAACACTCCAGTCAAGTTTGATACTTTTGACGGAAGGGAAGATGTTTCAAAAGCTACGGCTTTCATTCGACAGTTTGAAGATTGCCTTTGCAAAGGGCAATTTCTGAAAAGCGTCGAAGGTGAGGCATGTGACCAAACACCTAAAGGGGAATTGCAAGTACTTGGTGATATACCAAAGCTCTGCAAGGAATTCACAACAAGGCTTAGATTCAATTCAAGGTTGAATATTTGGACAAATTTGTTTCCTCTACGCATTGAGGAAGGCATCAAAGAAGATTGGGATCGGTTTGCCCGATAGGAGCACGAGCGAGTCATGGATTATGTGAATGAGTATTTGTTCACTCTTTCCAAGGTGGCTCCATTCTTGAACCTCTTTGAGGAAGAAACGATAAAGAAGTTTAACGAAGGACTTTTTTAAACGCATTCGCAAGATACTTTGTAGCGGATGGTGGAGTCAGCAGTACAAGCTGAAAGTGTACACCTCAGTGTACATAGAATCTAATCCCCACAGTGGGACGGGAACCATTGAACACAGAACAATGAATTTTTGTTACCCCTCCTCGAAGGATACGTTGCTATCCGGAGAAAGTTTGGAGTAAGGGAATTCAATCTAACTTCTGAGTTTTTGAATAGAAGACCCTCAAACTTCAAGTGAGAGGTCAGGTCTGATTAAAGTTACATCTTTGAGGAAGTTACAAAGTGCGCTTTCTTTTTCGCACGAGGAATGCATAAGTCTAACGAGGACTGATCACTCTTGAGTGCTTATGAGAGTAGGGTTGAGTCAGAACATTGTTTTATACGATGAACTACTTTGTATAACCATCCGGAAGGTCCATGATTGATCTGGCATTCGGTAATTCTTGAACAGATTACCTGCTATTGCGGGTAGGAAATTATGAAGGAACCATTCTGAGCTTACAAGCAAAGAAAAGCTTTCATTAAGCTTGAGTACTCTTTAAGCCTACACCCCTGACCCGGTAAGGGAAGATATGGTAGTGCTTTTCGCACAAGTGAAGGAATACTCTCTTTACGAGGGAAGGAACAAGCAACGACTACGGCCTATGATCGAGGAATCCAAGGATTAAAATTCTAGTTTATTTGATGAGCGCGTTTTGCTCTAAGATTGAGCCAAGGGATCGTCAGGTTGAGTGTCTTCGCTCTAGGATCTTACGAAGGGAAGGTAATTTCCCAGGCTCACTGAAATTTATGTACACCTTTGGATACATAGATAACACACGAAGATGCAGAGTTGTGCTAAGGTGGGTCATATACCAATCGAACTTTTTTTCTGTTGAACGGAATGAGATGAACCAACTTCCTTTTCAGGAACTGGACGGGAGTTTGTTATACTCTCTTGAGCGCCTTTTCGCACGCAAGGATATTCCGACACGAGAATCTCTATTTGAGATGTGTTCGGTAGCAGGACTTTGAGTCTCTACGGAGAAGAGGTTTTCTGATGATCGTCAATCATTGAGTACGCTATGTGCTTTAAACATTACAAAAGCAACTTTTGGTTGCGGTATATGTTTCTCCATGAGCAGGTCAAGCAGCATTTACACGCTGCTGGAATAAATTCAAAAAATTATATTCGTAAGAGTATAATTCGCCAACAGTTTTAAAATGGTAAGAATTACCTTAACCACATATGGGAGAACATCATTGAGATCTAAAGTGGGTTCGCCCATAAGTGGGCAGAGTTTGAACTTATGTTCACAGAATGGTATGGCTAGAATTTTATTTGCCTAAGATTTTGCAAGTCATCATTGGTGCTTGCAAGGTGATTTTTTTTTATTTTGCAAGGGAGAGACGCTAATGCACGTCGGGAAAACACTGCTGGTGGTAATAACTCGCAAGAGGAAAATTTGGAAAGAAGTGCTGCCGTACACAAGAAATCTTCGGATTGGAACCATCTGCCTACGTTGAGCAGCGGCCCGGAAAAGGAACCTTCTTTAAGGTGATCGCAGACTTTGTTTGTGAAAGAAAGACATCGAGATTAATACTCTATGATTTGGGCATTCCCTATGTGGGAGGACACAAGAGGTTTAATATCCTCAGGACTAAAAACGCAAGGTTATGCGCAAGGACAGAGACCTGAATTGATTTCTAGGAGGATTATTCTTCTCGGATTGAGAAGATGGAATTAACTTAACAGATTTTTGGATAAGGAAACTTCCGATCTGTTGGAAAGACGCGAATGACGAGTTCTTACATGGCTCGTAAGTTTGATGATTGGTGAAGGATATCCTCAAGGTACTAGAGGAAGGACATGAACCGGTAAGGTAAGTATTGATTTTTTTTGAATTTTTATTTAATTTAATTTCCAAGGACTAGCTCAACTCACCATTGAGCAAGATTTGAAATTTTTCCGGTTTCTCCCCGGCAGTTCAGTTAGACCTCTACAATTGAGGACAATTGTTTATAAGTGAGAGGGATGTTGCTAAATTGGCTTTATCTGACATAAAAATAATTCTAAATGAATTATTGGATTTATAAGTGAGAGGGTTTTCTCGCTTGGAACACCAAGAAAAATAATTCTAAATGAATTATTACAATTTTAAGTGAGAGGGTTTTTCTCACTGGAGACATTCGAGTACAGAGTATTCCTAGTGTGTCGTTCAAAGTAATGACAGGAGCACTGAGAAGGGGAAATCTGTAAGGCCACGAGGAATGAGTACTTCTAATGCGTCACATCGAATGGGTGACAGGGAGCATCGGGAAGAAGTATTCGACCATCCGGGAACGGACATTTCTGATACGTCATAGGGTGGGTGACATAGAGCATCGCGAAGGAGATTGTACCGTAAGTTCCGTAGGAAAGGACTAGGTGATGGGTATTCCTGATGCGTCACAAGGTGGGTGACGGGTGCATTGGAAAGGGGATATCCATAGTCGAGAGGAAATTCCGAAGTGTGTTAGAATTGTGCACAAGGAAAAGAAAGCACTTGAATGAAGATGGGTTCAGAGGAAACTTTGAGGAAAAACAGATGCTTTTTGAGAAAGCGGGATTGCCTTTTAGGAAAGCAGATGCTTTCCCGCGAGGAAGTCTATGTCTGCATTGAAAAGTGCATGTGATTGCATGAAGGGACGCCTGGGAAGTGCTGTGAAAGCATTGTTTTTAACTTATAAGGTTTTATTGAGTTTCTGGGCAGATTCAGACTATTTTTAAAAGACGCCAGCCACCCACTTAATAAGTGGACAGCCATCTGATAAATAAGGCAATAGATCAGCCAACGTTTCCTCTCTCTTTATCTGACAGAACAGCGAAGACGAAAAAAAAAAAAGGGCCGCGATCTCTACGCGAGCAGCTATTCGTGTCCGTGGCCAGGAGCTATAAAAGCATCACATACCCTCACTCAAAGGAGAGGATCAGTTTTTGCAAGAAGGAGATGCTGCTATAGAGTTCACCTGCAAAGAAGACGTTTGCCGGTGATGCCCATGACTGTCCCAAGTGTACCCGATGTCGCCAAGACACAGTGTGCGAGCTCCCTCGCGAAGAAGTGCCTACGGAGCGTATTTCCATCGTGACAAGCTGCTGTTTTTCTCTGTTTTCAGCCCATAAACATCGTAGACGAGGCTGATTTACGAGAAGGAACCCGAGAACACACCTCTTTTGTGTGTAGGATTGGAAGAGAGGATTTTCTATGTAGAAGTATCTTCCGGGGAATTGCTTTTTGAGAACCGAGTTGCGATTCGAGCGTTGAGACTTTGAAGGTAACGATTTTCATGTTATGATCTCTAGGTATTGGTTTGCAAGTGTACTTCCTCTTAGTGAGGGAGTAGGAGCAGAGAAAGCGCTCTGAGGAATTAGAGCCAGATCAGCCCAAGGGTTTCGTACCCGAGTTTGGGAAGTAGATCCACGGATCGGAGAAAGGTAGTCTCTCAAGTTGTGATCCGGAAGTTGGGATTCCCAAGTAGGGACTTTGTGTCCGGGAAAGCAGAGTTGTTTTGCGGGAAGAGGACTCTGCAAACAGAGTTGGAAAAGAGAGTTGCAGGAATGTCATGCCCTGAGTCTGGTAGTGAGATCCAGAGGTGAGAACCTTGGTTCTCAAGGATTTGGAATAAGGAACGGAAGTTCCTTGGAATAGGGTTTTGCCCTAGGAATCGGAAGCTTAGGCTTCTGGGAACCATCGAGTCTTATTCTAGAACGAACGTGGTAATACGTTCGGTTCAAGTGCTTGTATAGACTTCTCCTCGGTAATAAAGATACTATTACAGGGGGGGGGCAGCCCATCTTCTGGTCCCCAGTACTGTGTCGATCTTCTCTCTCTCTCTCTCTCTATTTATTTCTCTCTATATCCTTTGGCTTCAATATTAAGTGATAAATTCTATTTATCCGAATATATTTATATTGTTATGCGCTCCCGTTTGTGACACTTAGCCTCGCGAGAACCCGCATCCTTTGGTTGCAGATCCTCGCTAGATACCCCATTTAGTACCAGATCAGCCTAGCGTTTTCGGAATTCAGCAGATAAGCCTGGCGTTTTCAGATTCCAGCCAGATCAGCCAACATTTTTGCATTTCAGCCCTACTTTGGCGAAGCAGTTGCAGATCCAGGCCGCAGTACCTCCACAGTAGTAGATCTCCAGCAGAGCATCTAACGTTTTCAGTTTTCAGCCTTGACGCTGTCGTCGTCGACACTATCGTCGTCTCTGACATCGTCAGTGTCATCGCAGATCTTTATCTTGACGACGACACCTTCGTCATCGTCATCATCATCGTCATCGCAGATCCCTATCTTTACGATGACACCTTTGTCCTCATCATCGCAGTCTTGGACTTGACGACGACACCATCGTCGTCATCGTCATCATCGTCGTCGTCGGCATAGTCGTCATCAAGTACCACAACATCATTACACCTTAGCATCAGCATCTTAGCATCCAATCATTGTAGTAGCATTTATGCAAGAATAAAGAAAGTACTTGCTCTGGCAACAAAGCAAGGGGACCCTTGAGGGTTGAAACCTGACATCCATGTGTCGTCTCTTTTCTCTCTCTTGTCTCTCTCAGTTCCATTCAGTTCTTTCAATTGAAGTAAATTGTCCCTTGTGTTTGTATGCGGAGTACTAGATCCAAGCAAAATCCTTATTCTCTTCCACTGCACCTGACATTGGTAAACACCGACCATACGAGTTACTAGGTAGCCTTATTACTGTCGTAGAATTCTAGCCTTCGTGCAGACTCTGCCTGCAAGCAAGCACTACCACCTGAATAGTCCTGTCGTGAAAACATTGCGGGTGAAGTTAAAAGGTAAGGGTGCTCGGAGAAAAATCCAAGGGTTTCTTGTCGACGGAAGTGGATGCATGCTACATGCGAATGCGAATGCAGAAGAGGCTAGGGACCCTGTCTCCAACTCCTTCCATATCTGCGTAAGAGGCAAGTAGATCTTGGTACTCAAGATCTAGGTTTTCGTGTATCCGATGTCGATCTTCCTTCAAAGACATGGCAATGAAGATCGGAGGTGGTACTGGATGCATGATACTGAGGGTTTTGAGAGGCTAACAAGTCCGGGGTAGGGACATGAAGCTTTTTTAAGGAAAAAAAATGGGAGAGGTTCTTTGGGTTCTTGGTCTTGCTTAGGTTCTTTGGGTTCTGTTCTTCTTGGGTTCTTCTTGGTCCTTGGGGTTCATTGTTCTTGATGGTTCTTCCCTTGAGTTCGCGAAGCCAAAGCACACACAGAGCTCTGATACCAATGTTAGGTGCAGTGCACACAGAGCTCTGATACCAATGTCAGGTGCAGCGGAAGTGAGAGTTGATAGTGCTCAAGATGAGTGCTCCAAATTGTGCTCAAGGGTACCTTTTACTTACGAAAGGGAGAGCCTTCCGCTCTTCTTACAGAGAGA
Source organism: Adiantum capillus-veneris (assembly GCF_014529385.1). Lineage (NCBI taxonomy): Eukaryota > Viridiplantae > Streptophyta > Polypodiopsida > Polypodiales > Pteridaceae > Adiantum > Adiantum capillus-veneris. Next base: position 91,613,886 of record NC_140946.1, read on the forward strand.
GTGCAAGTGCAATGATCGCAAACAAAGTGAATGCTACTGTGAATGAAAGTGTTGAGAGAGAGAGAGAGAGAGAGAGAGAGAGAGAGAGAGAGAGGGGAATACGACACCAGACTGTTCTCAAACCCTCCTCCAAGGTCCCTCTCTATGGCGAGAGATGTCTATGCTATAGATTGCATAGCATCTATACCATTGTACGGGATTTGTTCAATCTATAGCATAGACCTCTCTCGCCATAGAGAGGGAGGCCCTTGGAGGAGGGTTTGAGAACCGTATGGTGTCGTATTCTTCTCTCTCTCTCTCTCTCTCTCTCTCTCTCTCTTAGCACTTCCATTCACAGTAGTATTCACTTTGTTTGTGATCATTGCACTTGCACTCTCTCTCTAAGAAGAACGGAAGGCTCTCCCTTCCGTAAGTTAAAGGAACCCTTGAGCACAGTTTGGAGCACTCATCCTGAGCACTATCAACTTTCACTTCCATTGCACCTTACATAGTGCTCATGATGTTGCCCATCAACAAGCTGATCATAGATCCTCAAAAAATCTGAATCTTCAACATATTGTGTCTTCATTTCGTCTAGTTCACAATGGTACGAAATTGACATTGCTAAAATTTGGGGCTTTCGTGACAATGCATCAGCCACCACGTTCTTTTTCCCTTGCACATTCACAATTTGAAAATGGAACATTGACAAGATGTTTGCCCATCGCATGTGTTTCTCAGACAACTTCGTTTGTGTGAGAAAGTATCGCAAGGTTTGATGATCTGTGTGGAAAATCAGCCCCTAGCAGATAATGTTTCCAACTAGTGAAAGCGTGAATAACTGCGAGCAATTCCTTCTCATAAACTTGCAAGTTCCTTTCGGTCTTCAAAAGAATTTTGCTCTCATATGCGACTACTCGGCCATTCTAATTTCTACATTAGAAATACACCAAGACTGTGGCCACATGCATCACATTGAACCACAAAAGGTTTCGAAAGATCTAGCAAAATGATGACCGGATTTGAAGTCAGCTTTTCTTTCAAGTGCTTGAAGGCTAGAATTTCCTTGGCTCTCCAATTGAAAGTAACTCCTTTCCCTTGCAATGCATGGAGTGGAGAAGCAATCTCAGCAAAATTTTGGATGAGCCTCCTATAGTAGGAACATAAGCCTAGAAAGCTTCGAATGTCACGAACTTCAAGTCTGGCCATGACCTAATTGCTTCCACTTTGGTGGGATCCATGCGTACCCCATCCTTTGAAACAATGTGCCCAAAGGAAATAAATTTCTTTTAAAAAGAATTCACTCTTTTTCACATTAATGAGTAGCCTGTTCTTGCGTAGCTCATTGAAAACTGCGATCAAGTGATCCCTATACTCCTCTTCAGACTTTGAGTAGACAATCCTGTCATCAAAGAAGGTACCCACGAAGTTTCTATGTGATCTAAATATTTTGTCCATCATTCTATTGTGAGACCGAATGGCATGACAAGAAACTCATAGAGACCAAATGCTGTCTTGAATGCAGTCTTATGGACATCTTCTGGCCTAATGCGTATCTGGTGGTACCCACTCTTTAGGTCTATCCCGGTAAACAGTGACGCTCCCTCAAGCCGATCAAGGAGGTCATCTATCCTCGGTATGGGGAACCTGTTCTTGATGGTATTCTTATTTGGGGCACTATAGTCAATGCACATGTGCCATGAACCATCCTTCTTTTGCACTAGGAGTACATGCGAACAAAAAGGGGATGAACTGGGTTGAATCAGCCCCTTCTCTAAAAGCTCGTTGACTTGACTCATGATCTCTTCTTGCTAGGTTGCACTAACCCTGTACGGTGGTCTATCCGGTGGACTAGAACCTGGCACTAGATCTATGGTATGATCCTCAAGTTTCTCAGGAGGTAACTCTATAACCGGCCTGTACAACGTAGAGGGCGGTACTATTTCAATTACCTGTTAACTTTACACAGAGCACTGAGAAGGGAAGAGAACACAGTTGCGTCCAGCGACTAGAATGTCACTGCGCACACGAGACCGACACCCTGTAGGCCCCAAAGACTGGCGCCCCTTTCGGTATTTCTTTACTCAAATTAAAGTAGACGATCCGACCACTTAGCACAAGCTTTCACAAAGCTGTCCAAACCTGGCGAGGGCTGAAAACGCAGGTTTTCGACCTGATTTTGGCAGCATAACGGCGCAAAAACCCCTGTAGGTCAAAAGCACCTGTCTAGGATGGATTCCCTTGCTATCTGGAAGCTTTCTGGCGAGCTGTCACAGAATTTCAGCAGGCTGTAATTCCCTGTTTTTCACTGCCGGGTGCCCAAAAGCCTGTACACGCATCCCAAGGCTCTCACGAGACTCCCCCGGTGTTCACGAGAAAAACACAGCAGGCTGTAATTCGCTGTTTCGGATCGTTTTTAGCGGAGCGAACACGACTACGCGTGTCCCAAGGGCTCCCGCACGCAATGGGACAGTTCCCGTGTGAATTGGACGAGTTTTCACGCGAGAAAACTCTCCGAACTCGCAATCTTTCGCGATGGAACTGTGCGTACCTGTGGGGGATTAGCAATTAGCTAATCCGGTTCCTGTTCAGAAGGCTCTTGCCTTGGCAAACGCGCATAAACCCCCAGAACTGTACATGTTCAACTGAGTAGCCCATCTAGTGGGGCATTACCATATGTGCCAAAGGGGAGAGAGAGATGCACGAGAGCAAATCATCGCGCTACATGAGACAGAGGAGAAGGCAAGCTTTCCATTAAAGCTGTAGACCTGCACCCACTACTCACACACACACTGTAGCTCACTTAGAGTAAAAATCAGCCTCCTCTCTCAAATTGGGCGCCCCCTCCAGCTGAGGTGTCCTGCAGGCAGCTCTCCTCCTGCCAAGTGTCCAGTTTGCCCCTTTGAGTTAATTCTCTAGTTCCCACTGACTTATAAAGTTATAAGTGACTTTCCGAGTGGCCCAGACTTCATTTGGCGCACACAGGCTTCCATACTCATCAGAATTCGGTGCTAACTGGCCCGACCAGTCCCAGACTGACCGACCTAGACTCCCGATGTGAGAAACCTATTCGGCCGCAACCGTTTCACACTGGCCATACAATGTCCACTTGCACCTTTTCAAGGGTCCCGGGGAAAACAAGTAAAAATAAAAATAAATAAGAATATCTAGTACTTATTTACGGAAGGCAACAGGAAAAATACACCTCCTGGTGACAAACTCCCCTGGCAAAGAGTCTGAAAAACAATCACTGAAACCACTTAGAAAAGTTGACCTATCTTTATCTAAGGTAGATAAATTAGACACAACTTCAGGTACTTCTTTTGCAAAGATCAAGTATGCAGAAAGATGATTCTTTATTACAGAAGCAGAAACAACTGGAATAGACTTGCCTTTAAGCTTTACATCAAGGACATGAGTCTTTCCTCTCTGTACAAGGGTAATCTTTTTGTTGTATCCACCATAGCATGCCACCTGTAACACCATGGGATACCCAATAACACATCACAGCCCTCAAGTGGCATAATATGAAATTCTTCCGCATCCACATAACTTTGAATGTGCAAATGAAGCTTCCCCAAAATGGGAGTAACAGGCTCTGAATGACTTGGGCATGCCAAACCTGCTTTACCTGTCATACTCATCTTCTATGCACGAATGCCCAACTTTGATACCAATTTTGGTGATATGAAATTTGCACGGGCTCCTGAATCAAAGAAAACCAATACTGTCTGGTCTCTAACTTTGCCACAAGCTCTGCACAATTCCGTGGCATCTATGTTTGGTTGGTCACCAACGAAATCTGGGACAAGTCCTGCACTGGGCTTTGGCATCTTTCCTTTACGCTCTGACTTGTCATTCTTATCCTGTGACTTCTTTTGTGGGCATTCATTCGCAAAATGTCTCTCCTCTTCACAAATGTAGCATTTCTTGGCCTCTCTCAGAGCTTTCCTTTGTTCAAAAGTTTTGCCAGAAAAATGCTTTTTATGTCCTTCTCGTAGCCCAGAAGAAGATTTAGACTCCTTCTTGGACGTGTCAGTTTCATCAGTGGAGGGCACAAAAGGCTTTGCTGCAGCAGTGCCCTCGGCTGAAAACTGTTTACCCTGGGGACCCTTTCTTGTGGCTATTCAATCCATCGGAATCTCCCTTCGACAGATTGCATTCTCAATCAACTGCGCCATATTCATGGCAGTATTCTTTGTGCAGTAGTCCTTGATTTTCTTGGGCAATCCGCAATAGTTCTTCTCAATCTGTTCTGACAATTGCACAAACCTATAGGAGGCTATTGGCAACAATGCGGCCCAAAACTGTTTATTGTACTCTTTAAGATTTACACACTGTTTAACATTTAACTCGTGTCATTATGTCATCACATCCACTTCAAAAGTGTTTGTAAGCCATGCAGGTGTAAAAAGCGGTTTGAATTGGACCCACGTTGTTAGGGCTTGACCTTGACTCAACAATGGTGGACCCTTTCAAGAAAGTGGTAGCCTTGCGTATCTTCGAAGACTTTGTGAAGTTTCCTCCAGCATAAGTTGCATCGAACTACTGTATGAAGGTCAAAGCCTTCAGTTGATCCTCAGTTCCCGTGAAAGTCTCAAACTTCACTCCCTACCCACCCACCTTGTAATCCTTAGGCTGACTCAAAGGAGTCAAATTATTATAAACAGGTGCCCGTAAAAGTGGTGCTCCAGGATTGACCATTCTTGCACTCACATCACTTGTTTTACTTGTCATATATGCATTTTGGACATATCGCTGCGAAAAACCAGCCATACCAAAGTGTGTTCCAGGCATTCGAAATTGACCATAGGCACCCTGAAAACCCAGTTGGACACCTATGTTCCCATGCATAGGGTTACCCATGCCTGTTTGCATTGTCCCAAACACATTCCTTGGCATATACGTTATAATCTATGGAATGTGTCCCAAACACATTCCTTGGCATATACGTTATAATCTATGGAATGTCCAGCCATAGCTTGAAACAGTGAACCACCTTCAAAATAACCAGGATATGTAGTAGGTAACGAAAGGGTCTTACACATAGCCTGTTCATTACTCCCTTGACCATTCACAAACGGTTCCTGTCCAAGTAAAGAAAATTGCCTTTTGGATCAATGGACACCGCTGGTTGCTCAACCACATGGGCTTTCCCTCGAGCATCACGAGTCCTATGTGCATTGGAAATCTCCTTTTCCTGCAAGGGCTTAGTCACGCTATGCGTCGGAGCCTGTAAATCTTGTATAGGAGCCTACAAGAACTCTTGCATCCTTGGGTTGTTCGCCAACTACTGAAACATTTCCATGTAGCTACGCAGTTGAGCTTTGAACAACCTGTCCTCTGCTTGAAGAGTTGAAGGAATTGTCTCTGTGCCATGTGAGGAAGATCCCTCTTCAGATATTTGGTCTCTCTTCTCTGCCATAATGAAAAGCTCTGTGTTGCTTTCGCCCACAACAATCCACTGTAAGGTGCAGCGAAGCGAATGTTAAACTTTGCTCAAGATGAGTGCTCCGAATTGTGCTCAAGGGTTCCTTTTACCTATGAAAGAGAGAGCCCTTCGTTCCTTTAGTGAGAGTGCAATTGATCACAAACAAAGTGGTAAACACTTTGAATGAAGGTGCTAAGACTGAGAGATAGAGAGAGAAGAATACGACACCAGAATGTTGTCAAACCCTCCTCCAAAGGCCCCACTCTCTATGGCGAGAGCGGTCTACTATTGATTGCACAAATCTCTATAATGCAATGGACTTGCCGACGATGAGGACGACGACGAGATAGGCTGAAAACTGAAAACGCTAAGGGCTGAAGTCTGCAAATCTTGTATCTGCTGAATTTTGACTCTATGTTGATGACGACGACACGACGACGGTGCGCTAAAAATGCAGATGCTGAAATTTGCGAATAGAGGACTGAATCTGCAAACACTGGCTGATGTGACCGTGCGGCGAGGATCTGCTGCGGGAAGGTGACATCTGCGAGGTTTGGGGGCTGTTCTGCGGTGTCTATATGCTGAAAACTGAGAACGCTGAAGCTAGGGCTGAATGCTGGGATCTGCTAACGCCGGGGCTAATCTACAACTGCAAAACGCCAGGGCTGAATCTTGTAGCAAAGCGCTAGGCTTGATCTGATGAAGAAAATGCTAGCTGTCTTGCCGGGAGTCTTGCTGAGAAGGTGCTCTGTTGGACACTTGTCCCTGCTGCCTCTTTTGCCAGAAAGTGCTAGCGCTAGGTTTCTTATATATTATCTTGCCAGAATTACCCTACCCAGTTTCCCAACAAAGTCACTTATTAATAATAAGTGAAAAATGGTTAAAATAGGGAAAATAGGTTCTGTGCACTGTAAAATGCTCCTGATGGAATCTGATGGTACTGCTGATGATCATGCTGTGTGCAACTAGAGGATATGCATCTACTCTAAGTGTTTGGACATACACTGTCTGCGAACAGACTCACAAAAGTGCCAGAACACTTCCTAAGCTAGGCTAACTGAACCCTTGTCATGAAGTATCTTGTCCACGTACACATAGGCTTAGATGTGCATGTGACATCCCCTCCTTTTTAAAGTGAGGTATTGGTACCGAACTGTATGGCGTCGAGGGAGATCGCCAACAATGGCTGGAATCTTGAAAAAGACTCTTCGCTGGCCCACTCTAATGCGTGGGTCATGCGATACTTGAACTTCATAAAGGTCTACAATGCTTGCTTCTTTGGGCCGCGCCGAAAGTGACACAAAGTCATCTGTGGCTGCTTCAATGGTCCAAATGAGTCTATGGACGTAGGTCCACCTTCATCAAGAATCTCCGAGGAGGAAAATTCTTGAAACCACTTTCAACACAAAAACATGAACATACCCATTCTATGTAAAGTGACTAGAAAAAGACCGTTCTTTCGAAAAAACTGTGCATGCAATGTAGATGAATAAAGTGACGGAGTGTCAAACCGTTCATCAAACATACGCAAAAAATGGGATCGAATCTTGACTTTCTGATCTAAATCAATCAACTGTGGCAAATCACAATGGAAATGCCGATGCTTGATGCTCAATCCTTCTTGTGCTCTTTTGGATACTCTTCATGCCAAGGAAGAGACATGGAATGTGAATTTCTTGACTGCAAACATTTCATCTTTTCATGAGTAATCTGCATACATCCGTGCTCATTCATGAGTGAATCGTGTTCATCGTACAATATGGCATGCCTATGAAAAGGGATCACATGAGGATGATGATGAAAATACAGGAAACCATCACGAATGAAACACTCGAACAATGCGTGCTGACTAATCATGCGCACACATAATACTTCTTGTGGGGGTTCTTGGGACCTTGACTCGAGAGCCAAGATCGGTTCTTCGTGATTGATCGAATCTGCAATGAGGTTAGCTTCACTAGACAAAGTATCAACTAAATCATCATCCTTGTGAACAATCACATCTTTATCATGCAAATCATCATGTTTGTGAATAATCACATCTTTATCATGCAATTCATGTGTGTCGTGCTTTGGAGAAGACAAGACTGAGAGAGTCTCCTTCTCCTGATTCTTTTCAATCGTTGCCTGCACATTAGAAATGAGAGATGAAGAATGAACAACTTCCTCTCCACGAATGACAATGGGAGAGTCACTTTTGGCATTGAAAGTGAACGTATTTTCCGCCCAATCAATGAGAGGGTTATGCTCACGAAACCATCGAATGCCCACCCGACACCTCGAAAGGAGATGTCTTGCTAACCTCCAAGCGGGCTCTTTGGATAAGAGAGTCACTAATCACATCATGCATACTGCCTGGGTCAAACAATATGACAAAACACTGACCCTTCACATGACCATAACACTTAATGAGAGACTCATCAATGGGAGGATCATGAGAAACTTGGGTCACACTCGTGTTCTCATTTATTGCATTGACAGAGAATGTGGTTTTTGTGGGTTCTTTAGATTCATTAGAGTCAAGCTTAGGACATGTTCTTTTAATGTGACCCTTGATGTGACAATGATAACATCAACCTTCCTTAGAATAAATGCTTTGCTCTTCCGACGTAATGTATCCTATTAAAATTCCTTGTTCTGTCTTTTCATCTGAGTGAGCTTAGGTTTAGTAATTGTGTGCGCTTTACCCTTAGGTTCATTTGGAGAGTTCTTTTCTGAGAGACTAGATGAAGATTGGTTAGAAGAGTTACCATTCGTACCATTCTTACCGTTCTTAGGGTTTTGAGAAGTCTGAGTGGTACCTTGAGAAGTCTTGTTCTCCTTTGGCTTTCCTTTATTGTGCTTCATCTCGTGTGCGAGAGCAATTGCTACCACCTTGTTGAGATCTATGGGGTCGAGGACTTCGACATCAAACCTGATATAGTCGTTCAACGCGAAAATGAAAGCCTCCTTGCGCTCATCATCCGATTTGCGTAATTGGGTACCGATCTGCAAAACACGATTAGAGAAAGACATAATTGGCAAACCATTTTGCTTGAGACTGTGCCAATCGTCTTTCAACCGTGCTAGGTACTAGGGTGGCATAAACCGTGCCTTGAGCTTGTCTTGGAAGTCGGCCCAATTGAAGGAGAGGGGCGCGTCTTCGTCGGCTTCCTTTAGGTGCGCGGCCAACTGTGCCTCTTCCCATGCGTGGTACCAATTAATGGCATCACCGGCAAGGTACATGGCTGCCGTCAAGACCTTACTATTTCCTGTTTTCTTATTTGTCGCAAACTAAGCATTAAATTGATGCAACCAAGAATGAATAACACTAGCATCCATCTTACCATCATACTTACTGAACTTGATCTTTTCTGTGACGGGGTTGTTGGAGTTCGAGTCTCTGCTACTTGATGAACTACCAACATCTTTGACCGGCTCGGGTTTTGAGGTAAGTACATGTAGGACCAACTCTTGCATGCATTGGTCTCTTTGCGCCTCACGCTCTAACTCCAAGGCCGCTCATCTTTCTTCGCGTTTGCGATCCAATTCTGTCTTTCTTTCTTCAACCGCCAAGCGCGCTTGCTCGCGATCACACTCTAAGGCTGCCGTTCTTTCTTTGTGTTCACGATCCAATTCTGCCTTTCTTTCTTCGTGCTCGCGCTCCAAGGCGGCGCGTTGCGCTTCTTATCGTATCATCATGTCCATCATCATCTTGACCAAAGCCTCCATAGGATTTGGTGCAATCCTTGCGTAGATGGGGAAGGGGGAGGGTCGGAAAAACCTCCTGGTGAGAAAAATTCTTCTTCTCCACTTCCATGCTTATCACCTCCATGCGAAGTATCCTTTCCGCTTCGGGTGATGACCATACACTGAAGTCTTGGGTTCTTAAGTTCACGAGGAACTTGGGTTCTTGAGGGTCTTGAGTTCTTGAGGTTCTTGATGTCTTTCTTTAGCTTGCAATCTGTGTTAGAAAAGGATCTTCTCTTACCCGAGCTCCTCTCTTTTCCGTGGCCGCACCCCTTGGCGGCCTTGCGCTCACACCAAGGTTGCTTTTTCCCACCTCACGTCGATTGGCTGGCCGCTAAGTGCACGGTCTGCTCTCAATGAGTGAAAAGAGAAACAAGGGGAGGCTAGACAAGCCCTTCTTTCTTGGGTTTCTTGTCACTCTTCAAAACACGATTAGGAATCGACACGCCCAAGTGGACTTGGGTTACGTGCGACCGCAACAAGCAAAAAAAATTCTGTGGTTCTTTCCTTGAGTGATTCAGAACATTGCCAAAGCTCTGATACCAATTTAAGGTGCAGTGGAGGTGAATGTTGAACTTTGCTCAAGATGAGTGCTCCAAACTGTGCTCAAGGGTTCCTTTTATTTACGAAAGGGAGAGCCTTTCGTTCCTTTAGTGAGAGTGCAAATGATCACAAACAAAGTGGTAAACACTGTGAATGAAGGTGCCGAGATTGAGAGATAGAGAGAGAAGAATACGACACCAGAATGTTGTCAAACCCTCCTCCGAAGGCCCCACTCTCTATGGCGAGAGCGGTCGACTATTGATTGCACAAATCTCTACAATGCAATGGACTTGCCGACGATGTCGACGACAATGAGGACGACGACGAGACGGGTTGAAAACTGAAAATGCTAAGGGCTGAAATCTGCAAATCTTGTATCTGCTGACTTCTGACTCTACGGCGACGATGACAACAGGACGACGTTGCGCTGAAAACACAGTTGCTGAAATCTGCGAATAGTGGGCTGAACTTGCAAACACTGGCTGATCTGTTGCGGGAAGGTGAGATTTGCGAGGTTTGGGGGCTGTTCTGCGGTGTCTATATGCTGAAAACTGAAAATGCTGAAGCTAGGGCTGAGAGCTGGGATCTTCTAACGCCAGGGCTGATCTGCAACTGCAAAATGCCAAGGCTGAATCTTGTAGCAAAACGCTAGGCTTCATCTGATGAAGAAAACGCTAGTTGTCTTTCCGGGGAGTTTTGCTTAGAAGGTGCTCTGTTGGACACTTGGTCCTTGCTGCCTCTTCTGCCAGAAAGTGCTAGCGCTAGGTTTCTTATATATTATCTTGCCATAATTGCCCTACCTAGTTTCCCAACAAAATCACTTATTAATAATAAGTGAAAAATGGCTAAAATAGGGAAAATAGGTTTTGTGCATTGTAAAATGCTCCTGATGGAATCTGATGGTACTGCTGATGATCATGATGTTTGCAACCAGAGGATATGCATCTACTCTCAAGTGTCTGGACATGCACAGTAGGTTGTAATTATCTGTTTGAATCGTTTTTAGCAGAGCGAACACGTCTACGCGTGTCCCAAGGGCTCCCGTACGCAATGGGACAGTCGCTTGTGATTTGGACGAGTTTTCACGCGAGAAAACTCTCCAAATTCGCAATCTTTTGCGATGGAATTGTTCGTACCTGTGGGGGATTAGCAATTAGCTAATCCGGTTCTTGTTCAGAAGGCTCTTGCCTTGGCAAACGTGCATAAAACCCCTTGAACTGTACATAGTCTGTAACCGGCGTGTTCAATCCAAAAAGGGCGGTAGACTTTACTTCAAACCTTGATTTAGCTTTCATCCATTATTAGTCGTCTATTTTACCTGTACTTTCAAGACACAACAAAGGGGAGAGGGATACAGGTTGCTAGATTGCACCTGTATGAGTAGACCGACACCAGATTGGCCCCTAACTTAGGCGCCCCTTTCGGTATTTCTTTATTGTTCAAAAGAGGGAATAAATGCTGTGGATCCCTACAAGCTGCCCCGCACAAACTTGGCTGAATTTCAACTGTTCCGGCCTGATTTCGGCAGCATAACTGTACTAGGACCCTTCACAGTCAGTATTCCCACGCATTGACTGACCTTCCCGACGCATACGGGCACTTTACAAAACCTGGCGAGAATTTGCAGCACGCTGAATTCTCTGTTTTCGGCCCCGAAAATGCGCCAGATCACCTGTACAGCGGTCCCCTTGCGTCCCCGAACCTCCTGGGGGTATTAGGGTCCGTTTAGGGCCAAAACCCTAAACCTGCAAAAATACACAGCAGGCTGTAATTTACTGTTTTGGGCTCCGTTTCGCGTGCCGGTCGCATCCGTAGCAAGTCCTCGAGCTCCCGCACCTGTAGGGCTACTTGCCCTTTGAATCGGACGAGATTTCTGGCGTGAAACCTCTCCGAATTCACCTGTACCTGCGGGGGAATTAGCCGCTAGCTAATCCAGTACTTGTGCAAGAGGCTCTTGCCTCGGCAATCGTGCATGAACCCACACAACTGTACATTGGTCAAATGAAGAGCCCACTAGAGGGGCATAACATACTGCCAAAGGGGAGAGAGAGGGCAATGCGTAGCGTGCAGGGCATCACTCCTGGCACCGCACTGTGCATAAGAGGGAAAGCAAGCACTCCATAGCTCTTAACCTGTGACAAATCTGAAAATGAGGCTCTCCCCCTCCTAAATTCAGCGCCACTTCTTGTTGCATGAGGCAAGTGCACCAGAAGGTGCCACTTGGCACATTTATAAGCATTTTCCCGTTTCGGGGTTGCCGTCTAAAAATATCCCAACCGGTTGCCCAGTTGACTTCACGGCAGAGTAAGAAAGTGCTCCCCTTGTCATTCCGGAGGTAATGACGTCAACACATTTTCAGGTCCCAAAATAGCAGTTTCCTAAATTTTAGGAGATGCTGCCATTGTATCTTTCTAGGTCATCCGACCCTCTTTGTACACTGCGGCCACATCCAGAACTGAAATGTAGCCTTTGTAGCAAAGGATTCCACTTTGGCTAGTCAATGACCCCACTTGGCTAACCATAGTCCTTGTCCAACCTTAGTGCTCTCTTGCCCTCAGGCCTGGACTCCCTCTGGATAGTTCCACACTAGCTATGCAATGCAGGGCAGTTAGATTTCCCGAGGGGTGTTTCCAAAAAGTGAAAGTAAATAGATAATAAGAAAGAAATCAACAAAAAGGATAGATAGTAGTCACACGCCGGGTTGTCCACGTTCGACGTACGGGATGTTCCGTACCACTCGTACGTTCCGTACATGAGTCGTTTTTTTTGTTGTTGTTGTTGTTGTTGTTGCGGGGCGATTTTTGGTGTGGGAATGTTTTGCATCTCGACTGCATTTGAACAAGAGCCCAATGGCTGCATTGGCTCAAACCACCATGACCTATGTGCGACGAGGCTTGGGTAGCGGATCTACTATGGCCGCCACCACTTTGGAGATCATGATTCTTCTTTCTTCGGACATTGCCGTTTCCAATGTCCATGGACAGATCTTTCATGTTCTAACTTGTAAGACTTAAGTTACAAGTATTTAGTACTAAGCAGTGTTAGAAAAAAGCCGGGGTCTAGTGTATTTTAACCGGTTGAAATTATAAAATCCCGGTTAGATTTTGAGCTTGCCTCTAAGAAAACCGGCAAATTTACACGAGTTTTAGTGTAATTACCGGCAAAAGCTTCAAATTTTGACCTGAAAACTCAAATTTTCCCTTATTTTGATCGGCTAGGAAAAATGTTTGTTTCTTGCCCTGGTACTAAGTACTAAGGTCGATGTCATGACTCATATGATCTATCATGTGTAAGACGCATGATTTTTTTTTGCATCGTACGTTACGTCACCGTATGTATAATTTTTTTTAGTTCGATTAGTACCGCACGTCTTCGTACGTGTACCCGTCGTACGTGATCGTACGTGTCAACTATGGTCACACGCTGGTGACATACCCCCCTCTTGAAATCTCAAACGTCCTCGTTTGCATCTATGTCGTACATGCTTACTGTCAACACTGATGTATTCAACACCTGTCGACACATATACGACACATACATGCTCATTGTCAACCCTGGTGTATTCAACACCTCGTCGACTCATGTATTGCCTGCGTGTGAACCCTGTCCCAATGACATAGTGGTAGCTGCGCACTCTGCCATTGCTTTGAGTCACTAACTTTCCAATGACAAAATGGTAGCTGCACATTTTGCTACTGTCTTATAGTACACGTTGGATCCCGTAACACTTTCGAGCTTACCCAAATCGATAGTTTAAGAATGCAGTTACACATGTACTCTTTAATAGAAGCAATTACTGTATCCTTGACAAACTGACAAGAAATACTCACTTCTATAGCACTAACCAAACTTTTGGACATTCCATAAGAGCAATTGCCAAACTGACAATCTGTACAGCTCTAACATTCATGTAACAGGTATTTGATTTGAGCTCACTTTAGATACCATGTACATCATTTGTTTCAGAAGCCATTGTCTCACTGACAATCCATTTAGCTTTGAAACTCAAGGGGTCAAGGTAGGTTGCAAATCGAAGGCTTCCAAGTAAAGTGATAACACAGTTGGTGACTCTGCAAGTTCACCTTCTTCCATCCACTTAGCATCCATTGGTGGATAGTTTCTGAACTTTACCAAGTAACGCCTAGCAACCTTGCCTTTCACTTTCCTTTCTTTGTGTGCCAAAATTTGTTCAGGGACCAAGATCTCGTCAAGTTCCTCGACTTCCGGCTGATCTTCAGCTGGCATATCTTCTGGCACATCACCCACATAGGGTCTGAGAAGACTCACATGAAACGCATTGTGAATCTTCCAACTGTCAGGCAATTTCAGCCTATATGCAACATCACTGATTATGTCGCACACTTGAAAAGGCCCATAGTAACGCATGCTGAGCTTTGGAAACAGTCTTTCCTTGCCCTTCATCTTCTTTAACCTTGCCTTTTCAAAGCGTAAAAGCACCCAATCACCAAGTGAATATACCACTTCACGACGGTGACGATCAGCTGCTTTCTTTTGCTTTGCCTGAGTCCTTTCTAAGGCCACTTTGACCTTCTTGTACATTTCATCCATGTCCTGAACATACTTATGTGCTTCAAATATCTTGTCCTTTGTATGCAGTATGGGAGGAACTTTCTTGCCACCTTCAACTATCTCAAAAGGTGCCTTGCCAGTTGATGAATGCACTGTATTATTGTATGCATACTCCACCAATGGCAAATACTGCTCCCACTTTCCTTTATGCTCTGACACATAGCACTTCAGCAGATCTAGGACAGTAGAATTTGCCTCTTCTGACTGCCCATCTGTTTGAGGATGAAATGACGAAGAGAATTTGAGCGTGGTGCCCATATTCTCAAACAAGCCTCTCCAGAACAAACTTGTCATGCGTGGATCACGGTCGCTAACAATTGACTGTGGCATGCCATGATACTTGAAAATATTGCTCATAAACAAGGGTGCCATCTGATCTGGCTTTATCTTCTTCCTGACAGGAATAAAATGAGCTTGCAAATAATGGTCCAAATACCATCGTTTCCTGTCTGCGTTCTCGGAAGATCAAAGATAAAATCCATAGCAATACTTTCCCATGGTTTATCTGGAATAGGTAGTGGTTGCAATAACCCTGGTGCCTTTTGCCTGTCAAACTTGACCTTTTGGCATATTAGGCATTCTCACACAAAGGCATCCACATCTCTTCTCAATGTAGGCCAGTAGAAGAATGTCTCAACCGCTTTAACTGTAGCATCGATACCACGATGCCCTGCATACGGTGGGACATGACTCTCTTCCATAACTTTGCGTCACAATGGCTTTGTGACACACAATCTGCCATGCATCATCATGAACCCGTCTTTAAGAAGATAGTGTTCATGACGTTGTCCATCCATTAGTTGCTCGAAGACCCTTGCAAAATCTTCATCATTTGCATACTGTTCTCTCATATCATCAAGTTCATGATGATAAGGAATCGACACAGCTGAAATTTGTGGCTTCCTTGACAAGGCATCAGCCACAACGTTCTTCTTGCCTTCCACATGCACAATCTGAAAATGGAACATGGACAAAATATTTGCCCATCGCATATGCTTCTCAGATAACTTTGCCTGTGTCAAGAAGTACCGCAAGGTCTGATGGTCCGTTTGGACAACAAAGTCTGCACCTAGCAGGTAGTGTTTCCAACTTAAGAGCGCATGAATCACAGCCAGTAACACTTTCTCATAGACCTGCATGGTCATCTCTGGCCCTTGTAAAATTCTGCTCTCATAGGCTACTACCTTGCCATCTTGCATTAGCACTGCACCAATGCTACTACCACAGGCGTCACACTGGACCACAAATGACTTCCTAAGATCTGGCAACACAATGACTGGATCCGAAGTCATCTTTTCCTTTAAGAGATTAAAAGCTGAAATCTCTTTCTGTGTCCACCTAAAGGTGACTGCCTTCTTTTGAAGAGCATGTAAAGGTGAAGCAATCTCAGCGAAATTTCGGATAAACCTTCTGTAATAGGAGCATAGTCCCAAAAAGCTTCGGACATCATGCACCGTCTTCAAATTTGGCCATGACTTGATCGCTTCAACTTTTGCAGGATCCATTCTGACACCATCCTTTGAGACAATGTGTCCCAGAAAGTGAATCTCTTCCAGAAAAAACTCACTTTTCTTTGCATTGATGAGCAACCTATGACTGCGTAGCTCTTTGAACACAATGGCCAAGTGATGCCTATGCTCCTCTTCATTCTTTGAGTAGACTATCATGTCATCAAAGAATGTACCAACAAACTGCTGGTGTGGACGGAAAATTCTGTCCATCATCCTATTGAACGTAGCAGGAGCATTTGTGAGACCAAAGGGCATCACTAAAAATTCGCAAAGGCCAAACGTCGTTCTAAAAGCAGTCTTGTGCACATCCTCTGATCTAATGCGGATCTGATGGTACCCACTCTTTAGATCTATCCTGCTAAACATAGCTGCTCCTTCTAATTTGTCCATAATATCATCAATTCTAGGTATAGGAAACCTATTCTTGATGGTATTCTTGTTCAGTGCACGGTCTCTCTGGCGGTAATTGAGACGGTAATGAATCGGAAAAACAGTCACTATACTGTTGTAAAAACATTGACCTTTCTTTATCTAACATAGATAAATTTGATTCATCACAATCTGACACTTCACGTGCAAAAACCAAGTACGTAGAAAGATGCTTTTTCATTACAGAAGTAATAGCAGAAGCTGATACAGTAGGAATAGACTCCCCTTTAAGCTTTACATCCAGAATGTGAGTCTTTCCCCTGCTCTGTACAGTGATCTTTTTGTTGTAGGCATCCATGATTCCCTGTACACGAAACAACCAAGGAATACCTAACAACACATCACATCCGTCCAGTGGCATGATGTAAAATTCTTCAGTATCTACATAGGACTGGATATGTAGACGCAACTTTCCAATGATGGGTGTCACAGCCTCTGTATGGCCAGGACATGCCAAACCTGCCTCTGCTGTATACCCCATCTCTTCAGGTCTGATTCCCAACTTTGAAGCCAATTCTGGGGAAATGAAGTTGGCTTTGGCACCTGGATCAAAGAAGATAAGCACTGTTTGATCCCTGACCTTTCCCCATGCTCTGCAAAGCTCACTTGCATCTGAATTTGGCTTGTCGCCCACCATATCTGGCACTAGACCAGCCATGGGCTTCTTTCCTTTCTTGTCTTCCTTGTCATCAGAATCAGCTGGCCTTTTCTTTGTAGGACAATTTTAAGCAATGTGGCCAGGCTGCTCACATATAAAGCATTTGTTCTCTGTCCTCACGACCTTCTTTTGCTCTTCTGACTTGCGAGGAAAACGTCTTTTCCATTTCTTTGCTGGTCCTTTTTCTGATTCAGCCGTAGCTTTATCTTTCCCTGCGTTGGCTAACTCCTGAGTCCCTTTAGGAGCCTCATTGGGAACGTGCTTCTTGGCTGAATTTTTCTTGCTTGATCCTGCCTTGACGCCAGTGTTAAATTCACAATCTTCTCCCTTGAGCAAACCATTGCCAGTGTTTGCTACCTCGATGAGCTGCGTCAAAGTAGTGACTTTTGTCTTCGTGCAGTATTTCTCAATCCTTTGGGTAGGCCATAACAGTATTTTTCAATCTGTTCTGTCAATGGCACAAACCTATAGGAAGTTACTGGAAGTAGAGCTTTCCAAAACTTCCGATTGTAATCATCCAGATTTCTGCAAGTGGCAGCATTTAGCTGGTGCCATTCTGTCATGACATCTGCTTCAAAGTCATCAGATAACCATGCTGCTGCAAAAATCTGCTTGAAGTAAATCCATGTGGACGGAGCTTGCCCTTGAAGCAATAAAGTTGTCCACCATTGTCCCGCATTCCCTGTCAAGAAAGTGGTTGCCTTGCGGACCTTTGAAGCCTCTGTAAAGTTTCCCCCTGCATAGGCCTTGTCAAACTGCTGGAGGAATGAGAGAGCCTTCTTCTTGTCATCAAACCCTGTAAAGGTCGTGAATGACACAACTTTGTCACCTTCTTTGTACGGAGTTGGCCTCTCCAGCAGCGTTAAATTGTCATATGGAAGTGACTGAAACATGGGAACACTATTAGGGTTCATCTGTGTTCCTTGGCCGCTATTAACTTGACCTGAAAATGCCATATTTGGCTGCTGATTTGTAATTCCAGCCATACCAAAATTTGCCTGTGGCATCCCAAATTGGCCCTGAGTGCTCTGAAACCCTGGTAGCATGCCCGTGACACCATACATGGGGTTAGGCATCATCGTTTGAGCACCCCCAAACACTGTTCCTGGCGTGTAAAACTGATTTCCAGGTGCATGACCAGCCATGCTTTGGAATACCGATCCACCTCCAAAATAGCCAGGGTGTACTGAAGGTGGTGGGAAGACCTGTTGCATAGCCTGTAGGTTGCTTCCCTGCCCATTAGAACCAGCTATAGGCTGATGAAAGGTGGCGGGCTGAACTGGTACAGCCTGAAAGACTGGCATCTCAGCCACATGTTCTTGCACCTTAGGCACAGGTTGTGGAGACTGCATGTTCTCCGTCAAGTGTACAGGTGTTTCCATTGATTGTGCGGTATGAATCACCTGTGCTCGAGCCTTAACAGGCTTTTGAATATGATCCAGTGACCCAACTTGCTGAGACGGAACAGGAGGTTGCAGAAAGGCTAAAGACCTCGGGTTCTGCATTACTTGTGTGAACATAGCCACAGCAGTAGCCAACTGGGTCCTGAATATATCGTCATCAGTCTGTGGTGGTCTTGAGGACTCACCCACTTCATGTGTCTGTTGACCCTGTGAAGAGGAAACCTCTTCAGTCACATCATCTGGTCTGTCAGCCATAATTGCAATTCCCTGTGTTTGGTCTATGATCCCCTATGTCTTCAAGCCCAAAACTGACCAAGGCTCACTTCTATGGGAAAAAGTGATTTAATCCCGTCGATGGAACCATGTAACCGGCGTGTTCAATCCAAAAAGGGCGGTAGACTTTACTTCAAACCTTGATTTAGCTTTCATCCATTATTAGTCGTCTATTTTACCTGTACTTTCAAGACACAACAAAGGGGAGAGGGATACAGGTTGCTAGATTGCACCTGTATGAGTAGACCGACACCAGATTGGCCCCTAACTTTATTTCTTTATTGTTCAAAAGAGGGAATAAATGCTGTGGATCCCTACAAGCTGCCCCGCACAAACTTGGCTGAATTTCAACTGTTCCGGCCTGATTTCGGCAGCATAACTGTACTAGGACCCTTCACAGTCAGTATTCCCACGCATTGACTGACCTTCCCGACGCATACGGGCACTTTACAAAACCTGGCGAGAATTTGCAGCACGCTGAATTCTCTGTTTTCGGCCCCGAAAATGCGCCAGATCACCTGTACAGCGGTCCCCTTGCGTCCCCGAACCTCCTGGGGGTATTAGGGTCCGTTTAGGGCCAAAACCCTAAACCTGCAAAAATACACAGCAGGCTGTAATTTACTGTTTTGGGCTCCGTTTCGCGTGCCGGTCGCATCCGTAGCAAGTCCTCGAGCTCCCGCACCTGTAGGGCTACTTGCCCTTTGAATCGGACGAGATTTCTGGCGTGAAACCTCTCCGAATTCACCTGTACCTGCGGGGGAATTAGCCGCTAGCTAATCCAGTACTTGTGCAAGAGGCTCTTGCCTCGGCAATCGTGCATGAACCCACACAACTGTACATTGGTCAAATGAAGAGCCCACTAGAGGGGCATAACATACTGCCAAAGGGGAGAGAGAGGGCAATGCGTAGCGTGCAGGGCATCACTCCTGGCACCGCACTGTGCATAAGAGGGAAAGCAAGCACTCCATAGCTCTTAACCTGTGACAAATCTGAAAATGAGGCTCTCCCCCTCCTAAATTCAGCGCCACTTCTTGTTGCATGAGGCAAGTGCACCAGAAGGTGCCACTTGGCACATTTATAAGCATTTTCCCGTTTCGGGGTTGCTGTCTAAAAATATCCCAACCGGTTGCCCAATTGACTTCACGGCAGAGTAAGAAAGTGTTCCCCTTGTCATTCCGGAGGTAATGACGTCAACACATTTTCAGGTCCCAAAATAGCAGTTCCCTAAATTTTAGGAGATGCTGCCATTGTATCTTTCTAGGTCCTCCGACCCTCTTTGTACACTGCGGCCACATCCAGAACTGAAATGTAGCCTTTGTAGCAAAGGATTCCACTTTGGCTAGTCAATGACCCCACTTGGCTAACCATAGTCCTTGTCCAACCTTAGTGCTCTCTTGCCCTCAGGCCTGGACTCCCTCTGGATAGTTCCACACTAGCTATGCAATGCAGGGCAGTTAGATTTCCCGAGGGGTGTTTCCAAAAAGTGAAAGTAAATAGATAATAAGAAAGAAATCAACAAAAAGGATAGATAGTAGTCACACGCTGGTGACATAGTCAACTGAGAAGCCCAACTAGTGGGGCATTACCATATGTGCAAAGGGGAGAGGGAGATGCACGAGAGCAAATTATCGTGCTACATGAGGCAAAGGAGAAGGCAAGCTTTCCATTAAAGCTGTGAACGTGCACCCACTATTCACACACACACATTGTAGGTCACTTAAGTTCAAAAATTAGCCTCCACTCTCATTTGGGCGGCCACTCTTGCTGAGGTGTCCTTCAGGTTTCTCTCCAACTGCCAAGTGTCCAGTTTGCCCCTTTGGTTTAATTCCCTAGTTCCTACGAACTTATAAAGTTGTAAGTGACTTGCCGAGTGGCCCAAATTCCCTTATGACGCACATAGGCTTCTATACCATCAGGATTTAGTGCTAACTGGCCCGTCCAGTCTGAGACTGATCGACCTAGATTCCCGATGTGAGAAACCGGTTCGACGCAGCTGTTTCACACTGGCCATGCAATGTCCACTTGCACCTTTTCAAGGGTTCTGGGGAAAACAAGTAAAAATAAAATAAATAAGAATATGTAATACATATTTAAAGAAGGCAATAGGAGAAATACACCTCTTGATGACACAAGGCCATTGTGATCATATGCCCTCCTAGTCTTCATCCTGTCAATGACCTTCTTTACCATCTCAGTGATAAAGAAGGTACTCGTAGATGGGCAGGATATGGAAGGGGTGTCTGTCCAGGGACCGTATATAAGGAAGTTGCATGGATCTAGACGCGAAAATTTTCTTGCTTTTATAGCACACTAGAAACCACTCTCGTACAAGATTATTGATATAGCAAACTGTTTTGCTATGAGAGCAAACTCCATGAACATTCGTATTATTTTTGTACCAGTATACAAACTCTCTGGTAAGAAGTCTTGCATATCTAATCAAGTCTGGTTTTTTCCATATGGCATCACATGGCTAGACTTAGACTAGCCGCAATTCAGAAAAGCTCGCTGTCCTTTGCCCAGCAATATGTTCACATGACATTTGATGACACCATGGAGGGACACAAACTGCCTAGAAACTTTATTTTTGCTTATTACTAAGCTCTCTGCAAATTTCATCGTTCAGTTCGTCTTTTTTTGCTTTGTTAAACTTATTTACAAAACACTGGCTTTATTTCCTATTGCCCCAAGATTTACACCCTTTTGAGCTCAAATTGTGAATTGTTTAGGCTTGAACATAGGGATTTATTGTGCTTACAAATTTTGTTTTTGCTCTGAGTCCTCTTGGAGCTTGTAATGATGAATTTGGAGCTAGTAATCTAGCATGGATATCCTTCGTCATATATGCCAATGACTGGCACCATCACTTTCTACTATATTACGACAAGTTTCTACTACCCAAGACTTGGAAACAATAAAAGCTTAGCTTTTTGTTGTGAGTTTTTGCTTCTGGAAACAGTACGACTTACTGCTGTATTTTTCTTATGTCAAAACAGTGCTTAATGTAGCCTCATGCGAGGAATGCCACACCGTGTACAGTGCCTAGTCTGTCGTTGTGTGCTGTCTGCTCACAACAGCAGACAGTTCTGTGTGGAGCTGGATGTTGAATATGCATACTGCAAGAGGTGCTATCGTGAAGGAGTTGTGGAGCTGGAGGCCACCATAGCTAGTTACAGAACGGGTGTACGAAAGCATAAGGAAGAGTGGGACAAGCGGTGGCTAAGCGATCATTTGAGACGAGTGGAGTTCCTGGCTAGTGGTTGGAGTAATTCGGGGCATAAGCTCAAGGTGGATTCAACACAAAGTCATGAGCTCCAGAACTTGAGTGGGCAAGGTTTGCTGTTCGCTGATGTACTACTATGTCCGGTGGATGGACCCCCAGTCCCTGCACACAAAGCTGTTCTGGTAGGTTGTCAAAGAAAGGTGAAAGTATGCGCATCTCATTGCGTTTTTTTGTTTGGCTTTATGGAACCTAGTGAACCTCCAAATGCAGGCTGGGAGGTCATCGGTGTTTAGGGCCATGTTCTGTAGTTGCCCAATGAAAGAAGCCAAGAGTGGTGTGGTGATGATGGACGACTTGAATGCGGAGGCTCTCACAGCCTTTGTGGGCTTTTTGTACACCGCAGTTGTAGTACCTGAGGTGATGCAAAAGCATTCTGTAGCACTTTTGAGTGCTGCAGAGAAATATGATATTGCATTGCTGCGGATAGTATGTGAGGATGCCATTGCGAAGAACATTGGTGCCCATAATGCCATTAGCATTCTGGAGCTGGCAAGGAAATTTGGCTCACAGGTTTTGCATGCTGCGGTGCTGGATTTTGTGTCCCAAGATATAGAACACCTGTTTCTTCTTGAAGAGTACCAGATTTATGCCAAAAAGGACCCTAGTCTTCTACTTGAACTGTATGAACGCCTGATTGAAAGGAATCGCTTACCAATGGTTGCATATAAGGTTGGCTGCAAGAAGAGGATCAGATCTTTTAGTTTTTTAGCAGGTATGGCTTACTTTCTCTTGAAGTATACTAATATCACTAGACATGTGTTAATTTTTACACAGAGAGATAGAGGATGGTTGCTAGCTCATATGAGACTTTTAGTCCAAGGCATGCTGTACCCACAACTTTTTACTTTGACAGGCTAGTGTCGGCAAGTCGACAGGGGGAAAGAGCCTACAGCCGCTGGCAAGCCGGTGGGGGCAGGAAGCAAGTTTCCCCTCGGGGGAGTAAAAAGTCTTTCCATGCCATGTCATTTATTGCATGTCCCCTTGTTAATCACGCCAACCCAAGAATCACCTCAAGGGCACAGACCCTAAGGTAAAATTACATCAAAATAATACAACAGAAAATCAACCATAAATGGTATCACCGAAGGATAAGAGTCCTAGGGCAATTTAAAATACAAGATTGCCTCAAATCAAGGCTAGGAATGGGGATTAAGCTTAGATAACCTCATAGGCTTAGAAGCCTTCTCCTCAATGGACTTCTTAGCAATTTCTGCCAAAGAAGGGAAATGTTGCCCGGGAGCTGAATTTATGCCTTCACAACTCCAATGTGCAATTTAAGCTATGGTTTACTATTATTTTCAAAGGAGAGTTGAAAATAATAGTAAACACACAAGAAGTGGCTCGAGAAATACCTGACATGGTTGCACATGCAAATAGAGCACAAGCAGCAAGGGCATCTCTAGAGTGTACAAGAATAAGTCAAATAGAGTGTTGGGAAAGGGTCTATTAGACCTTTTGGGGTGTGATGCTGATTTATTGTATTGATCTCTGATTGTTGTAGACGAGAAAGACTGAAGGTGATTGGAATGCAAAGAAGAGAGGAGAAAGACCGAAGGTGATTGGAACGCGAAGAAGTTGTTGGATTTCATAGATAGTCAAAATGGCGCAGTAGATGTAGAGGTGCAGGGATGATGGCTTATCGAAATTAAATTGGTATTGGCAGCACATGAGGCTCAGCTGCTGAGACTTGAGACTAAGGTTGTATTTCGTCTCTTTGAAAGGAGATAAGTTAAGTTTTGATCTCTGGTTTGGAAATGTAATTCTTTGTCTCACCATCATAATTACAATCTCTTCGAGCTTTTTGAATATTTCTTTCACTTTCTAGGCATCTTAAGGGTAAAATGGGCTGAGAAATTTGTAAAAACTCGTAAGTATTGCAGCTTAGGCAGAACAGCACATTGCTGAGCCTTAAACTATTTGTATTGGAAGGCTTCAATGCTGTCTATGTTTGGATAGCACGGAGATTTAAACGAATTTTGCACGCATGTTTTGATGAGATCTGCCTTTCTATTATGTATTTTGTGAAGCTAACAAGAGGCTTTCTAAGTCTTGGTTATAATAATGTAGTCAGGTTATATTCACAAATCCAATTTTTAAAATGTCAGAGGAAACTTGGTTTTGGTCTTTTATTTAAGTTGAAGTTAACGATCCAAGGTCAATCGAAAGGTTTAGTTTTGGGCTCCAATCTACCAGAAACATTTGAAATCTTGATCTGGCAATTTAATCAGAACAATAAGACTCTTCCATGCTTGTAAATGAAGTTGTAGATGCCCCCTTGCAAAGTAATTAGCTATGACTTAGTTCTACTAACAAAAGGTTTCTAAAGTTATCTTTACTGTCTTAGTGTTCGCAACTTTTGAATCTAGAATAAAACCCTTTACTATATTAATGTATATCACCTTCAATATTACTTCAATATTCTTTAATCTATGTACATGTATGTGACAAGAAGTTTTGGACAAATTCTCACAATAATTCCCACCTTGTGACTTACCTCAACATCATGAGCTTCTGTGAGGGAGGCAGGTGGGGGGCCGGCGGTCCCTTGCCCCCAATCGTACCTAGCTAGGTATGTGGTGCCTCTCGAGCATAAGCTCATGATGTTATTCATTGTATGAAAAACATTGGAAAAGACTCCGTTTTCCTACATGAGAAAATTTCTAAATCTTCTTGTGTATGTGGCATGGACCCACATGGTGCATCTTAAAATTAAATAAAGGACATGTTTAACTTGAATGCATGAAACTTGTGAGTTTCACCGAAGTGGAGCAATGTGATTTAATATTCTCTTAGATTGACTTTTTGTCAAGCATAATTGTGAACGATAAAGCATTAGCATCGACCTTTTCGACGTCGACAATAAGGCCTTGGGAAAGCATGTCACTTTTGGGAGCAATTGTGGATGATTGCATAAAGCTTGTCAATTAGTTCCACATGGCCAATGAAGGATGACATCGCTTTTTTCTTCCTTTTTCTTGGAAGAGGCACATTAACTAAGCATGGTCTTCTACATACATATATGTAGATCCTGTTGAGAGATAGTGAGAGATAGTGGCCATTTGTTTTCCTATTTCTACAAGTATGGACATTAGTGGTGGGTCACCAACTCTCTTTCTCATCCTCTTATCACAAGAAGATTTAAAAATTTTCTCATGTAAGAAAACGGAGTCTTTTCCAGTGTTTTTCATACAATGAATAACATCATGAGCTTTTGTTCGAGAGGCACCACATACCTAACTAGGTACAATTGGGGGGGGGCGACCATCGGATCCCCCACCGGGCCAGCTGTCCCCTGCCCCCAATCGTACCTAGCTAGGTATGCAGTGCCTCCCTCACAGAAGCTCATGATGTTGAGGTAAGTCATAGTGTGGGAATTATTGTGAGAATTTGTCTAAAACTTCTTGTGTATGTAGGCAATTGTGACTTTCTACCTTCTTCCCTCGGCTTCATTATTTCTTTCTAAGCCTAGGGTATGTTTTTTTTGGTTCAATTGTATATTATGTTATGCACTAAGTTCAAAAGAGCTTTTATTCAAAATATGTTCCATTTATGTGTAAAGTGTTATTTAAACAAATAAATTTATTTAGATGCACCAATCTAGCTCAAATTTCTTACACAATGAAGCAATATCCATTGACCTAGATGTATATGGGACAAGAAATTGAGTTCTCTCTCTATGCAAGGTAACTTCCTATCTATTTGGGCGAGGCTCTTCTATCTCTGTCACTATGCTAGCAATTGAGAAGATGCTAAGCCCCCAAAATTATTCTCATATGTGTGAGTGTGTGCTTTTAATGGTATCCCAATGACACTCCTACCACTGGGGAAACCATGAAGCCTATGGATTGGGGTAGACTTGTGTGCCTTCAGTGTAGGAGAAAACAAACATTATATATATTCAAGGTTGCAATTATGGTATGCCCTTTCGAGGGACAAATAGTGCCTTGTTGTGAAGGATGTTACCAATTTTATTATGTTGTAAAATTCCTTGCATGAGTGAGACATAGATAATTTGTTGCATCAAGGATACAATGAAGAGGCATGACAAGGGCCAATAATCCTCCTCCCTTTTTCAACCGCATGGAATCCATGATGCGGATGATGGTGAATCTTATGATGCTTCAAGATGAAGCCCGGAACCGATGTTTGGCTCGAGTGAAGAAGAGGCATGTCATCAAGAGTGGCAAGAGGGAGTGGAGGCTAGATGCTTGTGGAGCCATGCTATCAACAATCTCATGTAACTATTGCGATTTGATCTCTTTTCCTAAGCGAGGTTGTTACAACTCTAGAATAGACGTAGATACTTTCATGCTCCTTCAAAATAACACATATATTTTATCTATGTTTTTTTATTGAGTCTTCTCATGCATGATAGACACGTTTTACACCACACTCCCACTTTACATTTTAACCCATGACTTTGCAGACATACATTCTTCATGTTAATTACATTATGTTGTGCTAATGCTTTTCTCTTTTGCTTCGTAGTCCATCTTAACTTTTATGTCACACATCAATTGAGGTAAGTAGGTTTGTTTTTTTTTATGAATTAAAGAACGGGCATGTTGTTGAAAGGATGATTATGGGGTTGATGTAAAGGACAATGTGATTGCAGCAAATGTGGATACGCAGTCTTAGGTTTTGACTGCAAGGGTCACCTAGTACAAGTCATGCTCAGAACATGGAATGGAAAGTTATGTGAAAGAGTAAGTCCAAAAAATTCATCAAATGTATCAACAAAGCGTAAGGAAAAGGTCGATGAACCCCCAAGGATTCCACAGTTGAGTGCAAGTCATGATGATGGTGATTCAAGTGTTTCAAAGCGAAGTCTTGATGAGGAGCTTGGTATAGGGCCCTTCATGAAGACTTGTTGGGGTAAAGGTAGTGTGCCTCTTACTGTCAAACATGCCAGAGGCATTCGACCGTCCATCAGTTGTACACACCTTATTATTTACTACATAGAAGAATAAGGGGCTCTCTCACACATATTGTGGTGAGTTGCTCCACCCACATGTTGTGTTTTCTCTCTCTTCTTCTTCCTCTCCACACATGCACCACACACTCACAATTGGTATCAGAGCCGGAGAGTGAAGGCCTTGCATCATTGCAGCATCATGACGAAGAATGCGGTGAGCCTACAAAATTTCCAGTATTGTTTTGCAAAAGAAGAAGAAGAAGAAGAAAAAGAAGAAGAAGAAAAAGAAGAAGAAGAAAAAGAAGAAGAAGAGGATTTTAATGTTGTAGGAAACTATCCCAAGACCTCAAAGATTCCCAAGGAAAAAGGGTGTTTTCAACTTGCTTCCTATTGGCCTTACCGAAAACGCTGTGCTCTATAACTTTTCAGTTGAAAGGTTTTTCAAATTTAGCACTGATTTTGCTGTATATTTTGCAGACTGCCTGCAAGTCAAGGATAGACAACTGCAGATTTTACAGATCTGTTTTGACGTGTAAAAACGACCCGTTTCATGCCATTCTCATAATTTTTGACTCTTTTTTTGAGATCTACAACTTGCAAAAGAAAATTATGTAAATTTTGAATGGTTTGAGAGATATCGACTGACTGACTGCAAGATATTCTGAAAGTTGCAGATTATGTATGCCTATTGTGGTGATTTAGAGTGCCTTTGGAGATGATTTGCTACATCCAAAGAGGTCAGATTGAGCTTGGTTGTTAACTTGTTTAGTACATTCCTAGCTTTCTCTAAGTGAAGAGAGTGTGGGCTGAAAATTTCAAAGAAAAAAAGTGCATAAGCTGAGAACATTTGAAGGATGCATACACTCTTGTGGACTCTCAAGATTCGAGAGCGGATTCATTACAAGTTGCTCAGATTGCAATAATATGTGAATTTTGGGCATGATTTTCTCATGGTCTTGAGCATGTCTATGGCATGCATGGTTATTATGGACAGATAGATGGAATACTGCCAGCACTCTGTCGAATTTTTTCCACGATTTTGTGCGTTCATGCGCATGGTTTGCAATTGTGCTTTGATTGCATTTTGCTTTGCCATACTATTGTGGCATTGCATTATGAGACTGTTGCTACAGGTAGATTCATGGCATGCATTATTTTTTATTGGTGAACATTCGGATCGTGAATCTACTGCATATAATCTACAGGTAGTCATTGGTTAGAGGTTCCATGTACTTTTGGCACTTGAGACTTGCATCAATGTGATGATTGTAGAGCATAGTGTGGCTACACTACTGCGAGAGACTTTATGCGTTGATGCGCTTGAGCACTCCCAGTGTTGGTGAGCTCTTTGAGAGCGTTTTCTCCCCGCAAGGACACCTTTTCGTTCCAGGTTTTGTGCACTTCTCTTCTACATTATTATATGCACATTGCCCTTGTATATGCTATAGAGCCATAGCTTCACTTATGGAAGTTGATATGTGTGACAGTTTTGAGTCCACGACAATGACTCATTTGAAACGACGGTCTCGTTTATGGTCACACAAGGCACATTAGATGTCTTAGTTTTAGACGCATGAGACAATGATACAGATGTATGCATGATGTAAAGATGGTTTTGACGACATAGACTAGAGAGGTGGCTTTGTATGCTAGTGACGATGATGTCATGTTTACCTCTAGTGATCCTCTTGATTTTATATGATATATCTGATAGAGATGCCACTTTCTCTTAATGGCTGCTAGATGAGTATGTAGCATTCCACGTCACATCATAGCATGATGCATCATGGAGAAGTGCAGGTTCTTACATGATACCTTCAAGGTATGCATGTTGATTCTAGCAGGGACATATGCTTCCACACACCGCTAGAGCGTATTTGGTGGCATGCATCGACTTCAAGAGAGCCAGTGGGCATAGGTTGAGATGGGATGCCAGTGACGGTGATGTCATGATTGCCTTGAGAGTACCTCTTGCAGATTTATCTATGGATAGCACACTTTCTCCATAGTGGTTACTAGATAGCGATGTTGCTCACGAGACAAAGCATTTAGCTGTGCAGGACATGCCAATGGGCTCTGTAGAGACATAGGTAGAGCAGCATTGCTCTAGTGAGACACAACAGGTGTTGTCAGAGTTTGTGCAGACAGAGGTTGAGCAGGTCTGCTCCCTAGCGACACAGACAGAGCTGACAAACATGGAGTTCTTTGATATGATCATGTTAGAGGATGATGAGTTGGTGCCATCACACACAGTTTTGCCTATGGGTGAGAAGGATGTAGGTTTCCTAGTGTCGACGTTGACACATCCATACGCAATGGGTAGTCTTGATGATGCAGTGATTGCATATAGCACAGGAGGAGAGGCGAGTGCAGCCAGGTTTGTGTAGATTTTTTCAGCGTTCGGGCGTCACATGTTCGACTTGTTAGTGTTGAGGCCATATCTAACAGCTGCAATGGGAGCATTTGCAACAGGGGTTGTCGGTCGTGCGATGGCTGACACTAGCATGATGCATAGTGGAGTTTTATAGACCATACAAAGTAGTCTATAAGATTTACATGAAGGCTCTAGTGTGGGTACGCACACTTGCCTACCACCAGAGCCAATATGATTGCATGTAGATCGACAAAGTGAGCCAATGGGCGTAGGTTGAGAGAGTCTCTCACCTAGTTTCTTGTACACACTAGTAGTTTAGCTAGTAGGTGTCACTTATCGGTGCATCACCTTTAAGTGGGAGATTGTTAGCGTAAAGGTGCTCCACCTTTTGCTCGGCCTGGACGTCTAGTGTCCGCCGGCCACCCGCTCACATTTGTACATACCCTTATTCTTCATATACATGAGAATAAGGAGCTCCTCACAATCACCTCCAAAGGTTGCTCCACCCACACATGGTCTCGTGCTTCTCCCCTTCCCCGCACGCATTGCACCACGCACGCACGCATGCATCTACACGCACGCACGCATGCATCTTCACACACGTGCACTCACAAGGTGGAGCAACTCACCACCATATGTGTGAGAGTCCCTTTTTCTTCTCTCTAGTAAAGAAGAAGGTGTGTACAAGTTATGGGTGGTCGGATGCCTTTGGCATGTTCAATCGGGTTAAGAGGTACACCGCCTTCACCCTAACAATCTCCTAACTAACAATCTCCCATCAAAAGACAAATGTGCCGATAAATGGTACTACTATAGGACCTAGTAGTATGTACAGTAGGTATAAAACAACACATCAGCCCCATGCAGACATTGCCTAGAAGTTGACAAGTCCAATACCATTACCACTTACCATTGCCGTTTTTCTTGCGCTTCTTTGACACCTTCACCATGTCACTCAGAAAGATGGGAGAATTTGGATTCTCATCACCAGCTACCATGCACTACATTGCATCCACTCCTCTTGTGCTATTGCCTCCGCATCGTCAATCATTGCATCTTCCTTTGGAATGCTTTCGCTTGGTTGTGGCTCAACTACTGCTGTCCTTACAAGGGGGTCTACCTTCACAGCTGGAGTGCCCTCACTGGAGTCCACACTATGGGCTTCAGGAGTAGCTTGTAGCACAACCTTTGGCACGTCATCCTGTATTGGCGCCACACAAGGAATATGGCCAAAACCTGCAACAAGCACATCAGTGAAGTTCAGGCTTGTGCAATTAGCTGATACTTGAAGGCAACCTGAACAGTTCTTGGTTTAATATGAGATTGGGAGCAATGGAAACCAACCTGTATGCAGGAGCATTGATTTAAGTGAATCTAGAATACTACTCTTGCAAGAGGCATCCGCACATACCGTCTCTGATCCAAGCCAGGCAGCAAAACACAGAGCATGGTATGCATGACCACATGCTAGCGTGTATACACAAACCACATGGGAAGCCATAAATGCAAGACCACATGCGGCACATAGTCCTGGAACAGAGACTGTAGCCTACAAGTGGCTCAAGTGCTGGCCAGCTGTCGAAAGCAGTAACATTGTGTCACTAGCCTTCACCTGCTCCAACATGCTCTCACAAAAGTTGATCTGCTACACACACGTACTCGCTGATGCTTTCAAGTCAGTCACTTCTTTCTGCATGACAAATGAAGAACAAAATGCCGACAGGGATTAGATCTGAGAAGCATCATTATAGCCCAAAGTACCATGACAAGTACCTTTAACAAAAAAAACTACCATTAAAACGTACCTTGGACACTCCAAAAAACCACCAAGGCAATGAAAAATACCATGGTAGGTAGAAAAGTACCTTGGACACTACCATCATAACAGAAAACTACCATTCCATTAAAAATATCAAGGCAAAAGCTATTACCATAACAAGAAAGACTGCTATGATAAAAAAGCCACCATGACCAAAAACAAAGTACAATGACAGGTACCTTGGACACTACACACTAATCAGCAATGACCCTACAACCACCTTGGTAGAAAAAACTACCTTCACAAGTAGCTTGGGCACAACCACCATAGCAAACAAACTTCCTTAAAGAAACAATCAACCATAGCACAAAAAACCATGAAAAAGTACCTTGGGCACTGCCACCATCATAGAGATGGCTTTCCAAAAAACCTCTAAGGTAATGACATATACCATGGAAAGTAGAAAAGTACCTTGGGCACTACAACCATAGCAAAAGAAAAGTACCATAGCAGGAAATACTGCCATGAACAAAACACCACCATGATCAAAAGAAGTACAATGATAGGCATTTTGGCCATTACATGATATGTGGAAAAATAGCCATGACCCCTGCACCTATCATGGTAGAAAAAACTATCAGACAAGTACCACAATAATAGACAAACTTCCATGGAAAAAACAAACACCCATAGCAAAGAAAACCACCATGAAAAAGTATTTGGTCAATGTCACCGTAACAAAAAGAGATCCATGTTAAAAGAAAGTACCATGCCAATTACCTTGGGCACTATTACCATGATATAACCCCAGAATAGAAAAAACTACCTTGTCAGGTAGGTTGGGCACTTAGCACTATAACAGAAATAACTGGCATGACAGAAACAACCACCTAAATAGAAGAGAGTACCATGTCAAGTACCTAGGGCATTACCACATAAACAAAAATAACTAGCATGACAAAAACAACCACCTAAATAGAAGAGAGTACCATCTCAAGTACCTAGGGCATTACCACATAAATAAAAATCCCACCTTGACTTGGTCGACACATACCTGGAGACGATCCACCTCATCTCTTATGTTCGAGCTACTTGCATCGGCCCCAAGAGTTGTGAGTGCACTAGTTAGAGCAGCCATCTTGCCTTCAATCACCAAAAAATCAGGGTCAGTATTGATAGCTCCCTTCATGCTAGATCGCAATATCTGGAGCTCCTGTAATTGCCCCTAAAGCACTGCCGTCGCTGAAGATGTCCCTTGTATCTTCCACATATTTTGGTTCCTGTCTTGTAGCTCTACTCTCACATTATCCAATGTTGTGTTCAAAACCTTTAATGCATCCCTTTTTGCATCTAGAATCTGCTCCACCTGTGCTTCTACTTACTGGCTTATGAAGGAGGCACTAACTAGAGAAGTGCTGCCAGAACAGAGAGCATTTTGCCCACTTTTCTGACTTGCCCCGACATTGTCAAGACTAAGGGGCTGAAGTGATGTCCCCTTATTATTCTCCAGCCAAATATTTACTTTCTTGTCAATGCCACCCAGAAGCTTCTTGCAATGGTCCAAAACCTATTCACCAAAAGCAGCCCATGCAACCTTTCGACCTGTAGGATCTTGCCGAACAGCTGGGCATTGCTCGTACACAAACAACATTGCAAACTTGTGTGTGACCTCTTTGTTGGCTGGCATGATTTGGTAGACTTTGTGAAACAGTAACCTGCATTCGTCTACAAACTCAGGTCGCATCATATGAAGAAAGATTTAGAGCCCTTCTCCCTTTTCTTCATGAAGACCGACAACCAATCCTGATCTGTGACATCAGCCTCATCGAGGTGTTGGTAGAGATTTACCTCCAAGCTTAAGCCATACTCCTCATGCAACTCCTCTTGTGTGTAGCAAATTTGAGTTTTCTTGGGGTATTGAATCCTCTAGGAAGATCTTGCTGCAAACCACATTTGACAGAGTAAACAAACATTGAAAAGAGCATTTCTACAATTGAAGAGATAGAGCTGATATGTACCAATGCTTTTGTCACCCATAGTTTTAGACTTTATGCCCAATGTTGTGGAGCTCCTAGGCTTGCTACTAGATGAAAGCATGCTAGCTGAACCACCATCAGCTGTGCTGCCATGGTGCACTTTCGTGGTGGAGTCTTCATATCACTATATAAACAAAAAAACACAATCCATGATTCACAATGTCCTCAAACAAACACATTGCTCAACTGCAACAAGAGAGAGAGAGAGGGGGGGGGGATTACAGTACCCCGATGAAGATTGAGGCCACACAGAGAGGGCAGGCGTCCGCAGTTCTTCCTTGTTCTGTTCAAACATGGTGCATGAAGATGGAGTAGCGCATGGGTAGCTTCTTGCTATGTAGATTGGCATATAGCAGAAGTCACAGTCACCCTCTACCCGTAAACAATGTTCAAAAAATGATGGCATTCTTGAAGTGGCGACATTTTCCATTTTTTGTAATTTTCCACGTCCCCAACAAATTATTTGAAGGGAACAAGTAAAACCTGAGAACTACTTCAAAAACCACCTAGAAAAGCCCTTAAAACTGACCATCATTTCATGCTTTCAGCAGCCATGATGAGAAAAAGAGCAGAAGGATGCACATTATGCCTAATTGAAGTCTACATGATTATCAAACAATGATCAAGGATTGGTAACAAGCTAGCTTTATGCTAATAAATGTATGCCAGATGTGGCTTTAAAGGGCCAAAACTAGTCTTGGTAATGCTAAAAAGTGGAGATGTTTGAAGCTATGAGAAGTGGAAGTTTATGATCTAAGAACTGTAG
Source organism: Adiantum capillus-veneris (assembly GCF_014529385.1). Taxonomy (NCBI): domain Eukaryota; kingdom Viridiplantae; phylum Streptophyta; class Polypodiopsida; order Polypodiales; family Pteridaceae; genus Adiantum; species Adiantum capillus-veneris. The sequence continues at coordinate 91,647,565 of NC_140946.1, forward strand.
TACTCGAAGTGCTCTACATACTTGTCTTTATGGATTGTCAATTGGATCTATGGTGTGGAAGTTTGAAGTTGGGATCGATTGCTGATATGTACTGGATTGGGCATTTGTTGGGGAAGGATCAGGGCTGAAGTGAGTGCATGAGCCTCAAGTGCTCATCATCTAGAGCACGTTGGTCTTTTCAGATCGGCAATCAGAATTTTGGTTGCCAAGATATTGCTAGTTAAAGTTTCACCGGGGCCAGTTTTGTAACAATTTGGTTTCTTTGATCAATGTACCATCCGGTGTTTTTTGGAAGCTTTATTGGGTTTGCAAAGGTAGTGTGCATCATATGTAGCTAACAAGAAGTGATGGATCTTCATTCTGAGTCTCGAGCGCCAAGTTATGGCTTATGAAAGTTTGGGACAATAACCCAAGGGATGGTTACAGATAATCTTTTCCAGTTTTGGTGGCATCAATTGCTATGCTCATAAAAGTCCAAAGACAATGGAGTTTGCACGGCTTGGAGTTGGCACATGGAGAGCTTTTTGTTGGATTTCACGGGTCAACCATTGGATCTTGGGGCACTAGGTTGCAAGGCTCTGAAGGGGAGTGAAAAATTTGAGTTTAGTGCGGCTTATGTCACTCACCAAAGGGGGGAGACGATGGGAGGCTGCCATGTGTCTGTTGAATGAAGCTATATGGGGTAAAGCAGGTCAAGAAGCTATTCTACATATACTGTAGTGTAAGGTGGGCAAGAGGTACCCCTTGAGCTTGTCCATGGCTATTGGTGCTTGACATTGCTTGTGGGCGCTCTACCGAGCGTTTGCGGAGCGCTATGACGGAGCTGATGGTGGTGCTATTGCGACCGTCTGCTATTGGCCGTGGTGCAGATGATGATGTGGTAGTTTGTTGGGGCTCTTCCCTAGCGCCCTTAAGGGCCTAATATTTCTCAAGGCTAATGGCCCTTCCCACTAGTGTTAACGCTAGTGCTAGGGGAGGAGCCCTTCCTGCGGCGGGTGTGCAAAGACAATGTGTGTGTGTGTGTGTGTGTGTGTGTGTGTGTGTGTGTGTGAGAGAGAGAGAGAGAGAGAGAGAGAGAGAGAGAGAGAGAGAGAGAGAGAGAGAGAGAGAGAGAGAAGAAGAAGTTGTTGAGCCTACTAAGAGGTAGTTTGAATGCAATATTTCAAAAAGAGAGGGACAAGTGTCCGATGCTCATGGGACTTGCTAAAAGTAGCCAATGGGCTCTATAAAACCCAATTTTTGAACATTTTTGGGGAGTTTTTAAAATGCAATCAAAGAAAGAAGAGGTTTTTGGAAGGCAATCATAGAGAAAATTTTTGAGCAAGAAGAGCAGGAGAAGGAGAGTTCTTGAAGGCAATTATGATAGTGGGTAGAAGAGAGCTTCACCATCACCATCGAGATCGCCGCGCGCTCTCTATCTCCTTGTGCATACTTTTTCTAAGCTTTTTCTCTATTATCAGTGTTGAATAAGGTTAACTCGTTGTAAGGGAGCTTGAACTCCTTAATCTACAGCAATCTGATTAACAATGCCATTAACGGTGCCGCCTTGGCAATTGAGCGTCATATCTTGTCTATGTTTGCAAGTCTAATTATTTATGTGCTTCGTTTCCATTTCAAAGAGATTATTAGTATACTGTGTGGTGTGGTGCTTCTTCTTCCTCTCTCTTTTCCACAACTAGCAGCCCATCGCTCACCCGGCTTGCCTTTCAAACCCTTTATCCCCCGACAACCTGGTGAACCCGACGCGAAATTGAGCCGAGGTGGGAAATGTTTTTTGAAGAAAGATGTCTACACCGTGGAAGGCAGCCATGGAACAAATGATGCAGCAGTTTGCAATGATGGCTGGTTTTTGAAGGCCCTAACCATGGGTACTGACCCCAAGAAGGGGAGCATTATAAGTCCAAAAGAAAATAAAAAAACATTTTCTGTTGTAGGTTTTCGCCACCAACTCCCCTCCTTGTCCTTGCGCTCACAGAGGGGCCGCCACAAACTCTCTCTCTCCTCCATTATTGCAAAAAGCCATCTCTGTGTGTGTGTGTGTGTGTGTGTGTGTGAGCATTATCAGTGCAAAATATCTTTCCCACTCTCTCTTTCCATACGTACACACACACACACACACTACCCAAACACTTACACACACACACACACACACACACACTCACCCTCACACCTCTCTCTCCATCTCTCGCTCTCTCTCAATTCTCTCTGTCTCTCTTGTTCAACCCTCTCTCTCTCTCTCTCTCTCTCTCTCTCTCTCTCTCTCTCTCTCTCTCTCTCTTTCCATACGCACACACATTCACAAACACATACATGTACACATACCCACACACACTCACCCTCACAACTCTCTCAATCTCTCTCTCTCTCTCTCTCTCTCTCTCTCTCTCTCTCTTTCCATACATACACACACACACACTCTCACAAGCACATACATGTACACACACATACATACACTGCACGCATAAGCACACACACACAATCACACACGCACCAACAACGCACACACATGGCACACACAAGAAGGAAGAAGCAAAAGAAAATGGACATCAACGCATCGACAAATGAAGAAGGACCAAAAACACGCGATGACGACAACAAATCAAAGAATGATACCGAAGGCATGCCCTAGCCAGCACCGAATTTGACCAGCGCGCTACACCAACACACCAGTAAAGCCTGCAATTCACCGACATCCCATCCACGACACACTTCCTTAGTAAACATCCGTAGGATAATTCACTTTCCGTTTTCCAAGCCAAACTTTGTAAAGAAAGCATTAGTATATTCCACCTCTCTCTAGGTGATGCTCACAAAGGCCAACCTAGGAGAATATCATTTTCTTATTTATCCCAAAACAAAGCACCAATCAACCATCCGAGACATGGCTGTATGCTTTGTCTGTCCAGCTTAGGACCCTAAACCGAATTAGTTTATACTAAACTAATGCAGCCTGCACCTATAAAAGAGCACTGAGAGGTTACTATCAGGGGGGGTTAGCACTTGAAAGAGAAGTCATGCACACACATTGAATCCAAGGGTCACTATGCACAAGAGTAGGATCTTTGCACACATGAAATTTCCCTAGAGAATGCACTACTCTCTCTCTCTCTCTCTCTCTCTCTCTCTCTCTCTCTCTCTCTCTCTCTCTCTCTCTCTCACCGCGGTCTCCATTTTGTTGAAACAAAGGGTTTTGTAAATACCATCTTGAATCAAGTTTGCCCTCACATTCCGAAGGCCTTTCATCTCCTTCGTCCACGTCTCCATCTCTCTCTCTTCCCCCCCCCCTGTGATGTGCTGTGTTAGTGTTATTTGAATCACTCATGTCCGCATCCTAGCCACTCAAAGCTAGGTTTTTCCCCTGTTCACTCCTCGTGACGAGTTTTGGGTACACGAGGCCGCTGGGATTTGTTTTACACTTGCGCTTGTCATTTTGGTGCCCCCACAGAGTCACAACGCTAAAAATGATGCACGTTGTTGACCATGGACGAGTGGCTGCAGGAATTCTCCAATTGGAGAACGGAGGAGGAAGAAATTGAAGACGCATTAAGAATTAAGAGCCTTCATCGAAGTGCTACTGCCAAAATACACCGTCATCAACATCCAGGCAGTAAGTTCTCCATCTTGCATCTCTCTTATTTCGTGTTACCATATACATGTGGTTGTGATGTGTGTGAACACATTAGGACCGTCGGGACAATTGAAGGGAAGTCTACAAGCCAAGACTACGAGGAAGAGGAACCGGGTAGGACCCAACCACACCTAGTCGCACCTGCAGCAACAGCCGTCCAGAGGAATCAATCACAAGAAGCGGCTGAAGATCAACAAGACCAACCACGGTTCCATTGTCCCCCCACTGTCATAAATAACACGAGTGTGTAGGATTCCAAAAACAGTGGTCTTCTTCTTATTGACACCCTTGACTTGGATGGTGCTTGTGAATAGGGGTGGTTTTCCTAGCTGACACCAAACTTCATAGGATAAAATTATGTTGAGCTCCTGTATCTAATAGTGTGTTATATAGTACTCTCCCATAGAGGCTATTTAGTTCAATTGGATATCATAGAGGTGGCTCAGATTCCAATGAATCATCATCAGTGTCTTCAAAAAATGCTTCCGTGATTTCTAGATTAGCCTCTCGTTGGCGTCTAAGATGTTGTTGTCTTTCTCGAGCCTCAAATCTGGCTTGGATCTTTTTAAGCTCTTTGGCTGCTTTCTTTTGATGGATGGCTTGTAACTCTTTATTATGTCATCTCCTTATGGTATGGCTCAACTTTGGCTCCTCTGTAGCCTCTAGTTGTATGATGTCAATGGGTTGTGGACTACACCACATAACGCTTTGAAGGTATTCACCCCAATTATCTACAAACTACCGATGAGCATCACATGCCCCTATATAATTAAGCCATTCTACGGTAGATTTCTTTTCATTTATTCTAGCACGCACATTTTCTTGATATCGTTGCCTCTTATATCTCTTACTCTTCTTGTTTAATTTTTTATTACGGGCGATCTCTAGTGAAGAGTCACTAGATGAATCGCTACTTGTGTCTTCTGCTCCCTTGGATAGATTGTCATCTAGGGTACCACTGGGCCCTTAATGGTTTGTCCACACATTTGCACTAAGATTTAACTCAGATTATTTGTCCTCAGAGTCAATTTCGATTGATGATTTTGACCCAAATCATGTGGGCTATAGTCTTGTGAGACGCTACTGGTTCCAATGTGAGTCAAACCTTCATCTTGTAGGTCATCAAAAGCTATATGCATTGCTTCTAGCATATTTAAGGGTACGAGTAGTGGCATTTCATCCCCCTCAGGTGTTACCAAGGTCGTCCCCCTATTTCCCCAAGTGTTTATGCTTGCTGCTAAGTGGACCTAATCCACATTGTCCCACTCAGTCATCCCAGGTAGTACATCCATATAAGGAGAGTTTTCCCAAATATTCGTGTCCTTTTTACATGTGTAACAATACTGCAATGGGACCGAGTGAACTGTGGTGTCAGATCTATGATCAATTATAAACATCTTTTTTAGAGGATGTGCTTGACCAGTTACAAGATCCACTCAAATGATAGAATCTTGGAACTGCAAGTAGACGTGGTTTTTAGACCAGTCATGCATCATTTTTGATTCCTCATGAAAGGACATCCTAATATCATCTTAGATGCCATAGTGTGCTTGGAGAAATCCATAACAATGAAGGTATTTCTTATTTTGTGTCCAAAGAGCTTGATCTTGAGATCTTCTAGCATCCCAATAGGTTTAACAATAGACCCATTGGCCATCTTTACTACTATGGTTGTGGTCCCAAGGTGAGGTCTTCCCATAGTTTCCTAGCAATTCTTAGTCACAATGCCAGCCCCAACGCCACCATCAAGGATTCCCTTCACAGTTATCCCTTGTTAGTGATTGGTATGGCTGCATTGGATTCATCACCCTCAAAGTATTGTCCCAACTTGTTAACATGTATTTCTACAACAAGGTTCTCATCTAGGTTGGGTTGTGGATCTAAGTGTTCCTCCTCTATTGGCATCTCCGTAGCTCCATCCATCTGTGCAAGTTGTGGTAGCCCAACCTTCAGTTCTCAATTGAGGAAAGCTCAAAGAGCTAAGAATAGCTCAGGGCCTCCATATAGTTTGGACATGATGGTGGTTCTGACTTCTAAAGCCATGAAATCCATCAGTTTGACAATATTTAATGGCACCTTTTGGGCTTCAGTCCCTTGACGTGGGGAAGATAATCTCCATTTATTTGATAGGGTCAGGTAGTCCCTCTGTAAACATTCTTTCCAACCAACAAGAAGTGAGTACGGCCACTTTTCCATGACTTTAAGTCACTTTCTTCGTGGATGACCCATATATATGAGGTCATCACCAGTCCCTATGTTGGTCTTTGAACTGGGGTCTGACTTCGCTACTTTTTGTGATCTATTTCTTCGTGTTTTCTTCTTCTTCTGAGATTGGGCAATTGATGCCGTGTCTCTTTCTTCAAGAATATAATTTTGTTTTTGGAGCATCGATCGTGTGAGTACGTTTACTGGTACCATAGGTGTACTTTTATGATGGCTCCTTGGTAACCTCAATCAAGTTTAATGGCGTGATCCTCGGTGCATTTGGATTATTTGGACATTGGGCAATCAAATGATCTATGGCACATTGATTACGCATGAGTATCGACATTGTAGATGTACTCGCTTGATTGGTTTGCATTAGTGTCGCATTCTTTTGTAGCCTAATAGGACACTCGGCTACATGGTGTGGACCTCCACACTCATAGCATTGAAGAGGTGGTCTCTTGGCAGTGTAATTGGTATTTTGGGCTCTTGCAAAAAGAGCAGCTCCTTGATAGACAGGTTTGACTTGTCCCCAATAGTCATCCATGTAGTATTGTGGACTTTCTTCAAGTGCATCAATGCCATAGGCAATATTAGGGTCTATATCTCCCATACAGCCTTCCAAACAAGCAATAGATGACTCACAACCCACTTGATTCACATAAGTGATGCTCGGATGTGGTGGTTGCGGTCCTAGAATTGGAGGTGGTAAGGGTGTTGTTTGAACAACATTTTGGGCCCTAGGGACCATGTGTTGTGACGTTTGTTCAAGAGGTGGGTCCGGCATCAATGCAGACACTCGAGGTGTGTCTGTCCATGCTGAGGTTAGTCTATTGGCCATCGTTCGCTTAGATACTATGCAATCCTTAGCTTGATGACCATACCTCCCACTGGCATTGCAATTCCCATTGAATTTTACTCTAAAAGTAGGGCATTCACTGGTACTATGCAGACCATAGCATACTGAGCACCATTGTTGCTCCCTTCTTGGATACATATGATTGTTTTGCAGAGCACGATTCTCTAAGACTCTCTTGAATGACCTTGGTGAGATCCGCTAAAGTCATCTTAGATATCTTTGGCTCCTTAGCAATAGGCTTTAGGGTCATTGGTTGATGCCCCGATGCTTGCGAGCTAGTAGATTTAGGCTCAACAGACACTCTTTCTCCTTGAGTCATTAAATTATCCTCCAATTGGATCGTGTTGGTGGTGACTACTTCCCAAGTGATGATACCTCTAATGACTAGGCCATTGTAGATATCCTCATGTCGTAATCCCCTAATGAATCTATCAAGCAATTGATTATTATTGAAGCGCTCCTTTGGATTATGTTGGGCTTTCTGGAGTTGAGAGGCTACACCCCAAAGCACTCCCTCTCGTATGTATTCTTTCAAGCACAGTCTCCTAAGAGTAGGGTAAATCGTTTTTTCCTCCACCCTTAGGGTTCTATACCAATCCTCAGCCTTCCCACTTAAGGTTAGGCTTAAAGAATTACTCTTATGCAGGAGATTGTGTTCTCCTAGAGAGTCACATATTTGTTCAAACACTTCGATATGCTTTCTCACATCCCCGTCTCTACTAAATTTTTGTGTGAGCTTGTCTATTTGTATTGCCTTGCTTCTAGGCTCTCTATCAGGTGTGTTACGCATATTCTCAGCAATAGATCGATCGATGGTTTGAGAAAATGTGGCCAAATCTCCTAAATGAGAAAGTATAGTGGCTGCAGGTGCAAGTGCTCCTGGAACTACATGTGGGATGTGAGTTGTCCTTGGCCTTGGTATACGCAAGGTCTCGGGTCCCATACCTTGTATGGTGGTGTACCACATGGTGGTCCAAAGTTCATAGGTGTGGCCCTAGGCATAGCCAGTGCCGGATACAACATGTTATTGTTGCTAAATGGTATGGTCCAAATTGAATAAGAGCTCGGATATTATGCCATGGTGGAGTGTGATCCCTTGACATAACTGAGGGTTTGGGAGCTACGTGGGCATGAGGTGCAATAGGTATATAGGCTTGATGCACACCTGTAAGTATTGTTGGGGGCACTGTGCTACTAGGTAGCGCTATAGTGCTAACAAAAAAGGTCCAAGGTGCACTTTTTGTACTCATATCCAGAGTAGGTATCGTAGCAATAGTGTCTCTGAGAGACAGATAAGCTAGATTTGAAAAAGTAAAACTACTACTGGTGGGTTCAAACTGTACTGAGACTCCAGGCGACACAATATATGAAGGGTCCATTGGACTCACTGAAGGAGTTTCCATCTGTGATAGTGTTGGTTGTCTGGCCTTGCCCGTATCCAAGAATCTCATAAGTCCCGTTGAAGGAATGTTAATTCCTCAATTTTGCCTCTCCGATTGGATGATGTTATGGATGACATTGCAAACCATCTATTGCCGCTCCTCTAGACTTGTGGCGCTAGAAGTAGATTGTACAACTTCTAACCAACCTATATTGTATGTGTAACCCGTGTACAGGTTAGTCGAGGTTTCAGTTTGTAGGTCATATTCCCAATTTTTGTTGATAAATAACCCTTCTAGGCCTGATGTACTAGAGGTTTCCCTTGAGGTGGAAGCATTGTTGTCCCCATAGTTTGACCCACATTTCCTACTAACTCAGGAGCACTTGATTGCTCAATTGCTATGCCTATTGTCTCTGGGGTCTTTCCATTCATGTCTCGGTGTTGTTGTAGGAAACTCTCCATTTCCCTCTCCCTAGCTGCTTGCATATAACGCTCAACTTCTTGCACCTCTGCAAGACTCCTACCATCGGGTAGTAGAACTTCGGGGGATGATTGCTTTGTAAGGTCTTCCATGCAAGCAGGGGGCAGGATATCAACGTGGACACTCTTGGCTAGTATAGGCTCCCCGTGAGATACCAAAGGGGGAGAATCTACCTCTCCCTCACCTTCGTTAACTTCACTAGCCCACAGGTTCAGAGCGAGTAGCTCTACTAAAGGTTTCTATAAAGCGACTAAACACACTAGATCCAAGCTGTGGGGCCCAGGCAAGTACATTTTCATTTACTTGCTTGGGGTTTGGTGTAGGATGCCCTTCCGTAATATCGTAGTCAGATGAAGAGTCACTAGCCGCTATGTTTGGGTCTTGGGTTGTACTACCTTGGGTCCCCGTCGAGGGCCCGGAACCTAAGGTAGGTGGGATGAGAATCCACATAAGTCGAAGTGCTCGCTAGTTGCTCGGCCTCTAGCACACGACCAGAGCTCAGATGCATGTGCCTTTGGTACCCTATAAGCGTCGGTGAATACCCTCGAAAGTTAACCGCTTAATTTTTTGGGCGTTTTGTACCCCGTTTTCACTCTTTTTTTATATTTGCTAATGTCTTTTCACGATCGGTTTTTGGATTAGAGCGTGTGATAGCTCAAAACGAGCGTACCACTCAGGGGGTTGTGATGTGCTTTAAGCAGTGTTCGGTTACCCGAAGCTTCGATGGTCCTCAAAAGGGTCGATTTTTACTTATGCGTGAGGCGAAAATAAGTAAATCCAAAGGGTTACTGAGGCCTGAGACTGGGCTTGGGCTTGGGCTTGGACTTGGGGAATGTTCTCATTCACGGTCCTTCCTTTTATTTTTATTTTTTTTTGGATAAGGTCATCGCGCGCGCGCTCACACACACACCTAACCTACCTACTTACAACTAACAGAGCTACTCTTACTACACTGTTTAACACAATACTACAACAACTAATCAACTAGAAAATCTACTTACTGCACCTTACAGAGCTTATATTATAGATCTAATACCTTAAATCTAACACCTTATGAACTGAAAATAGTACATTGCAACAAAAAAAACTAACACCTTATTAACAGAAAACAATACACTGCAGCAAAAACAAAGTTCACAAATCCTTCTCAACAGCCACACACCTTCTTTCTCTGCATTTTCTATATCTCAAATTGCACCACAAAGCAGCATAGAGTGCTATTCGAGCTTAGTGCACGGCATTCCCCCGATAACGGCGCCAAAAATGTACGCATCTATCACACGTGTCAAAGCAAGGGACTTGTCGTACACTGTGTGTGAGCCACAAATGGTTACAAGCACACAACTAGATTAAGCTAGCAACTTCAAGAGAGCAAGGGGGTGTCACTCACCGCCCTACGCTCACCTTCGTAGAGGATTCCTTTCCGTGAAGAAGAGGGAGCTACCGCCGTGCCACGCTCAACCGCCTCGTCGCGACCGTGCCGTCGCAATGCTCAATCACTCTCTCTCTCTCTCTCTCTCTCTCTCTCTCTCTCTCTCTCTCTCACGCATACCCACACACACAAGGAGATGCAGAAGAAGATGGAGATGGAGAAAGAGCACTCTTCAATTGCACAAATGAGAGAATGAGCGCTTTTTAGGTTTAGGTGACTTTTATATTATCTCGCCCGTTAACACTTGGGTGCCCATGCTTACCCAACTAATCCTTCCAGTTAGAGTGCGCCTCTCATCGACGATCACTCTTACCCTTTTTCTATTGGACCGACAAGCCTAGTCCATGACTACTAGAAGTGGACGCCGATGGTTAACATACTCCAATTGGTGGTTCATTGTTTCAAAGAAAAATGGTACTTTAAGATTCATACATGACATGCAACCGGTTAACAAGGTAACAATCCGCAATGTGGGTATTGACCAAATCGTGGATGAATTTGTTGAGGCCTTTGCAGGTAGATCTAGTTACTCTATGGGTGATATTTACTCTAGATATGATCAATTTTAGTTAGCTCTGGAGAGCAAGGATCTTACTACAATGCACACACCTCTCAATTTCGTAAGGATGTGCACTCTGCCATAGGGTTCTACTAATTCTGTAGCTCATATGATGAATAGCATGAATAAGGTATTGAGAGAATTTATCCCTCATGTTACTATGCCATTCATTGATTATCTACCAATTACTCTAGATACGATCAATTTCAGTTAGCTTTGGAGAGCAAGGATCTTACTACGATGCGCATACCTCTCAATTTGGTAAGGATGTGCCCTCTACCACAAGGTCCTACTAATTATGTAGCTCATATGATAACAACATAAATAAAGTATTAAAGGACTTTATCCCTCATGTGTAAGGTCCCTCCCTAAACCCTAGAGCCATTCAACACTTTTTTCAGCCTAGAAAATAATTTAGAAAAAGCAAGATCGACAAAGAAGTCATGCGGACAACGAGACTTTACTCTAGCATGAAAAGACAAGGATATTTTGGATAAGAAATTACGTCATCCATATATTTTTCCAGAAAGATTACGATTATTTTTATACTTCTTCGTGAAGATCCGCATGGGAACTGATCTAGATCGGGAACTTGGAGAAAAAGGGACTAACTTGATTGAAAGATAAAGTTAAGAGATAAGAACTAAGAAGAAAATTGGGGTCCAATACGAATTAAGAAGAGAATTGGGGTTCAATAGCATTTGAGAAGAGAATTGGGGTCCAATAGCATTTGAGAGGAGAATTGGGGTCCAATAGGAATTGAGAAGAGAATTGGGGTCCAATAGGAATTGAGAAAAGAATACCCACCGTTTTCTATATAAGCACTCCCTCTCGTTTGTAATTTTACACACACATATTGCTAAGCTACTTGCATACTTGTCATGCTCAAGATTATGCTTAAGTAAATCAAGGTTTCCATTAAACCTTGCTCTTGCTCTCTCCCTCTCTTGAAGGCCAAACCCTTGAGGTTTTTGTGAAGAAGCTCCTCTCTCCTTCCTCTTCATCCTAAATCCCTTTCCTTCCTCCTTGAGCCTCACATCTCTTTAAGAAGGACTTCAATCTCACTTCCCTCTTGTTTAGAGGAGCTAATCTTCACTTCTAGTAGGTTTAATTAATCCATGTGTTTTAATACTAGGAAGGTTTATGTGCATCATTTTAGGTTTAAGATTTAATGGTAACCTTGGAATTAGGATTAAGTATTAATGGTAGTTATGTATCATTAAGTTAAGCTTCAAAGATAGATTTGCACTCGTAAGCTAAGCTTTAATGGTAACTTCACACTTACGTGTAAGCTTTAGTGACTACCTTGCATTTTTAAGTTTAAGCTTTAATGGAAACCTCCCAATTAGGGTTAAGTAATAAGAGTATCTATGCATTATAAAGTTAAGCTTTAACGGTAGATTTGCACTCGTAAGCTAAGCTTTAATGATAACTTTGCACTTAGGTGTAAGCTTTAGTGACTACCTTGTATTTTAGATTTAAGTCTTTAATGAAAACCTCACAATTAGGGTTAGGTGCTAAGAGTATCTATGCATCATTAAGTTAAGCTTCAAAGGTAGATTTGCACTCTTAAGCTAAGATTTAATGGTAACTTTGCACTTAGGTGTAAGCTTTAGTGACTACCATGTATTTTTGGTTTAAGCTTTAATAGAAACCTCGCAATTAGGGTTAGGTGCTAAGAGTATCTATGCATCATTAAGTTAAACTTCAAAGGTAGATTTGCACTCTTAAGCTAAGCTTCAATGGTAACTTTGCACTTAGATGTAAGCTTTAGTGACTACCTTGTATTTTAGGTTTAAGCTTTAATGGAAACCTTGCAATGAGGGTTAGGTGCTAAGAGTATCTATGCATCATTAAGTTAAACTCCAAAGGTAGATTTACATCCTTAAGCTAAGCTTTAATGGTAACTTTGCACTTAGGTGTAAACTTTAGTGATTACCTTACATTTTAAGTTTAAGCTTTAATGGACACCTCGCAATTAGGGTTAAGTAATAAGAGTATTTATGCATCATAAAGTTAAGATTAAAAGGTAGATTTGCACTCATAAGCTAAGCTTTGATGGTAACTTTGCACTTAGGTGTAAGCTTTAGTGACTACCTTGTATTTTAGGTTTAACCTTTAATGGAAACCTCACAATTAGGATTCGGTGCTATCTATGCATCATTAAGTTAAGCTTCAAAGGTAGATTTGCACTCTTAAGCTAAGCTTTAATGGTAAGTTTGCACTTAGGTGTAAGCTTTAGTGACTACCTTGTATTTTAGGTTTAAGCTTTAATAGAAACCTTGCAATTAAGGTTAGGTGCTATGAGTATCTATGCATCATTAAGTTAAACTCCAAAGGTAGATTTACATCCTTAAGCTAAGCTTTAATGATAACTTTGCACTTAGGTGTAAGCTTTAGTGATTACCTTGCAGTTTAGGTTTAAGCTTTAATGAAAACCTCGCAATTTGGGTTAAGTAATAAGAGTATCTATGCATCATAAAGTTAAACTTCAAAGGTAGATTTGCACTCGTAAGCGAAGCTTTGATGGTAAATTTGCACTTAGGTGTAAGCTTTAGTGACTACCTTGTATTTTAGGGTTAAACTTTAATTGAAACCTCACAATTAGGGTTAAGTGCTAAGAGTATCTATGCATCATTAAGTTAAGCACTAAAGGTAGAATTGCACTCTTAAGCTAAGCTTTAATGGTAACTTTGTACCATAAGAAAAGAGTAGTAGTCTAAGCTCGATAGAAGCAGTTCAATTTTTGGTATTGAAGAGTATTTCTAAAGTTGTCAATTTCAGGTTTGTTTGCAAATATGGGATGGGGGAGATAAGGGATAACTTCGTGGAATTGATATCCGTGTTGTTTTGAACCGAAAACTCCACAGGCTTCCATGGAGATGCCCCATGGATGGCAAAGTATTGCAAAACCTGGGATTCGTACAAAACGGGGATTGAACTTAAAAAGTTGGCATTTTTGAAGAGACATTAATCATCAAAACTGCCTATGGCAAAAACTCACTTGTATTTTCTAAATAAACTTGGCTGGTAGATAATTAATGAAAGTAGGAATTAAGGTTTATAAAGGAATGAACCTGGGAATTACCAACTAGGAGTTAAAAAGGAATCTCGAGAGGTGATAGGGATAGCCCATTGCAAAACATAGATTTAACTAGGAGTTTTGAAGATTGTCTGGAAATGACCGAAAACCAAGATGGCTCTTCTTGGGATAAATTTGATTGAAAGGCCGGCCCATTGAGAGGATGCTCTTGGGGAGCTTTACGGAGATTGACCCTTTTCGACGAGAGCAGTGTAACCGGCAAGTTGTTTTATTTTTGCCCTGTCGGGTGAACTACCCGCGGTATCTTATTGGAAATCGGCCATAATCCGGGTAGGGCTTGATGCCAATAGTTGGATGAGAAGGTCATACTTAGGGAGGATGATGTGAATTTAATTAAGAAAATTTGTTCGACTTGATTGCTTAAAAAGGAACTGGAAAGGCTAGGAATATAGGGGCTATCCTGTGCATTTGTCACCAAATGGTGCTATACCTCTCGAAATAAAATGCTTAGGAAGGAATGATTAAATTACTTAATGAGCCTTTCCCAAACACTTAATTCTGGGAAATATTGTGAAGGTGCTGCCATTTTGATCGCTTGTAACCGATTATCTTGCCTTGAATGGGTAGGCAAGATGAATTGGTTGAAACTAAATGTGTTGCATGATTAGTTAGGAAACTAGTTACAAGCTAATTATAGTCGATAAATGAAAGGAAATGAATTAAAAGTTTCTAAATAAAGATCTGGTAGGAACAACCAGATGAATTTCCTTGAACGAGAGTATGCAACAGATTGCATGCTGCTTGTTGTTTGATGATGTTTGATAGACTACTATCTTCCTGATTTTGTAGTAGTTAAGTACTACCTCGAAAAGGGATTTTCATGAAATAGTTCGGTGGGTAGGCGGATCTGGAGGGTCAGATGGCTGGATGTTGATTTAAAATTTTTATGTTAAACGTTCGGACTACGTGGGATAAAAATGGGTAACCGAGGACGAGCAAGACCAGGTAGGATTGCAAGATCCCTCTTCCTAGGGGAAAGTGATAACTACTGTGCCTGCTTGTCAGGAAAAAGGGGTTATCGCCATGAACCAAGGGAGAACAAGAAAGCAAGAGCACATCCTTAAGTTAAAGATTAAGAGAATCAAAACTAAGCACCACATCTTGGGGTGTAGAAAGTTGTCAAGGACAGATTGATTATAAGAAGCGGATAGAATCATTGAATGAAGGGATGTACCCCGTTGGGTTGGCATTCGAGATAGGCCGGAGTTCTGTCTCGGTGTCGATCCCAAGTGGGAGGGATACCTGCATATACATCTACGTCATTCCCTTGAACGGTATGGTGGCCTGAGGGAGATGAGAAGGGTTCAGTCTGGGTATGGCCCTCACAAGTGGTATCAGAGTCTAATTTTGAATCTTGGACCTTGGAATTTTGGATTAATGCATGAGGGAAAAACAACTCAGTCTATTCTACACCCAAAATGAAGTCTTGATGTTCCAATAAATTATTCAAAAAATTTCAAAATGGATTGGGATCTGCTAGAAGTAATTCAACGGATTATCTATGAGAGGATGGAAACTGCTACGCTAGAGTGAAGGCTCGCTATGCTGGGAACATTTTAGGGAGCTCTTATTTTCTGAAACCTATACTTGTCCCTAGCATTTAAGCAATTGGAAAGTGTGAGTAAAGTTGGAAATGAACGATATAGAAATTTGTGAAAGAATATGTAATACACTTGTGCGAAGACGCATGGAAGTGGCATAAATGAATAAAGACGCATGCACTTGTGCGAAGACACATGAAAGTGGCATGGATAAAACTTCTATTGAGCTTTACTTGTCATTCTTCCTTAAGCTTAGTAATAAGGAGCAAGATTGGGTAAAGTAGCTACCACTTGAAGAATTAATTTTTGGGCCATTTACTGAAAGATAATTTTGAGTAATAATGAAGAAATCCAAGAAGTTCTTGTGGTTAGCCACAGATAAAGCTATAAGTATATATAATAAGACTCGTTGTAAAATTATTGATGGCTTGGAATATTCAAAAAGAATAAGTTTATAGGATAGTCCTGAAAGAATGGGGATAGCCAAACCAGAGAACACGTTATCAGGAGTTTTTGGAAGCAAGGGATTTCGCATATGTACATACACATGCATGGTGCATCGAATAAAGGATTGCCCATTTTCGATAGCCAGGTGGTTACGTGGGGCCCACATGTGTATATGTAGGACAGCATGTACATAGTGCATCGATTTTCACTATCACCAGTACCAGTATGTTTTTTCTACAATAATGAGGAGTTTATAGCGCGTAAAACTTCTCAAGGAAGCTATCCGCGGGCCGACGACATGAGGTAAGCAGGTGCGTCAGATGGCATCTAGTGGCGTCAGGAGGCCAAATGGGGTCAATACTTTCACGTGGATAAGTACAGACACAACGCGGATGTTTTCTTGTGAGAATTATGCAGAAAGGTCATCATGAGGACCATACTTTGGGGCCACTTCACATGGTGGCGGGATGCATTATTGAAAAAAGCTGAGTGCCAGGTGTGCGGATGATGCAAAAAGGTGACAACTATACACTGCGAGGTCAGTTTTTGGCCTGTTCGGGGTCCGTTTGAGGTCATCTAAAAGGCCAAGGGTGCCCAAATAATAAAGCTAAGTGTGGGAACTGAAAAAACAGAGAGAAGACCAGAAAAAACGTGGAGAAGAGAGGAGGAACAACCACAAGTGTGTTTTTGGGGTTTTTGGAGCCTGTTGTGGTCGTAAACTGCTCATCCGATGTCGGATTTGAGCACTTTGACATTGTAGACTGGGGTTTTGGGACGTTCCGGACGCAATGGCGCTGTCCATTTTGCCAAATTCCTCCCTCTTTTTTTGCTATTTTGGCTGTGTAAGTTTCTCCTATGAGCGAAGTTTCTTCTCCGATTTGTGATTGTATCTGGCATATTTTACCCATATTGTGTGAGCTATTTGCCCCATTGGTGTTGGCCCAAGCTCATTTGTATCTAAACATCAGAAATTCTCCTCTTTTGAGCTGAGTTTTTTGGGTGTGTGTGTGTGTGTGTGTGTCTTTGTGTGGAGTGGGCAAACGGGTAGTCTCTCTCCTCGCACTCCATAGGTGTGTTCCCCGTCTCGGCCAGGGGTATTGTGTAAGCCGAGTGGTGCCCCATAGTGTGTGTGTGTATCCTTCCAAGAGTGTGTGTCGGGTCGTTATAGAGGCGCTGTGTGTGTTTTCATCCCGCTCACATTCTTTTGGGGCCCCCACTGAGGATCTTCTTCGAGTATCTTCTGCTTCGAGCTTCGAGCTTCGAGCTTCGGGATTATAGGTTGCAGGGTGCAGATTACAGGTTACAGGTTACAGGTACAGGGATAGGTATAAGTGATTCACATAGGTACAGGTAGTTGGAGTACAGTGATATACTAGCAATGGAGTCACTTGCAGTTGTTGTGGGTATGCATCATTTAGCGCATTGTCTGCTGGATTGTACGTTACTTGTGGAAACTGCCATTGTACGTATTTGTGGAGCCATACTTAGGTTTTATTTGGCAGTCCCACCCATTTCTGAGACTTGGTTTGGAAGATAGTCATTTCTGAGACTTGACTATACGCGATTTGCATTAGCCTTCGTGTGAGGGTCGATAGCGTGAGGTTTTATTGAGCTGGGGGATTCTCAAATGTGGAGATCCTTTCGGTGATACAGGTAGCTGGAGCACCCTTTTTGTGACCTCGCCATAGGCTATGTACTAGTGAGTCCTACTTGATGCTCGGGTTCTATTGTTGACAGTTTATGCATACATATACAGTCTATATTTTGGGTTCCTACTGCTCTATTTCTAGGGAAACTCTGCCAAAATTTTTCCAAGTTATGATGGCTGGTTTTTTGGTCTTTTGAGCCATTTATGCTGTTATGCTGCTGAAATTTTGGCAAAATCAGAGGTTAAGTCAGGTGTGCCTTCTTGGGAGTTTCATGGTTGGCTTTAATGGATGATCAAAATGGCCCTCAATTCACTCCATTTCATTTAACTCAAAGAATCCAGATAAATGTTCATGTGTCCAGGAAGATTTTTTTCCAGCAGCGCCTAGTCTTTATGTTCGGGCCAAGAAGATTAAGGTACTGAAAAGTTTTGGGTTCTTGCACGTGTGTTCGAAGAGGTTCTTAAAGCATTAAACTTGGGTAGCCATGGCTTTCTCTTATCCGGAATTTCATGGAAGAAGTGGTGAAGATGCGGAAGACTTTCTGGAGCAAGTCGAGGTGGCATGCATAAGCAACAATATGTGTGATGAGGACAAGATTTTGAGGCTATTTGGATTGCTTTTGAAAGATGAGGCCCGTGTTTGGTTCATGGATTTGGAAGCTAAAGAAGCAATGGCTTCTTCTTATGGTTTGAGTCTTGACAAGTTTATAGAAGCTTTTTTAGAGCGTTTCCAAGTTTTTGAAGATGCAAATGCAGTATGGAATGAGCTCAATGCTCTTAAGCAAGGTTCTTGTCAAGGTGTTGATGCCTATGTACACGGTTTTACAGATTTATGGACTCGTTGGTGTGTTGCTCTTAAGGATGAGACCCCCCCTTGTTCATTGAAGAGAAGTTTTTTTGTTGATGGTTTGTCACCTTGGTTGCGGTTCGAGGTTGAGTTGAAGAGGCCCGAGTCTTTTGAAGATGCAGTATGCATTGCAAAGCACAAGGAATGGAAGTTTAAGTGTCTTAAGGAACATGGTATCAGTACAGGTATGCATGTGCAAGATGGATTTGACATGGAAGATGAAGTTAAGCCTAAGCAGGTGAAAAGTAGCCTATCCTATGATGTTTCTCGTTTCTTCCCAAGGTCTATTGTGAAGCGTAAAGAGTTCTTGCAGGTTGACAGGTTTATGGAAGAGCCTAAAGAGGTGAGTAATGTTTTGGATGCAGGATTGAAAAGTCTTGAAGAGGATGCATTGGCTACTTGTGTACCTTGTGATTCTGGGTGTGAGTGTGAGGTTGAGGTTATTGATGATGAGCACGTATCTTTGGATACTAGTTCCTTGGAAATTAGGGAAGAGGGCAAGGTTGAGAGCCATTTTGTGGATTTGTTGGATGTGGAGCCTGTTTTGAAGCCATATTTTGATGTATGTGCAGTGATTGAACCGATTTGTGAGCATGATTGTGGTTTAGAGCAGGGATCTGTATTCTTGGAGACTGATGAACCCATGCTAAAAGCTATGGATAGTGGTGCTAGCCATGAGTATGATGTGGATAAAGTTATGTGTGATGATGAGTATGCTTATGATGATGAGAAGGGGTTTTGGTATATATGAGTCCAATCTCAGCTATGTGGATGCCTATGCTAGGGATATGTGTGCTGCGGGGATACTTTTGTGCTTTGGATATCAACAACTTTACCTTCACACAATGCTTTTAGGTACTTGGGTGCATGATTTGCAAGTTGCTACTATGGCTGGTGAAGCCAAGATGCCAAGTGATGAGTCACTTGAGTTGTCTCTATCGGTTAGGTGGAATGTGGCATGCAATATTTATGCTTTCGGAACTCCAGACAGGGCGGATGTGTTAGTTGGATATGCCTTTGGTGCATTTTGGTTGATTGGTGACAAATATATGTGTGGTGTTATGATGCTTCTTGTGAATCAGGTGATATGCCTTTGGCCTTTTGATCCAGGTGGAATGAGCATCTACTAGTGCTGCTGCTGAGCATGAATGCTCTAGCAGGCTAGGGGGTGGGTAAATTACGTCAGGAGTTTTTTGGAGCAAGGGATTGCGCATATGTACATACACATGCATGGTGCATCGAATAAAGGATTGCCCATTTTCCATAGCCAAGTGGTTACGTGGGGCCCACATGTGTACAGGTAGGACAACATGTACATAGTGCATCGATTTTCACTATCACTAGTACCAGTATGTTTTTTCTACAATAATGAGGAGTTTATAGTGTGTAAAACTTCTCGAGGAAGCTATCCGCGGGCCGACGACATGAGGTAAGCAGGTGCGTCAAATGGCATCTAGTGGCGTCAGGAGGCCAAATGGGGTCAATACTTGCACGTGGATAAGTACAGACACAACGTGGATGTTTTCTTGTGAGAATTATGCAGAAAGGTCATCATGAGGACCATACTTTGGGGCCACTTCACGTGGTGGCGGGATGCATTATTGAAAAAAGCTGAGTGCCAGGTGTGCGGATGATGCAAAAAGGTGACAACTATGCACTCTGAGGTCAGTTTTTGGCCTGTTCGGGGTCCGTTTGAGGTCATCTAAAAGACCAAGGTGCCCAACTAATAAAGCTAAGTGTGGGAACTGAAAAAACAGAGAGAAGACCAGAAAAAACATGGAGAAGAGAGGAGGAACAGCCGCAGGTGTGTTTTTGGGGTTTTTGGAGCCTGTTTTGGTCGTAAACTTCTCATCCGAGGTCGGATTTGAGCACTTTGACATTGTAAACTGGCATTTTGGGCCGTTCCGGACGCGATGGCACTGTCCATTTTTCCAAATTCTTCCCTCTTTTTCTGTTGTTTTGGCTGTGTAAGTTTCTCCTACGAGCGAAGTTTCTTCTCCGATTTGTGATTGTATCTGGCATATTTTACCCATATTGTGTGAGCTATTTGCCCCATTGGTGTCGGCCCAAGCTCATTTGTATCTAAACATCAGAAATTCTCCTCTTTTGAGCTGAGTTTTTTGGGTGTGTGTGTGTGTGTGTGTGTGTGTGTGCGCAGTGGGCAAACGGGTAGTCTCTCTCCTCGCACTCCATAGGTGTGTTCCCCGTCTCGCCCAAGGGTATTGTGTAAGCCGAGTGGTGTCCCATAGTGTGTGTGTATATCCTTCCAAGAGTGTGTGTCGGGTCGTTATAGAGGCGCTGTGTGTGTTTTCATCCCGCTCACAACGTTAACCATGTTGACACACCTTATCAAACTTTTCTCTCCTAATGAAAGTACCATTTCTATTAAGAAATAGAGAACATGTGGGTCGAGTGGAGTTACTTGGTTAACCCTATGGGGACGCGTACAACTATTGAATAATTTACGGATTGCAATGATGAGAGAAAGCTGGGATTGGGACCAAAGAGATATGTTATGGTCCAATCTTATTTCCAGATTTTGAAAGTAAACTTCTACTTATAGCATCTCAAGTCAAATAGAAAAGACAGTAAAGGAGTCGTGCTTAAAAACTCACAAGGAAACAAGATAGGAAAGTGCAAAAGGTAAGCTCATAAATATTGTAGACATTTAAACTCCAAAGGAGAATGAAAAAAACAAACTTATGAGTTCGCCAAGAACTCAAAGTTGGAATCTTTACTCAAGACTATCATAGACAAAAGACCCTTTGTTGAAAGCACTAAAAAAAGATGTCTTTAAGAATTTATTTAAAGAGGACAGACTGACATTTCAAGACAAGGAAGTACGGCCAATACTTAAATTTTTCAAAAAAGTGTTATTTCTTCAATTAAAGCCAAAAAGGATTACAAGGGAGGCAGGAAGTAATTACGAGAGAGTCAAGAAAATTTACATCTCCTCAAGATCCTCCAATATATGGTCACATAACCAAGTATCGCAATCCCCACACATATTAGGACGCTCACCCTCTGCAATGGTTCTACGAGAAACAGCTTGAGCAATTTCTCGGGTATGAGCTGAGAAAAGAAAAGGACCTCTAAGAGGAAGACTCCAGATGGTATCAAGGAAAATCTTGGAATGGGGGATAAACTGCACAAGCAAGAATAATCTTGCGGAGAACCCATGATCTCGTGTCCTTTTGGCACAGTAGTATTGCGGGCCAAGTCCCAGAGCCTCTGTAATCATAGCAAGTCGGGTGTTGATGCGGAAATGGTCTCTACCCGAGAGAGTCACTATTGTGAGATGTCCCCATGTCTTCCATATCGTCTAGCTGACACAAGAATTTAACTGAGAAAAGAGGAGATCTTTGTATCGCTCTAAGAACTGTCTTTTAAGTGCCTCATCTGCACTTTGCAAGTGAGAGATGCATACAGGAAGAACGAAGTCTTCTTGCCAAGACGCCATCATATAAGAAAATTACTAAGTTACAAGAGAGTGAAGATCGCAAAAATAAGAGGATAACAAGTGCTGATAAAGAAGGGATTATTAGTAGCTTATAAAGAAGAAGTAGCGTATCGAAGAAGCCACAAACACGATGACTTATTCAAGAAGATAGCTTATTAAGAAAGATTTCCAATGACTCCGATATTATATTAGCAGATTTTTGGGGATGAAGAAGTGTAAGAGAGAAGTCAAGTTGAAAGCGTTAACAAGAAGTTTAGTCGCAAGACGTATCCAAGAAGCTTCATCAATTACGTATTTTATTCGAGTTGAGGAAATCTCTTTCTTCTTTTTTGATGGGGAGAGATGCTGCCTTCAATAGACTCAAAGACCTCTTGACCAGTAGTCCTGTCCTCATCAACCCTGACCAATTCACTCCTTAGCTCTTCTTTACCCGAGGAAGTTTAACAAAAAATTCAGGTAGACCCCTATTTTAGACCTCTTCTGCAAGAGATTCAAGCTCAGAGCCCGATGGAACACTTAACTGACTATACCTTAGGAGATGGTCTTTCTTTAGCACCTGAAAAGATTCAGCCCCTAGATATTCCTCAGAGGAAGTGGGAATGTTTGAGTATGGACCTTGTGACTGGTCTTCCAAAGACAACCGAAAACTTGATTTCCCATGACTCCAATATTATATTAGCAGATTTTTGGAGATGAAGAAGTGTAAGAGAGAAGTCAAGTTGAAAGCGTTAACAAGAAGTTTAGTCGCAAGACGTATCCAAGAAGCTTCATCAATTACGTATTTTATTCGAGTTGAGGACACCTCTTTATTCCTTTTTGTTGGGGAGAGATGTTGCCTTCAATAGACCTCTTGACCAGTAGTCCTGTCCTCATCAACCCTGACTAATTCACTCCTTAGCTCTTCTTTACCCGAGGAAGTTTAACAAGAAATTCAGGTAGACCCCTATTTTAGACCTCTTCTGCAAGAGATTCAAGCTCAGAGCCCGAGGGAACACTTAACTGACTATACCTTAGCAGATGGTCTTTCTTTACTACCAGGAAAGCTTCAGTCCCTAGATATTCCTCAGATGAAGTGGGAATGTTTGAGTATGGACCTTTTCAATGGTGTTCCAAAGACAACTGGAAACTATGATTCTATTTTTGTCATAGTAGACAAGCTCACTAAGGTGGCTCATCTAATTCCAATCAAGCAGACAACCACCACCATCGACATAGCCCAAGTATTTTCCAAATAGGTATTAAGATTACATGGAATCCTTGCAAGAATCGTCAGTGATCGGGATGCCAAATTTACTTCTAAGTTTTGGCAAGCCATGTTTCAATATCTGGGTACCCAAATAAATCTCAGCTCAGCATATCATCCGAAAATTGATGGTCAAATAGAGCGAGTGAATCAAGTCATTGAAGATATGCTTTGAGCATACTGCAACCAGCATCCCCAATAATGGATTAGTTTCTTCCCCTAGTTGAGTTTTCTTATAACTCTTCTCACCATCGCAGCCTCAGAATGTCACCCTTTAAAGCCTTATATGGTCAGGAATGTTTAGTCCCTCTTCAATTAGCCGACCCAGCTCTTCATATTCCTGCCGTTAAGTCTACCCTGGAAGAGATAGATTATCAACTTCTAGTCATTACAGACAACCTGAAGAGAGCTAGTGATAAGCAGAAGAGCTCCGCTGATCTTCATCGCATCACTAGAAGCTTTAGCGAAGGCGAACAAGTTTTCCTCAGAGTCAAACCCAAACGCAGCTCCTTAAAGCTAGGGAAATTCTGTAAGTTTGCATTCAGATATTGTAGACCTTTTGGAATCAAATCAATATCTCCATTTTGTCCGAACCCTTGATCATATTTTTGGTTGGTTCTTCGGGACAACTTATAATTATTCTTCAAGATATCGATGGCACTTTTGATGTAATTTTTATGCCAATGTAATCAATCATCATATTTATGAAATTCAAGCATCTCTAGTCAGTCAATTCTATTGAGATTCAAATCGTCTATGGTGTTTTACAAGTCTAGTTGTTATGATACATGAAATATCTGATGACCAAGTGAAAGATGAGACAGTAAGCTATAGACAAAAGAGAAATAAATATGGAGGAAATAAATTGGGTACACAAAGGAGGAGATATTGCAAGATTAATTGAAAGATCAGTATGAAATCCTTTAACTGTCAAGAACATGGTATCAGTTGGATGATATTAATAGTGAAACGAGTCAACACTCAAAACGGAAAAAGTTAAAGTCTAGGTAAGAATGATAAGATTTTTACAAAGCGTATTGAAGCTAGATAGAGAGCGAAGTGAAGAAATGATCTTCAGACCTTGTATTTTAGGTTTAAGCCTTTAATGGAAACCTCACAATTAGGATTAGGTGTTAAGAGTGTCTATGTATCATTAAGTTAAGCTTCAAAGGTAGATTTGCACTCTTAAGCTAAGCTTTAATGGTAACTTTGCACTTAGGTGTAAGCTTTAGTGACTACCTTGTATTTTAGGTTTAAACTTTAATAGAAACCTCGCAATTAGAGTTAGGTGCTAAGAGTATCTATGCATCATTAAGTTAAGCTTCGAAGGTAGATTTGCACTCTTAAGCTAAGCTTTAATGGTAACTTTGCAATTAGGTGTAAGCTTTAGTGACTACCTTGTATTTTAGGTTTAAGCTTTAATGGAAACCTTGTAATTAGGGTTAGGTGCTAAGAGTATCTATGCATCATTAAGTTAAACTCCAAAGGTGGATTTACATCCTTAAGCTAAGCTTTAATGATAATTTTCCACTTAGGTGTAAGCTTTAGTGATAACCTTGCATTTTAGGTTTAAGCTTAATGGACACCTCGCAATTAGGGTTAAGTAATAAGAGTATCTATGCATCATAAATTTAAGATTCAAAGGTAGATTTGAACTCATAAGCTAAGATTTGATAGTAACTTTGCACTTAGGTGTAAGCTTTAGTGACTACCTTGTATTTTAGGTTTAAGCTTTAATGGAAACCTCGCAGTTGGACTAAGTGCTAAGAGTATGTATGCATCATTAAGTTAAGCACCAAAGGTAGAATTGCAATTTTAAGCTAAGCTTTAATGGTAACTTTGTACCATAAGAAAAGAGTAGTTGTCTAAGCTTGATAGAAGCAGTTCAATTTTTGGTATTGAAGAGTATTTCTAAAGTTGTCAATTTCAAGTTTGTTTGCAAATACGGGCTGGGGGAGATAGGGGATGGCTTCGCGGAATTGATTTCTGTGTTGTTTTGAACCGAAAACTCCACGGGCTTCCATGGAGATGCCCCATGGATGGCAAAGGATTGCAAAACTTGGGATTCGTATAAAATGGGGATTGAACTTAAAAAGTTGGCATTTCTGAAGAGACATTAACCATCAAAACTGCCTATGGCAAAAACTCAAAGTTGGAATCTTTACTCAAGACTATCATAGACAGAAGACCCTTTGTTGAAAGCACTAAATACAGATGTCTTTAAGAATTTATTTAAAGAGGAGAGACTGACATTTCAAGACGAGGAAGTACGGCCAATACTCAATTTTTTCAAAAAAGTGTTATTTCTTCAATTAAAGCCAAAAAGGATTACAAGGGAGGCAGGAAGTAATTACGAGAGAGGCAAAAAAATTTACAGCTCCTCAAGATCCTCTAATATATGGTCACATAACCAAGTATCACAATCCCCACAAATATTATAACGCTCACCCTCTAGAATGGTTCTACAAGAAACAGCTTGAGCAATTTCTCGGTATGAGCTGAGAAAAGAAAAGGACCTCTAAGAGGAAGACTCTAGATGGTATCAAGGCAAATATTGGAATGGGGCATAAACTGCACAAGCAAGAATAATCTTGCGGAGAACACAGGATCTCGGGTCCTTTTGACGTAGTAGTATCGAGGGCCAAGTCCCAGAGCCTCTATAATCATAGCAAGTCGGGTATTGTTACGGAAATGGTCTCTACCCTAGAGAGTCGCTCTTGTGAGATGTCGCCATGTCTTCCATATCGTCTGGCTCACACAAGAATTTGACTGAGGAAAGAGGAGATCTTTGTATCGCTCTAAGAACTGTCATTTAACTACCTCATCTGCACTCTGCAAGTGAGAGATGCATACAGGAAGAACCAAGTCTTCTTGCCAAGACGCCATCAGATAAGAAAATTACTAAGTTACAACAGAGTGAAGATCACAAAAATAAGAGGATAACAAGTGCTGATAAAGAAGGGATTACCAGTAGCTTATAAAGAGGAAGTAGCGTATCGAAGAAGCCACAAACGCGATGACTTATTAAAGAAGATAGCTGATTAAGAAAGATTTCCCATGACTCCAATATTATATTAGCAGATTTTTGGAGATGAAGAAGTGTAAGAGAGAAGTCAAGTTGAAAGCGTTAACAAGAAGTTTAGTCGCAAGACGTATCCAAGAAGCTTCATCAATTACGTATTTTATTCGAGTTGAGGACACCTCTTTATTCTTTTTTGTTGGGGAGAGATGTTGCCTTCAATAGACCTCTTGACCAGTAGTCCTGTCCTCATCAACCCTGACTAATTCACTCCTTAGCTCTTCTTTACCCGAGGAAGTTTAACAAGAAATTCAGGTAGACCCCTATTTTAGACCTCTTCTGCAAGAGATTCAAGCTCAGAGCCCGAGGGAACACTTAACTGACTATACCTTAGCAGATGGTCTTTCTTTACTACCAGGAAAGCTTCAGTCCCTAGATATTCCTCAGATGAAGTGGGAATGTTTGAGTATGGACCTTTTCAATGGTGTTCCAAAGACAACTGGAAACTATGATTCTATTTTTGTCATAGTAGACAAGCTCACTAAGGTGGCTCATCTAATTCCAATCAAGCAGACAACCACCACCATCGACATAGCCCAAGTATTCTCCAAATAGGTATTAAGATTACATGGAATCCTTGCAAGAATCGTCAGTGATCGGGATGCCAAATTTACTTCTAAGTTTTGGCAAGCCATGTTTCAATATCTGGGTACCCAAATAAATCTCAGCTCAGCATATCATCCGAAAATTGATGGTCAAATAGAGCGAGTGAATCAAGTCATTGAAGATATGCTTTGAGCATACTGCAACCAGCATCCCCAATAATGGATTAGTTTCTTCCCCTAGTTGAGTTTTCTTATAACTCTTCTCACCATCGCAGCCTCAGAATGTCACCCTTTAAAGCCTTATATGGTCAAGAATGTTTAGTCCCTCTTCAATTAGCCAACTCAGCTCTTCATATTCCTACCGTTGAGTCTACCCTGGAAGAGATAGATTATCAACTTCTAGTCATTACAGACAACATGAAGAGAGCTAGTGATAGGCAGAAGAGCTACGCTGATCTTCACCGCATCCACTTGAAGCTTTAGCAAAGGCGAACAAGTTTTCCTCAAAGTTAAACCCAAACGCATCTCCTTAAAGTTAGGGAAATTCCGTAAGCTTGCATTAAGATATTATAGACCTTTTGGAATCAAATAAATATGTCCCTTTTGTCCAAACCCTTGATCATATTTTTGGTTGGTTCTTCGGAACAACTTATAATTATTGGCACTTTTGATGTAATTTTTATCCAAATGTAATCAATCATCATATTTATGGAATTCAAGTATCTCTAGTCAGTCAATTCTTTTGAGATTCAAATCGTCTATGGTGTTTTACAGTCTAGTTGTTATGATACATGAAATATCTGATTACCAAGTGAAAGATGAGACAGTAAGCTATAGACAAAAGAGAAATAAGGATGGAGGAAATAAATTGGGTACACAAGGGAGGAGATATTGCAAGATTAATTGAAAGATCAGTATGAAATCCTTTAACTGTCAAGAACATGGTATCAGTTGGATGATATTAATAGTGAAATGAGTCAACACTCAAAATGGAAAAAGTTAAAGTGTAGGTAAGAATGGTAAGATTTTTACAAAGCGTATTGAAGCTAGATAGAGAGCGAAGTGAAGAAATGATCTTCATACCTCACAAGAGAAACAAAATCCGGTCACACCAAAGGAAAAATACCTAGTTGAGTAAGATCCCACTTAGTAATTAAAGTAACCCCGAGTCATTAAAACTTCTTTAAGATTAAGACTTTTGAATCAGCGCTAAAAATACATTCAAGGTCCAAACCAGCTTCACTGTCCTTTAATCTAAATACCCTAAAGTTACAGACCATCTTCAATCATAAGTTGACCGAAGATAGAGTTTGACTAATCTCTAAATCATGTCTGGAGCTGAGGACAACTCTTTCTTTTTGTTGGGGAGTTTGTAAGGTCCCTCCCTAAACCCTAGAGCCATTCAGAACTTTTTCCAGCATAGAAAATAAATGAGAAAAAGAAAAACCGACAAAGACACCATGTGGACAACGAGACTTTACTCCAGAATGAAAAGACACGGATATTTTGGATCAGAAATTACGCAATCCCTATATTTTTCCAAAAAGATTAAGATTATTTTTATACTTCTTCGTGAAGATCCGCGTGGGAACTGATCTAGATCGGGAATTGGGAGAAAAACGGACTAACTTGATTGAAAGATAAAGTTAAGAGATAAGAACTAAGAAGAAAATTAGGATCCAATACGAATTAAGAAGAGAATTGGGGTCCAATAGCATTTGAGAAGAGAATTGGGGTCCAATAGGAATTAAGAAGAGAATTGGAGTCCAATAGGAATTGAGAAGAGAATTGGGGTCCAATAGGAATTGAGAAAAGAATACCCACCATTTCCTATATAAGCACCCCCTCTCGTTTGTAATTTTACACACATATTGCTAAGCTACTTGCATACTTGCCATGCTCAAGATAATGCTTAAGTAAATCAAGGTTTTCATTAAACCTTGCGCTTGCTCTCTCTCTCTCTCTCTCTCTCTCTCTCTCTTGAAGGCCAAACCCTTGAGGGTTTTGTGAAGAATCTCCTCTCTCCTTCCTCTTCATCCTAAATCCCTTTCCTTCCTCCTTGAGCCTCACATCTCTTCAAGAAGGACTTCAACCCCACTTCCCTCTTGTTTAGAGGAGGTAATCTTCATTTCTAGTAGGTTTAATTAATCCATGTGTTTTAATACTAAGAAGGTGTATGTGTATCATTTTAGGTTTAAGATTTAATGGTAACCTTGGAATTAGGATTAAGTATTAATGGTAGTTATGCATCATTAAGTTAAGCTTCAAATGTAGATTTGCACTCGTAAGCTAAGCTTTAATGGTAACTTCACACTTAGGTGTAAGCTTTAGTGACTACCTTGCATTTTTAAGTTTAAGCTTTAATGGAAACCTCTCAATTAGGGTTAAGTAATAAGAGTATCTATGCATCATAAAGTTAAGCTTCAAAGGTAGATTTGCACTCGTAAGCTAAGCTTTAATGGTGACTTTGTACTTAGGTGTAAGCTTTAGTGACTACCTTGTATTTTAGGTTTAAGCTTTAATGAAAACCTCACAATTAGGGTTAGGTACTAAGAGTATCTATGTATCATTAAGTTAAGCTTCAAAGGTAGATCTGCACTCTCAAGCTCAGATTTAATGGTAACTTTGCACTTAGGTGTAAGCTTAAGTGACTACCTTGTATTTTAGGTTTAAGCTTTAATGGAAACCTCGTAATTAGGGTTAGGTGCTAAGAGTATCTATGCATCAGTAAGTTAAGCTTCAAAGGTAGATCTGCACTCTTAAGCTAAGCTTTAATGGTAACTTTGCACTTAGGTGTAAGCTTTAGTGACTACCTTGTATTTTAGGTTTAAGCTTTAATGGAAACCTTGCAATTAAGGTTAGGTGCTAAGAGTATCTATGCATCATTAAGTTAAACTCCAAAGGTAGATTTACATCCTTAAGCTAAGCTTTAATGGTGACTTTGCACTTAGGTGTAAGGTTTAGTGATTACCTTACATTTTAGTTTTAAGCTTTAATGGACACCTCGCAATTAGGGTTAAGTAATAAGAGTATCTATGCATCATAAAGTTAAGCTTCAAAGGTAGATTTGCGCTCGTAAGCTAAGCTTTGATGGTAATTTTGCACTTAGGTGTAAGTTTTAGTGACTACCTTGTATTTTAGGTTTAAGCTTTAATAGAAACCTCGCAATTAGGGTTAAGTGCTAAGAGTATCTATGCATCATTAAGTTAAGCACTAAAGGTAGAATTGCACTCTTAAGCTAAGGTTTAATGGTAACTTTGTACCATAAGAAAAGAGTAGTTGTTTAAGCTCGATAGAAGTAGTTCAATTTTTGGTATTGAAGAGTATTTCTAAAGTTGTCAATTTCAAGTTTGTTTGCAAATACGGGATAGGGGAGATAGGGGATAACTTCGCGGAATTGATCTCCATGTATTTTTGAGCCGAAAACTCCACAGGCTTCCATGGAGATGCCCCATGGATGGCAAAAAATTGCAAAACCTGGGATTCGTACAAAACTGGGATTGAACTTAAAAAGTTGGCATTTTCGAAGAGACATTAACCATCAAACTGCCTATGGAAAAAACTCGCTTGTATTTTTTAAATAAACTTGGCTGGTAGATAATTAATGAAAGTAGGAATTAAGGTTGATAAATGAATGAACTTGGGAATTACCAACTAGGAGTTAACAAGGAATCTCGAGAGGTGATAGGGATAGCCCATTGCAAAACATAGCTTTAACTAGGAGTTTTGAAGATTTTCTAGAAATGACCGGAAACCAAGATGGATCTTCTTGGGGTCAATATGATTGAAAGGCAGGCCCATTAAGAGGATTCTCTTGAGAAAATTGACGGAGATTGGCCCTTTTTGGCTAGGGCAGTGTAACCGGCAAGTTGTTATACCTAGGTCATTCATGCCCGAGGGATAAGGGATGAATGGGTTTGTTTTATTTTTGCCCTATCATGTGAAGTACCCGCGGTATCTTATTGGAAATCGGCCATAATTTGGGTATGTCCTGATGCCAATAGTTGGATGAGAAGGTCATACTCAGGGAGGATGATGTGAATTTAATTAAGGAAATTTTTTGACTTGATTGCTTAAAAAGGAACTGGAAAGGCTAGGAATATAGGGGCTATCCTATGCATCTGTCACCAGATGGTGCTATACCTCTCGAAATAAAATGCTTACAAAGGAATGATTAAATTACTTGATGAGCCTTTTCGAAACACTTAATTCTGGGAAATATTGTGAAGATACTGCCATTTTGATGGCTTGTAACCTATTATCTTGGCCTGAATGGGAAGGCAAGATGAATTGGTTGAAACTAAATGTGTTGCATGATTAGTTAGGAAACTAGTTACAAGCTAATTATAGCCGCGATAAAGGAAAGGAAATGAATTAAAAGTTTCTAAATAAAGATCTGGTGGGAACAACCAGATAAATTTTCCTGAACAAGGGTATGCAACAGATTGCATGATGCTTGTTGTTTGATGATGTTTGATAGACTGTTGTCTTCCTTATTTTGTAGTAGTTAAGTACTACCTCGGAAAGGGTTTTTCATGAAATGGTTCGGTGGGTGGGCGGATCTGGAGGGTCAGATGGCCGGATGTTGATTTAAAAATTTTATGTTAAACGCTAGGACTACGTGGGATAAAAATGGATAACCGAGGACGAGCAAGACCAGGTAGGATTGCAAGATCCCTCTTCCTATGGGAAAGTGATAACTACCATGTCTCCTTGTCAAGAAAAAGGGGTTATCGCCATGAACCAAGGGGAGAAGAAAAAAGCAAGAGCAGATCCTCAAGTTAAAGATCAAGAGAATCAAGACTAAGAACCACAATTTTTGGTGGAGAAAGCTGTCAAGGACAGATTGATTATGAGAAGCGGATAGAATCATTGAATGAAGGGATGTACCCCCTTGGGTTGGCATTCGAGATAGGCTGGAGTCCTGGCTGAGTGTCGTTCCCAAGTGGGAGGGATACTTGCAAATAGATCTATGTCATTCCCTGGAACGGCTGGTGGTCTGAGGGAGGTGAGTAGGGTCGAGTCTGGGTATGGCCCTCACATCATGTTACTATGCCATTCATTGATGATCTAGCTATTAAAGGATGTGAAGAAGGAGCCAAAGATGAGGTAAAAGATCAGAGGGGATGCTGACGGTTTGTTGCTCAACATATTGTGCTCAACATATTGCTGACTATGATGTGATTTTATCCAGGCTTGTAGAGGTTAACTTGAGACTTTTAAGGCAAAAATCAACTTTTGGTGCTACAGAGGTTTTAAGTGTGGTGCGTATGTTCGGCCCAGAGGGTAGAAGACCAAGTCTAGTTGAAGTTGAAGCTAGCCAAAAGATGAAAGAAACATGCTCTTCTGGTACTGAAGTTCGTCGATTTCTGGGTGCGTGTGTATTCTACCTTATTTAGTCGCCACATTTTGGTCATGTTGCAGAGGTGATTTATCAATTGCTAAGAAAAGGTAAAAGGTTTGTATGGGAAGAAGTTCACATAAAGGCTATCAGGAAACTAAATAAGATGCTTCTCGAGGCTCCTACCTTGAGGAAGGTTGACTACAAATGCCAAAAGCCAGTAATCTTAATAGTTGACACTGGAGCGACAGATATTGGGTGGGCTATAGGTCAGGATGATGAACAAGGACACATGTATGCAATTTGATTTGCAGCAAAGGTGCTCAATGCTCGTCAATAAGGTTACCCACAGGTTAAGAGAGAACTTTGGGGTGTTTTTACTGTTGTAAGGTCTGATAAAGAATATTCTATTGGAGCTTCAGTTGTGGTAGAAGTAGATTGCTTTCCATTGATAGGGATGATTGCAAACTTCTCTACTCTAGACATTGCCATGCTGCAATGGATAGCCTATATTAAGTCTCTTAACTCTAGATTTTGTCATATGCAGGTAGAGATAATCTTGTTGTAGATATGTTATCAAGGGCCAGGTTTGAAGATGAAGAAGAGATACTTACCACAAGTGATGATGTTGGCTTGAAGGTCTACACTTCTTCTTATTTACATGCAAATTGTGGTACTATTTCTCATGTTTTTATAGTATTTTTTGAAGAGTTATACAAGGGGGAGTGGCTTTTGATTGGCCTCTACCTTAGCACTCTTACCAAGCAAGAAGAATGGAGTGATCAAGATTATAAGAGGATCAGGAAAAAGGCCTACGGCTACTTCCCAAGGGACTATTATCTATGGAAGTAGCCAAAGCGTACAAGAGGGTGTCATAGTGGGTTGTTTGTGACAAAGCCACTCAACAACAGGTGATAAAATAGTTTCATGAAAGCTTATGGGATGGCACAAAGGAGTATGTGCAATCTTTGTAAGATCAAGGATCGGTATTGGTGGAAAGGTATGTATAAAGATGTGGCTCAATGTCTGGAGACACTCTTAACATGCCAACAATATTCTAATGTGCGACATTGAGATGGATTGCATCCCACTTATCCACTGGCTATGCACTACAAGTGGGTGGTGGACTTGATTACGATGCCATTAGGTGTGTGTAAAATGAGGTATATTGTGCTTGCTAGAGAATATCTTACTAACCAGGTTGAAGGCAGAGCTTTGCGTACCAAAGCTACATGTTTTGTATGCAAGTTTTTGCTTGAAGATGTGATTTCTAAGTCTAGATGAGTTGGTAAGATCACTGTTGATAGAGGAGAGCTCGATGTAGATGAAGCTCGTGAGTTCTTTGCTCGTTTGGGCATTAAATTTTCTCTCACTATAACATACAATCCAAAGGGTAATGGGAAAAGTGAGAAAGGGCATCCGCCTATTGTTAAACCTTTAGCAAAAGCATGCCAAGGGAATATCGATGATTGGCCTAAACTCTTACCATTTGCTTTATGGGCCGATCATACTACACACAGTTTGTTACGTGTTTTATTACATTCGAGTTGATGTATGGGCAAAAACCCATTATGCTTACAGAGGAAGCGGTTATGTCTTGGACCATAATTCCATGGGAATAAGGTATGACCACAAAAGATTTGCTTGCTTTACACATCCGCCAACTTGAGAGGCGTCAGGAAGACATCGAGCAAGCTAAAATAAAGCTTAAGGAGGCAAGGTTGAAGAATAAAGCAACATTTCATGAAAAGATTAGGCTATGAACTCATGCCATCAAAAAAGATGATGATTGGGTGCTTGTTTATGACAAAAGCTTGGAGAATAAGTATACTGCTATACAAAAAATGGTTAAGTGATGGTTTGGACCATATGTGGTAGTTCATGTTTATGATAATGCAACATATAAATTATGTGAACGTCATGGCACTATGCTCAAGATACCTACCAAGAAGGTTTGAAGTTCAATTGTTCTTGCCTATACATGTCTTTGTGGCATGTTTCAAAACAATGGACTTGCAGAGGACAAAGACGATGTGGCTTAATAGAAGAATTTCTATGACTGAAATGGATAATGTACCTGGAGACGGATGGAGTACCAAAGAAACTTTCCATATTGGTGATAATATTAGTTGTAGAGTAAGCCCAAATTCTATGTCTATCTCATATCAAGTATGTCGTCAGTCATTAGTTCTGAGCTATGACTATAGGAGATGGAGAAGCAAGTTAGGTAGTTGGGTAGTTGGGTTCCTCTCGACTCCAAGGAAAATTGTCCAAGTTTGAATTAAAGGTCATAGTCCATCCACACACTGAGCATAGAAGCCTTATAATAACAACAAATTGGAAACTACATGATGTTAGAGAATCTCTTGAGTTTCTTGATGAAACATCTCCCGAGTATAGATTCAAAGTGGATGGAATTGTTGTGAGCACAAGATGGAGAATTCAACCTCTTCCATCACATATATTCCCCCAAAAAGAGTTGTATTTGAGCCACTTGCAAGGACTTGACAAAACCAGGGTTCAATGCTGTAATCGTTGGGTTTTGCAAATATACATGTCTTTTCTACCTTGTTGTGACTATTATTTATGTTGTTTTAAATTTACATGACACCATGATACACAATTAAGAATCAAATAGTTGGTATAAAATTTTGAAGTACAAAATTATGAACCACCAAAGGGTGTATGTTCGTATGGACAAAATGAACAAAAGTGTACATAACTTTTGTGGAGTAATCAATCATGAAACTCCACTTTTCTTTTTACCTGAGAGGATCCTGCATCCTCAGAGTCCCTTTTCCTTTTGTGTTTAGGAGGGGGTGAAGTCGGTTCAGGAGGGGGTGTTGGTGACTTGGGCTCCTCAGGGCTTGGCACGAGGGACTTGGCAGTGGGTTCTATGGGGGTTGGTGCTTTGGGTTCCTAAGGAGTGGTTGGCTTGGGTGACTTGGAAACCTTCTTTGGCATCATGAATGGTAGTTTGAAAGGTGATATAGGTGCCTCCCCCTTACTGTTCTTAGCTGAATGACACGTTTGAACCTTGAATTCCAATGGTGAATGGAATGGATGGCCCTTGCATCTGCTTTTCTTTTTGCAGGGCTCTTCTTCTTGGTGGGGCTCTTCCTCTTGGCAGGGCTCTTCTTTGTAGGACTCTTATTTGTATGGCTCCTCTTTGAAAGGCTCTTATTTGTCGGGATCCTGTTTGCAGGGCTCTTTGCATGGCTCTTCTTCTTGTGATCCCTTTTCTTTGCATCCAAACCCTTGGTGTCTCTACCTTTCTTTGGTGGAAAAGGTGAGTCTGTTTGTAAAGTCACTTTTTGATTGTAGTACTTGAAAGCTTCTATATTGCAATCCTTATTTGTGGTACTCAGGTGAACAACGATAAGTTTGGCAGCACTGCAAGAAGACATCAATCAAAAAGCTACTAATAGAAAACAAGGGGCCATCAAGCATAGATCATAGTTCAGACTTACAATTTACTTCTCTCATGGATACTTGACAATGAATTCATAATTATAACATCTTTCTCCAAAAGATTGAAGATAATGGAACTCCAATGCCCTCTACAGGAAAATAACATTTAGTTAGGAATGCCACAAAATATAAAAAATTGTTAGGAGTTAAGACTTACCCTTCAACATAGGGGTATATTATGTAATTGCAGGTCAGCATGTCAAATTCTTCAAAAAAACTTGAAAGGCTTCCTTGCTTGTTGAAGAGGCACTGTGTCACTAGAGGACCAAGTATGGATATTTGCATAGCTATAGCCTCTGGAAGATCCCTCATAAGACACCTGAAGTCAAAGAAAATGCATCCCCCAATGAGGCCCTTGTAGGCGCATATGCACTAATAATTAGGAAAGGGGCAACACATACCTGAGATAGATAAAGAGCACAATATCACCAGCCCCAATGTTTGGGTTTACAAGCATACTTGTGTCTTGAGGGAATATGTCACAGTACACCTCATCATCCCCATATATGGAGACATCTACAACCATTTGGCCTGTAACTTTTTCATAAAGGAGAGAGTTGGATTCTCTTTAAAAAAATTTCTTGCTCTGTAAAGATAGCATCTTCTGATATCATGTCTTGCTCCCTCTCAACCTCCTTGCCTGCTTTGATATCCTTGGCCTTTCTTGTGTCATATTGATGTGTAACATCTTCAATAACAACCCCTGACTTCTTCTATTGCTTGGTAGGGGGATATTTAAAAATTGATAGGCCCTAAGATCCTCACTAGGAATTGACTCCAAATCTTTATCAAACTTGTACCTCAGTCTTGACACAAGCACAAAATCTTTGCTCATCATTGTGACCCTGTGAGCAAATGCAGCTCCAATGTAGCTATCATTCATAAAATCTATTAAGAAATCCTCAGAAGCTGCCTTAGAGCACTCTCATCCCCTCACCTTTTGCATTTGTTAACACCATTTCTTCCTATCCTATACATCCTCCAACAACATATCCCCCTAGGGGCTCTCCACATCGATCGAGCCTGCTCTCCACATCGTTCGAGAAATTCCCTCCTATCCCATCCATAACTCTTGTACAACGGGATAAGCGATAGTTGTAGAGTCTGCCTTAGACCAGTATCATGCCGCTTGGGTCTGAAGGGTCACAGATGGTCTCTCAAGTTACCTCCTGCACGATGCAATAAGATGTAGTTGTAGAGTCTGCCTAAGGCTAGTTTTGTGCCGTTCGATTTTTAAGGGTTCACGAATGTGTGGTCTCTCAAGTTACCATTCTTTTTAACCAAAAGATGAGTCTTATTGTTGAAGGTCATGAAGAGATTTTAGAGGATAGCCCAAGTGAGAAGCTCTTGGTTGCTATCATTGATGGTGGTGACATGGAAGTGTACTCAACATTAGGAAGAGGATGGGGTGTAGGAGGGCCTCTTTATTTGCCATGAGCTTATGGAGGTGATTAAAAATTTGATGAATAGGTGCATGCCATGTGTGCAAGAATGGTGGGTGTGTAAGAGATGTGTAAAAGTGGTCAAAGGTGCACTTTTCCCCCCAAAAAGAAGGGGATAATTTTATGATTTTCGGCCTTCCATAACTCCCACATATGATCTCCGATTTGAGCGGAGTCAGAGATCTGCAATCTGCGCGTCGAGCTCTTTCCATAGATATGCTAACTGATATGGTTTTACCCGCTAGATTTTAAATTCCAATTTTGGGGGAAACTTTGAATTCAAATAAACTAGTTGTTTTGCTTGTTTGAATTCAAAAGATGTCCTTTGATTACTTTCTTAATACTAAAGGTTTGACTTCCTTAAACTGCCAAATAAAGAGGCCCTCCTAGACCCCATCCTCTTCCTAATGAGGCATATGAAATATTCAATCCTTTGTTTGATTTTGCAGTTATGATAGACAAATTGGACATTTTGTCAGAGGAAGGCAAAGAGTTTGAAGAGGCAGTTGAGGGTAAGTGTTTGGTATTGGATGGCAAGACTTATTGTCATCTAACTGAATTTACTACCAAATCAATTAAGAAAGGCAAAGTAACACGGAGATTGAGAACCACTGTCAAGAGCGGGATACTTTCTTTGCTACTCTAGTTATGTAGCGGTAGTTGAGGAGACAAATGTCAACCTTCTTGGGGGCTATAGAAGAAGAAAGTTTTTGAGATAGGGGTGACATGCCTAGTGATACCCAAAGAATAAAAAATTGATGTGAAATTGACAATATTTTGCGTAAAAATATATTTTTTGAATTTGGATCTTTTTAGAAAGACTCGGTACAAAGTTTCAAAGTGAAGCATTATCTCCATTTGTGGTTGAGCAACATGGTTGTTTGATCTCATCCGTTGTAATTGCCTCCTGTAGAACCAAATTGAATAATTACTTTAGTGCATTGCCCCTTCCCTTTCTTTTACATCTGAAAAATGAAGTCCTCGCTTGATAGTGAGATTTTTCCATTCCTTGAGTATTCCGTGTTGCAAGGGGTCCTTATTTTGCAAAATATGGTCCATGCAGGTACAAAATATGCTAAAAAAAATTTAAAGGGATGTCGGTCTGCAAAAAGAGGCATTTCAATGTATCGTGGCTTTCTACTGGAATTTGAGCTGCTCCAATCCACCATAGCTTCATTTCTAATTGAGTTTTGTGGTATGGGGAATCTATCTTACCTTGGCTATAATCCAATGCTCTTTTCATAGGGATATGAATACTCTTTTCATTTTTTGACATTTTTGAATTTGATCTCATCCAATTTCATAACAAATATAAGTTTTCCTTCACAATCTACATCTCGCATTTTATAGTATCTCACCATAGCAGATTTAACTTTTTTTATACTCATCCAAATGTTATCAAAACATTATACACAAAAGAAGTATTTTTCTTTTGTTTTTTGTATGGCATCATTCCCTCTATTTGATAGTACTCTCCAAAATGTTCGCGTATTTCTTCGTTTAACAGAGTCCTTACTTTCCCAACATTGTGAGGCCTAGGCAATCCAAAAGTTTTAATCTTGTAATACTTCAAGACCTGAAACCAAGTTTTAGAGATGGCCCTATAACCCCTTATACTCACCCCCATTGTGTCACAAACTTCTTGCATTTGAGAAGGTTGGACCAATAAATCCATATCTTTTAGTAAATTTTGAAATACCAATTTCTTTTGGGTTCAATTTTTGGGAAGTTTCAAAATTTCACTCTTGTTCATTACCTCATTCAAGAATCTCACCCTTTCTTGAACATTGGACATATCAAATCCTAAAAGGCTGGTCACATGTTTTCTAGTAATCTTTAACCTTTTTTTCTTTGTCCAGAACCTTCTGTTAAGTTTACTACAGCTCTCATTTGTTTTACTCGTGCTCTTAATCCTATTGAAGTTTCTTTTAAAGTCTAAAGCTGATGATTTTCTTGTTTTAGATACGCTATTTGGTTTTCAAGTTCTAAAATTCTTGTTGCATTCGAGGATAAAGTAGTTTGGAGATATTGAATGTAATGTGTATGATTAATGTGTAACTGAGATAGCTTAGGACTATACCCTAGTAAGCCATCAATCCCATCTCCAACAAATCTCATCAAATCATGAGGTGCGTGAAAAGATGGATACCTTCCAGTGCTATCCGATGGATCCAAGCTCCCATATGTCCATAGATCAATGTGTTTCTTCCCCTTGTTTTGCGAAGTTATTGTCCTTCATTTGCATTTTTAACTGATCTTTGATAGACACTGCACGTAGTAGCATATTCTTGGCTTAGCTTAATGCTCAAGTGAAACTTGCGATTATCACTAATGGAAGATGTATTACTCATTGTAAGTAATGAAGGCACATAGAAAGTATAATGGAGATAATGTAGTAGCAGAGCTACTAGCATCAGAAAAGAAGAGAGAAAGCTGGTGAAAGGTTAGAGAGAAAGAAGAGGGATTGAGTGATCAAATGGAAACAACTATTTGCCGCCAAGTGAAGTAAAGGAGAACAAAGTTTGAGGTGAACCACAAAGGAATGGATTGAAAATGATATCTTTTTGAATATTTAGAGATATGTACTTAGATGCGCTTTAGATTACGTAGATATCCTTTAAATAACCAAAACGATCAAATTTGGAGCCATTTTGATTGTCGTCAATGGCTCTGCTAATTAGTAAGTTAACCAATTCCTTACATAACCCTTTTTGAGTTGTTTTTGGTCCTAATGAGGAGTTGACCTTAAAAAAAAAGTTTGAGATTTGTCCATATGGCCAAATCTTTAAGAGATTAGTGATTCCCAAATTTTCTCTAAAGTCTCAAACTTTCTAATATGGTGTTAGTTTGACTACTGAAGTGCCGCTAACATGGCTTGCATAAGGACGTGCAATGGCTAGGAAGGGGGGAGTGTTTGGTAGATGTAGCTGACAGGCACCCTCCTAGCTAAACACACCTTACCCAAGCCCAAAATTTTGATGTAATCTATATCTTTTTTTCAAAAACCCTTGTAAAAAGACATTATGATCTTTTAGCCGCATTCTATGTATTTAGAGATGGATTCTTTTGTCCTAAACCCAAAAAGCCTTGTAAGCCAACCAATGGACATATGAAAATCTCTGAGTATAAAGCTCAAAACGCTTAGTTTGAAAGGACACATTGTATAATTTTCAAAAGTTTTGAAGAGCTTCTTTGGACGTATGAGTGTGAGTGGCTATTCAGTAGCACCTTGTAACTGATTTTTTCTCTTCATTTGGTAATTAGGATTTTGTTCCAATAATTGCATTGTGTTCATTGTCTCTTTCTCTTTCATTTAAGTATAATCATTCTCAGTTTTTTTGTGGTTTGCAACTACCTATCCGTGAGCTAAATCTATAGTTTTGAGTGCAAAAATGGTTGTTTTTTAATATTTGGACCATAGAGAGCATTTCTAGACCTTAGGGCAACCTATCTGGAGTGTTTTGTTGCAGTTTTCAGAACTTGGATTTTGATACCTTGTCGGATGACCTCCAAACTTTGTAGAATAGTGCCCCTAAGCCTATTATAGTTCCTCCTAAAGTTTTGTTGCATTACAAATTCATTTGGTCGACGAAATGACGTGATAATTGAGAGCAATGAGATAAGACATATGCGGATTTCCTAGATTAGACAGTGATAGTTGCTGGTGGTGTTGATAGCTTAGTTCTTTAGGTTCACATCTTGAGGTTGACACCCTCAAAGAGTCTTTGTGCCCATCCGAGCTACTTCCCTGATTATTGACATTATGTTAGTGCCAGACAGCTATGTTGCAAACATCCGCTAACAATGGGCTTGAGGAATGCCTTCCGGTTCCTCTAAGAAACCTGGAGGAATGGGGAGGAAAAGGTATTGTACAATATCAGGAATGTATTGATGAGTCTTGCATGGCAATGAAAAAGAAGCAGGATAAATTTTTATCTTTTCATCTTTTGTTTAAGCTTGTCCTGAAACTAATCGAAAGCTTGTTTTTTGAAGGGCACTCCCTCCTCCATAGGTACTCCCAAGTGTCTAAAAATGTTTCCCTCTTAACAATCTCACCGAACCATCCACCATAGTCAAAATTGTCATCCTCAGAGAGGGACATCAATCTCAACTTCTCAATACTACATTGGGAACTAGCTATGAACTAGTTCCAATTCCTTTCTGACATTGTTCTGTTCAGCTTGCAAAAATAGTAATGAGTCATCTGCAAACATCTTAATTAGTAGATGATTGCCATTTTGGATTGTCCTTGGATCTATCCCCTTGCTGCTGCCTACTCCAACAAAGATATTAGAGGATGGGTACATGCAAAAAACAAAAGAAGGGTCAAGGGGAAACCTTGACAAATGGATCTCTTGACAACAAATGAGCCGACCAATCTTGAGTTGGAGAGAAGCTCGAATGAGCTACTGAAGCGGTCCGGGGCGGGCAACAAGAAGAGCAACCTCTAGACACCCTTCAAGGCTCCCGTGCTGCTCAATGGGGCTGGGGCACAACACAACACAAACCAAAACAACAAACCCACAGCCAAATCCCAACTACACAAGGGGCACCACCTAGTTTAAGAGCGAACTAGGACGCAAAAGAGGAGAATCGTTAGAGCAACCCACAAACAAGCAAGGAATTTACACTAACCCTAACACCAATGGAACACTCTCACACAATAAAACACTAGAGAGAGAGAGAGAGAGAGAGAGAGAGAGAGAGTGCTCGGGTTGCTTTGAAGTGTATCGTTAATGATCAAGCAAACACAAATATATATATGCAAGAAAGAGAGAGAAGGGGGAAGGGGGTGCTTGTTGCACTAATGCCTTCTTACAAATCTGTCATGACCAATCAAAGTGAGATTAGTATTTGTTCAACATAGCCTGAGTAAATTACACCACAACACATCACAAGAAAAAGCCACCCCAATCACTGTCTTAAGGCCAGGGGAGTCCTCTCCACCCTGTCGCCCTCTTACAGCATGTGGGATTTATGGCTAAATTTATAACAATACCCGGAGACAAGCTATCAAGAACTTAAATAGAACACCAAGACACTTACACATCATTATTGTCCATGACTTCACATT
Source organism: Adiantum capillus-veneris (assembly GCF_014529385.1). Lineage (NCBI taxonomy): Eukaryota > Viridiplantae > Streptophyta > Polypodiopsida > Polypodiales > Pteridaceae > Adiantum > Adiantum capillus-veneris. The sequence continues at coordinate 91,689,351 of NC_140946.1, forward strand.
GGAAGGGAGACAAGGTATCCATGCTTAGTCCAAATTCACCCTCCTTGATTCAGCAAATGTTGGGCTTACACTAGTAGGAGAAATGATAGATTTCCTACCCTCAATTTAATGATTCCTCTCTCTTACAATGGCATAGAGTTCCCTTGCTAATCACCCCTAATACAACACATACATATGCCTAATGCCAATGAGGTTCCACTCAAGAGCTCCTTCTCAAGAGGTTGAGCTTGGCTTCTCAAGCTATAGCATAGTGCTCTTTCTTCTCCCCCTTGTTGTGCTAGCTACACCCTCCTTTTATAGCAATTTTGAAGGCTAGGGTTACTCCTCTAACCATGGTTGGGTTAGATTTTTAGCAATTTATCTAATTTCTTTTGCTTGGAATTATCAAGAAGTTGGTGGGGAAAGAGAGAGGAGAGAAATGGAGGTGATAGGACTTTTCATAGTGGGTTAGTGTTAGTAGAGTTAGTATTAATTTACAAATGGAATTGGATATTTACAATGGGAGTATCCATGTAGGATACAAATAAGGAAGAAAAACTCTTAAGATGTAAGAAAAGGTGGATTTCTTACAAGGTTGATGCTCCAAGTGTCTTGAGTAGGGCCAATTTTGACGCTTGTTGACGGTCCACTAGCTTTGACGGTACATTTTTTCTCCACTCTTGACCTTCCTTGAGAGACAAGGTAATTGAAGCTGAGTAATCAACCACCATGATGCTGTCTTTTAAGAGAAGAGGCTGAATTTTGTGGTTTTTTTGATAGATATGGATAATTTGGAGGAGGAAAAATGAGACTAGGTGGTCAATTTTGGAATGGAATTGTGTGTGGGAGGTATGAGTTCACCATGGTTTCTCTTATTCTTCAAGGTTGAGGAGAAGGTGAGTAGGGAGCAGAGAGGAGTGGTGAGAGAGGTGGGGATGATGAGTGGAGAAGTGTGTGTGAAAGAGGAAAATGATAAAGTGGAAGAGAGAGTGTGGCTGCATAGCATGGGAAAACTGGGGTCCACTAATAAAATCATAGCTCACAGCTCGTAGCTCAAAAAAATATGAAAAAATTTGAGGCAAAAGTTCAGCCCACGAGCTACAACTTTTGTTTGTATCACCTTTTCAAATTCAGAGAGCAAGTGAACTTTAAAAATTCAGCAAAACTGACCGTTTTTTTCCACTGCACAAGGTCCTTGTGGGGTCCTTCTTTGGATGATTCTTTTGAATACCTCCAAGAGTGAGCCCTCCATACTGCATGTATGCATGCCACCTACCCTTGACCTTATTTGGTAAGTCTATAATTGAAGATATTGTTGAGATCATGATATAAATGAATAGTACAACTAAGAAAATCAAATATTGAGGGGTCTAAAATATGTACATGTCAAATATAAATAATATAAGTGGAAAAAATATAAAGGGGTCAAAAGAAATCTCTCTCATTATGAGGCTATCATAAAAAGATAAACATTTTTGGTGTTCTAATTTTTTAGAAAAAAAACAAAATAGATGTAGGAAGGGAAAAATCACAATAGTGAAAAAATATACACATAAATAAAACTAGTTTTTTTGGATTTTTGTTGGGGTGGAGTTACACCAAATATAAGAGAAGCTTACATGAAAATATTTCTATATGGAATAAAGAGTATGAAAAATGGTAAGAAAAATTGTGGTAATGGTGAGGCAATGTATAGAGCATAAATAACACACACCTAGGTAGAAATATTTAAATAAATACCAAAATAATTATGAAAAAATCTTTTATTTAGGCCCTATATACAAAGAAATATTTACATACGCATGGGCCATAATATACTTATATTTTTTATTTTTTTTATTTTTTTGGCTCAACTAGCCCAATGACCAGCTAATTGAGGGTTTTTTATTTCAGTAAGGAGATATGGGAAAAGTCCCCTAACTCACACGCACCTATATACAGTGAAAGGGTGAGGGTAACCACAATGTTTGAGTGATTTGATAGGGTGAGATAACTCACTATGGCAATTACAGAGAGCCGAAAAACGGCTATCATTAGCCCTCCCCCAGGATGATGGTATATTCATGTACCATCATAAAGAATCTTTTCCAAAGAGAGTGCTTCAGAGTCCTTGACAAGATCTTCATTGTTTGGCCCCTTGGAATTTTGGTTTGTGTTACACTCATGCTTTATGGAGCAATACTTACATGGGATAGTTGCCTTTTGCTCTGGTAGATCCTTTGGTAGAAGGCGACTCAAGTAAGGCTTCAAGCGATAGCCGTTTACCTTCCTGGAGTGCTCTTTCCCATTCAAGTCCATAAGTTGATAGTAACTTGAACTGAAAGCCTTCTTGACTATGTATGGCCCCTGCCATCTTGTTTCAAATTTGGCATCAAAACGATTATCGAGTCGATTGTCATACCTTAGCACAAGATCTCCTTCATTGATGCCTTTGTCCTTCAGTTTCTTGTCAAGCTTCTCCTTTGTCTGTGTGGCTTTCCTCTTATAGCACTCGTATGCTGCTTCTCTTTTCGACTCAAGCTCAGCTAAGGTAAGAAGTCGATCCATCCATGCTTCTTGATCATCTTGTGCTGATTTGCCATGAAGTCGCATTGTTGGAATGTTTAGTTCAATTGGCTGTAAAGCCTCTTGACCATAGACCAAGTGAAATGGTGTGAACTCCGTGGCTTCCCTATATGTGGTTCGATACGCCCACAAGGCACCATCCAAGAAGTCATCCCATAATTTTGTCTTGTTTTGCACCATCTTTCTAATGATTCCTGCAATGACACCATTAGCCTTCTCCACCAAACCATTTGACTGTGGGTAGTATGGTGTGCTATGACGATGTAGAATGTGAAGCTCTTCACAAACTTCTGTGAGCAATCCCTTTCTAAACCCTGGATCATCATCAGAAACAATCTCCAAAGGTGTGCCAAATCTACAACAAATGTGAGTGTAGACGAATTTGCTCACTGTCCTCTCATTTACCTTTGCCACACTTTGTGCTTCCACCCACCTAGTCATATAGTCTACAGCCACTAGAATGTAGAGTTCACCATTTTTTGTCCTAGGCAGAGGACCCATAGCATCAATGCCCCACTTTTCAAAGGGTCCATTTGCAAGCACTATTTGCCTCGGGCCATGCACCAACCTTCTATTTCCATTTATCTGACAATTATGACAGCTTTTACACCAATGTTGAACATCCACATGCAAGCTTGGCCAAACATACCCCGCAAGCAAAATCTTCTTCACAGTTGATTCTTGGGCAAAATGACCACCACATGCCTCTTCATGCAAACCTTTTAGAATGGCTGGAATTTCCTCAATAGTTGGTACTCTTCTGCACACTTGATCCCTCCCTCTTTGATAGAGGGAGCCTTCTAGGAAGAGATATGCGCTTGCCTTCTTCATGAGTCTCCTCTTCTGAGCCTTTGTGAAGTCTTGTGGAAACTCACCCTCCAAAATGTAGCCAATAATGGGAGCCAATGACTCCAATCCCTGGTGTCTCGGTTGCTTGACAGCTGCTGCCACCATGATGACCTGCACTTCTCTCTCAACACATGTAACTGCTTGTTGTGCAAGTAAATCGGCATCTTCATTTTGTTTCCTCGGAATATGATATAGTTGCACTTCTTCAAACTGATTAAACATCTTACGAATGGCATGAACTTTTGTCCTTAAGCTTTCATTCTTGCATGCCCAAATTCTTAAAATCTGTTTAACAATGAGAAGTGCATCTCCCTTTACCATGAGACGTTTTATCCCTTGGCCAATGCACATCTTCAAACCATGAAGTAGTGTGTCGTATTCTGCTTCATTGTTGCTAGTTGAACCTGGTAGATTGACCTTCTCTTTCATGACCACCTCTCCACTTGGGTTGAGCAACACTAGCCCTCCCCCTGCTTTCCTTGTGGCTCGTCGAAAAGATCCATCAAAGAACAAGGTAAAAGCATTGGGAATACTTTTTGGTGGTGGCAATGGTAGGGTCTTTACTTGAGGCACCTTAATTTCCTTCTCATGTACCCTATAAGTGAGAATCCCTGCCAATTGTGCACGCACACTATCTTCTACCTTGAAAGAGTATTGGAACTCTTGCAACTCCATAATCCACTTTGAGATCCTAGTACTAAGATTCATTTGAGATGACACCCAAGGGAACAAATTTTCTGCAGTGAGAATTACAAAAGGTTTTGGTAGCAAGTAGGATCTAAACTTTCTCACCGCAAACATGAGAGAAAGCATCATGAGTTCTGCTTCTGTGTAGTCTCTCTCCAAAGCATTCATGACCCTACTAGCAAAGTAGATGGGTCGCATCCTTGTACTGTGGGGATCTTGTTGTAGCAACACAGCACCAATTGTTTCCCTTCCAACACTAGAGCTAACAAAGAATGTGTACTCCCAACAAGGAGGCATGAGTGTTGGTAGCTCTGACAAAATGACTTTAATGTTACAAAAATACTCTTCAAGCTCATCAGACCATGCAAATTCTACTTGTTGTGTCAACTTTTGCAAAGGATGAAGCAACTCCGAGGCTAAGTGAATGAAGCGTGACATATACTTCACCTTCTGAATGAAAGAGATGACCTCCTTAAGACTCTTTGGTGATGGGAGCTCAATAAGAGCCTTTGCCTTTGAAGGATCCACCTCAATGCCTTTATAAGAAACCTTGTGACCGAGCAAGATCACTTCTTCCTCACCTATGTGGCACTTGTCGGGGTTGAGTTGACCTCCCATGTGGTAGAGCTTCTTTAAACCTTCTTCTACCCTTTGTAGATGCAATGATTTTGAGCTATAAATGCAGAAATCATCAATGAACACCCTAATTGACTTTCCAAAGAATGCTTGAAACACCATGTTCATGAAACGTTGGAATGTTGCAGGAGCATTTGTCAGACCAAATGGCATGACTCTAAAAGCATAACAACCCCAAGGAGTGATAAAGGTTGTTTTCAATTGATCCTCCAATGCAATCCCTATTTGAAAGTAACCTGAGTAACCATCGCACACAGTGTACTTCTCATGACTAGCTACCTCATTTAGTATCTCATCCTGGAATGGAAGGGGAAAGTGATCTCTTTCTGTTGCCTCATTGAGGGGACGGTAATCCACACACACCCTCCACTTGCCATTTTTCTTAGGAGTGACAACAACAGGAGAGACCCACTCTGAATTCTCCACTGGATAAATGAAACCTGCTGCTAGAAGCTTTCTTACCTCCTTGAGTAGAGCCTGTTCCTTTATAACTCCTAGCCTTCGTAGCTTCTGAGCCTTAGGTGCGGCCTCTGGCTTCAACTCAATTTTGTGTTGAACAACATTTACTCCACGCACATCGGTGTAGTCTTTAGCAAAAAGCCTAGGAAATTTCCTTAGTACACATTTGAACTCCTCTCTTTCATCCTTTGTAAGTGTTGTAGATAGCATACCTTCTAGCATTCTTTCATCTTCCACTTTGTGGTTCTCTTGGGAACCTACCTCCTCCAAACCTTGACAAGAGGTCTCTTGGTTGCTTGGCTTAAACCTTACCTTACCCCCATGACTTCGATGGAAGACTCCTCTTCAGTAATGCTAGACTCCTCTTCACTTGGAGAATAGCCTCAACAAGAGTCGGAGCTTGCAAGTGAGCACATATAGATAGACATTTATCACTGAGACTACCAATGGGTGTTATAACAAAGTTGACATTTTTTTACCTGGCCATTGCATATTTTGTTTGGTAAAAAGCTTACGAGATAGGCACAAGAAGATTTAGAAATTTTCTCATGTAGGAAAAGGGAGTCTTTTCCAGTGTTTTTCATACAATGAATAACATCATGAGCTTTTGTTCGAGAGGCACCGCATACCTAGCTAGGTACGATTGGGGGTAGGGGACCACCATCCTGGTGCCCTACGATTGGGGGTAGGGAACCATCGGCCCCCCACCGGGCCGCCGGTCCCCTACCCCCAATCGTACCTAGCTAGGTATGCGGTGCCTCCCTCACAGAAGCTCATGATGTTGAGGTAAGTCACAATGTGGGAATTATTGTGAGAATTTGTCCAAAACTTCTTGTGAGGTAGGATACTCGATTCAAAATGTGCATCTACCAATTCTAGTGACTAATGCGATTAGAAAAAGATAACATATTCAAATGCCATCTTATAACTCACATTAGACTTTGGTCTTATCGTTCTATAAAGCACACGTTTGTTAAGACTTAACTTTGTGTCCAGGGTGGCTAACTTATTAGCCAATGTGCTGATGGATCATATAGTACTCTATGCTTTTGGGATGTACTTGTTGGTAGCCATGGCTCGGTTTGAACATGGTTTAACTGAGCAAATTTTTTTAGTTTTCTTAATGAGTTTTGCAAAAGAAAAAAAAGGACTTAACTTTGGGTTCAGAGGAGCTAGCTTGGTTGGTTGAGCATTCGTTTGCCATGACCTGGGTCTTGGGTTCGATTGTAACCAAGCAAACTTGATAATGCTCACGGACCTACTTTGTGACATGCGAGCCAGAATGCTTGTGCTGTTTAAAAAAAACAAGTGATAAAATTACAAGCCCTGCCATCTAAGATACAAGCAACTAAAGTTGAAGAGTTTAATAGGTAGCTAAGTGGGATAGCTTGAGCAAATAAGCAAGTGATATTCCACCTGCATAAGTATAGTATTGTTCAAAGAAAGACATAAATTAAGGCAACATGGACAAACAAACCATAACTCTTAACGAGCATCCATGCATGCATCCCAGCACAAAGATCTACAATTCCAACACATGGACACTTGCAAATATCTTTTCCATGAAAAAACAATACAACCATATGTTTCTTCATTTTCATGTGATTTAAACTCACATAATATAGTAAAAAAACACTTTGGGGAAGACTTGCTTAGGCTTGGAACATAGCTAAGATTTTCTAGTTATTCTTGCTAAGACGGCCAAAAGATAGCTTCTTTTAACCACATATATATATATATATATATATATATATATATGTGTGTGTGTGTGTGTGTGTGTGTGTGTGTGTGTGTGTGTGTGTGTGTGTGTGTTATATATGTGTGTGTGTGTGTGTGTGTATATATATATATATGTATTATAGAGTGGGGTTTTCAAGCATCCTACTTACTACATTCAATTTGTTATATCCACAAGCTACTCAAGCATTTAAACCATAAGCAAGCTTATAGGGCATGCGCCAATCTCACTAAAAATCTCAAGACACTCTTTTCTCTTTTGATCTCAATGGAGGCTCCAGGAAGAAGTTGATAAGGGGCTAAACACAACCTTATATGAAAGTCAATCTCACATCCACATGTTTTACGATATGTTCAATTCACTTGCAATTGAACCAACCATTTCATTAAGACTTGTCTTATTTTCATCAACTTTATCCAATCTTAAGGCAAAAAAAATTGGTGAAGAGGGTGACAACAAACTTAAACACATAAGGGGTCTACTAGACATCTACATAGTTATTATCAATAGAAATAGGAGTGTTGTGTTGGACACGAGTAGGGGTAATATGTGAGGTGATAAATATCCATCAATACAGGGTGCCAGAGTTAAGAAAAGAAGGTAGTGGTCTATGTCTACGATGGGGGTGGTTTAGGCAACGGTATGATATCATCATGTGTGGAGAAGCATTATTCATGTATTTGATTAAAAGCAATGTCAATTCATAATTTCTACTCACTCTCCTGAATTTTTCCACAAGGCAACAAGAATCTATTGACTGCATGTCCCTGATAACATCTCGTTCACCAAAAGCAAAAAAAGTAAATACTAAAAGAACCAAAGTATTTCTTTTGATTTTTGACGTTTTTGAAATGTCCAACAAATAGGTTTCTTTTTCATTAGAAAATAGGGAGACATCGTTAAGGAGTCTCGCATTCAGGGTGGGCAAGAAGTGAGTTGTAGCACCCCTTTGATCTAATCAACCTGTGGCCATACAAAAAATGAGAGGCATTCAATGGAAGATCTGCAAGATATTGACCATTAACTATCAAAGAGCGGTGTATACCTTGTCATCTTGAATACACACTCGTATAAGATCTGCACATCTGATGGGTGCAAGATGAAATAACGACAAAGTAATAGGTACAAGGAACCATGAGAACCATAGCACTATACAAAATATTAACAAATTACTCAACCTTAGCGGACCTGATTGTAGGCGCTTGACAGTATAATGAGTCGAATCTGCAAACTAGTCTACAACATGAAGCATGAAGGTTAGCAAGATTTAAACACTATCCAAAAAGATCAACATAATATCCTTTACCCAGTAGCTCAAATCTACACGCCAAAGAATACGCAGTACGCAAACCTATAACACCAAGTCCTGCAATATTCATATCAGTGCTAAGAGAGAGAGAGAGAGAGAGAGAGAGAGAGAGAGAGAGAGAGAGAGAGAGAGAGAGAGAGAGAGAGAGAGATCTGCTAATTGGGTAGTGTGAGCTCGCTTATGTGCACCGGCCCCTGAGTATTTTGCTTGTGATTTTGTCTACGAGCTATCCAATCGCGCCTCCATGCCGTGACAGTATCCCGTAAGCCTTGTCATTATGCTCGATAGATCTTGCCCAAAAATGCACTCCAAAGGGCACTACATGGCTTTTCAAGACTCTCTAAAGCTAATCCTTGCGATGACCTGCCCCACTACTGCGTTTCAAAACGTCTCGGTAAGTCGCTACAGTAGCCTAATCACAGCGTTTTAGAATGCGAAATGAAGGCCCCTTCACGCACGTCAGGTAGCTCAGCTGTCAGCCTAGTGTTCCATAACGCAGGCCAATTTGGGCGGAGGTGCTACCGCTGCTGAGAATCTCACCTGCAGCGCTTTAAAGTGCAAGAGAAAGCACCAGCAAGCCGAACCACCAAGCCACTTAGTCATCTCCCACCTCTCTCTATTACCATGTCAAAGATGACAATGTGGAAGCATCAAGCAACCAAGAGAATGCGAGAGAGAACTCGTTGAACCAACCAACAGGGTAGTGATTATAGAATGGGAGCACTGGGTTGCTTATACACTACCTATAGACATGGCAGATCAGGTTCTTCAAGACTGGTTGGTGGCAATTGGGAATAGCAGAGAGTGCCCTTTGCAACTGAGAGAGAGAGAGAGAGAGATTTAAAGCTTCGAAGTGTGACCATGGGAGCCTTCTTCTTCTTCCTTCATTCCCGAGAGGGAGATGCGGACTGGTTTTGTTATATTCAAGCTCTGGGAGTGCTCTCTCTCTCTCTCTCTCTCTCTCTCTCTCTCTCTCTCTCTCTCTCTCTCTCTCTCTCACACACACACACACACACACACACACACACACACACACACAGGCTCGTAGACTGAGTCTCTCTTCGCTTAGTTGTCGCCTTGCCTCCGTCACTGATCGCCTCTCGCAACCCGACTGATTTCCCAATATCTTCAAGCAACGCTACCTCACGGGAGTTCTGGCCCTCCATTACCTTGATCTGAGCAGCGCATAGCCTGTGCCCCCAACACCCCTTCGACCCTCCATTGGCCATCGCTCACTCTGCAGCACCATCTGCGTTCCCCTGCTCACCTATCCGCTCCTTGCATTGCTTCGTAGATAGAAGCACGCCATTATCTCCTCCAAGGAGAATAGCAACAACATTTAACATAAAGGGTATCTGTGCGGCTCCACTCTCGTTGTCTCCTGCAAACAAATCAATGATTGTAGTAAACACCATGAGCTTGCATTTGGGGGACACACACCTAAGCTGCAATTGAAAGGTGTCGGTGTTGCTCTCTGCCTCTCCTGCAAGTTCCCCCACACACATGGCAAGTTGCAACCCCCCCCCCCCCCCCCCCCCTTCTCTCTCTCTCTCTCTCTCTCTCTCTCTCTCTCTCTCTCTACCCATGCAACAATGGAAACAGGTCTCTGCTGCACTAGCCTCCTGCAAGCTCAAGCCGTCGCCCACAAATATGTCTCCTACACACCCTTAACCGCCCTCGCCCCTTTCTTTCTCACTCATCAATTTCTAATTCTAATTTTTCCGCTTCTCCATTACTCTCGAATCGCGAGCTTTACGGTAGCCTAGGTAGTGTTTCATCACTTTCTTGAGAGCCTTCGTGCTACAATGAATACCCACTACCGCATACATTCCTCCCTCCAGTTGACTGTTGACCGACACTAGCAAGAAGCAACTACCCTTTCAAGTTTCTATTCCAACACCTAACTAGCAGAGGTGACTACGAAAATAAGCATTCATTTCATATTTTAAAACTCAAGATATGTTATCATTAGATTTACACACTGTTCATTTAAATGAGTGTTCACTTTCTTATTTCAACCAATCAGCATTTTTGGCCTCTCAAAAAATGCTTGAAAATACAACTTAATCTTTTTTCTATTTTAGTCAACAAAAACAGAATGCATCTCTATAGCCTTTGCCCTTTGGGCAGGCTTAAAAAAAAAAAAACTTTTAACTTTGTACATAAGTCCTCTTCTCATGATATCTCAAACTCGTGGTAGTCATGCACAAGACACTACGACCACTTGAAGCATCTCCAAAGAGGTGAGTTTGGAAACTCACCACACCTTAAAAAGTAGGAAATAGTGAATCTAGGATAAGCTTATGAGTTTCTCAAACTTTTGTATTTGTGTAAAAGTCTTAAATGTTTGGAATAGTTTCCAAATGAAAATAGTAGTCTCGATTGTATGACCTCCCTTTACATGCATTTTGTTGTTTTTCTTTCCACATTGGTTGCTTACAAAGCAAACCAGCTCAATGTCACTCATTGAGTTGTCCATGGGGCTTCCCTATTAGCCGATGTATCAGTGACATCTAAGAGTTGTTATGGCTCGGCATGAGCATGACACAATTGTAATTTTTTGTGGTTGTCAATATAATTCACTCACCATTGTGAGTTTTGCAAAAACAAAAAAACAAACCAGCTCAAGCAAAGCTAAACTCGGATACAAAAGGATAGCAGTTGCAATGGACGAATCATGAGCCTTGCGAGGAATATGCGCTAGTTCTTTGTCATCGCTCCCATTGCTCGATGCATGATGTTCATTCAAGACCTAGTCGATCGATGTGGGTTTGGGGGGGGGGATCGATGGTGGGATCAATTTGTGGGTCGTGGGTGACTCGGATACAAAAGGATAGCAGCTGCAATGGATGAATCATGAGCCTTGCGAGGAATATGCTCTAGTTCTTTGTCATCACTCCCATTGCTCGATGCATGCTGTTCATTCAAGACCTAGTCGATCGATGTGGGTTGGGGGGGGGGGAAGATCGATGGTGGGATCAATTTGTGGGTTGTGGGTGACTCGGATACAGAAGGATAGCAGCTGCAATGGAAGAATCATGAGCCTTGCGAGGAATATGCGCTAGTTCTTTGTCATTGCTCCCATTGCTCGATGCATGATGTTCATTCAAGACCTAGTCGATCGATGTGGGTTGGGGGGGGGGGGGGGGGGAGGGGGGGAGGATCATGGTGGGATCAATTTGTGGGTCATGGGTGAAATTGGAGATGTAGATCGTTGCCCTAAATTTTCAAAGTGTTGCTCCGAATATGCGAATTTATATCAAGTATTCGTTTATACCATTAGTGAGGCATTGAGTTTAAGTCGCAGAGGGTTGAGAAGTGGCCGTTACCTCAATTTACTTTTTGGTCGGACTATGCAAATCTGTCATGAAGTTAAAAATTTGCATCGAAAGAATCTCGTGGTCCCAACTATTGATCCCCTCTAAACATGTCTTCTGCGACTTAGAGCGGTGTCCCATTGGACATGGCATAGAGTGCAAAGCCCATTGCACTGCATGTGCTACAAAAAACGAAAAGCAAAGCAAAATTTGTAGTGTATATAGCAAGACGAGGCTTCATTTCATACAAGCCTTTGCACTGAATGTCCCACATGCGTCCAATGGGGTGCAACTCTTAGAAGAAGTTTTTTTTTTTTTTTTGGGGGGGGGGGGGGGGGGGGGGTTTCTAAACCTTGAGGCTTGGAGCTTGTGTGACATCGTGTGTGTGAAGATGATGCAAAGCTATAAGGTAGGTTTTGCAACTTGCCAAGGCAACATTTAGTCGTCGTCTCATGGGCTTTGTGTCTTGTAGCTACAAATGAAGCCAAAGCTATGCAAAACTCTGTCGATTTTGGTCAAGTTAAGATAACTTTGCCACTCGCTAGTTGTTCTTGAAACAAGTGATACAATCACTAGGCCTGCCTAACATAAAGGATAGAAAGCTAAACTCTTAGCCAATAGGGTACTCATGTGGTGATTGATGGTCCATTAAGTGAAATCACTAAAGATCCCGTTAAGTAGGTTCCATTTGTGAGGTGAGAAAAGGAAGGTAGTGGTTACAAAAGCCATGTAGGTTCACCGCACTTTTTCTCCTAGTTTGTCTTGTTGCTTTAAAGTTGTCCTTCTCTTCCTCCATGCCTGCAGAGTGCTGGTGCAAAAGGGGATGGAGTATGAGAGGTTGATTTTGCAATGGATGCATTGATGCCCTTGCCCAAGTCCATTTTTAGGTAAGGGTTGCCTGATACATCATTGGAAGCATCCTCAGTTTGAATGTGTACTAACAAGGGGAATATTGTTCATGAGAATGGATTTGGAATCTACAAACAAACAATCTAAATTGTCCATAAGGATCTGGGATTTACAAAAAAACAATCTTTAAGTGTAGCAGTTATAAAACCGTCACTTGGAAACAAAGACAACTGGCCGAGTTCTAGATTTCTCGAGGATGTAGATGTCGGAGTCATGCTCTTTCTTGCCATTTGGTTTGATTCTTTCTCAAATAAATTCATCAGTTTCTTCACGGTATTATTAACATCCCCTGTTGGAGCTCAAACAACGTGCAATTACATGCAATCCGACTTGATTCACACTAATATGAATTTGTGTAGGTCTCCCATGCTAGGCAACAACCATATATCATGACATTGAAAAGCACGTGAAAGTTGTTGTATAGCTACCCTTGGAGCTCATTATTAGACCTACAGAAAGGGAGGGTGTGCCAGGTTGTTGAATGTGACTCTATAACTGCGTGAGTCTTTAGAGTGTAGGACTTCATTTTGGTATCAATGGCTAGGCATGCAAGGTTGTTGACCTTGGCTTGATGAACGAGGAAGTAGAAGGACGATACATGTGTAGCTGAAAAACTTAAATTTGAAGATGCCCGCCTATTAGCTCTCATCTATGTCCTCTATATAACTCCTCCACAGCTGGAACCCGTACTAGTTGCTGACTCAAGATATCCTCCGCAACTAAAGATACATTATGGCTCGCATCGGAATGCTCCACAAAAATTAAGTCAGGATTGCATGGGCAAAGCTTCCAAGACCACTTTACATAGTGAGAAGGAAGGCAACAATGAGCAAAGATGGCTTTTGTGGCTCGCTTCTATGTGAAACAAAAAGTTGAGTTTGTTGCGGGCAGAGCGAGGTTTGACATGACCTGCAGCTAATTACTTGCATTTGCATGCATGATGGTGGTTTCAATGTGAGCCATAATGTATTGTTGGTTGTTCGCTCAGTCATAAACTTGATCATGCCACCCACATGTTGTGGCAATGAGACCAAACCCTCATCGTCCCCTCCCCCCCTCCCTCTCTCTCTCTCTCTCTCTCTCTCTCTCTCTCTCTCAGTGTATGCGCACACAAGCATGTGTGTGTGTGTGGAAGGTATCCATTGTTGGGCTTCCTTGCAGCCCGCAAGACACTTCCTGTTGCATTGGTTTCGCTTTGTTGCGTCCATCTTCACGTTGAATCCTGCTGCAACATCCCACCAATAGCGTAGGACATCTGGCCGCTGCATCGAAACCTGCAGCACATCCCACCAACAGTGTAGGATACCTGGCCATTGCGTACAAGATGAAGTGCAGGAGGAGCAGCAGTGAAAGCACCATGGCTTGCACCTTCAATCATACAATCGTGCAGAGACTGGCACTCACTGAGATTCTGAATGAATATGAGCTTCAAGCCATTGCTATCTATGATGTTGACAAGCGCAGTTTGATTTGAAACAATTGGATGTGTGCCTTGTACACGCGGGTGGGTTGGCTAGTGCATCCCATGGCCAGTAGGACAATATTGTGTCTGCAGCTGTAGAAAAAGCTCAAAGAGATACCATCACCACCCACTTTAGAACAGAAGGCGTTGTTGCAGTCTGATCTGTAGACGAGAGGCTTGGAGTGGGATTGGTTTGAGGCCAACTTCACTGTAGAGCACCTCTTTTGAAGTGGCTTTGCTAGGCGTGGGAGTACTCGATTAGGGTATAATTAAACTTACACTCCCGACAATCCCTAGACACTCATAAGAAGGCCAAGTAATATCCAAAAAGCTCAAAGCTAAACCACATATTTTTCATTAGAGGCATCCCAAAATCCTTAACATTTCAAAACTCAAGACAATGTGTCCATCATTAGAGTTACACACTCTTCGTTTAAATGAGGTCCCACTATCTTATTTCAACCAATCAACAAATTTGGCCTATCAAAAAAGCGTAAAAATACAACTCAATTTTGTTCTATTTTAATCAGCAAAAAGAGAAGGCATCTTTATAGCCTTTGCCCTTTGGGTTGGCAAAAAACACACACACATAGTGCACACTTATTTGGCTCCCTGTTTTCAGTGCAGTCAAGAACAATAGCCAAGAGGTGCTTTCATCACTCAAAACGCTGCTGCTACAGCGTGCGAAAGTTCTCTAAACCTATAATATTTAGTGAAGGAATTCCTTTGCTTTGTTTCAGGACAAGAGTAAGGAATTTTCACACCAAAATGATGGAAGGGAAGATTTTGTAAACAGGCTAATTAAAGCCACTGTAATGATAAAGGGAACAGAGAGAGAGACACACACACCAGTGACCAGATAAAAATGAAACGTTGTTTTGCCAACTTCTCAACGGCCTTTTTGTTCAAAGTCCACCCACCCTTCAACCAACCAAGGGTTTTCGCGCTTTTTGGGGCCAACAAGAAGAGAGAGGGAGTCGGGATTCGGGGGCTTTAAATTTTTTTGATCATGCCCGTGAAAATAACATTCCACATGCCCGAGACGCCTCAAAAGACTGAAAGAGAGAGAGAAAGAGGGATTGGGCAGGTGGGGATCTGCCACACGAGAACGAAGCGAGAGAGGGAGGAGAGAGAGAGAGGGACACACACACAAGAGAAGGAACTTGCAAGCCTGCAAGTAAAGTGAGTATCCTAACGTTGTGGAAAGTGAAAGAGCGAACGCGTAAAAAGCAGCGAGAAAAGCCATAGACGAACTTTGTGGAGAGAGAAAAGCAAGAATGATATGGACTGCGTGTGAAAGAGAGAGAGAGAGAGAGAGAGAACGAACATACCATCAGAGGAAAACCACAATACGAGAGGAAAAACCATTCCAGTGAGAGAAAAACACTGCTCATGAGAGAGAGAAGGCGGGGGGCGGGGTTTTTTTTTTTTTTTTTGGGAGAGCGAAAGTAACAAGGGTGCGGCAGCACTACTAGACTCACGGGAGACAGTTGACGCCTTGAAGCTTTAGATCCAGCTAGAGAGAGGAGAGAGAGAGAGAGAAGACTCGGGAGTCGGAACGGAAGTCGGGCAGTTCTCTCGAGGTTATGTGCAGATTGCTCTCTGGCGCAGAACAGAGAGACAGAGCTCTAGAAAGAGAACGACACATAGGAGGGAGAGAGAGAGAGCAGTGGCTAGCTCCAGTAGCTCTACTGCTACCTAGCAGCAGCCTATATGTATTCTGTGATGATGTCTTCTGCCCCGCGATTTCTCTCCCCCCACTCCACTTCCCTCCGGTCTGTCTGTGCAAACGGGAGTGTACACTCTTTTGCAGTACATTCTCGCTTCAACCTTTTTGGAACGAGAAGGCCCTCTCTTCTGCATGCAGATGCAGAGATTCATCCCCTGCTTTCATCTCCTTGCTTGCTTCTCACAGTAGCTTTCTCGTTTTTAACACGAACTCCTCTCTCTCTCTCTCTCTCTCTCTCCCGTTTTTAACACGAACTCCTCTCTCTCTCTCTCTCTCTCTCTCTCACACACACACACACACACACACACACACTCAGACTACAGTGTCTTTTACCTCCCCTGCACGTAGATTCCGTCCAGCGCATTCATTTCTCGACGAGCTTAGGAGCTGCAGCTCGCCATGGCCTTGTGTCCTCTTGCTCTCCTCTCCCCCTCCTCTTCTGAAAAAGCTCGCCACTTCTGAGCCTCGGTCCCTGCTCTGAATTGCCAAGCTGCATTCCTCGTGAAGCGCCGACATCTCTCCACTGCTAACACAGCTACCCACGCTTGAGCTGTGTTGCTCTTTTCCTTGTAGTGAGTGTTGGAGCTCAAACTCGCAGCTAGCCCATGCTTGTGCTGCCCGACTGTAGCTGATTCCTATCCCCATTGAAGCTTCACTAAGTGGGTGACAAAATCTGTCCTTCAGTGATCTCCTTCAACGTCCCAACAAGTGCCATCGACTTCCATACTTCTAATGATCATGCCGGCAGACCTCGAGGACATGATTCGGCGGCGATACAGGAGCTTGTTTCTTCTGTTCTTCATGCTTTGTAGCTTAAGCAGCCAGGTCATTTCCGCTGTGAGCGCTAGAGCCACTCTCCGTGCCTCAAGCAGTACCAATTCATCTGTGGTGGACTCAGATTTAGCAGCTTTGGTTGCAATGAAAGCTGCTCTCATAGACTACAAGGGCATTTTGCAAAGCTGGAACACAAGCAGAGGAAGTGCATGCGGCGGAGGCTGGGTTGGCGTGAAGTGCGAAGCCGGGCGCATCATTGCTATACATCTTCCAAGTAAGGGGCTCGGGGGGCAACTAGCAGCAGAAATTGGCCAACTCTCATATCTAAGGCAGCTGAGTGTACACACCAATGCAATTACCGGCGCAATTCCAGTCTCCATCTCCTCACTTCGCAACCTGCGCGGTCTCTATTTGTTCCACAACCTCCTCACAGGTAGCATCCCTGCTTCACTCTCCCCTGTTTTGCAAGCACTTGATTTAAGCAACAATCATCTCTCCGGGGCCATTCCCACAAGCCTTTCGACCTCGGCGCTCTTGCGACGCATCAACCTCAGCTACAACAACCTCTCCTCCACCATCCCAAGCACCTTTTCATCTCTAGCCCGTTTGCAGGCGCTTCTGCTTAGCCATAACCAGCTTGTTGGTGCTGTCCCAGACTTCTCGCAGCTTGCCAACCTTCAAACCCTAGACCTCTCTCAAAATTTACTGAAGGGATCCTTCCCTGCTCTTCAACAAAGTTCAGCTGGAGCAAGCCAGACCGGTGCTATAGTTCATTCGTCAGCAACATCATCTAGCAAAGAGCTCTTCCCTTCTTTGTTCACATTAAATCTGTCACACAATGCTCTCACAGGTAAATTACCATCTCAGATTGGAGAGCTCTCTAGCTTGCTACAGCTGGACCTCAGCAATAATAAGTTCTCTGGAGCCATTCCACCGCAGCTAGCCAACATTACCGAGCTCTCGTCGCTTGATATATCCCACAACAACTTCACTGGTAGCCTGCCCTCCTCGCTGTCCTCGCTTGGCAACCTCACTCATTTCAACTGTTCCTTCAACAGCCTCACAGGGAAAGTTCCCAAGCTCCGGCACACATTCCTAGCAAGTGCTTTTGTGGGGAACAAGGGTCTCTGCGGTTTCTCCCCTGCCTCTTTATGTGCATTGCCGCCCGCCCCGTCACCGGAAACTGGTGCGGCGAATTCTTCTGGAGAAGCGGCGGCCGCCTCTACAGGGGAGAAGAAGAAAAAGCTCAGTGCTTTGAGCATTGTGTTCGTCGTGATAGGAATTGTAATCGTGCTGTTTTTGTTAATGTGCTTGTGCTCATTGCTTTTCATATGTTGCTGCCGGAGGTCAGGAGAGTCCATGGCAAAGGCAGGATTCACTGGTGAGAAGCCGGGACAAGCAGGCGGAGGCAAGGGGGAAGGTGCTAAGAGAGAAGGAGACGCACCAGGGGGTAAATTAGTACATTTTGAAGGGTCTTTGGGATTTCTGGCGGATGATCTTCTCTGTGCAACAGCAGAGGTTGTTGGAAAAAGTACATATGGGACAGTGTATAAAGCAACTCTTGAAGATGGGAATCAGGTGGCAGTGAAGCGTCTTCGCGAAGGGATTGTCAAAAGCCAACGAGATTTTGAGGTGGAGGTCACTGCTGTTGGTGCTATAAGGCACCCAAATCTCCTTGCCCTTCGATCATATTACTGGGGCCCGAAGGACGAGAAGCTTCTCATCTTCGATTTTATGCAGGGCGGGAGCTTGGCAGCCTTTGTTCATGGTAAATCCTGCCTAATCTTTCAGAGAGGGTGCTTAAGCTGTATGCCCAATTGTATTCTGGTTTAGTGTATGCTGTGTTCCTGCTTTTAAAAGTTTTCTTAGTCTTATGCATGTGGTATGCTTGGGATCGTTGGGGGCTTTATTGCTTGATGCTGTGTTGCACTTTTAATATCTGTTAGGACATTAGATCATTGTTACAAAAACTGCATTTTTCCCTTTTTTTGAAGTGACTTGGTTTTCTCTTCTGTCTGAGCTAGCCCGAGGACCGGAGACTCCATTGACTTGGCAAATGAGAATGAACATAGCCATTGGTGCCGCTAAGGGCCTAGTCTACCTGCATGAGGAGCAGAAAATGATCCATGGAAATCTCACATCAAGCAATATATTGATAGATGCACACCAAAATGCAAAGCTCTCAGATTTTGGGCTGTCAAGGCTAATGACGCAGGCAGCAAACTCGAATGTGATTGCGACTGCAGGAGCATTGGGATATAGGGCACCAGAGCTAACCAAGCTGAGAAAGGCAACGACAAAATCCGACGTGTATAGCTTTGGCATTGTTTTGTTGGAGCTTCTGACAGGAAAGGCACCAGGTGAAGGGCCATCATCTGGGCCGACGGAGGGAACCACCATGGATTTACCTGACTGGGTTGCCTCAATAGTGAAACAGGAGTGGACTCAAGAGGTGTTTGATATTGAGCTGATGAAAGGTCGGGCGCCGGGCGATGAGGAGCTCATCAACACGCTGCAATTGGCCATGAATTGTGTGACATTGGCGCCTCTCGAACGGCCTGAGATGTCAGAAGTGTTGCAGCAGCTGGAGCAAATCAAACCAGATCTTAAGCAATGAAGCAAGAGCCATGAACACACTGAGAAAGAGAAGTCAAGTAGGTGCTGAATGCTACAGAGTGGGGGCCTACACTCAGCATGTCAGCCTTTTGAAATTGAACAGAGAGGGTTGCCAAACCTTAACCATCAGCTTTTGCTAAGCTTTACCTGACTGCTGAGAGGGAAAAGGAGGGGTGTAATTTTGCTCTTCTCCTAAGACCTACATACAGGCTTTTGTACCTGGAGCATTGACCAATCACTTTTGCTAGGCTTTGCTCATAAGCAAATACAGAGGGTATGATCTGTGGTAATAATGAGGAGAAGGTTTTTCCATGGGGGTTGGATATTGGCATGATTTACAACATTGGATTGGACACTGTATTTAACCAACCCACTTGAATGATTCTTTTGTTTTTGCAACCCTTTTTGGTGTTGTCCAAGTGATTCACAAGAAGTTTTCATCGGCTTCCCTTTCGGGAAGGAGATCCTCTTTCCCGAGTTTTTTCTATAGTGCTCAACATCATAAGCTTCTGCAGGCTCCGCACGCCTACAGAACCTCATGTAGTCGTAATTCACAATGTGGTGAGTAATTGTGGGAAGATTGAAAGCTTCCTGTGATTTGGGATCATGAATGCTCTTTTTTTTGGGGGGGTTGGGGGGGGGGGGGGGGGGGGGGGGGTGTTATATTGTACAGTCTTCAAATAGGCAAGGGCCATGCAATCCTTCATGATATACAGACTTGCAGGCCATAGATTTGCATGGTCATGAGCTGCCTCCTGAGAGGGGCTAGGTGGTGAGCAAAGAGGAAAGCCACTTGACCCATGAAGCAAGAGAGGCTCTCACTCAGTGCACAAGTGTATAAGTTACCCAAGTGGCACTTGTCAATGCCTTGCTCTGCCAACCCTTTTAGTCCCTTAATTGTTAGCCCTGAAAAGCAGGCCTTTCTTTTTCTTTTTACATTCTCTCCAGGCCTCCTCTAAAGTGAGGGCAATGAATTTTATTGCTTTTAATAAAATCGTTCAAAGCTGGTTTGTATTTATGGAGGCTCTTTTTTGCCTTGCACATAATTGAAGGAGAAAGGGTGCCATTAAGGTGGGCCTCATCATGTATACTAGTGTAGCTTGAGAATTTTTCTTGAATGACAAACCAATGGTATCTTAATATGTCAAGATGTTGGCACCGCGCCAAGCCCGTCAAGCATTGATGCCCGTCTCAATGATCTAGCTTGGGAGCTTTGATCAATTTTCTTTCAGCATTTGATGCCTAATTCTCAAGAACTGTATGGTAATTGCTTTTCCTCACGAGTATAAGGCTATGGTCATGTGAGGCTTAGTCATTAGTTATCGATGAGTATTGCCGGTCGCCTTTGGCGGCCTCTCTCTCTCTCTCTCTCTCTCTCTTCCGCTCCCCTTCATCTCACTTGGCGTTTAGCCTTCATCTCGCAGAGAGACGTGTAAAGGGTTATGTACTCCAACACCATATTATGTTAGTAGATAACTAAGCCAACTATGCCTAGACAGAGCATCTAATGAATAACTAAGCCTTTTGCATGGTCACGCGGGGCTTAGTTATTTATTCATCCTCCCAACTAAGCCTTGAACTTCACAACTATGCCAAAAATCGTGTAGTTACAAAAGGTGGGGGGCTTAGTTATTCATTTAATGCCCCTTTTTGCATGTGATGAACAATGAGGCTTAGTTATTTGTTCAAATAACTGATAACTAAGCCTCACGTGACCATAGCCTGAGGATGTGATCACAACTCAGCCGTGCATCAATCATGGTGTGACCACTGCCTACTTACATGAAACCATCTATGATCCTAGTAGGACCACATGGCACATCAAAGCCTTAATAACTCCCTTAAAAAATAAACACATAGACGAAAGAAACAAATCCACATGGCAACTTAAGAATGTAACCAAAAAGAGGTTGGCCATCGAAAGAGCTTCTAGCAAAAGAAGTTGCTACCTCTAGGGTAAAGGAGCCAGTTTAGAGAAACTCAAGAAAAAAAGTGTAAGTTTAGGTGGGATTTTGCAAATTTGGTCAGATTTGAATTTTGAAATTTGCATGAGATTCCTCATGCAAAGGCGGATTAGGTAATACCAAGATTGATATTTTTTTGATTTAATTTGGGCAGTCAATTTGAGAAAGTTTAAATTTTGAGGTCTTTTAGGGGTTAGAAACACCCAAGGCCTAGTAATGGTACAGTTTTTCAGCAAATCACAAGTTGACACATAAGCAAGATTCCTAGCATATTCCAAATTTTTGTCTCTAAATTGGGGCGTGCATGACTTTTATGGTGGAGTACATAACCCTTTACACGTCTCTCTCTACGAGATGAAGGCTAAACGCCAAGTGAGATGAAGGGGAGCGGAAGAGACAGAGAGAGAGAGAGAGAGGCCGCCAAAGGCGATCGGCAGTACTCGTCTATAACTAATGACTAAGCCAACTATGCCTAGACAGAGCATCTAATGAATAACTAAGCCTTTTGCATGGTCACGCGGGGCTTAGTTATTTATTCATCCTCCCAACTAAGCCTTGAACTTCACAACTATGCCAAGAATCGTGTAGTTACAAAAGGTGGGGGGCTTAGTTATTCATTTAATGCCCCTTTTTGCATGTGATGAACAATGAGGCTTAGTTATTTGTTCAAATAACTGATAACTAAGCCTCACGTGACCATAGCCTGAGGATGTGATCACAACTCAGCCGTGCATCAATCATGGTGTGACCACTGCCTACTTACATGAAACCATCTATGATCCTAGTAGGACCACATGGCACATCAAAGCCTTAATAACTCCCTTAAAAAATAAACACATAGACGAAAGAAACAAATCCACATGGCAACTTAAGAATGTAACCAAAAAGAGGTTGGCCATCGAAAGAGCTTCTAGCGAAAGAAGTTGCTCCCTCTAGGGTAAAGGAGCCAGTTTAGAGAAACTCAAGAAAAAAAGTGTAAGTTTAGGTGGGATTTTGCAAATTTGGTCAGATTTGAATTTTGAAATTTGCATGAGATTCCTCATGCAAAGGCGGATTAGGTAATACCAAGATTGATATTTTTTTGATTTAATTTGGGCAGTCAATTTGAGAAAGTTTAAATTTTGAGGTCTTTTAGGGGTTAGAAACACCCAAGGCCTAGTAATGGTACAGTTTTTCAGCAAATCACAAGTTGACACATAAGCAAGATTCCTAGCATATTCCAAATTTTTGTCTCTAAATTGGGGCGTGCATGACTTTTATGGTGGAGTACATAACCCTTTACACGTCTCTCTCTGCGAGATGAAGGCTAAACGCCAAGTGAGATGAAGGGGAGCGAAAGAGACAGAGAGAGAGAGAGAGAGGCCGCCAAAGGCGATCGGCAGTACTCGTCTATAACTAATGACTAAGCCAACTATGCCTAGACAGAGCATCTAATGAATAACTAAGCCTTTTGCATGGTCACGCGGGGCTTAGTTATTTATTCATCCTCCCAACTAAGCCTTGAAGTTCACAACTATGCCGAAATCGCGTAGTTACAAAAGGTGGGGGGCTTAGTTATTCATTTAATGTCCCTTTTTGCATGTGATGAACAATGAGGCTTAGTTATTTGTTCAAATAACTGATAACTAAGCCTCGCATGACCATAGCCCGAGGATGTGATCACAACTCAGCCGTGCATCAATCATGGTGTGACCACTGTCTACTTACATGAAACCATCTATGATCCTAGTAGGACCACATGGCACATCAAAGCCTTAATAACTCCCTTAAAAAATAAACACATGGACGAAAGAAACAAATCCACATGGCAACTCAAGAATGTAACCAAAAAGAGGTTGGCCATCGAAAGAGCTTCGAGCGAGAGAAGCCGCTCCCTCTAGGGTAAAGGAGCCAGTTTAGAGAAACTCAAGAAAAAAAGTGTAAGTTTGGGTGGGATTTTGCAAATTTGGTCAGATTTGAATTTTGAAATTTGCATGAGATTCCTCATGCAAAGGCGGATTAGGTAATACCAAGATTGATATTTTTTTGATTTAATTTGGGTAGTCAATTTGAGAAAGTTTAAATTTTGAGGTCTTTTAGGGGTTAGAAACACCCAAGGCCTAGTAATGGTACAGTTTTCAACAAATCACAAGTTGACACATAAGCAAGATTCTTAACATATTCCAAATTTTTGTCTTTAAATTGGGGCGTGCATGACTTTTAAAAGGCACATGTGTTACAACTCGCTCCTTTACCCTACCTCTTTTTTGTCACAATGGAAGTTTCCAAGCACGCTTCAAACTATTGTACAAAATTTTTCTCAAGCTTTAAAAGAAAAAAAATCCGAGTATCTCAAAGGGTGTGATTGGAGATTGCTTTGGAAAAGTGACATAAATCTCTATTGAAGACATCAACCTCATAGGAAGGGAAAGGGAACGGTTACCTCCTTTTGAACTTATAAAGCTTCATGTAAATGTTGCTTATATAACAATATTCCAATTTTAATATTGAACTTTTACCACTTAAGTGCCTGAATTGATTAGAAAGAGCAAAAAAGAATTCACACAAGTGGAATAGGGTAGCTCTCCGGTTGATTTTGAGCATGGTGCTGATATAAGGCACACCAACTAGGTTCTTCTTATTAATATAATCTCTCACATAACATGAGATTTGCAAAAAAAGAAGAAGGAAAGAGCAAAAAATTACATCAAGTGACAAGAATTGGGTTAAGTGAAATATACTTTTTTGTCGAAGAGGCGGGGGAATTTCCATGTACGAAAAAGGGATAAGGTTGAGGCTATCCCTAGGGCTAGCTATTCCAATAGGAGATAACGAGAACATGATATTGAAGAAGACCTTGTTGTGTTTCAGTCTAAGCTCCCCCAAGCCCAGGAGTTGCTAGTTAACATCCAATTCCAATCTCCTTGGACTTCAACAAAAGAAGGATATTCTTAATAATTCCATCATAAGGATTTTCATAGATGCACTCGCAAGGATGTCAACCTCTTTGAACAAAGCCTAACACATGATTGCACTATGAGTTCTCTTGTGAGGATTGATTATTGAGAGGCAAGATTGCCCTTCATATTCCAAATTTTGCATCTTTAATGGTAATTAAGTGCAGCTCTTAGTCAATAACTCACATTTTTCCTCGTTCTTCAAACTATCAAATACCCAAAAATGACTAGAAATGCCCTTCAAAAAAGTGTTGCCTTTGCTTGAGGGTTTTTCCTTACCTTTGGGGAGTGAGTGGTTATAGTAATCAAGCTCCCTCCTGTTTGGAGTTAGGGTTGCAACAATGAACACACAACGTGGAGATAGAAAAGAAGCTCAAGGCACACAATGGAGAATTTATTATTTGGTGTGTGACTACAAGATAAGATAGCTCTAGAGAGATGAGTATATATACAAAGCATGGGGAAAAAAACCTCCTTGTGAGGGATAAAAGGGCAACGGCAGTCGTAAGTGTGTTCACACACATCATTAACGTATACATGGTAACAAATCTCTTTGGGACAGATGTGGTGAACAAGAGCTACTCCTTTGAACTTAGAAAGTTTCATGTAAATGTTTCTTATTGTGAGACCGAGGGGACTAGCACATGTATATAACCACCCAACCATGCTCTATATAGGCCCTTGGCCCTGCTATTTATAGGACCCCCTTTATCCTGGCCCTTGGCTTGTCAGGTCTTATGACATTTCTCCCCCCTTGGAGAAGCTGCTTTCGTCCTCACAAACAGAAGTGATGATATTTTCATAAGAACACTAATGTTTTCCATAGTGGCATCCTACATGGATCCAATTGTCCATTTGATCGAAACAGGGTTCAATAAGAGGCTTGATGAAATCAAGAATAACATCTTGATTTTTCACATTGCTTCCCTTTACAACCATTTTGTATCACCGGCCTATATCCAACGTAATGTGTTAACTCTATTTATAACTCACTAAAGTATGCTAAACGTGTTACTACAACTAAGGGGTGTCTAAAGAATACCTCTTCTCACTTTCCACGAAAGTAACATGTTGACATAACTCACTAGCAAAGATTAAGTCCTTGACTTGCTATCATTTCTCATTAGTAAATAACCCCACCATAACTGATGATCGAGGTCGAGAACCTAACCGAAATATGAAGGGACTAAACTTAGTCGCAACATGATTTGTCACAATATGCTTTGCTTCATTAACATGTTCATTGGCAGAATATAGCTTTGCTTCATGGTAAGAAAACTCCAACTAGAGAGATAACATTTCCAATTGGATTGCTTAGTGCTAACGTATGCACTTAACATATCCTTTAACATAAGTTCAACACTTGTAAGTTGTCTATCCTCTCTGATGACTAGCAGTAATGAGGTGTGTTTCCCCACTGTTTGCAGACAGTCCTCATGGTATATAGGGATCACAATTCCTTGCAACATTGCTCAATAATCAACAATGTTAAGAATAACTGTTTTTGGTTAACTTTAGTGAACTGATCTACAAGCATCCAAACCGGAACATAACCTCTATTAGTGATTAATAGATCCAATTAATCTCATAGAGATAATACACATATAGTGCAAAATGATTTAGAAATTACTAATGCCATGAATGTGCATGCTGCTCCAAATCAGCCTTTGCTAAACATTATGATCATAGCACTTAGTGTGCATGCATGTAGCAAAATAAGATCCGAACCTATATATCCATGACTATACTTGCCAATGCTTATGGCTAACATTATGCTCACAACTCACAAGAAAAGAAGTAAGTATCTTCCATATGAAATCCGTGCTAACATATTTGGACTATAATAGAATGTGAAAATCGATCACATCTAGGTACCAAAAGAAACATGTTCATTAACAAAACATAGCTTTGCTACATTTGTAAACAACCATCCGTTAAAGTTGTTTAACAATACTTGTAACTTTAACAAGTCTGACTAGGTATTCGATAATTTTTGGCCACTGAAATTATTTTTGATATGACTGCGTAGACAGTCTATCAAACGGGTGCGACTAGTACCTAGAGACTTTGTCTTGTGACACATAATTGAAATAATGGACACGAGTGTTAGTTCCAGAGACTCATATTCTCCACCATGTGGAATATGTCTCATATAAGGATGTATGAAAAAATGACATCCATCAAGTACGAGATGCACTTGTGTGGAGGTAACTATAAACACTCAGCAACATGAATTAGAGGAACCCTCATAAACTGTTCTTCACACTGGCTAAACCGAACTCCATGAGTTCCTAGACCATGTTTCTTCTAGAATTGTGACGACATGTGCCAAAAAAAAAGCCTACCATGTAGTTCTATAAGTGTATAATGTAGGAATGTATGTGGGACACTACGGCCCCAAATTTATTTGCTCCTACATAACCTGGTCATGTCTTTGAAGAGATTGCTGAGTCTGAGTGGTGTGTCATCAAATGCTAAAAATATGAAGGAGAAAGTCACTGCTGTGCTGGTACAATAAACAAATACATGAATTTTCATCAATAGGTAAGCACTCGGAAGCACTTTTAATCACTTTGAAGCACTTCAAAGCACACTTCTAAACACTTTGAAAAGCCTCAAAGTGATTAGAAGTGATTCAAAGTGCCTTAGAGTGCTTAGGAGTGCTTCAAAGAGCTTATTAAATCTTGCAAACACTTCTAAGCACTTGAGGGGATATTTAACTGCTCTAAAGTGCTTAACAAGGGCACTTGGAAGCACTTTGAAGCACACTTCTAAACACTTCGAAAACTCTCAAAGTGCTAATAAGTGTTTTAAAGTGCCCTCAAGTCCTTAGAAGTGCTTCAAAGTTCTTATTAAAGCTTGTAGGAAATTCTAAGCACTTGAAGGCATATTTAACCGCTCTAAAGTGTTTCTGAGTGCTTAATAAGGGCATTTTGAAGCACTTCGAGGCAAAGCACCTTAAACACTTTGAAAAGCCTCATAGTGCTTAGAAGTGCTTCAAAGTGACTCAAAGTGCTAAGAAGTGCTTATTAAATCTTGTAAGGAATTCTAAGCACTTGAGGGCACTTTTAACTGCTCTAAAGTGCCCTTGTTAAGCACTTTGAAGCACTTTAGAGTTGAAAGATGTCATAAAATTCTTGGAAGTGCTCACAAGATCTAGAATCTAAGTGATTTACAGGGGTTTTATCAATATTCAATCACTTTGAAGCCCTTGCAAACATTTCCAAGCACTTTCAAACACTTTGGAAATGCCTAGAAGTGCTTTCAGATGCAAAGAAGTGCTAAATAGTTCCTACAGGTGCTTCAAAAGTGCTTATATAAGATGTATTGTGCTTCAAAGTTCTTAGAAGTGCTCAAAAGTGCTAGCATCTAAGTGATTCACTTGGATTTTTATCAGTAATCATGTACTTTGAAGCACTTCCATGCACTTTGAAGCATTTCCAAGCACTTTAAAATGGCTCAAAGTGCTCTAAAGTGCTGCCAAATGCCTAGAAGTGCTTAGAATTCCAAATTCAAGTACTACACAACTTTTTGAGGCACCCATGCATGCAAGAAGCTTTAGCTTCATGCAACTTTGTAGCTTTTTTTTACCATGCTATCATATTGTCAGCAGTTGATATAATATATAAGTGCTTTTTCTCAGTTTTTGTGCAATGTCTTAATTTTAGCTGTTTTGACTATTTCATGTGTTATGTAGTTAAAATTTACATGGTTGGCTCAAAACCCCAACCATCCACATACGAGGTAGAGCAAATTGAGTGCAAAGTGTTTACTCGCTTTGGATGCTTCATTGGCAACCAAAATTAAGCAGTCATTGTTGAATTCCACAATGTGCTTGCTTACGTGCTTGATAAGCGTAAAACCAGTCTGCCCTCGAGTGTGTCAATGCTATACTTTAGCAAAATAATTGAAGATGATAACATCAGCTATTACTTGCGGAATGATGCAGAGGTATTCTTACTTGCATTGAGTCAGGTAGCAGAGGTGTTTCTATGGACCTCGTGCACTCACCGGAACTTAAAAAAAGCTATTGACAAGTGCCTGAACTAGGCCAAAAGATGCTTAAGTGGTTGGCTCTCACAGGGTGCTTGCCATGTTAGTAGTTGAAAATTTGATGACCAAGGCCAATGTACTTCAAGAAGCTAGAAACCATTTGGTATCTTTTCCCTAGGTTCGCTAAGTCAAACACATTAGTGCTAGATGATTCTTCGTATAAAATGTACTTCAATGATCCTGCATGCTATGTCATTCTTCCTGACTTGGAGAAATCGGACGCCGAGGCAGTGGGAGAAGTTTTTGAAAGAGAATGTGGTGGCGTTTGTTTACGAGTGGGCTGAAAATGGTGACAGAGTGAAAGCTGTCAGTGAGTGTCCATTTGATGCAAGGAACAAGACGCTGCACAATGGAACTGGGACATTGTCACTGAAAATGTACATTGCAAGGAAGGAATTAATAGTCCAAACTTGCCGAAGATGCCAAGTAGTCAAAAGTGACAAGAATAGACACCCTGTGTAGCTAGTTATTGTCTTTGTGTCATAATGTATGTAAAATTGTTCATACATATACACAAATAATTTTGTGTTGAATATACACAAATGTAATTGGTATGTAATATACACAAATGCTTTTGTATCGATGCCTATCTCATTTTTATCTTAAGGTGCTCTGAAGTGCTGACCAGGTGCTTTGAAAACTATCAACGGCCAAGTGGTAATAATGTGCATGTCTTTGTGCCTAAGTCTTTGTTAAGTGGTTTGAAATGCTTTGAATTGGTGTTTTCCAATGCCTATCGAGTGGATCTAAAGTGCTGGCAAAGAGTGGAATGTCTTTAACAAGCGATTTAGTGCTTTGAACTTCTTTGCATTGGTGTCGGTTCACTGCCTACTACGTGGATCTAAAGTGCTAGAAAGTGGTAGAAAGTCTCTAACAAGTAGTACAATGATTTGAAGTTTTTTAAGTTGGTCCTAGCCTTGTGCCTAACAAGTAGATCTAAAGTGTTAAAGAGTCCCTAATAAGTGCTAGCCCAGTTCCTATAAAAAAGAATCTAAAGTCATGGATAGTCCCTAGCAAGTGGTTTAGTGGTTTGAAGTTCTTTGAGTTGGTGCTGGCCTAGTGCCTATCAAGTAAGTCTAAAGTCTTGGAAAGTGGTGGAGAGTCCCTAACAAGTGATATAGTTGTTTGAATTGGTGATGGCCCAAGGTTTATCAAGTGGATCCAAAGTACTGGAAATTGGTAGAAAGTCCCTAACAAAAGCTATCCCAGTGCTTATTAAGTGGATCTTAAGTGCTAGAAAGTGGTTGAAAGTACCCAACAAGTGCTAGCCCAATGCCTGTCAAGTGGATCTAAAGTGCTGTAAAGTGGTCGAAAGTCCCTAACAAGTGCTAGCCCAGTGCCTGTCAAGTGGATCAAAAGTGCTGGAAAGTCCCTAATAAGTGCTAGCCCAGTGCCTGCCAAGTGGATCTAATGTGCTGGAAAGTCCCTAGCAAGTGCTATCCCAGTGCTTAGTGGATCTAAAGTGCTAGAAAGTCCCTAACAAGTGCTAGCCTAGTGCCTGCCAAGTGGATCTAAAATGCTGGAAAGTGGTGGAAAGTCCTTAACAAGTGCTAGCCCAGTGCCTGTCAAGTGGATCTAAAGTGCTAGAAAGTGGTGGAAAGTCCCTAACAAGTGCTAGCCCAGTGCCTATCAAGTGGATCTAAAGTGCTAGAAAGTGGTGGAAAGTTCTTAACAAGTGCTAGCCCAGTGCCTGTCAAGTGGATCTAAAGTGTTGAAAAGTGGTTGAAAGTCCCAAAAAAGTGCTAGCCCAGTGCCTGTCAAGTGGATCTAAAGTGCTGGAAAGTACCTAACAAGTGCTAGCCTAGTGCCTATCAAGTGGATCTAAAGTGCTGGAAAGTCTCTAACAAGTGGTTTAGTAGAGAGCCTATGACTAATCACCTAAATACTCTAGGGGCATGCTATTGTAGATTTTTTCAAATACATTAGTTGGCAGTTCATATACATTAGGCTCCCCTTCCATTGGGCACATTGGGAACTTGATGCATCACACTAGGTGGGAGTAGATAAGAGCAGTGGGCTTGTTGTCCAAAAGCACATAGGTATCTTCTCGCCCATTTACCTTGTCATAAAATAGTCCCTCAACAACAAATGATTTGTTCTTAATATGGTTGTGCCATTCATCCCTTTCATAGTGATAGCCGTATTTCGGCTTTCCATAATTGCCATAGTAAGCTACCTCACCCTATCAAATCACTCAAACATTTTGGTTATCCCTACCATTTCACTGTACATAGGCGTGTGTGAGTTAGGGACTTTCTCCATATTTTCTTAAAAACCCTCAGCTAGCTAGTCACTGGGCTAGTTGAGCCAAAAAATAAAAAAATAAAAAAAAAATAATAATATTATGGCCCATTTGTGTGTAAATATTTCATTGTATATAGGGCCTAAATAAAAGGATTTTTCATAATTATTTTGGTATTTATTTAAATATTTCTACCTATGGTGTGTTATTTATGCTATGTACATTGACTCACCATTACCATATTTTTTCTTACCATTTTGCATACTCTTTATTCCATATAAAAATAATTTCATGCAAGCTTCTCTTACTTTTGGTGTAACTCCATCCCAACAAAAATCCAAAAAAACTAGTTTTATTTATGTGTATATTTTTTCACTATTGTGATTTTTCCTTCCTACATCTATTCTCTTTTACTCTCATAAATTAGAACACCAAAAATATTCATCTTTTTATGGTAGACTTATAATGAGAGAGATTTATTTTGACCCCTTTATATTTTTTCCACCTATATTATTTATATTTGACATGTACATATTTTTTTAGACCCCTCAATATTTGATTTTCTTAGTTGTACTATTCACTTATATCATGATCTCAACAATATCTTCAATTATAGACCTACCAAATAAGGTCAAGGGTATGAGGCATGCATGCATGCACCATGGGGAGCTCACTCTTGGAGGTATTCAAAAGAATCATCCAAAGAAGGACCTCACAAGGACCTTGTGTAGTGGAAAAAACAGTTGGTTTTGCTGAATTTTTAAAGATCACATGCTCCCCGAATTTGAAAAGGTGATACAAACAAAAGTTGTAGCTCGTGAGCTGAACTTTCACCTCAAATTTTTTCATATTTTTTTGAGCTACGAGCTGTGAGCTATGATTTTATTGGCGGACCCCAGTTTGCCCATGCTATGCAGCCACACTCCCTCTTCCACTTTATCATTTTCCTCTTTCACACACACTCCTCCCTCTCCTTCCCACTCCCAAACCTGCAACTCCCATGTACTAATTCACCCTCTTCACCATTGCCACATCTCTCACACCTCCATAGCCTTCATCCTCCATTTCTACACCCTAGGTGTCCCCCTTTCTCTCTACATATATGTCCATATTACCATACTCTCTTCAACTTTGTAAAGAACTTCAAAAAATCAGCAAAAATCCAAGGATAACCTCTGCAAATGAAGGGTTTTATCATGAATTTTCCAAGGTTTGAAGATAACATAGCTTCATCGACACACGCTACTTCGCCATGCTGACTGCTTCTTCTTCCGGTGCTGTAAAGACATGAATGTCAACTTCTCCAAAGCTTCAACCTTGCTTTACAAGCTTATCCCTTCTCTAACTTTTCTCATCATATATCTCACCATTTGGTGAATGATTTTGTAAATATTTTGTAGTGATAATTACTAACTACTAACCACTAACCTTATTGTAAAATGCACCCTCTACTAGAGTAGGCACTCCCAAATTATTCACTCAATCCTCTCTCCTTTCATCCTCAATAATTCTCTTCCCTAGAGCCCACATCCATGTGACTCAAAGGACAAGAGAGACCCACCCTCATTAAAAATATGCATAATCTTTTATTCCTTCAAATAAACTTGATTAGGCCTAATCCAAATCGGGGCTTCTAAAACCTATAAATAGAGCCCTTCTCTCCCTTGTAAAACATCATATGATCACACTACACCACACTATTCTCAACACATAACACACCACTCTTCAAGCCTATTTGTGTAGAGTGTGTGCATTGTGAGTTCTCTATTCCATCACTACACATAGGTGCATGGAGAAGCTTGAAGTTAGTTATGCCATCTAGAGGAGTGGAGTGAAACTATACTCTGCAATCACACTTGTAGCCTGCTCTTGTCCATAAATAAGATTCATAGTTTTGGGTGCAATTGTATGCTGCAACTACGACTCTTCTCTCCAAATTGACTTGATAAGTTGGCTCATCAGGTGGTTGAAGGTATATTGTCCTTGAAGTTTGTTGTGCCATTTCATGCTTGGTGGTTTGAGGGCTTGTTGAATTGTTTGCCAAAACTTTCAATTGTAAGAGGGTGCTCGGTGAGAGGGCTCCCGTGACCCTAAGACAATTTGTGTATTGGCAACAAGGTCAAGTTTTGTGTTGTCTCTCTATTTCTCATCAAGCTTTGTGTGCATCTAGTCTTTAAGGCTAAGACTGAGTTGCTCAAGTTGATTTGTGCTCTTTACCTCTCTCTGGCGTGGTGAATGTTTGTGTTTGGTGTGTGTGGCTATCTTGCATTCCCCTCTCTTTGTGCGTTTGAGTACAAGGAGATATCACGTGCGTCCTAGTTCGCATCTACAGCTAGGTGGTGCCCCTTTTCTTGTTTGGTTTCTGGCTGTGGGTTGTTGTTGTCTCTGATTGTGCTTGCCCCAGCCCCAATTGAGCAGCACGGGAGCCTAGAAAAGTGTTTAGAGGCCACTCTTCTTGTTGCCCGCCCGGACCGCCTCAATAGCTCTTAGTCAAGTGTTTTGTGTTAGTGCACTTGAGGATGTAGAATTCTGCATCTGGATCCTCTGTAGCCATTGCAAAGTGTTGGACAATCATTAAAGCATTGTTGAGGTCGTCATGATGGCCAGCGTATATGGGGGCATATTCATCCTCACTGGATGCTACACTATTGTTTTCATCCCTGACTATGGATTGTATTTGCAAGTACTCCCACGCCTCCACATGGTCTTTGTTTGCCCATATCCTCCATTGACGTTTCATGCACGCATAGCAAAATCAAGACAATAGTCTGCACCTTAGCCCATACATATTTGTTTGGCTATAGCCATTGAGACAATGAAAATATTGAGACCCTTTGATTCGCATGCAATCCCACTCTGTGTCTCTGTCTACATCACCAAGCTTGACCTCCCAGAATAAATGATCGCCTTTCTTGATTGTCTGTGGTTCTTGTTTCTGAAGGGATGCATTGAGGAATGTGACCGCAGTTGAAGCGTTATGCAACACCCATCTGTCAGGTTTCAACTGCTCATGTGTGAGTGCTCTTTTTAGTACTACACCAACCCCATTGTGTTCACCCTTCCCATGGTGAGAAACAAAGAAGTTGTGCATCATATCGATGTGAGTCATATTGAAGTAGCGGGCTACAAAATAGAATGGTCATCTTGCTTTGAACTTTGAAGCAACACCATCAGACCAAACCTAGTGTCGTTTGACACTATAGCCTTGATGTTTTAGCCAATCATTGTGTAATAGAAAACAATGTTGCACAAACAAAGTGTCACGCATCTTGTCATAAAAAGTGTAGAGGTGGTTTGTCTTTTAAATGGCACCCAATGCATCACATAACTATGAAATGTGAACCAAAATTGTGACCTGAGTTGAATACCAATGCATTGATTGAATCTCATTCTACACCTTGAAGGAGTAATTGTCTCCAAAATCCATTACAAACACCACTATGTCATCAAGAAATTTATCCAAACACTCCTTGAACTGTTGAACTTGCTATCTGTACTTGTAGTTGTGCTTGATAAAGTTTCCCAATTTTCTTTGAAGTAAGGAAATGAAACTCATCGAACTTATCTCGCAAACCATGAGGTTTTTTTGAGCTTTTCTTGTATCTGTCTTGTCCAGTTCTTGTATAGGAACCTCCTCAACAAGCTTCACAATCATCAAAGAGATGCCATTACTTTGTTCACCTAGATACAAAGTGAGCCTTTCAATGCCACAGGTTGGCATGTTCCCAAAAGACATTTTCTACTGTGATAAGCATAATCAATGGCTTTGGGCACAATACAGACTCCCTTAGGTCTACTAAACTTGGAAATGTGGTACTTGATGTTATGCATTGTGCTGTTTCACCATGGAGTCTGCAAACAAGGCACCTACAAAGCAAGACTTCAATGTAGCCCACATCTTTCCTGACACACCTGATTAAAGGCTTCCTTAAGGTAGACAAGCTGAACATGGTATTCATAGCAGCAAGTGCTGCAGTCCTTTAACTTGCATACAAAATATGGCTTCAGACCCTCAAAGCATCTGAGGGAGATCCTAATGTTAGGATGAGACCCTTAGAACCGCATGTAGAAGTCTCTCTACAACATAGTAAGACACATTTGAGTAGCTTTGACATGATTTTGGGAGTAATTGAAAGCCCTTAAAAGCATCAAAGCACACAGTCAATCATAAGCACATAAAAGTAATTGGTAGCACTTGGAAGAACATGGAAGCACTTCAGAGAACTTCAAATTACTCAAAATCACTCATAGAAGTACTCTGAAGCACTTAGAGTCTTTCTAAAGCAGCTAGAGCCACTTACAAGCACTCAAAGGCACTTAGAAGCACATAGAGTCACTTACAAGCACTCAAAGGCACTTAGAAGCACATAGAGTCACTCACAAGCACTTGAAGTGTAATACGAATCACTTGGAAGCACTAGAAAACACTTTAATTTCACTACAAAGCACACCAAAGCAGTCTGAAGCACTTGGAATCACTCCCGAGGAGGTCACCTAATAAAAATGTAACCTATCACGTGAGTTCAACAGAAGGGTATTTAAAGTTCTTGAAACTTACAGAAATATATATACAAAAGGTCATTATTTTTTCAAATTTGAAAAAAACTTACAGATTTTAAAAGGAAAGGGTACATTATATTCTTAACAAAATTCACAGATAAGGGGTTTTACAAACATGTCTTGAACGCACGTGATATGGTAGTTTTACACATAGTGAACCCCTCGAGGAAGCACTTGGAAGCACTTGAGTGACTCAGAATCACCCATGAGCATAGAAAAGCACTCTGAAGCACCTAGGATCACTCATGACCTCTTGAAAGCACTCATTAATATTCTAAAGCAAGCCTTTGGAAGCACTTGAGAGCACTCAAAAGCATTTATAAGCATTTTGAAGCACTTGATAGATGTGGAAAGCACTAAGAAGCATTTTGAAATACAAATATACCTTAAGAGCTCTAAGGAACTCGGAAGCACTTACAAGCTCTCAAAGGCACTTAGAAGCACATCGAGTCTTTCACAGCACTTGCAAGTAATTAGAATCTTCTGATAGCACTAGAAAACACTTGGAGTGCACTACAAAGCACGTGGAAGCAGTCTGAAGCATTCTAAAGCACTTGGAAGCACTTGGAATCACTTTGAAGCACTTTGAAGTACTTGACCAACCTAGAATCACCCATGAGCACATACACGCAGTCTGAAGCACCTGGGATCACTTATCAACTCTTGAAAGCACTCATAAGTATTATTTGGAAGCATTTGAGAGCATTGAGAAGCATTTATAAGCACTTTGAAGCACTTGATAGATGTGGAAAGCACTCATAAGCATTCTGAAATACGAATATACTTAAAGCACTTGGAGGCACTTGAAAGCACTTACAAGATCTTAGAGACACATGTAAACACTTATAAACCTCTCAAGAACCATAAAGCACTTACAAGCCGTGACAGACATATGTAAACACCTACAAGCATCTCTCAAGCACCATAGAGCAAGTTCAAGCACTTCAATGCATGGATAAGCATTAAAAAGCTCTATCAAAAACCATAAAGATTGGTAAAGTACTGTAATTCACTAACAAGCATCTGGGTCCGCTTGGAGGCAGTTGGAAGCACTTGAAAGTACAACAAATCATAATGGACTAACATACACATGAAAGCAGTTAAGCTTTTTTTTTAAACGAGAAGAAGATTCTTATATTAGTTAAGAAAAACTGCCCATAGTGCTAGAAACCATCTCTACTAGAGAGGCCTACATCAAAAGCATTGGGAGACTCTCCCAGTGCATGAACAAAATATGTACAATGAGGCTAAATCACAAAATGGGAGGAGGAAAGAGCCACACATGTGGCTAGTAGTGCTATATGGACACACCCTGGACCATGCTGAAGAAGGGCCCTGGGTGCCAGAGTCGCAGGAAGCCTCTCTACACTCTTGCATGCGGTCAGAGCAACCCTAAAGTCTCTCAAAATGACCACTGAGAGTATGTATCAACTCTAGCCAAAAAGTCACGAACAGTCTCCGCCGGTGGGACAGCGTGAACCTCAAAGATGCAAAAGCAACGGGCCCACCAAATGAGCTAGTGTCAAGCCACATACGAATTCCCAACACACACCTCTCTCATTGCACCACTCGTGGGGGGTAAGCTCTATAGTAGGCTGAAGTGTAGGTCGACTCCCCAAGATCACTATCATCCTACTGGTGGAAGATAGCTCAAACTGGAGTGCATGGCCCGTGAGGGTGGACCAGGCAGCAACACCCCAAGTATACTGTCGTGCTGAGGAAAGAGCTGGCATCAACCAAAGAAACCAAAGCCAAACCTGCTGTGCCATGGGGTAGTCCCACAGACAGTGACACTGACTTTCCAAAGGATGGCCACAAGCTGTACAGGCTGCCGAAAGGCCACTATGTACCAATAAGCTCCCTACTGCTGTAGCTCTGTGTGCAACTAGTCACTGGAACAAAGTGACTCGCTCGACTTTCTGGAGTCCCACAACCGCTCCCACAATCCTGACAAAAACTGAGATGTAAGATCGTCCCCTACCAATAAAGCGCTGCAGCAGGACGAGCCTCTCTCCGTGCTGCCAGTATGTGATTCCCCAGTCTAATAGTGTACTGGTAGAAAGGTATCCCAGGGTAGTCGTCTAAAGAGAAGGGGTCTCTCCAGAACCACTCTCCAGGGTCCCACTGCACTCATGCCAGAGGGTATCTCTCTGCCCAGAGCCTCCAGTGGCTTGTCTCAAGATTCGATGGGTTAGGATCTATGAGACAGGTCCTCCCACAAATGCCCGCTACTCGTATCCTCTGAAAACAACACTTTGCAACCTATGAACTCTCCTACTGAGACTCTGTGTAGTTGACCCTCACCGTGGATCTCAAAGAACATGGGGGGTACAAACTTCGAGCAAGTAGGAACTGCGATGAGGACCTCTAGTCGCGTAAAGACCCCCATCCATCTTGGAGCTGCTATCTCTAGAGGGGTGAGCCACCCAGCTGGTAAAGCCTCTATAATGTTCTTGCACATGCTCTGCACCCCTCTCATGCCTTGTAACTGGATGCTCTATACCTCCTCTGGCAAACCCAAAAACTGAAGCAGATCACCGAGAGTGCGAGCTGGGCCCTCTTCCAAGGGACCCCAAGAAACATGAGGCCTACTACCAACCAAGTTGCCTCTCTGATGAGTGCTAACTATGGGGTTCCAAACAAGGGACTATCTGAAGTGCTCCTTCCTGACAGTGGGTTGGTGCTGCTCCAGGCCACTCCATGGATGCTCCCAAGAGCAAAGCAGGCTCGTAGAAAATCGATCCTCTAGTCTCTTGCTCACACCAACTCTCCGCATCTCTATAAAGATCCACCTGATGGAAGGGCCCCAAGGGCCTCCTACATGAGGCACTCAAGCTCTAAGTCGCTAAAGCAACAAATCCTTCCAGGGCTCCTCCCTTGGAAGCAGTCCTCTCACAATAAACTTCCCAAGAAGGGCTCTGTTTTGCTATGCTGTGCTAGGTCTATGATCCCCAACCCCCCCTGAGAACATGGTAGAGTGATGACCTACCAGGCTACTTTGGCCTAGGCTAATTGAGTGTCCTGCCCTGACCAAAGAAAGATCCTGATCAACCTATCTAACTGGCTGATACACAAGCTGGAGAAGATCCAGCAAGATGTGATGTACCACATAGTAACCAACAACACCTGGTTGGCCACTACAACTCTGCGTGCCAAAAAGAACCGTCCCAAACTCCAATGTAGCAACTTCCTCCTAATGGACAAGAGGAGAGGAGCAATCTTCTTCTTAGGGGACAAGTTCAGGCCAACCTAACAACCCAAGTAGCATACTGCAGTCCCTGGAGGAATCCATTTGAAACCCTCACCTAGTGACCAATCAGGTGTAGGAGCAGTGCCAACCTAGAAAGAAATTGTCTTCCTCTAGTTTACCAATGCACCTGATGCACAACATAACACCTCAAGAGCTTGCTCACACCTGTGAAGATTGGCCTCTTGGACCTCTAGATACAAGGTTGAGTCGTTGGCAGATTCAGCGTCAAGAAGCTCCTGTGCCCTAATAGGGAGCTAAAGACGATGTAAGCCAACCTGCTAAGAAGTCAAAAATCTTCTCATCACCTTAGCATAGAACAAAAAGAGAAAGGGGGCAAGAGGGAAACCTTGTTTGACCAAACGCGTGAGCAAGGAGCATTCCCCTCTTCCCCTTGCCAAGAACACATGACTATGTGCATGCCTGTAGAGAGTTGACACACCTTTGATCGAAGCATCTGAAAAACCCATCCTGTGTAGAGTGCCCTCCAGGAAGTCCCAGTCGAATTTGTCGTAGGCCTTTTGCAACCATGCAAAATTTGACCACATTGTATAATGCGGCTCTCACAAAGATGATGCTCGTGTAGCATAAGAATATCAATCTCACCACCCACAAGGCATCACTGAAGCTCCTAATGCAACCAGCCCCTCTGAAACTGAAACTTGGGCCCTCCTAATCCCTGCACATTCCATGAGACGATCCTCATGGAGTCAATGAGAAAAAACAGATGCTGTAGTAGCAATCAACCTTGCTATCTTTGAGGCTGGTTTGGATGGGGAGTAATCTGCATCCGAGCGACCTCTAGACAAACGTGTTTGAAGTGACTGTCCCACCCAGGCCTAGGTCAAGCATGCAGCCTGTAGGGCTAAATTCTCTCTACATTTCATGTACAAATACATAGCAAGGGGGGCTTTGAGTGGCAGAAAACAAATGCACCACAATGTGGACGTGCTCGTTGCTACTGTTCTCATCCTCCTCGCCATCGCCTAGCTCCCAAGCCCCCCTCGTGGAACTCCCCCTGCCCACTACGCACCCCAACTAGATGTCCACTGCCCACACATTGCGCATTGCCCGCTGCCCCCTGGTCCCTTCTTGCATGCTGCCCACTGCCACCCCCTACCCCCTGTTAGCTACATTGCCCGCCTGCTTTGCACTGGCCGCCCTCCTTCCGCCCTTGACTTTTTCCTTTTTTTGTGGTGGGTTGTTTGTAGCTTATCAATAATAATTTTGACACACTCAACCCCGCCTCAAGAGCAATAGACATAGAATAACGGTCCCTGCTCCACCACAGGGGGACTCCTCAAAAGCCCCCTCGACCATGCCCGTGGAGCCCACCCTTCGAGTTTCTCTTTTGCTAGAAGAGAAAGCGAGCTTGATGGCTGAGGTGGAACGCTTGCAAGCCCCCTTGGTTATCTGTAATATTATTGGAACTCGACCCAATAAAGGCGAGGTTCGAGACTTAATTAAGGTCCGACTCCTCTCCGATGTAGGCAAGATCACTGATGTAAAGATCCTCGGGAGAGGGTATTATCATATAGAGTTCAAGTCTCCAGGGATGACGACCAAGGTGATATCAATGAGCCTGCTTGGTATTTGAGCAGCTCAATCTTACTTCAGACGATGGCATCATGGTTTTGATCCTACTACTACAGATGTGCTTGAGGAGGAGGTGGACTTGCCTATCTCGGTCTGTTTCCCAGGCCTGAGGAGAGAGTACCTCCCTCTTCTTCTCGGGATTGGTTCCATGTTTGGGATAGTTCTAGAGTCATCGTTCTCTCTAGCTTCAATTTTGGCCAAGGATGCATGTTTACCTACTGTGTGGGTTCTTGTTTGAGACACACACTCCCTCTTGAAGGTGATACTATTGCCTCGTGTGAGTGGGGGTTGGATCAGACAGAGTGTGGAGTATTCGGGTCCCAAATTAGTGCTTCATTTGCAGGCAGATGGGCCACTTGGCAAAGGCTTGTCCTTGCAGAAGATCTTTGTAATGCCCAGGGAACTGCTTGGCCTAGATTCACCGCCCAACCTCCCTTATATAGCCCCTGGCTACTGAATCCCCTGTTCCAGACTGACAGCCGACCACTTATTGGCCCATGTCCGTGACCTCCCCTGGGTATGCCCTTGGCATAAAAATACTCCCCCCTTGGAGAAGCGTTTGCATCCTCGAAAACAAGAGTGACAATACACTAATGTTTTCCACAATGGCATCCTTCATGGATCCAACTGTTTGCTTGAGTGGAACACGGTTCACTAGGAGGTTCAATGAAACCAAGAGTAACATCTTGATTTTCCACATTGTTGTCCCTTTGTAACCATCTTGTGTTACCAATTCCAATCTAATCATAGTGTGTAGACTCCATTTAGAACGCACATGAGTATGCTAAACAAGCTATCACAACAAAGATGTACCCGAAAGAGTACCTCCTGCCACTGTCCATGAAAGTAACTTGTTGACATAACTCATCAGTCAAGTTTAAGTCCTTGACTTGCTCTCAGATTCCATCAGTACACAACCCCACCATAGCTAGTATTCCAGGTTGAGAACCTGACTTATACATGAAGAGACTAAACCTAGTTGGAAACATGCTTTAACTTATGGTAAGAAAACTCCAAGTAGAGCAATAAATGCTTATTAATTGGATTGCTTGGTGCTAATGTACGCACTTTGCATATCCTTTAGCACAAGATTACACTGTGTAATCTACCTATCCACTTGGATGATTGGCAATACTGAGGTGTGTTTCCCCCATTGTAACGGAGGTCACAATATTGTACAATAGTGCTGTCGAATCAACAATGTTCTAAATAACCATCGTGGTCACCTTGAAAGATCCACAAGCACCCAAACCGAGCCATGACCTCTGTGGGTGATTGGTAGAACCCAAAAGGAATCGCATAGAGATATTGCGCATATAGTGCGAAATGCTTCATAAGCAACTAATGTGATGAATATGCATGCCGCTCCAAATCAGCCTTTGCTAAAACACTAGGGCCCATAACACCTAGTGTGCATGCATTTAGCAAAAAACGGATCCGAACCTGTATATCCATGATCAACCTTGCCAATACTTATGGAGAATGTGATGTGCCTAGCACACATTAAAGAGGAATGTAAAGAGTTCTGAAAAGAAACTAAATACTGTCCGTTACAATCATTTTCAAGCCTTGCTGAAACGTCAGGACCATAATAGAAGGTGAAACAGTTATCACTTCTAGGTACAAACAATGAAACTTTTTCATTAACAACTCATAGCCTTGCTATATGTATAAACAACCATCTGTTAATGTTGTTTAGCAGTACTTGTACCTTTACAAGTCTTTCTGAGTATCCAACAATTTCTGGGCACTGAAAGTGCTCCTAATACGTCGTGCTGAAAATGGACTAGAAAATAGATTTGACGCGCACCTAGAGACTTTGTCGTGACACATACTTGAAATAGTGGGTGCCAGTGTCAGTCCCAGAGAATCATATTCGCCGCATGTGGAATATGTCTCAACTAAGGATGTCTGAAAAAAGAACATCCTACAAGTACAAGATGTACTTGTGTGTGGAGGTAACTGAAAACACTCTCCGACAGGAGTGAGAGGTACCCTCATTAGCCTTGCTCACACTGGCTAAACCAAACTCCGTGAGTTCCTAGACCATGTTGTATCCCATGTGACAACATGTGCCAAATAAACCCTACAAGTGGGTCTATAACTGCATAATGCAGAAACTAATTTTGGACAGTACAACCCAAATGGCTTGGCTCTTACATGACCATGTCATTTGTCTTAAGAGAAAAATTGGATAATAACATAGTGTGCGCATCCGACGTGAAAAACAAACAAACAAAAAAGAAACAAAACCAAATTAGATGCGTACCTGAAGGTTGAACTTAAAGTTCACTTACCCGTGTTCAAATGCATAGGAGCACTAATGGAAAAATGAAAAATAAGCAACATTGCAATGGAAACCCTGGGTGTTACCTTCATAATCCAAACCCGTTGTTTAGAATCTTTGTAGTCAAACCCCTTGGCCTGACGTGTGAGAGAAACTGTACAAGTAGCAATTAATGGTAACTAACATAGTCAACTGTGTACAAAAATGATTGGATTTGTCCACTACCCCGTGGTAGATTGCGGATGTCTTTCCTTGAAAGTGCAACTGTGATAGATCAAAATGTGATTCTGAATGCCAATGGAGCAATTTAGTAATCACCTGCTGGGTCTTACCCCAAAACTGTGCTTCCATATAGACACTTGTAGTGCTATAGAGAGAGCAGGAGGTCCACACAAGTGAAATGCCTAGCTCTTATGGACAACTATGTTGTCTCAATGGTTTGCTGCCTCTAGACTCCATGGTATAGATCAGGAGATGTGAGTTTAAGATTATCAAAAACTCAACTTGAGCGTCGCACTAAAAACATGTAGTACAAAAATGACACGTTAAACATCCGTAATGACAAGACTCTTGCTTGTCCTATTAACATCGATGTATTCGATGTGTACTCCACTGGGGAGATCTGTTTGATTTTAAGAACAATCACCCTAGGAATGCCAATAGTTGGGTCTTACCTAAGATCTGACATTGGCTCTTTAGCCAGCCTGTGTGTGTGTGGCTCATTGCCCTTATGGCAATTAGTGTTCAATCAATGAATTGATAAAGACTAATGTGAATGGCATCTTGGCCAAGTTCTAGTTGAGAGTTAGAGCACCTTGGTTCAAACTGAATCACAAGCAGAACATGTATCAAAGAGCTTCTTAGAAATTTTTCCTTATTCTTCGAAAGAGAGAGAAGAGATAGCATGCTGGGTTGAGGAAGGTTTCTTAACCTATTGTAGTGCGTACCCAATCCATGTGCTTGTGTGCATCTTATGTCTGGTTTGCAGCTTATTCTATAAGCATACAAAAATCTGTCTGTATGTCGCTCTCATCAAAAGAGGCAACATAAAACACAAGTCAAATATTGACCCATCTACATTGTATGGGGTCGTGACGGTACGGGGATGACTTGAATAGGGCACTTTTCCTGTGAATCAAGTCCAAGTTTTAGGTTCTTTTTAGTGTTGTTGTGCATTGACAACAACCAAAAATCATGTCAAACAATCAAGAACTTATCTTGTCCTTGATAGAGCGTATGGTGTTATAGC
The DNA here is from genome assembly GCF_014529385.1 of Adiantum capillus-veneris. Taxonomy (NCBI): domain Eukaryota; kingdom Viridiplantae; phylum Streptophyta; class Polypodiopsida; order Polypodiales; family Pteridaceae; genus Adiantum; species Adiantum capillus-veneris. Next base: position 91,732,514 of record NC_140946.1, read on the forward strand.
GGAAGTGTAAACCAAAAAGTGATAGCTAGCATGCCTTGCATGCAGAGTGGTAGGCCCTTGGCGAGAGTGACGGCCTCAAAGGTGAGAGCCCAAAACCATAAGTGCCTTGCACCCAATAGATTGGTAGGGATTCTTTGAGGTGATATGCCTATTATGCCAGTTCCCCGAACTTGTGTGCCAATGCCCTTGATTCCAAGTCAATGGGCAGTATCTTGGCACAAGGGAGAAGCCTTGCTTCGTGTAAAACTGCCAAAGCACTTTACTTTGCATAGTAACAATAATTTCCAAGTAAAAGTGGAAACATGAAACAACAAGAAAAACTGGAATCGAACGTAACCTGTTGCCTAGAAATTTCAAAGATAAACTTGTTTGAATCTGGCTCCTAGACAATTTTTCTACGCAAGAGAGAGTGGTCATGTGGATCATATACACCCCCTGAAAAACCCTGCAAACATATGGAGAAATTCCCCAAGGTCGTGCTCATAGCATACTCCAACCGTGGGAAGGTTCCATACAATATGCAGGAAGTGAAGCCGTGCTTCACATAAATACGTCTGGCCTCATTTCCAATAAATGCTATTGTCGATAGCAAAGAGAGTCGACCTTGTCGGTCATTCACAAATAATGGACCTTGTCTACTTGTACATCATATTGCGAAGCAGAAAAATACTTGCAAGGTATGAATGTGTACCTGCTTAGCTTGATTACGGTTGTCCTTGACTAGATAAGACCATCTTAATCGATTGAAGCTCTAATTAGAGATACGTTTGTTGGTTCTACAAACTGTCGCCCATGCGAGCAAAGGTAGGTGAGAAGAAATGTGGATGACAAGTCATAGGCCTTACCTGAACTTGTTGTACTATAGTTGGTACTTGTCCAAGCCATAATAGCAGTATCATGGAATGGTTAACCCATACAGTGGTAAATAGTCCCCAACTCAAGATGCTCATGGCATACGCATAGCTGTGGGTAGGTATTATCCCCTGAGTACAAGAAAAGAAAGCTGTGCTTCTTACAATTTGCTTGTAGTTGTGCACATGCCATGCATGGGAAGAAATCTAAAATTCCAACTCTGAAGTGTTGTACATAACACAACAAATTTGTATGCAGTTAATGAGCCTTGCTCAACGATCAAAATGTCACTGTGGAGACCAAGTGAGCCGTGCTCCAACATTTCATTGACAAATGTATAAGGAGAACTAAGTAAAAAATGCAACAAATATTCATACCTTGTCTTGGAAGGCTTTAGAAAAATATTATGCATGTCCTTATCGTCGCACTTGCTTAGACTCTAGTTGCCGATCTAAATTTTTTGAAACGGAAAACGTCTACTCTGTTGTTGGTAGCCTTCCCCAAAACGGCAACTTGCTGAGCACAGGAGAAGGAATCTGGTACGCGATGATGCTTGGTACTTCAAGAGAGTAGAGGGGAGTTGCCTACTATGGGCACGCTCCCTTCCCCCTTTTTGAAAAAAAAAAATAGATAGGGTTTTTTTGGAAAAAAACTATCCTGTTCTGCTGCTTCCGACGATGGCCGATGATGGTGAGGAAGGGGAGATGCTAGTAGCTCTCTCTAGGGGGCTCAAAAGGTCACAACACAGAACTGGGAAACGCTGGTCTTTGCAACACAATCCGAACAATCCGGGCTTGAAGGTTGACGAGCTCCCTCCTCGGCCAAGCCGCTGTGCACACGCCGTGGTTGTTTCGGCCTCTCCGCCTAGCAAGAGAGGCTGCACACGAGTTTTTTCTCATGGAGCTTGTCCACGGCCATGTAGAGAGAGAGAGAGAGAGAGAGAGAGAGAGAGAGAGAGAGAGAGAGAGAGAGAGAGAGAGAGAGAGAGAGAGAGAGAGAGAGAGAGAGAGAGAGAGAGAGAGAGAGAGAGAGAGAGAGAGAGAGAGAGAGAGAGAGACCATGCAACAACATGCAAGCACTAATCTTCTCCTTCCTCCATGGCTACTCCTCCATGCCCTTCGCCCCTGAGCTCTGATACTAGTGTAATGCCCAGGGAACTGCCTGGCCTGGATTCACCGCCCAACCTCCCTTATATAGCCTTGGCTACTGAATCCCCTGTTCCACACTGACAGCCGGCCACTTACTGGCCCAGGTCCATGACCTCCCCTAGGTATGCCCTTGGCATGACAATCTTGACCCACAACGCATGTGCAACCTCCTAAGGTTGAGCAGGCCCAACAAACAGATACCCATGACACACAAGCTGGTACCACGATAGAGGCCAACGATTAGACAGATGTTGGTTGGGAGCAAGTTCCTAACTGTCGTCGACATGGATGGGCTTGTCATAGTGCTCCCCTTTGTGGCCACCCTTCTATAGCTTAGAAGTATTGTGTTATGGTAGGGAACCATTTTGATCGCCTTCAGCAGGACCCTCTGAGGAGGCTCCCTTCACCTCAGCTCCACCGTCTCGAACACCTCGACACTCAGATGCCTCCATTTTGCCTCCCCCTCCTCCACCTTCACCCCCACCTCCCATTCCTTATCTCTCCTCGGTGGGGTCCTCAGCCTCATCTCCCGACCCATCCCACACTCCTCCTTAGGCGCAGGGGTTTGAACATACATTTGCAGGGAGAAGATCTCTTGGTAGTGCTTTTGCTACGAGTTGCATGGCTCGGGAGGGAGAGCCCCATTCAGGCCACCACTTTTGGTTTAGATATCTCCTTTGTAGCAGTCTCTCAAGGTTTGACCAGCTTTGAGATTTGTGTCCCTTGAATGCGGAATACTCCCCATCCAAAGCGGCCTCAAAGATAGCTAGGTTGGCTGCTATTGCAACATCTATTTTTTTGTCATTGACTCCATGAGGATTGTCTCATGGAATGTACATGGATTAGGAGGGCCCCAGTTTTAGCGTCAGAGGGGTCAATTGTGTCAGGAGCTTCAACGATGCCTTGTGTGTAGTGAGATTAATATTCTTACTTTTTCCTACCATGTTCCAGTGATTCTCACTGTGAAAGACAAACATAGGAGGGGGGTGTGCGATGCTATGCATCCCCTAGAGGATCTTGCTAGACCTAAAGATTAGAGAGCAAGTGGAGGCACTTTGGACAGAGAGTCTAGACATGCAGGACGCCCCTGCTAATAAAGTGGCCTTTGGACTAGTAGAGCTTAATCGCTTCTTCCTTCAGGAGTCTGCAGGTTTCTTGGCTGTAGCTAGGGAGGAGGAGAAGCGTATTTGCCAAGGCATTTTTTCCTTATAGACGATGCAAGAGCAGCATCCAGATAGTCCATGGTTGGAGGAGCAGATGCAGTAGGCTAGGCAAGAATTGACTAGCATTGAGGAGAAACACCATGAGTTTGCCTTCCATTGAGAGATATCTCAGTGGACCCAGGTGGGTGATAGAGTTATTGGGGAGTTTTTTGAGACAATGGGGCCACGCCATGCATACAATAGTGTTAATCCATTAAGGAGACATTTGTGCAGCCAAAGTTGGTCTGAGCTAGAAAGTGGTTTACGCCAGGCAAAGGTTGCAAGCAGGTGCAATGCAGAAGGCTAGGGCAGGTACCAAGGTCTTGGGCAGCCAAAGGGTAGCGGAAATGTATGTCTTAAATGTTTTTTTAGGCAAAACAAGCTTCAAGATGGGCCCACACGGGATAGCAAGTGAAGGTGCCCGAAGTGCCAAGTCAGTACTCTAGAGTGAAGTGTTGGATGTTCTCTAGAAGCCGGTATAGATGGATCGTCAAACAGAGCCCTCGTGTGCAAGATACTGTAGTACAAAGTTAGAAGGTGATGCAGATCCCCGACAAGTAGGGCAGCTGGGGACAGGTGTCCCAGGATAATGTTAGTGGATATATCTGTAGAGCTCAAATTATGGAGCATGCCCGTCTTCTCGAATTGCGAATCATCTATTTGATTCTTCCTCTTCATGGCCTCCATTTCAAGTAGAGATCCTTGAACCAATTGAAACATCTTTGAAAAATCTCAAACTTTCCCACTATATAGCATGGCTCCTAGCCCTTTGCCCTAGTTGGACTCCCTTTCCACACTGCCTAGCCCGGCCTTGCCCTTGTCTAGTCTGGCCTTGCCTTTGTTCTCACATTACTCCCCCCTTAAAGAAGAGTTTTCATCCTCGAAAACAAAAGTGGGAAACTTCTTCTTAAGAACACTAATGTTCACTTATCTTCAAAACCATTTGCCACTTCCCCACAATTTCAACATTGTAGAACTCGTCTGGGTCATGGCTCTCACTCCTCATCTTTCTTTGTTTGTCCCTTGGTCGACGACGACGACAACAATGTCAAGGATGAAATCTGAAAAAGCTAGGTACTTCTGTTGTAGATGTGCTACTGTATCCTGCACGTGGTCCACTGGTTGCTATCCGCGGCTGTCTCTTTGGTAAAGGTTCCGGTTGTTTTCCTGTCCCTTGCTCGCATGGTCATTCCTTCTGTGCTTATCACTACTTCAACCTTGTTCCCTTGGGGGCCAGTGATCTGTGCAGTTCCATCTTCTTTAATTGTGGATAGAAAGCTTGTAAGCTTTCTGAAAATCCACTCCGCAAGACTCCTGTTCGTAGAAATTCTTGAGGACCAGCCTTCGGTTAGCCTCTTTAGTCTCTGGCTTTGTGGCTACATCATAGACTTCCTTGGGTAGGAGTTGCAACTCCACCTGATGCCCCTCTTCACTCTTGAATCTACCAGTGAAGACTGTAGTGATGCTCTTCTAGCTATTCTTTGGAGAGGTATGATGCCTTGGCGGCTTTGACTGATTCTGGATCCAACTGATATGCGGGCAGTTCCTGTAGCTTTTCCTTTTGGTTGAGCTTCTTCTTGGCCCTCTCCGCTGCTTGCATGGCTCCTGTTCAATGAATAGAGTGCAAAGTTAACATATTTGTCGGAATTTTCTCTGAAATGTCCTTTAGGTTGAAATGCTGACAATTTTGGTCCAATTTGCTTCAAGTCAATTTTTGAACAAGCAAAGATGCATAAAAACATGCAAGGAACAAAACTGTGAAGTCAAAACGAATTTTTGCAACAACCAAAGTAAATAATCGCGATTATTTACAACTAAGAAAAATTTTCAACTTTTTGCAAACTTGGCTTCATAGGCTTAAAGTATATACCAAATACACGCTCTGAGTGAAATATGGGCTCATTTGGATGCACAGGGTGAAAATGGTACCAGATTTTGGCTTTAGGTCTCTAAACAGTAGATATAAAGGAAATTTGAGATTTTGAGCTCCAAATTGGTTCAAATTTGGCTAGTGGGCTCAACACATCATGTATTTTGGATGTATGATGGCAAAATATCAAAACTTCCCAATTTTGATCAAAAAGTAAATAATCGCGATTATTAACTTTTCTTCCAAAATTGACATTTTTTGGTACAAACTAGTTCTAAGCATTGTATAGACCCTGTATATGAGGTAAAATGTGATTTGAATCAAGAAATGTGGTCCATAACCAAGAAATTGGCTTGCAAAGACTTGTTTGTGTTTTTTGACAAATTTTTAAGTAATGGATGGTCATTTTGGCTCATACTTGATTTTTGGCATGTAATAGGTGTGTACACATGATAAGTGAGGTGAGATGACAATTTCCAAGCAAAACTGATGCAAAAGTAAATAATCTTGATTATTTACAACAGTGACAAATTCTTTGCAAAACTCACAAATTTTGACCTAGACATATTCCATACACCTAATACAAGTCCTAAATTGAATTTGGTCAAGTTTGGTCATGCCGGCATCACTTTGTGCTTTGTCGACTCTGAAATCACCGTTTTTTGTGACTACACTGCCTGTTGGGTTGGTTGGTCAACTTTGCGGCTTTGGACTTGTCCGTAACATAGTCGTAAAGCAACTTGTCCAATTCTTGTTCATTTGGAGTCAGTTTGACCCCGTATGTCGAATTTGACACTTTGTAACCTTCGAACCGTTTTTTGCTTTTCGAGGTCTTTGCTTGATGGATTTCACCAAACCAATCATATACATTGTATATGGACCTCATAAGCAAGCCATCTGTGGAGTCAGGTTGGAATTCTGGCATTTGCCAAAAACCTAGTTTTTCTACTGGGGACCCCCTCGATCCCTGCCAAATGGTCAACTGATGATATAGAAAGGTTCTATTATGTTAGGGCATGCTATGGTTCAAATCCCATCTAGTTTGGTTGAGTTGGCAGGCCGCTATGGCCAGTTTTTGGTCGTAGGTCTTCGTGCACTGCTCGGTTTCTAGGGTTTTTTCTAGAGCTTTAGACTAGCTACCGGCCATACAAAATGGATCATTGACGAGTAAAGAACTTACTCCTCATGTCTCATGTGAGATGGCGCTGAAAATGGTCAACTGTGGGCTCCAGAAAAGTCGTGTAAAAGAGGTCGAAATCTCTCTCTTTGCAAAGGCTCCAAGTGGAAATGAGGTGGTTTTAGATATCTATACCCAGACTTCCCGAACCAATTTTCCCCAGATTCCCCCGTTAGTCCTACTAGGCCGTGAAATCTATGTTATACTCAAAAAGTTCCCTGATCGGATTCCTGTAGCTCATTCTGCAAGAATTTTGCAAAAGTAGGCCTGGCCGCCTAATTTAGGCTTCCCCCTTCCATCTTCTGATTTCATTGAAAATTTTTGTGCTTGTTCGCCTTTGTCTTTTTGATCACCATCGTGACTTACATTTTCCCATATGAGCTTCCTTGCTCTAAAAAAGTAAAGTAAAAATCCAATAATTAAGAAAGTCCATTAGGTCTCCCCAATCTCAAAAAAGTACGAATTCTTTCAAAACATATTAAGTGCATAAGTGAAGGGTGAGATTAGGAAATGAAAAGACAGATGAAGGTGGAAAGTCAAAAGACAGATCAAAGTGGAAAGTCAAAAGACAGATGAAGGTGAAAAGTCAAAAGATCTTTTATGTCCATATAAAGAGGTGTTTCTCTTCTCCTTCATTTTTTCTTTAGCGTTTCCTTATCTTCTCTTTAGCGTTTTCCTTGCACTCTGTGTGTGTGTGTGTGTGTGTGTGTGTGTGTGTGTGTATGTGTGTGTGTGTGTGTGTGTGTGTGTGTGGGTGTTGTATCCATCCTTCGGAGCTAATACTATTTCAAATCTACGTACTTCGTCACTGCCCGTTGCTATGTGCTAAGACTAGCGCATCGTTTCTTTTCTTTCTTTTTGTTGAGAGAATCTTTGAATTAAGAATACCTTTTATTTTTTTAAATCCATTAGGAATACCTTTTAATTTTTGAGAAAATCCATTACAAAACACAACTTTATTGTTTTTTGTTGGATTTTTCTATTTTTAAGCCTCATTATCGATAAAATGATGAAAAATACCCAAAAAAGAACTATTTTTGATGATTTTTTGATAGTATTTATACTACTTACAGTCATTGGGAAGATATTATCAGTGAATTTTTCCTTGATGATGAATTATAAGGGCGTGATTAGGTAACTTTGCAAAAAAACCACACGTTAACATCAAACTGTTTCCTCCCTCTTCAAACATTGCCCTTAATTACTTAGTACTTAGTGCCTTTCCACCCTCCTAGATGGCGTACTCCGGGACGACTGTGTGCATGGGTTGAAAAATCGTGAATATGCATAGCCGTGGTTGGCTCTACCATGCTATGAAGATCAATGCAGTTCAAACCAATATGCTTTGCAAGAGCTGGGTCTTGAGTAATTAACTCAAGGGTTTCTGATGTTGAGGTTTGCTGTTGATGTCTTCCAAAAAGAAAATCTTGTAGCTTGTGTGCTCTCTATTTGATTGTACCATCAGGATGCTTCAACACACTAATTGCTTGAGCTGTTGGTAGCACTTTTGACTGTTGTCGAGCTTTTTCTCGCCATTGGTAGCTTGGTCGGCTTGGTGCTGCATGGTGTGGTGGAGTCTTTTGAGACTTAACTCACCATTGCTTGATTGGTTTTATGGTTTGTGGAAAAGATACTGCTCCTTTTTCTTCTAAACCATTTCCATGTTAGGTTCCTTGCTCGGAGAATCCCGTCTCTGTGTTTTAACCCTTGGAACTTTCTTTTGTTTTGTCAGTGAAGCTTTAGGCACCTAGATCTGAATCGGTTTATCCTTAAGCTGTGCTTTTGGTACCCAAATTTTCCTGACTCCTTGCATGCTACTTGTAGCATTTGATTGTCGAGGGGATGGAGAAGATTGACTACTTCGTGGTTTGGTATGCTGATTGCTTCTTTTCCATTCCTCTTTGCTTGGTGCAATTGGAACAATGAGTTGCCCTCCTTTAGGTGATAGCTTTAGCTGATTTGTATCCCAATCTGGTATTGCTTTGTATATTCGCATCCAGGGATTTCCAAGGATCGTCGTGTTATTCATGTGTTCATCTAGTAAACATACAAATTGATGAGGACATGAAGATCCATGTACTATCACGTTCAAGTTGACTACTCCCAATGTTGGAATTGGGTTCTTGTTGCATCCTTTGATTGTCGCTATTCCTACTGTCAATGCTTGACTTGTTGCCTTCTTGTATGTGAAATAACTGACTGCATTTACTCAAGCTCTTGTGTCGACCAAAGCATTGGTGCTATGATTGTTGAGCTGTACTTTGATGCGCACGTCCATTCCATCTAACCAGTCATCATCTGTTGAAACCGCGTCTTTAGGTAATTCCCATTGTCGATCATCTATTTCCAGAGTGTTGATGGAAATCGGTATCTGTTGATTCTTGAGAGCAGCTTTTCGCTTGAGTACTCGAAACCGAGCTTCCTCTTGGGATTGATCAATAACCTGCTACCGTTTGATTTTTCTTTGCTTGGCTGCATGCATTCTTTCTAGCAAATCATTGGTTAGTGGAAAATTGTATTTATTCAAACGAGAGCCATTCGTTCACCATCTAGGGTGGACAATTTTACTGCTCCACTTGGAGATACATCTTCAATGATATATGGTCTGCTTCCCTTTTTCTTAAACTTGGGAATGTGTTGCTTAAGGAAATAGACTAAAACTAAGTCCCCTTTCTTGAAGATTTTTGTGATTAAGTGGGAATCAAAAAACTGTTTTTGTTTCGCTTTTGTGCATAGATATGGGCAACATCAGTTAGCCTTTGCTCATCTAGCTTTTCCAAGTCTTTCTGACAATTCATGTCCATTCCACTCAAGATTCTGTGCTACCCTTAATGTCGGGAATAGAAATTCTATTGGAATTATGGCATCAAGACCATAAACAAGGTTAAAGGGTATAGCATTTAAAGCTGTTTTGAATGAAACTCGATAAGCCCATAGAGCATCGTGGAGATTCATTTCCCAGTCTGTCCTTCCTGAACTAACCACTTTAGCCAGCACCGAGCTAAGAATTTTATTTGTTGCTCAGCTTGTCTGTTTGCTTGTGGGTGATAGGGAGCTGATTTGTTATGGATGACCATAAACTCATTAAGCAAATACTCGATTACCTCATTGAGGAAATACGTTCCCCGATCACTGGCAATCTCTATTGGCAGTCCATATCTCATGAATACATACTCATATAAGAATGCATCAATGGTTCTGTCATCATTCCTTTGAGTTGCTTTAGCCTCGGCCCACTTGGTCAAATAGTCCGTAGCTACAATGATATATTGAGCTTGGGTTCTATAAACAGGTGGCTGTATTGGTCCAACAAAATCTATACCCCATTTTGCAAAATCTCTAGCCCCCATCATTGGTCTTAAGGGCATGCTATCTACTCGTGTTGGCATTTTTGCTCATTGACAAGCATCACACCTTCAAACATATTCTTTGGCATCTGCAAAAAGTGTTGGCCACTATATGCCTGCCATCAAGATTGCTCTTGCGGTGGTTTTACTAGAAAAGTGACCTCCAGCTAATCCAGCATGTGCTTGTTCTATAATCGGAATATACTCGTTTTTATTTGCACAAAGACGCAAATATTGATATTTACCTCTCCGATACAATTGGTTCCCGATAAGAGCATAGTATCTTGCTTCAGTTTCAATTGCTCTTTGACGGTGTTTACTCATATCCTCATGAAATGTTCGGCTCGATAAGCAAGTAACCAGATAATTACTCCACTTAGGAACAAGTGACATTTGAAACAATGTTACATGAGGTACGGGTGTTTGTTTTTGACATTGAGGGAAATCCTTTACAAAAGATCGAACATCTCTCCTCATAGTCAGCCAAAATACTCCAAGTCTCAAGATTCGTTGCATAGTTTGGTCTTCCGCAAAGTGAATTCCTACTATGGTAACATGTGCTTGACTTAGGTACTGTTCTTTTTCTTCAAGATTAATGCATAAGAGCAATATCCCGTCTCGGTTTCTTTTGTATAGCCTACCAGCTAGTAATTGATACATAACCGATTGCTCGATTAATTTGATCGTGATAGGAAATGGTATTTGTGAATCCACTTGAGCTATTGTCATCAATGACACAATGTTTTCCGACCATCTAGGTATCATTTCCATGGAGAAAAAATAGGCATCTGGTAGATCATCGTCTACCCCTGTAGGTGATTACCGTAAAACAATCCTCGACAAATGATCTGCTCGTTGATGTGTAGTGCCCTTTTTTACAACCATAGTGAAATCAAATTCCAGAAGAATGATGTACCATCTCACTATTCTCCCTATGCTACATGGCTTGTTGACCAAATACAACAAAGCTTGGTGGTCCACAAAGAACACAAACTTGTTGGCTAATAGGTAATGTCTATACTTTTTAATGGTATAGATCATTCATAATCCTTCTCTTTCAGTGGTGGTGTAATTCTTTTCCCGCCATGTTCAATTGTCGGCTAGCACAAGAAATAGGAAAGTCAATTTTTCCATCTCCTGGTTGAGCTAGTATATAATCGATAGCAAAATTGGAAGCATCTACATGTACATAGAATACCTTATTCCAATATGGTGCTTTCAATATTGGAGCTGAGGTGAGAGCTTGCTTAAGCTTCATGAAGAATTATTCACATGCCTCGGTCCATTCTAAGTGTGTAAACAAGCTATACATGGGTTTTACAATTATAGCGTACATGTAGATGAACCGTCGGTAATATCCACAATGCCCAATGAAGGCTTGTACCCCCTTTATTGTTGTTGATCTAGGCAAATCTGCAATGACATGAATCGTCTCAATATCAGTAGCTATGCCATTTTTAGACACTATATGTCCAAGAATTTTTCCTTGTCTACTCATGAATGTGCACTTTTCAGGATTTAAGTAATCCTATAAAGTCTACATTTCTCGAATACCTTTTTGAGGTGTTCAAAATGTTCACCCCGGATTGACGAATGTACGCATAGATCATCCATATATACTTCTAGAATTTCCGAAGATACTCTTTGAAAGCATGGCTCATCAACCTCTGAAACGTGGCTGGAGCATTAGTTAACCCAAACGGCATAACCCGTAGGCAAATATACCCCATTCTGTTGCAAAAGCAGTTTTATGCTGATCTTTTGGGTCAACCAAAAGTTTGTATCCTGAAAAGCCGTCTAAGAAGCTGTAAGCTTCTTTTCTTGCAACTCGTTCTAGAACATTCTCAGCTATCGGAAGAGGAAAGTTGTCCCTAATGGTAGCTGCATTCACCTTTTTGAGATTAACACACACTCGTAATTTCCCATTCTTCTTAGATACTACCACAATTGGAGACACCCAATTTGTGTATTCAATCTTGTAAATGAATTCGGCTTCCTTTAGTTTTTCAATCTCTTCTTTTATCTTCCTGGCAAATGTTTCATTATACGTGTATGGCCTTTGTCGACTTGGTCGCATCATCTCTCATGGGTATGGTATGTTGATAGATTTCTGGATCAACACCCTTGAGATCATTGTAAGACCAAGCGAAGATATCTTGGTATTCCTTTAACAAGCTTAGCAAAAGATTTTCTTCTTCTTCTATTAGGTCATTCGCAATGTAAGCCGGTCTAGGCTCTTCTCCTGGTTCAGCCAAGTCTATCCTTGTAGCGTTTTCAGGTCCTTCGTAAGATTCGCGCTGTTTCCGTAGTTCCCTGACAGGTTGTTCGACTATGATTTTCTGATCTTAGAGAGTATACTTTTTGTAATGGGATGGAATATGCATTACATCCTTTCCATCCTCTTCCGTGGTTTCCATTTCGGTCATGTATATCTCCTTTAGAGCTTTTTTCAACTCTTGATATTTCTTTTTCCGCTCGACTCTGGTCATGAATGGTTTCTTATCCTGTGATTTTTCTTGAGTACCCTTCCCTGTTTTTCTCGATGTCTGAGACATTTCTGAGTTTTTGTTTGAAGGATATCTGTCAGTTTTTTTGTCCTTGACACAATCATTAGCATCTATTTGCATCAGAAATTGTGTTTTACTAGAGATTGATGGCATAGGTCGTGTTTTCACAATTCTGGTGTCTCTCCTTCGTCTATACCATTTTTGTCTTCTTGAATTCTGGTTTGGAAAGTCAAAAAAATTTTCCTCCCCTCCTTTTAAAATTAACTTAGGTCTCGTATGCTCTTTTTCAGACCCTGAATCTTCTAAGGTAGTTGAGTGTTTATCAAACTCATCAGTTGCATCGTAATAGCGGTATGAAAAGACTTGTTGAGCTTTCATTAAGTCCTTGGGTTCCTCATCTTTGTCTTCAATGTTGAGGATTGAAATCATTTGGATGGGAATTATGTCGTAGCCATTCTCATTGAAAAATTGAGTAGGCATAGACGTATTCACACATACATCCATTGTCGCTAAAATTTGAGTCCACTCGAATGGCTCAAATAAATGCTCTGGAAAGGGTTCAGGTACATAGGCTTCGTTTGTGTAGTCCCTTTCTAGGATACATTCTTCTCGTCTTAAGCTTCTGTTTTTTGAAGCTCCACACATACAAATAGGAGTGTCTTTGTTTAGCCAGGATGGAAGTTTAGTTTCATCCAAAGAGACTGAATCAAACACTTGGATGGGTGTTTTCAAGACATCTCTATAAGTGTGATCTTTTAGATTTACTCTTGTTATAGATCCCACTTGCTTCAAGTACAGATAATTGTTTCCTCAATCTTGGATAAGTTGTACCTGTCGCATGAAAGGTCTTCCCAATATGATTTCATAGTTGAGTTTTTTCCCAAAGTCTACTATGGCAAAAGTGTGTTGATATTCAATTCCATAGGAATTGACTATTACTTTTTCAAGCAGCCCGAATAGTCTCTCAATGTGTCTGTCAGTCAACTGCAATTTCATTCGAGTTTGTTTAATGGCTGGCTGTCCCCAGGATTCCCTTACTGCTTTAGTGGCTATGGCTATGCCAGCTCCACTGTCCAGTATCGTCATGGTTTCAATGTCATTATATTTCAATGGGAGAGTGGTGTTTCCTTCTTCCCCTTCATAATATTCTCCGACTTTGTTCATGGGAACTGATCGAATCTCTTTGTTGTCCATTTCATTTTTCAAATTTTCCAATTTTTTTGAGATTAACCCAGTTATCCCCACCTTCTCTAGGGTTTTTTGTAAATCATTCCATAAGTATGGTCTGAGTTTTAACAATTCTCCCAAGGTAAGAGTGCATTGGATGGGTGTAGACATGATTGAATGAATGTTGTCTACTTCTAGGGTCTGTTCAACTCTTTTTACTTGAGTGGTCTTACACACGATGGATTCATCTTCGTTATCTCCCAAGTAAGAGGGTAATGTTTTTAATGTCAATGGTTTCAACATTCCTAAAGCTTCTGATCCGCAATCCTTGTACAAGGATTGTACATCCATGTTCATATCACAAGGTAGGTTATCCAACCGTACTTCCTCTATAGGAGCTGACTTTAGAGTTAGGCTCTCATCATTGATCTCTCTCACTTTTTCCCATAAGTTTCCTGGCTATTCTTCCTCTACGAATGGAACTCCGTCTAAGGAATCTTTGCTGTCAGGCACTATAAGCTTTGGTTTGTTTGGTTCAAGGTGGGGTTCTGCCACCACATCGGATTTTTCTTTCGTTTCTTTTACCATAAGCTCCTCAGGTTTTGCAATACTTTCAAGCTTGGGTTTTTGTTTTTTCAACATTTCTTGCGTGATTCTTACTAAATTTTGATAAGCTTCCAGCTTTGCTGCTTCCATGTCTGGAGAAGGATAGTTTTTCCATTTGTTTTTCATGTTTTGGCATGCTTTAAGTCCTGCTTGGTAGGCTTCCAAGGTGGCATTAATAGGCTCAAAAACTTTATCAACCAGAATGGATCCTCCAGATTTCACGGTTGTTTCCTTGATTCACTTTCAGTTTCTTTCAACTTTTCCTGAAATAGCTTTTTTGCTTTCTCCTCGATTTCTACCCTTTGTTTTTGTTTTCTCATCTCATATCTTTTTCTTCTGCTCCTTTTGATTCTTTGAGAAGAAACTTTTGTATTTTTTGAATCATCAGAGGAGTTGTGTTTCTTTTTCTTGGCCTAGGCTCTAGTGATTACCTTGATTGGAACAATCGGTTCACTCTCTGATGAGCTACTAGGTATCACTTGGACTACGTTTACTACGGTTTTACCCTTGTTCAAAGGATTTTTCGGACAGTCTTTCGGAAAGTGTCCTCCCTTTTTGCAACATTGTATGCAATAGGCTTCAATTGGTTTGAGGTTTTTGTCAGGCTCTGAACATTCATTTTTCCAATGATCATCAACACCACAGTTATGACAGTTTCCTGTTCTTGGCTTCATCATGGGTCTTACCATGGGAGGTTTGACACCTTGATTAGCTACATAATACATTGGTGCGAGCTCTGGTGGAGCATAAGTCATGGGTTCCTCCATTGGTGGTGGATGTGGATTATACCAATCTCCTTCTACCATTACTGTAGAGGAACTAGGCTCTGCATAGGGTGTAACAGGTACTAATGCTTATTCATCTATGACTCCTTCAAAGTGCATGTACTTTACAGGCACTACATTATGTCCTAGATACGAAGGTTGTTGTCCCAACACAGGTTGAGGTCTTTCCATACCCATTGGTGGTCTTTGAGCTTGAGCCATATTAGCCTGATATCTGTACATGGGTTGTCCTTGTGGCCTCATGGGCACGTACTGAACATTCCCATCATACTTTGGTCTGAAGTAGTACTCGTAAGTCTCATGGTTGGTCCATTTACCCTCGATTGCACACCATTTTTGTGGCCTAATTGGTTGTCCTTGTGGAGGTATCCCTTGTCCTAGTCCCCTCATAGGTGCTTTTTGCATGTTGTTCATCATGTCGTTCATCCTTTTTAGCATAACTTCAATGGCTGCGAGTGGTGCTGCAGCAACCGTTCCTACTTGTGTTGGTTTAGTGGATGCTATTTTCTTACTTTGGTTATCCTTAGGGACATCTTCTTTGTTGAAAATTTTGCAATTGTCTCCTACGTCAATAGCATCTGACACAAACACTTCTAGGGTTGTATGATTTTTACTATAGAGTATAGCATGGAGTTCTTTGTTTAGCAGTCCGTCCAAAAACAAAGATACAAGTCGTTCTTCTGTAGGTATCTCCAGCTCTGGGCATCTGGCAATGTATTGTTTCATTTGAGTTGCATTATCCCTAATAGACTCACCATGTTTCTATTTAAAGCTGTAGATTTGAGCTACGATATTATGTTTGATCCCCATTTTGGAACAAGCAACTAAAAATCCTTGAGCTAATTAAAAATCCTTGAGCTAATGTGTTCAAGTCCATGATTGACCTTGATGGAATGTTTTGGAACCATGTCAATGCTTTTCCTTCTAATGTCATTCCAAACCGCTTGAATTGAGCATAGAAATTGAATATACGCTCTGCTCTTAGCACTTGCTTAAATCTTGCTAAGTGGTTGTATGGATCCCTTGATCCACTGTATTTTCTAACCCATTTTTGAAAATCAGCTGGTCTGACGGGTCTGTTTGGTTCAACCCCCGGTGTTCTGGCAGTTGGTCCTATTCCGAGTCCTTCAAACCAGTCTGTTGGAAATAGTGACTCATGTAGCCTTGGACTGGCCTTAGTGTCACCCGGTTTTCTACGTGATGAGGTGGTTTCTGGTTTCTTCACATTACTCTCAGATGATCTCTCACGGTGTTCATCTCTTGGAATTATTTCTAGTCCTTGTCCCAATATCCAATCCCGTATGGAATACCCTTGGTATTTGGTTTGTTCTACCTTCTCAGGAGTCATCATAACAAAGTTGTTGTTATAACAATCCCTAAACAAGTAGGTTGGTAGGTCCACTGATCTTTTATCTTTGATCTTGAAGATATAGATGATCTTCATGGCCGTTAATTATTCTGGTTTGGCATGCGAAGTCCACAAAAGATCTTTTATGTTTCTATCTTCTCAACAATAGACCCCGATCCTCGAATTATCCATACTAAGCCGTTTCAAAGGCTTCAAGTCTACTTGATCGTATTCCTCGACTTCTAAAGTTGGTGGTCCTTTTGCTGACATATCTGGGATTATGCTGTTTACTTCTAACCCCCATTTGTGTATCACGTCAGGGTTTTTGACTTGTAAATACTGAGTTCCGTTTCGATCCATGTACATTTTTCCTTGTTTGTTTGCCCTAATCTCTTCTTCGAACTCAATACCATGGTCATCAATTCTTATAGCACACTATCGTTCTGCTTTCTGAGCGAGTCGAGTAAGAAGAAATTTTGAATGTTGAATCTGAAAAAGTGTCTGAGACTTCTTCAGAACTGTGTGCAAAGAATTGCCTTGATTCACGCTTTCTTTGGTAGATACTCTACTGGAGGCTTCTCCGAGTATGCCCTGATTTCCTAGTACACGACTAGATCTAAGGTTCATATAGACTTATGAAGCCTTGGATAGAGTACTCACCTTTGGATTGACTTGTCGTCAATTTCTACTTGATTCAATTGCAACTTTCTGTCAAGCCACTGATTCCTCGTCTGCAACTTGATTCTTGTACAAATTTGATCAAGTTAGCTATTCTTCTATAAAGACAGTAGAGTTTTTGCTAACTCTCTTGATTGGTCTCTGTGTATCACTTCAAATCGAGATATGGGAGTCAAAATTTGACTTTCAGATTCGACTCTAACAAAAATTCAAAGGTTTGATCTGCAACCTATAAACTGAGTGTACATGTATCAATTTTGATCCGATTGAACCCAAATTGCCCTGTGGCTTTATATTATGTTGGTCGGACACTGCATAAGCTCAAAAGTCAAAATTGATGTCTCTGGATAGCCGAAGTAAATAATCGTGATTATTTACTTTTGTTAGTTTTTTGTACTTTTTGGATTGTTTCGGCCAGTATACTACTTATTAAAGTCTCTGGAAAAGTTTCAACAAGTTTGGACAAAATCTGATCAAATTTATCAACTGTTTTGTGTCCGTAGACTCTGATTTTGAGAATCTGGCTTAAGTCTCACTTTTGGGATCCAAATTTCACCAAAATAAATTTGTGAGGTCTACTTGATGTGATTGACCTTGTGGTATACTCAAATTTGCAAATTTCTCAAGTTTTGAAGTAGATGTAAATAATCGCGATTATTTACTCTAGTTATAATTTTGTAACTTTTTGCCCCAACTTTGACACAGAATTGTTAAGCACAGTAAGTTAAGGTCACTAGCCAAGTTTCATCAAGTTTGGACAATTTTTGGTCAAATGGTCATTAATTATCTGTCCGCAGACTAACTTTGCAATTTTAGTCACAATTTTCAATCCAGTGATCCAAATGTTACCAAATTTGGTTTGTGGGCTTATTACAACATGTTAAAGCCAGTGGTATACTGACTTGGTCAAAAAGTTGAAAAATGGAGCAGATGTAAATAATTGCGATTATTTACATTTGATAAATTTTTGTAATTTTTTGGTCAACTGAGCATGTACACATGTTTATCACATCAATATAAGCCTATGAATCAAATTTCAACAAGTTTGGATAAATTTTCCCCCAATTTATACTCAAGATTCAAAAAGTCAGTACAAACTTTAGTTTTTACCTAGTTTTTGTCAGTTTAGTGATCCATCTCTTGGGCCTTTATAAAAGTTTTTTGTATACGTGCAATGAGTCAATGGTATGAACCTTGGTCTGTTTAGAGCAAAAATTTAATAATCGCGATTATTAACTTCAGGCTTGAAATGAGTACCTTGTTGCAAATTTTTCAAAGACAATCTTTATATGGGCTATTTTAAGCCTATGAATCAAGTCAAAACTTAATTTGGCTTAAAATGTCAAGAAAAAGTAAATAATCTGAGTTTTGACCAACTCTTGCAATTTTGACCTCGAAGTGTCTTTGAGCTTACCAATTGGTTCAAACAACTCTTAGGCTTACTCTCGAGTCAGATTGAGTGGTTTGAGTCTTTTTGAGCTATTTCTAGCCGTAGACCTGAAATTTTGCAACTTTCAATAACAACTCACACTTGATTCTTTTAGAGAGAGCAATGTCCTGAAATCCACTTCGGATCCTACTTACCCTACTCCTAGATTCTCATGCAATGGGGTTATGGAAAGTGTCCACAAACACTAGTTTCTTGTCTTTTATGTTTTTTAGAGCCTTGATCTTAAGACTTGTCTCGCCTTTCAATCATTCTCCAAATCCTAATCTAATTCTACAATTCTACAATCCTAAAGGAACTCATCAAGTATGATTACTTCCAAGCTACCTCTACACAGCAAAGGACGACAATCTTAAGCTATGCGGTTTCTAAAAGAAATTTTTGAACTCTATGCAAACCTAGAGGAAGTTAAAGGATAACTTCACAAGACGCTTGTGTTTTTTCCTAGTTTAGGTCTCTTAGATCCCAGCAGCGGCGCCAAATGTGGGACGCATGTCTAACCTCACCATCCTATCTTATTGCAGTATTAGCGAGAACCACGATTAATTTGTCAAACCATGGGACGAAGATGACTTGACTAGTGCATAGACGCTACAAGAGGTTGTCAATATCTTGAAAAACAACTAACAACTCGCATCTAACTCAAGCTACACTCAAGTGACTGAAATCACCAAAAGCCAATCGCTCATCGGCAAACAATTCACATCCGTTACATCATCAAATGACATCCAAACGTAATGAAACTTCTAGGACAAGTTTATAAGACCTAAGCACACATGCCTATGGTCTCAAACCCCACTTTAGGTCAAGTTCTAAAATCGTGATTATTAATAGCAATGGATTTTTGACCTATTCGTTTTCGACTTAGAATGTATCTAAATGCTTAGCAATGATGCCCCAATACCCCGCATATGCTTAGTTTTTGATTTGAACATGTAAATTCCTAGTTATGATGAAATTAGGCCGTGGGTCACCGACGCCAAAAGCTATGAAATATTGTGAACTGCTTACGTCAATGCGTAGAGCTCTTCCCTGCGGTTGTAATGCAACAAACGCAATCGCAATGTGACAACCGGGGAGGAAGTAGGAAGTGCGAGAAGGAGAGGAGTGAGCGCCATTAGCTCATGCTGTGTATTTCTTATCCAAAACTTATAAAAGACTTACAAAAATTGGCTTTTATACCTTTGCCAATGTTTTTGTGTGGTCAAAACTAATAATCTGGAGTTCTATCAAAGCTGGGTAATGCCTAGATGATACAATATGGAAGCTTGTAGCCTCGACTCATTAATTACATAGTTTATCCAAGAAAATAGGAGTTACAATATTTCTGATTTATCAAAATAATAAATGTTTTACAAAGAGAACTTCGAAAAATGGTGTCCGTGTTAGCTTGCTACTAAAAGATGTTCACCGGAATTGCTTCAAGTACCTGTTTGGTGATGTGAGCTTTCTCATTGGATGAGATATCAGTTATCTCATAGATTGCCGCGTTCCACTCCCTTTGTGCTTTCCTTTGAGGCATCCTGTTGTCAATTCTAGCATTGAAAATAGGTTTTAGCCAATGATCATAACTGTCGGAAAGTGTAAACTCAACGATAGAATAAAAAATGAGCATAACTTTGTTAAAACTACTCCAAATTGGACCAAATTTCACTAGTGCATCTAGGATTACTATAGGCACAAGAATGTAATGTAGCAGAAGAATTTTGGCAAAAAAGAACATGGATCGCAATCCATGTTGGGAAGAGTTTTGAAATTCTAACTTTGGGAAGTTATTCCTGGGCATATGGGGATGCTACGGAGCAATTTTCTCTGGTTTTAGGGTTGAAGGTACATGGATCGCGATCCATGTTGGGCAACATTTTGGAAATCTGATGATACCATCTGGTAGGGTTTATCTAGGTTATGCCTTGGTCCAAATTTTTGGGATTTGGATCAATGGTTTGACACTTGGGCTAAATTTTGGAAACCTTTTGCAGACTTAGAGGTTTTTGGAATTTTGAAGTGGATTTGTGGATTCAAATGGCTTGAAGCTCCATGGCTTGGCTTTCTTGAACATACTGAATCAAATGGCATGGTTTTTACTTATATTGGGCAAAAAGGTACATGGATCGCGATCCATGTTGGGCAGAATTTTGATACAATTCTTGTGCACATTTGTTCCTATAGGTTTTCATAGTTCAACTTTGGACGTGTTTTTCCTTAGTTTTCCCCCTTTTCCAATTTATGGCCATGTTTTTCCCTTTTTGACCATACTTGTTTCTAGCAACCATTTTTGGACTTATGTTTTGCCTGAGATCTATCATTGTTTTGATTTTTGATGATTTAGGTATGTAGTTCCTAGCTTTGCCTGGATCCTTGGAAAATTCTACCAGACATTGAATCCTTTTGAGAAGACAAAATGAATCCTGCAATTTTCACCAGTTTGTAAGTAAACCTTTGCTTAGTTTTGATTCTACCACCATCCTTAGGTTACATTTGCTTGTTGATAGACTCCGAGGAGAGTGTGAAGTCTCCCAATTGGCTTCAACAATAATTTGAAAACTTCTGAGGACTCTGTTTTTAGCCTTTCTTTATGGGTCTTGCTGGCATCCCAACATTTGATCTCTCATGAGTTTTTCTTTGGGATCCCAGCATTTTTTCCTGTGAAAATGACCAAAAGATCATTTGCAGACTGAAAGTAGGAATCCTAGAGGATTTGATGATCTTAAGAGCACTTCTTGTGATCATTTTGCAACACCAGTACTATTTGTACATTGTCCAGCTAGTGAGCCACTTTTACCCTGATTTTTGCAAAAAGGAACGTGGATCGCGATCCATGTTGGGATTGTGGGTTCTCTCGAAGAATTTTCTCTGATTTTAGGATTTGGAGAACATGGATCGCGATTCATGTTCCACCACTTTTCTCTGTTGTTTCTACCCTGCCTGATTCTGTCAGCTAATTGGGTTCTACTGGTGAAATATTTTTGGTTTTTGATGGGTTTTGGACTTCCTCAATGACCTTGTTAGTTTGTCGATTTTGTGACTTTGTACTGCTTTGATCTGTTGTTTTAGCATTGTTGATGTAGTATGGGACATACACACATGCTCTTGCAAGGTTAATGATCATACCTGTCAAATCTGGTGTAGTAAGATTCACCGAGGTGGTCACAACAGGCAGAAACAACTTCGGAAACTCTATGGTCCTATGGCTCTCTCTCTCTCTCTCTCTCTCTCTCTCTCACTCTCTCCCTCTCTCCCTCTCTCTCTCTCTCTCTCTCTCTCTCTCTCAATGCAAATGAGCTTATGTTGCCCCATTTGACTATATGTTCCTAGTCTACCCGGAATGCCCCATTTATACTTACCTCTATTGGTCATATTTTGTTGTTCATATCACTTGCGGTTCAAACCGTTCGTCATTCTGACACTTGGTTTACAAATGGCGTTCGATTTGCACTTTTGATCCTTCAGAAGTTGGCTCAAAATTCATCTTGTGTCAAATCTTTCCATATTTGCTATGTTCAAAGTCCTTGCTTTGAAGTTTTGGCGTTTGCTTTCAAAAGTCAATTCCAATTTTCTTGGCTCGACTTATCAATTTTTTGTTGATTATCTGTTGTTTTTTGCTGTTTTGTAAAAGAAAATTATTTACAATGATTATTAGTCGGCCAAAAATTAGCCAAAATTAGTGTCACCTCCCTTGTATACATACTCTTATTTTGGTATTAGATGGTGACGGTATGGCTCATGATTATGCCAACTAAGAGTTTGTAAGGCGCTTAAAAAACTTGTTTTTTAAAGAAAAAAAAAGGAAAAGAAAAGAAAAGAAGGAAGATGATAATGATAATATATACAAATGATAATCCTGTCGCATTTTCTCCCCTTCCTAGAGTGAGTCGTCCACGCCGAACATATGTTAGAGTGCTTGGGAACAAAGCGCGTGTCTATGCATAGCCGTATAGTGTGGCTCTATGATGCTGATGGAGGATATGCATGGGGAAACAAAATGTTGTGCAAGAGAGAGGTGCTAAAAAATATGTTCTGTCTGTTGGTGGTGAGGTTGCCTTGAAGTTGTGTGGTTTGAACAATAGTAATTGGAGAAGACGCGCTCTGTGTTTGACTGTGACCTGCAAAAGTTTTGATGCTGATGTTTGTGTTTCTTTTTGTCTTTGTTTTGGTTGCCACTGAAATTGCTTGGGTTTGGATTCGCTAGAAGAGGCATCGTGTGAGCAAGTTTGTTTTGGTTGCCATACCCACTTGACAGTGTTTGGTTGTCGAAGATAGTGGTCCATTGGCTTGTGTGACAACAGCGGTGGGCAATTTGTGGAGGTTTGATTTCTGTGTAGGCAATGTAGGCTGATGTATATTGGTTTGTCGTTTTGGTATCCACAATTGCCTAGCATTGGTTTTCATGATGGATTTTTTAAATCTATATTTTCTTGACCACGGTTGTGGAATATCGCTGAGCTAGTGCTTGTGGCGATGGTAGAGGTTCCCATACATGGTTTGTTTGTACGAATGGCATGGCAAAATATTGTCCCTCGTGTTTGAGGAGTAAAGTATTGTCTTGCCAGTTTGGCATGTCTTGATAAGTGTGCATCCACAACACTCCTAGAATAACTGCTTCGTTAAGATACTAATCTTCGACCACATGAAATTGATGCGAATAAACTGTTCCAGCAATGGTGATTGGTAAATTTATGTGGCCCAGACTATCCATAGTGCCTTTTTTTGATACTTTGTTTGCTACTTTGAACCCCATAGTGTTTGGCATTAGAGGTTCCCGCATGATTTTTCTAAAAGTGGAGTAGTTAACCACATAGCTCTGGCCCTTGTGTCCACTAAGGCTCTCTCGGTGGTGCCATCGGCAAGTTGTAAATGAATGCGTGGATCCATTCCTCCTAACCATGTAGCTGTCGTTTGTATGGATGCTATCGGAGAAGTCTCAATAGCAACGTTCTGTTGTGTTTTTTTCTGGAAGTTTGCTTGCTCTTTGCGCTTTAATATTTTGAGTTTGGCTTCTTGTTGTGCTTGTTCTCGAATGTCCTATGCTTGATGTTGGTGCTGAGCTACTGCATGTAGTGTTGCGAGTTCTTCTGGTGTTAGTGGAAAAAGAAATTTCTTTAATCTGCAGCCGCTCGTCCAATTAGGCATTTCCTCTCCTGCTAATATTGCAAGCTTGATGGTGCCACTTTGCGATATATCATGTATTACAAAAGGCCCCATTCCTCGCTTTTTGAGTTTTTTGGAGTGCTGTTGCGGGTATACATGAGACCGCAATCCCCTTTTTGGAACTCCTTGCCAATCACGTGTTGATCATGGAAAGCTTTCATTTGTTTCTTTTGAGCATATATCCCAGCTATCGCTCTAAGTCTGGTTTCATCTAATTGTTCCAGGGTGTCTAATCTCTCCGATAGCTCATGGCCCATCCATCCTAATTGCGTTGCCACTCTTAGGGTTTTGATTAGGAATCCTAGTGGTAGGATCACATTAATCCCGAATACCAGGTTAAAGGGAGTTGTTTAAATGGAAGTTTTAAAAGCTACTGTGTAAGCCCATAAGACTGTGTGTAGCTTTTGATCCCAATCATTCCTTGAGTCACTGAATATATTGGTGAGTACGGTGCATAAAATTTTGTTGGTACTCTCTGCCTGCCCATTAGCTTGCGGATGATAGGGTGCTGATTTGTGATGGACCACCATGAATTCATCAAGGAGGCTTTCAATAACGTCGTTTAAAAAGTGTGTTCCCCTATCGCTCACTATTTTGATTGGTAGTCCATATCTCGTATAGACGTTATTGAAAAGGAATTGAGCTGTAGTTCTTGCATCGTTTTTTGGGGTTGCTTTTGCTTCCGCCCATTTCGTCATGTAGTCTGTTGCTATGATGATGTATTGTGCGTGAGTCCTGTATCCTGGAGGTATGATGGGACCAATGAAGTCAATGCCCCATTTGGCAAAATCATGTATGCCCATCATTGGCCTCAGTGGAATTTCATCTCTCCTTTGGGGTGGTTTTGTGCATCGACATTCATCACAACGTTTGACATATGTCTTTGCATCCATAAGCAGGATTGGCCACCATATACTTGAGTGTAGCACGAGCCTTGCCGTTTTATTAGCAGAGAAATTTCCCCCTGGTTTTCCTGAGTGTGCTTGATCTAAGATAACATAATATTCACTTTTTGTAGCACACAGCCATAGTTGTTTTTCCTTTCTGCGCCTATATAGTTGGTTGGCAATGAGCAGATATTGTTTGGCCTCTTCGCGCCTATATAGTTGTTTGTCCTTTCCGCGCCTATATAGTTGGTTGGCAATGAGCAGATATTGTTTGGCCTCTTCTTCTACAATGTTCATTCTTGCTTTGCCCCATTCCTCTAGAAAGGTTTGGTTTTTAAAGTACTCAACTATGTGAGCACTCCATTTAGGTGCTTGTACTACTCAAAACAGGGTGGCATGTTCCACTAGTCGTTGTTTTGTACAACTACTCGCAAAATTTTACATATGTATGGATACTATGTTCCATGTTTGGCCAGTAGACGCCCAGTCTCCGTAGCCGTTGGCCTGTCTATGTTTCACCGTTGTGAAATCTCGTATTTTGTATATGAGCCCCACAAATGATTGACCATCACCTTGGCTTTGCACACTTCCATCATCCAAATCCAAGCTCTTGGAACCCATAACTTGGCCACAATATGTTATCCTTTCATACAAACACTCCACAAGAACAGGCTCCGCCTCTTCAAGCTGCACTGGACACTTGGGCATTTGCTAACTCCTCTGCATACAGGCTTTCTTTAACAAAAGGCTCATCTTTGTTGATGAGATCCTCCACAATTGGCATATACATCTCACAAACACAAAACTCCCAAGGAACAAAATCGATGAAAGGCCTTAGTACCTTGGTAGGCTCCACACTTTGCACACTTTGGCACCATCCTCGATTGGTCCATAGAACACCCTGCCGTCACCATAGGTACATAATCTGTAGGCTTTGACAAGCCTAACTTCAACTTTCTTTTCACTTTGCTGCTCTTCACCCTGGTAATTCTGACAGCCTCGGCATAGCTTCTCAGCTCTTCATAATCGACCCTTTCTCCAACACAAGGATGCAAGCAAGCTAGGAACTTTTCCAGCTTGAAACAGTCCAAATTGACCACTCAAGTGACAACAACCAAACCCTTCTAGTTTTCTTCAAACTTATCGAGAAAAGCATAAAAAATTTTCACTTCTTGCCACAGTCCTTTGATCTTCACATCCGCTTCACCAGCCAACGCCACCTTGCGAAACTTGTGTAGAAACTGCCCTCAAAAACCAACCCAATCCTGCTTATCTACACCTTCTAGACCATTGAACCATGCCTTCGCTTTACCTCGTAGCACTAATGGCACCATCTGCACCTTCTCTTCATCACTCCACATTTGCAATGACAACATGAGCATCTCAAAATCTGCTAGCCACTCGTCCACATCTTCATCACCATTGAAAATGGGGCCCAAATTGTGCCATACCTTTGATCACAAACATATGAACAGGGAGAAATCAATGTGCTCCTCCATGGGGGCACCAAAGATGGAAAGGGGAAAGGGGGTATACACCCCAAACACAACAAAACTGTCTCTCTATAGCCCAAGATACACAGAGCACCCCAATCCACTAGGATTCACCTTCAAAATCCACACAATCTCACTTGCACACATCCATCTTAATGTATCGACGCACACAAACATTTTTGAAAATATCAAGCACATTCCACACCCACACAACCCTTATTCTGTAGCGCAAATACACAACATCCTCCCTCTCTCTCTCACTTTGCACACATGGACCTCGGTTTGGGGTGGCACCCACCCACATAGACACCAGAAACACTAAACAAAGCACAAAAGAAACAAGAGAGGGGATTAGGGGACTAACAGAAAAGGGGGCAATGGCGAGCTTCAGATTTATAATACTTGTTTACAGGAGCACCATCAAACTGTACAAGGCACACTCCTCCTGCACCACTTCTTTTTCACCTTCAAAAGGCTCCCCAAGCCTTGCCTCTCCAAACCAAGACTTCCAAAAAGACATCCCCAAAATCCCTTCCATTTTACCAGTTGACTCTTATATGGAGTATTTCTTTCAAAAAAACAAAAAAGGGGTTTTTTACTTAGCTCGTGCAGACAACTGAGCTCTACTTAGGGATTTTGCACTCTATACATCCACATGAAACCTCATTTAGCATATTTGATAGGGTAATGACACCTCCACAACATCCTCTCTTTTTCTCAGAGTGTACTTTGTTCATGAATCACCTCTAAAGACCCATTTGATTGTCATGGTGCCATGACAACCCATGGGAGAGCACCCAACTTCAATAAAAGGCTTGGGCCTGTATGCGCGTGGTAACCAACTCCAGAACTACCACATCATCAACCTACTCATGCGAGCGATGTCGCTAATGAACGCCCACATGCACCACCTACCGCTAGGAGTAGTGCCCATCCAACATCGTGAGGCAACCTCCATAGTCAACCAAGCTAGAGAGGAGTCCCCCTCTCTCACCTTACTGCTTCAAATGGGGCGCTCACTCCTGTTACCTTGCTCGCCCGACATCCAATACCACATGTGGGATAGCCTAGGTGCCGCCTTGCAGCTCGTGAGAAACTCCCCCTTGAGGCTTTAAAATTTCCCAACAAAAATTTTCAAAAAAATATTATTTTCCCTCTTGCTTCATGACCTTGCAATCCTCTGCCTCATAACCCAATTGGTGAGATGTAAAACCCAAGTGGATCTCCCCGTCATCAAATCCATCTTGTGCAAGCACCATCGCATTTTGAATTTGCTAAGCACTTCAACCAATGCCACCAAAACGGAAAAAAAATTAACTGGCATTGCATCGTCATCAATTGACACAAATTTCCACTCGCTATTTTTCCATGCTCGGGACTTCAATTGACTTGCCGTCACTTCTTGCCACCTTTGTCCTGCACACTATCCCTTAGAACCTAGTCAAGTGTAAAAAAAACCTGTTGGCACATTTCCCAAAGCGGGCAAAATCAGCTCAGAACCTTCCCCCGTCAAAACTTCAAACCTCTGTAGCTTGGCCTTTGAGACTCCAATTGCCAATCTGAAACGACCTACACGCTCCATATCACAAGCACTTCACATCCATCACTTGAAATCATCTTTGACCACCTATCCTCACCTGCCTTGTCCGTATTATATCTGCAATGCACTCAAGATCAAACTTCAATATCTTGCACACCATGGCTCCGTTTGATGAGCCATCTAGACTAGCTCTCTTAGCATTTCAAGCTCTACATCTCCAAGAAAAAAAATTGCACCTCAAACATCCTTCACCTCTTGTCATAAAAACTAATATATAACCAACCCAAATGATTTTCTCATATTAAACTGATCACTTAATGTGGGAGAATAAACGGGAACAAGGGTTAAGATATAGACATGTGCTTTTAGATCTATCTCAACACGGGGCCATTGGTAAAGGGGCCCAAATGAGAGATGGTCTATCAAAGAGTAAGGCTAACCAATGGAGCATAAGACCTTAGGGTTAGCTTCATTGAAGACCTCCAATAATATGTGTAAAAGTCCTTTGACCTTAGGTAAGCTAGGGCTGAGCTTGAGGCGCGGGAACCCGACCCAGCTCGAACCGACCTAGCTCGAGGTGCTTGTCTTGCTTGTCATGCTTGATGACTAAGGTGCTTGAGATGATTGAGGTGCTTAATGATTGAGATGCTTGAGGTGCTTGACATGCTTGAGATGTTAGGGTTGCACTTGAGGTGAGAACCTAGCCCAAGCTTAAAGTGCTTAAGGGCCAAGCTTGTGGTCGGAACTGGGCCTATGCATGAGGGGTTGAGGTGTCAAAAAGCCAAAGATTCAATCCCTACAAGGAGGGGGCGAGCCCTACATGAGGGGAGATGAGAGAGAACACCCACACACTCACACAAGGCATGCATGGTACAAAGAAAGCAAAAGGGACACTTGTCAAGTTCCTCCTCATGTTGCCCTCATTGTGTGCATGAAGCCTATTGGTTGGCTGCCCAAGGGGTCCAATGATAATTTAGGAGATTTAATTAATTGATTTTGCATTTATCAAGTCCTCTCTCTCAAAGGGGAAAGGGGGACACTTGTCTCAAGGCTACCCTTGCTGCTTGTAATGCCTCCTGCTTATGATTGGCTAGGCCTGGAGGGGTCCAATGAGCTTCAAGCATGAGCTACAAGGGGGGGTAGACCCAAGTACGCTAGGGGGTTTCTTAGGGGGTATACTCACCCACACACACTCACAAACACTCTCATTGTGTGCTAGGCAAGGTGCAAGAGCTCCATCTCCTTCTGCAAGCTCCTTGAGAAGTTGAGAGCCTACACCAACACTCTTGGCTATGGAATGCAAATCCAACCAAGAGCTATGCTTCAATGCTTAAGCTTTCCATCTTCTCCATCTTCATTACTATGCTATTATGTATGCTAAGCAAGAAGAGTGATGATAAGTGAGGAATTATTTCTTTCTCCTATGGAATACTTCTTCTTCCTCTTCCCTACCCTCATTCCCTGCTAGCTCTCTCCACCTTTGAAGGTGTTTGAGGTCTTGGGACTGAGGCTTGGGATAGTTAATGCTTTCTACAAAGTGCATGTTATACTTATTGCAAGAAGGCTAATGGTTTATTGCAAGTAGATTAGTTACTTAATGCAAGTAGATTAATTGTATTGAAAGGTAGATTAATTGCTGCTTTAGGCACAAGTTGATGCATAAAAGTATACATATTCATGCACTCAAATGATTTAGGGAACACAAAGATTAATGATGTTCACGAGTTCTTGATTGTTTTCAAGCTAAGATTGATTGTTTATATTATGCAAAAGCTTGGTATATGAAGCTTCCATCTCCATAATGCCAAAGAGGTCTCAAGAAACACAAAGATTGTATTGTACCAAGTCTCTCTTAATGAGAGAATCTATAATACAAATGCCTTGTGGAGGGGGGACCGGCTCCACATAAATCCGGTCCTCAACTGTTGTCAAATTCTCTAAAATCTCTCTCTCTCTCTCTCTCTCTTGCAAAGGTATTGCTCATGCCTAGTTAATTAAGTGTTATGATTAAGTTGCTACTACCAATTAAGTCCACCATCTATGCTCTCAAAGTTGCTCACTCTAATTCTCTTAATTCCGCTATTCTCTAAGTGCATAGGCGATTTCCATTGCATTGATATCATAGCATTTGGTTTCTCTTTTCTTGCTTAAGAAGAGGGGTCCTTAAGTAGCCTATAAATGGTTGATGTTGTTAATTATATTAGGGTAAGTGGAACTGGGATTTATTATCGGTTTTGTTGAGCCCACTATGTGGGATATGGTGCACACCTCGGGAGCTTTGGACTTAATAATGGAGTCTTTTTAGACTTGCCTACGGCTTTACCATTATTGAGCCATAAGAAGTCCGAAAGGAGCTAGCCCTCAGCAACTCTGCTATGTTAGACCTACTCCTCTACTCTCTATAATTAACCACTTTGAGCCATGGGTGTAGATACTTAAGAGCCGATTTTCAAAGGTTAAGAGGAGTGGCAACTAAGGTTTTGAATTGCCAAAGCATACATTAACTACATACATAAATTTTGTTAACATGGCTGACAATAATCAAGAGAGTAGAACGAGCATTGATAACTTTGATTTTGCACATGAAGGTGCTAATGATGATGCTCCCATGTTTATCAAGTGTTTTATTTCTAAGCTGCAACAAGCTATGGGAAACCCATCCCTACAAGGTGAAGTTTTCCAACAACTTCATAGTTATGGGATTCTCCAAACTCCCCCAAAAGAGAGAGCACCTGAAAAGTCTCTTTGAGAGATTTCCAAGAGAGGATTATCTATGGTGAGAGTAGAGGAGAACCCATACGAAGCGCTTAAATGTTTACTAGCGGGCTTACCTCCATCCAAGAAGAGAGGTGAAGTCTCTACTATAGAGCCTTCACCAAGGGAAGGAGAAAGAAGTGAGTCTCCCAATACTTTCGAAGATGTGGCTCCAAGAAGACGGCAGCCTCAACGATCTCCAACTTCCCCCAAGAGGGAAAGATTTCCGCAAAGTCCTCCTCCTTGTTATCACAAAAAGGAAGATAAGTACCAAAAGGAGGAAAAGGAGAGAAAGAGGTCACACTCTTCTCCATCTTCATCACCTTCCTCATATTCCAATGAAGGTAGCGGCTCTTCTCTCAAAGATCCCAAAAGGAAAGGCCATCGCAAGTCCTATCCGGTATGGAGAAGGTCCAAGAAGCTGAAGAAGTTCAAGGAGGGAGGAAAGGACACCACTTTCCTTACCTATGATGGCACCTTTGGTGCTATGGACAAGATCTTGGCCTTCATCCAACACTTTGATGTGGCCTTTGGTGAAGAGGGCTTCATGCAGTCCTCTAAACTACGTCAAGTATCTATGCATTTTCAGAGCTCCGCTCGTGAATGGTGGGCTAGCCTATGAGCCCAAAGGAAAGCTCCAAGGACATGGAAGGCTTTAAGAGCCTCCATCATGAAACAATTTCTGGCAAGCAACACTAAAGACAATGTCCTCACAAAATTGTTGCTTTTGCTCCTCAAAGCCTATCTTTTTGTAGACACTGGCTTTGAGAAGTAAATCCCAAAACTTGTCTACATACTTCTGGATAGACTCGTAGGGAGAGAGTTTCAAGCTTAACTCACAAAGGCCTAATGCCAAATCGGCAGTCATACACCGGGGAATTTCAAACTCCAAGCAATCATAAAAGCGAGCAAAACCCAACAAGATACATATAGAACTTAAATCATAAAAGGAAACATTTAGCATCAAATTACATATTATCTATCTATCATTGTTCCTCCTCTAGCATTCCTCATGGAAACTTCAATCATCCACCCTTATATTAACTCCTTGATTATCCAAGGTTATGCTCCCTTCCTCGAGGCATGGATGATGTTCATAGGTAGTCAAGCCTTGGTAGTTTCTTGGGGGAGAGAGAGAGAGAGAGAGAGAGAGAGAGAGAGAGAGAGAGAGAGAGAGAGAGAGAGAGTGCATGCATGTGTACGCTTTGTTGTGGAGGGGGGTTTCTCAATACATAATATTATGGCAAGTGCTTGACAGGAGAGAGGGTTGTTTCAAAAAGAAAGTGTTGTCAAGAAATGCCTAATTTAGGGAAGCTATAGAAGAGGTAGAGTTGGTAGAGCTTATTTGCAGGTTGGAGTCAATATGAGAAATGTGTGTTTGTAGTCTCTGGTTCTAGATTGTATCTTATTGAAACTATAGATAAATCTTTTTCATGGGTGACTCCATTTTTTCTAGCTCCCAGAAAGGATGTCTCAAATTACAATAATGACACTTGAGAAAAAAAGAGGAAAAGAAAAATTTCCTCCACATACTTGAAAAGATAGGTGTGAAAACATTAAAGAAATTATTAAATTTTCAAGACTTTTATAAATGTCATTGAAAGGAACTTTGTATTTTCAAGAAAGACTTTTTTATTGGTCACTTAGTTGTAGTCAAACCCCTTTTGAACAGATGTAATAGCAGCCAAAAGGTATATACAATTTGCAGAGAATATCACAAATCTAAGTGCACATAGGTAAAGCAACTGTTTCCTATATAGCCAAAATGGAATGTACTAGTGAATTTGCACAGTGTTGGTTACATTTTTAAGTTCTCCTTGTCTTGTTCTTACAACATTTAAACTTTTCATCTTCTCCCCTTGTATCCCTCTCTCTCTCTCTCTCTCACACACACACACACAGGCTTTGACTAATTTAGAAAAAAACTATCCTACTGTAGGTGACTGCCTTATCATTCCATCTACAATGCACGTAGTCTTCAATGGCCCAACCTAAAGATATGAAAGAGTGCCACATTTTCTATGAATGCCACATAAAGGTTTTGATATACTACAAAAGTGAACAATGAGTTGGGTGCAACAACATCCACAATAATTCGATCGATAGATTCACCCTTGTTAGCATCTCTACCTTCTCGGCCGGAGGATAATGTACCATGCCTAGAGGGCTTCAACATATTTCTCTCTTCTTTTAAGACTCTTACAAGGTCCTGTCACCCAGGATATGCAACATCTTGGCTCCAGTCATGTGGCTCCCTTTGACATGTCCGTTGTCCTCATGTTAGAGCCTCTTGACTTCCTTTGGAGTTGTCCCACCTACCCTAATATGCAATATATGCTCTATTTTGTAGAATGTGAACAAAGTGAAATACCAGTGTGCACCTACCTTAGCACCCCACAAGGTATCCACCTCCAAGGGGTGACTGGGTTGTTGTTTCCTACAACTAACAACATTGCGCCACTTTGGAAAAGGCAAATATCGGGGTCCCTAGATTCATTAACAGATTTGGTTTTGAAGGGGTTCGGCAAGGAAAGTCTAGAAACCATTTGGAGAAACACTAGCTGAGGCGAGAGGGTCCTCAAGTTCGACCGTCAATTCACCAGCTATAAACAAAACCCTTATAAAAAAACTCTCTCAAAGAGTTCGTGCCGGCATGGACTATTTCAGACAGTTGAGTCAGATCCTCTCTCTCTCCCTCTCTCTCTCTCTCTCTTTGAGTTTTGAAAGTTCTCCCTCTCTGTCTCTAGACTCTCTCTCTCTCTCTCTCTCTCTCTCTCTCTCTCTCGTTCGCGAGATGGCTTGGTTATCATGAGGGTATTTGTTGTGTGCATATAGAGAGAGAGAGAGAGAGAGAGAGAGAGAGAGAGAGAGAGAGAGAGAATTCCCTACTAGCTCATTTGGGTACCCATTGCAGACCACAAAAATGGTTATAGACTTACAAGGAGCACTAGTGGCCTATGAGCTAGCTTTCCTTAAAGTGTTGCAAATATTAATTGCCAGCTCGTGTCTTTGCAAAGCCAAGTCCTTCAAATTGTTGAAACTTTCTTGAGTGAAGCGGACTTATCAATAGCCCATGACCCTTGACATCTGTGACGGGTTGCCGAAAGGAGACGACAATGAATGTTGAAGAGGCTCATGTGGCATGCTCAAGATGGTGCTAAGGTTTGGGCAAAGCAGATCCGGCATGAAGGGGCTCATTAGGGTTGCATGTTGGAGCTGGCTCAACAAAAGTGGCCATGGTAGGCTAGTGGCTAGTAGGACGAGAAGATGATCCGACACTGCATGAAGTTTGATAACGATCCTAGCTACCTCAACTGAGTAACCAAGAACTAATGACAAAGCAAGTGAGAGATAGAGTGAGCATAGAATAGAGACACTTGCTCTTCACTCCGTCTTGCTGATAGATACGAGCTAGCTGCTACTCCTCTCCATGCATGAGCCGTTGAGCTAGCGACTACAGCCTTTAGTTAACTGAATGCGAGGTAGTGAGGGGATCCATGGCTGCCAAGTCCACACACAAGATTTTATGCAATCATAGCCGTCAAATTTTATGCACATCCTTCCAAGTGCATGCTACGCAAGTCTGTATTGAAAACATATTTGATGTGCGAGTGAGCAATCCCTCCTGACTGCAGACCCCGCCTACTGGTCACCTTGGCAACCCCAATTCATTGTAGCATGCGGCCACCCTCTAGAGTATAACCTGCACAATGCGCAAAAATGCATGATTACCTGTGTGTATTAGAGAAGCAGGCGATCAGGAGAAGAAGAAGAAGAAGAGAGTTTTAACGTCGTAGGAAACTATCCCAAGAGACCTTAAAGATCTAGCCGGAGAGAGAGAGAGAGAGAGAGAGAGAGAGAGAGAGAGAGAATGAATCATGGGCAAATTACGACTGAGATGCAGGCAATGACGCCGAGTTGTGGTATCGCAGACTAAAGATGGGGTTGCGCATGCGCACAGGTGGAAGCCCTCACCAGCAAGGCGCTATCAACTACAAACGGTCCTCTCAGCGCAAGCAGTTGGGCTCCTCCCGGAAGCAGCTCATCATTAAGGGCTCCCCTCTCCCCAGCTCTACTCTTTCCCCTATCTCTGCTAGCTTCTCCCAGCTTGAAGAGAGACAATCGCTCACATCCCCCACCTCTCTTCGAGAGGGAGAATGCCTCTCACATACCTCGCACACAATAACACCTTCGATCGAACAGAGGGAAGCCCATTTTGCCAGTGCGGAAACCGAATTAGTCCCCAATTGGGAAGAGGGGGAAACACAGTACTTTGCCAATTCTGCAACTCCCTCCGCCAATCCAGGGCTCGCCGCACTAGAGCAACCCCCTTGTGCGTCAGAGACACAAAGCCTTCAAGACGGAGTCTCCGAAAAAAGGGAATCCCTTTCTAAAGCTCCCTGCATTAATACCCCATTACCGATCATATGGTGCCCTCCAAACTACAACACTCTCTTTCTTTCCTCTGTTCTGCTCCAGGCCAGTAGCAGCCTTGCACAGAATCCCAAGGCCGGCGCGGTGCGCCCCCTCTTTCAAGCTGACGCCCCAACTCTTACACAAGGTGCAGGATCCAGCTCGTACAGTAGAACTATCTCTATAAGAAAACTCTCTGAAAGAACGCGCGCCTCTTTCAGAGAGTTTTGTTTTATAGAGAAAGAGGTAGGTCTCACCGATTTCGGAAATGGTAGGAGGCCAGAATCACATAAAGATGCTTTTATTTAAGAGGATCAAAACTAAAGCATGGTGGGAGATGAAAAGACGAGCATGGAGAGGAAGGTGGCACGCAGTAGTGCAACGATGCGCAGGAGCCAGTAGGCCAGGGTAGAGCACGGAGCCTCGTGCACTGTCGCATGAAGCTGGGGAAAACACAATTTAAAAAAAAAAGTAAAAGTACACTTTCAGAGGACGAGTTGCTTGCATGCATGATCGATTTAACGCTTTGAAACGGTTTGGGAGAGTTCAAAACCTGTAAAAACTTGTAATTTTGCGCCTCCAGCAGTCCTGCAAGGCAGCAAAGCAGCAAGGCAAAGGAAATCTATCAGATTCCGGGCAATCAAAGTGGAATCCTGCCAGTATGTATGTAAGAGACGGCAGTTCCAATGTGAGCAATTTTCGTCGCGCTGGAGAAAGAGAGAAAGAGAAACGGCTAAATGCCATGAAAAGCCCATGGCTCTGTTTTTCTCGTTGGTTGCGCGTTATTCGCTCATTGACAGTGACATGAAAATATCTTTAGCACATTATTACATATCAAGATGTTGACGATGTCCTGCATACTTCTCTCTACGTACTCTGAGAGCCACTAACGTTATGCGATCTTTTCCTTTTCAGTGTCCATCATTCGCTCTATTGGCATGGGGTATACGCAAGTAATGTGAAATAAAAGAGGAGGTAGTAGGATATGGGGTACTGCACGACGACGACGACAATACAAGAGAAGCGTGTCGGCTAGATAGTGGGCACAAAGGGGCTTGCAACCAAGCTCCATCGATGGTGGTTGCCACTGACAAGGCGGCAGTGCAATTTCAAAGGCCGGTAGGGAAGATAAATCTTTAGATTTGGTGCAGCCAAGTGAACAAGCTCGTCCTAACGGTTAGACACATAGCACTCGGATTGTCGCCTTCCCACCCACCGTGGTTCAAGACCGGCATTGAGGACGAAGGACTATAAAATCTTAGAGAGAGAGAGAGAGAGAGAGAGAGAGAGAGAGAGAGAGAGAGAGAGAGAGAGAGAGAGAGAGAGAGAGAGAGGTTCCTCCATAATATGTGTGTTGGTGTTCACCCTTTGGCTTCGTTATCATGAGAGCTAAGTGGAAGAAAAAACAAACATGGCAGCTGAAGACTAGAAGGCGAAGAGATATGAGGGCACACATCGAAGTAGTCACATGTGGCCTCTCGCAGTGCAAGGACTTTTTTGAATACTTGCAAATTTTCATGGAGATTCTCGAGGCTCGACATTTTGTCCATGCTCAACATTTTTCTGTAGACATTTTTTGTATCTAATGCAGTGTCAAGGAAAAAACAAATTCACAAACATACAAAATTCCCTTCAGGATAGATTCAAAGAGATTTTTTTTAAATAGCTGATAATTTACTCTTTAATTTCTTAAATTTTTCAAGCGGACTTTTTCCTTTCCTCTCCCATCAACCAATTATTTTGATTTTTCAACCGGCCAAGGACAAGTTGAGGCACACTTTTCCCAAACGGTGATCTGTTGAAAATAGATAACTTATTTTCCTGATGATAGTGATATTGTTTCTCGGTTTTGAGAGAGAGAGAGAGAGAGAGAGAGAGATCTAAGCATCTTCTCTCACTTAGTAGCATTCTTCCTAGTGGGTGGACATGATCGTCTAGGTAGCAAGATTTTCTTACCACTTCATCTTGAGCAGACACAAGCTCAAAATAGACTAAATTTTGCTGCAAAAAAATAGTATGGAAAGTCCATCTTGTTGAAACTGTCATTCCAGATGTGGATAAGCCTCTTGTACTACCTTTAGGAGTAGGATCTGGTTTTGATCTTCACAAATTGGAGCCAAATTTGCCTCTTATAATTGGAGACACCAGGATGTGAAGCATATTTCAATAGTGATGTGCTTGTCATTGTGTGGTTGATGCTATGTCCTTCTGACATCTGCCAGATTTTTCCAAACACTGATCTCTTATAATTGGCGACACCATGATGTGAAGCATATTTCAACACTGATGTGCTTGTCCATTGTGTGGTAGATGCTATGTCCTTTTGACATCTACAGATTTTTCCAAACAATGATTCAAAATGGAAAGGAGCCGCATCTTCAATTTTTGTGAAATATTTGATGCATGAAGCGAGATATACTATGGGCAATTTAGATGTCACCCGCTTATTACGAAGGCCAAAGTGGAGTCCCCATAAGGAGGCCATAAAGTCGAACCTCTATGAGCTTCTTAGCATAGATCCTTTAGTAGTTGATGTTAAGGTCAAAACCCATGAAAAGGTCGATAGCTTGGGAGAGAATCGTAGCATTGTTGCCCACACTGTTATGTTATTGGTGAAGAAATAAGAAAACAATATATAGTAAAGATTTTTAGGCTTTAATTGCTACTGGTGTTTTTACCAATTAATTATTGATTAAGCAATGATTCAAAGAGAGAGAGAGAGAGAGAATAGAGAGAGAGAGAGGGGTAAAAGAGGAAGAGGAAGAGACGTTTTAACGTCATAGGAACATTCCACAAGATACTTCACATTTCTATCGACAAGTCTTGAAGTGCTTCTCTAAAGGGAAGGGGAGATACTTCTCTAAAGGGAAGGTAAGGAAGGGGAGAGCCTGAGAGAGACGTGCCTTACGAGAAAGAACTCAGAGAGATTTAATGCATAGTCACATGATATATCTGTTAGTAAATTTGCGTCTTCTTTCACACATAGCACACTTGTGAAGATGCCTTGCACTTGCTGGTACTCATACTAATAGTAAAGTCGATCACTAGATTTGTAAAATGGTGACCTAACTTCAAAACATGGTCCATAAACTTCTAGAACTTTCCACATTAAGTATTTCTAAGTTTCCAAAAACTATATTTTTGCTAGCAATGGTGTTGACATTTACTATTTGGTTTCAAACAAATCTCTCTCTCTCCCCCTCTCTCTCTCTCTCTCTGTCAAATCACTTAATAACTTTGCTCAGTTTTGAGCTTGCTCGGATAAGTTCGCTCGATGTTTGGTAGAACTCTCATACACCATACTATGGTCGCATCTCAAATCAATTTCCAACAAGGGGTTAAGAGAAACTCTAAGCCCATGGAAGTGAAGGATCAAAACATTAGGAAAATTTTGAACTCATTTTTGGGCCTTTTAAGAGTGCCGCATCATCAAAGTTGTACAAAAGAAAGCAACCTGGTAGAGCCCTCTAAATATTGCTTAGAACCCCATGATATGACCTATCATTGGAAAGTTCTTGAAAAATGGATTCTAAAGAGCCAAGGTCCGAAAAGTTTGGATGACTTCTATGAAAGTTATGCCATTTTTTTTCAATCATCCAGGTTTTGTTACCGTTACGGTAATATAAAATCACCTTTTTCTAGATCTACATGAAGGCAATGTCCAATACATGCATGCTATATATCAATAGATAGCATTTGAAGAGTAGATTCTAAATATCCAACCTCCGACAAGTTTGGATCTTATTTGCAAAAAAATTACCGATCCCCACTTTTTGAAAGCTATGCCACATCAACAATTCTTACAAGGTCCATTTTTGAGTCCAAACTTTTCCTAATGTGAGCCTAGAGGGAGGAATAATGCTCAAACTTCCTCCAAAGGCAACTCTAGCAACACCAATAACAAAGCTAAGGAGAAAGGAGTCTACAAAGGTAAGAATAGACTCTCTCCAAAAAAGCTAGAGTGTTATTGTAAGGATAACAAATGCTACAAGTGTGGACAACAAGGGCATGTCTATCGTGCTTGTCCCCAAAGAAATACATGCAACAACCCGCCTTGAGTTTCTATGCTGGAAACTCCAAAAGAGGATGCTCATAGTAAAAGGCTTTTGTTTTTCCTAAGCTAGGAGATATGTACATACATGTTTATGAGTCGGGTAGTATCCTATTTCTTGTAAATATGCATGCTTTTCACAAGTTAATGAAAATCTATATATTCAATTACATGATTTTTGTTAGAAAGTCTGTAAATGAATTCAATGTTTCAACCAATAACAATAAAAAAAAAAAGACGGGAATCAAGAGGAATTAGAATTGTCTACATTCCTAAATGGATTCCAAAATGTTTTTATTGATGATACCCCCGTGAGCTATCTCCACAATGAGGGGACAATGACCATGCAATGGAGCTTTTACCATGAAGCTCACTGCCTCATAAGCCTCCTTATTGAGCTTTATAAGCTCCACAAGAGGAGTTCAAAAGGCAATAGCATGAACTGGTATTTTGAGAGAGATAAGGCTTTCCTCTAACCAAAAGAAAAGTGGATTTTTAAAAAGAGATTCAATAATTAGGTCACATTATCTCTAAAGGTGGTATTTGTATGGAACCACAAAAGGTAGAGGTAATAAAAAGATGGCCTAATCCAAGGAGTCTACATGAGTTGCGAAACTCTAAAGGTATGAGTGCATACTAGAGATGCTTCATAGGAAAAATTCATGCTTATAGCAGGTAGCAGGTCCAATAGATGACTTAACAAAAAAGAACGTTAAGTGTACATGGACTACAAAGAGAGAAAAATACTTTTGAAAAGTTCAAAGAGAAGCTATTTGAGGTCCAATGTAATGCCTGGATGCATGCCTTCAAGCAAAAATTTGCTTCAAGAAGGGAATACCATAGAATACAAGATTCAAAGACTCATATCCAATGAGCGAATGCTGGACATATACAAAAGGAACTACGAGCTGTTTTACATGCCGTTGACACATGGAAGTACTTCTTGTGGACTCCATCCATGATACGAACCAAGCTCTTTGACAATCAAATGAGGTGGGCAAATTTCTTTTTGCAATTTAAATTTTACATTGCTCACATTGCTGGCAAGCACAACATGTAGCCGATGCACTTTCCCGATGGCCAAGGGTAGATAGGGTAACAATGAACTACGTTTTATGATAGTTAAAAATGCTTCTAACCCAGGCGTTAGGGATATGATAATAGCCTTTAAAAATGGAAGAAAAAGAACCACTCACGTTAGAGGATGGTTATCTTCCATACCTCATTAGGCTATATCTTCCTCACTTCCCATGCTCCTCCCATATGCGGGGCAAAGAGGAATTCAAATTTACTCTGCTAGGAGTAAAAGCATACTTGTATTGGCTTACCAAGAAACGAGAACATACAAGAGTATGTTTCAAAAAGTATGGTATACCAAAAGATGAAGTATGATAGAAGGACCATGGCTTGCCAACATCTAATCGTGTCAGATAGAAATCCTACCATGACCACTAATTTCTGATAGAGTCTCTATCAGAACTAGAGTAACCCTCTTATGTTGGCCTACTATTCCAACGGATGGCCAAAAGGAAAATCACAAAACTAATGATCCTTGATTTACTAAAATCTTGTGATTCGAAGTAGATCAATGCTCAAAATGAGAGAAGTACTTACCCTAACAACAGTATGTCTCTAATAACATGAACATACTTCTAAGGGGAAAGTACCTTTTGGGGCTAAAGATGAAATATCCAAAAGTCCCTTGTAGCTTAAGGTACCTGGGAAGATCTTCATTGCAAAGGAGTATAGCCGAGATCAAAACGAATCTTTTTAGAAGATTAAACAGGCTATATCCATCTATTAGCTAGGAAAAAAAAGGCTCCTGCCATTAGGCACAAAAGAGCCTTATCCTTTAAAGAAAAAGAAAAAAAAGTTGGGTCTTACTAAACTTCCCTAAGGCTCATCTAAGGAAAATTATACACAAGAATCCTCCGGGCCATTAAAGGTATTATGCTAGGTCAACACAAAGATACTATGGCCCCTTCTAAAATTTCAAGCCCATTCATTAGATGGCTTATCAATCAAAGTTGCCCAACTACTGGCTCATATATATCATTTTTCATGAGAGCCTATTTGAGCCTTATTAAGGAAGAGCCACCAATAGAGGTTATAAATGAAGACCCACCAGAGATCGAGGATGAAGCAAACGAGCTCCAACCCAAGTTCATCCTTCGACATGAGCACAAGGTATTAAGAAATGGTAAGACTATTGACAATATCTTATTTAAGTTAAGAATTATCCTTTCAAAGATGCTAAATGCATGCAAAGAACATAGCTTAAGGATAAAATGAACCTTGTTAATGATGCTTACAATGACACAAAAGAGTAAGCAAATGTAAAAGAAATGCATTTTAAATGATCCATGTTTTTGTCTTATAAGACTCTCTTTTTATGTTTCGTGCACAAATTTTAAGAAGTATGCATACTTAGGATCATGTTTGTGGTGACTACGTCTCCCAAACACCAAGTAGAACTTGTCACTCTACTTTGGAAGTATGATATGGACTAAAAAGAGTAGACATGCTTTTAGCGACAAACAATGTCTCTCAAGCACCAAGTGGATTAGTCATCCACTCTGGAATGATGTCGTAGGGTAAAAATGGATCCTCTACCCGCTAAGACCAATGGACTAATGGGTGAGACTTTACCATATCTACCTCATAGTCGAGGACGACTATGATTTCAAGAGGGAGGTAATGTCATAAAAACTAATACCTAACCAACCCAAATGATTTTCTCATATTAAACTAATCACTTAATGTGGGAGAATAAATGGGAACAAGGGTTAAGATATAGACATGTGCTTTTAGATCTATCTCAACACGGGGCCATTGGTAAAGGGTCCCAAATGAGAGATGGTCTATCAAAGAGCAAGGCTAACCAATGGAGCATAAGACCTTAGGGTTAGCTTCATTGAAGACCTCCAATAATATGTGTAAAAGTCCTTTGACCTTAGGTAAGCTAGGGCTGATAAGCTAGGGCTGAGCTTGAGGAGCGGGAACCCGACCCAGCTCGAGGTGCTTGTCTTGCTTGTCATGCTTGATGACTAAGGTGCTTGAGGTGCTTGAGATGCTTGAGGTGCTTAATGATTGAGATGCTTGAGGTGCTTGACATGCTTAAGATGTTAGGGTTGCACTTGAGGTGAGAACCTAGCCCAGGCTTAAAGTGCTTAAGGGCCAAGCTTGTGGTGGGAACTGGGCCTATGCATGAGGGGTTGAGGTGTCAAAGAGTCAAAGATTCAATCCCTACAAGGAGGGGGCGAGCCCTACATGAGGGGAGATGAGAGAGAACACCCACACACTCACACAAGGCATGCATGGTACAAAGAAAGCAAAAGGGACACTTGTCAAGTTCCTCCTCATGTTGCCCTCATTGTGTGCCTGAAGCCTATTGGTTGGCTACCGAAGGGGTCCAATGATAATTTAGGAGATTTAATTAATTGATTTTGCATTTATCAAGTCCTCTCTCTCAAAGGGGAAAGGGGGACACTTGTCTCAAGGCTACCCTTGCTGCTTGTAATGCCTCCTGCTTATGATTGGCTAGGCCTGGAGGGGTCCAATGAGCTTCAAACATGAGCTACAAGGGGGGGTCGACCCAAGAAATCTAGGGGGTTGCTTAGGGGGTATACTCATCCACACACACTCACAAACACTCTCATTGTGTGCTAGGCAAGGTGCAAGAGCTCCATCTCCTTCTGCAAGCTCCTTGAGAAGTTGAGAGCTTACACCAACACTCTTGGCTATGGAATGCAAATCCAACCAAGAGCTATGATTCAATGCTTAAGCTTTCCATCTTCTCCATCTTCATTACTATGCTATTATGTATGCTAAGCAAGAAGAGTGATGATAAGTGAGGAATTATTTCTTTCTCCTATGGAATACTTCTTCTTCCTCTTCACTACCCTCATTCCCTGCTAGCTCTCTCCACCTTCGGAGGTGTTTGAGGTCTTGGGACTGAGGCTTGGGATAGTTAATGCTTTCTACAAAGTGCATGTTATGATTATTGCAAGAAGGCTAATGGTTTATTGCAAGTAGATTAGTTACTTAATGCAAGTAGATTAATTGTATTGCAAGGTAGATTAATTGCTGCTTTAGGCACAAGTTGATGCATAAAAGTATACATATTCATGCACTCAAATGATTTAGGGAACACAAAGACTAATGATGTTCATGAGTTCCTGATTTTTTCAAGCTAAGATTGATTGTTTATATTATGCAAAAGCTTGGTATATGAAGCTTCCATCTCCATAATGCCAAAGAGGTCTCAAGGAACACAAAGATTGTATTGTACCAAGTCTCTCTTAATGAGAGAATCTATAATACAAATGCCTTTTGGAGGGGGGATTGGCTCCACATAAATTCGGTCCTCAACTGTTGTCATATTCTCTAAAATCTCTCTCTCTCTCTCTCTCTCGCAAAGGTATTGCTCATGCCTAGTTAATTAAGTGTTATGATTAAGTTGCTACTACCAATTAAGTCCACCATCTATGCTCTCAAAGGTTCTCACTCTAATTCTCTTAATTCCACTATTCTCTAAGTTCATAGGCCATTTCCATTACACCTCTCATACCATATGGACCACTTTGGAGCCCATCTAGCCTAAAAAACCTCATCAGACATACATTTTTGCTGCCATCTGTCTGCCCAGGTCTCTCATACCTACTTTAGCCCTTTAGACTGCACATGTTAGCACACACATCACTACACATCACACCGTTCATCGACATTGACCAACTTTGGTCATACCAACATGGTTGTTATTGAGATTACACTCTTACATCCATGTTCACATAAATGTCTGGGAGACTCTAGGGTCACTTGGTTGTTTGAGTAGTCGCTTCTATATCTCTAAGAGACATTGATAGTGGAACGACTCTAGAACCTACTTGGTTGTTCATGAGAAAATTCTCTTTACCTCCAAGCACCTAGGAATGCCATATCCTTTGATGGAATTTTTTCACACCCTTGTGTTTATCCTGTAGATGAAGGTTCTAATTGTGTTTTCCTACTCTTAGATATTTAAGTAGTGCCCGTAGCTCCAATCATGGTGCATCTTCGAACATAGAAAATCATTTGCTAAAGCTTTAGGCCATGGTGCAAGGGAGCGAGTGGATGCATGAGGAGGAGCTGAGACATGGAAAAATGTGTCTTGCCTCTAATGCACGAAATGTGGTCATGTGTATCATGGCAATGCAACTCGCATCAAAGAGCACTTGTTTTGTGTAGACACCAATGTAATAGAATGTCCTACACCACCTATTGACATATGGTTCACTTTTCCATGTATGCAAAGAAACACAAACAAGTAGGGTGGCTCTCCAAGAGATAAAAGGGCATAACTACTGGATCTTCGAGTCAAGCTGGAGCAGTAAGCACCAAGAGAGAAAGAAGGATGCAATAAGCGGTTCCAATGACATCAGGCTAGAAGTCCCAAGTTCCTTACACCTATGCATTTGGGAGTTAGTGGAGGAGTGGATGGAAGCCCCTGTGTGTCCAATAGGGCCGCTACCCCAAGACACTGCTTGGAACATTCAAGAAGTAGGACATCCTAGAGTTGCATCTTAAATGGACACAAGTGTTGATGGTCTACAGAATACCATTTAATGTCATAAGGAATCCCAAAATTCAAAGATGCATTGATGTCCTCTCCAAAAAAGGATTTGTTGTGCCTAATTACAATAAAATGTGCATAGAATATGTGGACAAGGTCAATAGTAGTACAAATACTATCCTAAAGAGAATAGTTCTTGATTTTGTTCCAAAATTTGGGTGCACCATAGTGCTCAATTGGTGGATTTTTTTTCAAAAAGCCATTGATCAAGGTCATGGTCATCTGTCCCAAGGGTTTGATTTTTCCAAAGGCCATTGATACCCTCCTCAAAGAGAAGACTTTCAACTACTTAACAAAGGTATACGAGCGCACCATTGCTCGGCTTGGTGGGCCAAAGAATAGGACAATAATTATAAAAAAGAATGCCTCAAACCACAAGGGGACTAGTCTAGCCATTCAAGAAAAGTAGCCAAAAATTACATGGGTGCCTTGTGCAACACACATCTTAAACTTGCTCCTAAAGGATATTGGAAAAATGCCTTTTATAAAGCAAGTCATTATAGGTGCCAATCATCTAGTGAAGTTTATCAAGGAGAACCAGTTTTCATATGTTTTGTTTCACTCCAAATCCCTCAACAAAGCACTTCAAATATTTTGTGCCATGTAGTTTGCTTAAGCCTATTATGTTATGAGTAATCTTATTGTAACGCGGGCGGCTCTAATGGAGATAGTTGTAGATTGA
Source organism: Adiantum capillus-veneris (assembly GCF_014529385.1). Classification (NCBI taxonomy): domain Eukaryota; kingdom Viridiplantae; phylum Streptophyta; class Polypodiopsida; order Polypodiales; family Pteridaceae; genus Adiantum; species Adiantum capillus-veneris. Next base: position 91,777,227 of record NC_140946.1, read on the forward strand.
TGATCTAAGGCATGGATCACCAAATCAAGACATGAGTCAGTAGCAATTAAAAGATGTGTGTCATTGGTGCAACATCCTACATTTTGGAAAGGTGTCAACAAAGTTGTTGGGGTGAGTAATCCCTATGTGGACCTTCTAAGGATTGTTGACACTGACAAGTTTGTAATTGGTAATATTTACTGACTCATATTGGAGTTGTTGTGTCAAACTACAGAGTTTAATAATTCACTCTGCAAGGGAAAAGTCAAAATTAGTGCAGAGACTACTGATGAGCGTTGGGTGTGCATATGCATACAAGATTACACGGTGTTGTATTTTAATTTGGATCCAAGATTTTAGTTGCATAGGCAAGTTTCCAACAAAGATGTAATGGGAAACTTCAAAAAAGTAATCGCATAATTGGTGCTAGGTGATAAAGGCAAGGAGGCTTTCCATCAAAGGGCGGACTACACAAATAGGGAAGGGTCTTTTGGTGACCCTTGGCACATTGAAGCAATCAAGAAATATTGTGGGTCAATGTGGTGGAGAGAGTATCGGGGAGACAAAGTTGAGCTCCATCGGTGGCAACAAGGGTGCTCTCTACTGCGGCATCAAGTAGTAGTTGCAAACACAATTGGTTTGCATTCACTTTGTGCACTCCAGGCATAGGAATTTCCTAAACTCCACTCATGCTCTAGACCTGGTGTATGTCTTTTGCAATATTGGGCTCCTCTCTGAGTCTCTCAATGATCTCTAAAAGCTATCTAGATGCATAGATGTGATCGATATGTCAAGAAATATTAACGAGGATATTTGTAGTCTGTAGTATTCTAGCGTGTACCATACATGACTTCCACGGATTTGAATATCGCATAGGTATCTTTTTTTTGTGTGCAAAACTCACAATTGTGAGTGAATTATATTGATCAACCCAAAAAATTACAAGGTCTTGTCATGCTCGTGTTGAGCCATGACATCATCCAAGGACCAAAATTACATCGGCTATTAGGGCAGCCACCCCTACCAACCCGCCCCCTTATCCTTGATACACAAAGTCCATTATCATGCTCTTTTGATATCTTTTAATTATCGATGGCTAGGATTTTCCCCCATCCTAGGCATGCCATCTGCTGACAACAAGGCACAAATAGTCCTAGACCAATCCTCCAAGTGTTGCTTGCACCCAAGTGTCCATATTAGCACTTTGCTTTCATGTATAATTTCTGTGAAGCTTGCCCCCGCAAAACCTCCTTCAAACACACGACGGTTCCTTGTCTACCATACATTATGTAAGAAGAAGTACCGGACGATTTGAGTGCTGATGAGGAGGGCGGGACTACCTAAATTCTTCCCTCCAAGGAATCGATCAATCTTGCGAAAACCAATTTTCCATGTTCTTTGGACCCACTTGCATATTTTCCCTGCGAGGCCTTTGATAGTTGGGCAATCCATGAAGAGGTGGGCTAGATCTTCACTAGCCAACTTGCACCGCAAGCATCGATCTGACCCAATTGCTGTCTCCTGAATCTTCACCCCCGTCGGTAGAGCACCCCAAATTACCTTCCATAAAAATACCTTCATGTGTTGCAGAACCTTTGGCTTCTAGATGTTCTCCATTACTTGCTCCCACCTTTCCTCTGGCCATTATTTTTTCCATATCACATAGGTATCTTACTTATGTAGAGTATTTCAATTAAAGGCTACAAGGATTATCCTATATGAGGCAATTGGCTATGGTCAATTTATAGCAAACATCTTGGAAAAAACATTTAGCTTTGACATAGACGATTCCTACTCAAGGGAAGGAAGAGAAAGGATGATGCTCACATCAAGTGACCATCATTGATTGGTATAGAAAAGAGATTCATGGACCTTTGATCAATTGAAACTCAAAGTAGTTGAGTGACGAGGAGAAACCTCCCTATGCTAGAACGAGCACAGTGGCTCCCATAATCTCTATTTGGTTTTGTTTCAAGTATTGAAAATACTTAAGGATTTGTCATCTCCTTGATCCTATGCACATATTGAATAATGTTGGTCACTCTTTGTGAAAACATCTTGTTGGCTTGATGGATACAAGGTTAGCTAGAAATAACTTGAAGGAGAACAACTCCAAGCCACAGATGTGGCCATATCTTCTCATCCAAAAAGAATAAGGAGCAACAACACATTGTTGTACTATGCTCCTCTCTCTCTCTCTCTCTCTCTCTCTCTCTCTCTCTCCATGGTGACGACTTGCACAATAGTAACATGCACAACACCTGCCCCCAAGAAGGGAGTCTACAATTCAACCTTAAGAAGGGCATTTTCTTTGAGAAGGGCGTTTAACTCATGGCTACCGGGGCCTCATCCCGTGGTAAGCTCAGCTTTTTTGGAGTTGTGGAAACAACTCCGAAGATGGACAACTTCACCCGCCTTCAAACAGAAGTCAAAATACTCCGCGCTAAAACAGAGGCTTGCAGCCCTCAAGGATGAACTTGCCACATTGGAAAACTACAAGGAGGAAATGAAATATATGGAAGTCAATTTTACTAAGGTAAAGGAGAAAGTAGAGACCACCCTCACAAGGGAGGTCAAAAACCAAGTACAAGACGTAATCTCTCGCAAGGTCAAAGACCAGGTGGAATCCACACTATGCAAACAAAAACAACAAGAGGATATTGCCCTCAATGTGTAACATTTAATGGCCTAGTAACTTGTGTGTAGCGGAAAATAGCATAGACATACTGAGCATTTCATTAGAATAGATTCCTAATGAGCATAGCAAGAATGCTTGGATGGAGAGAGTAACAAAAAGCATAACACCTAGTTAGATAGGCATCAACAATACTTCAAAAGAGAGAGAAATTAAGCTATTGACAACAGTTGAGGACTGGATTTACATGGAGCCGGTCCCCCCTCCAAAAGGCTTTGTATTATAGATTTCCCCCATCAAGGGAGACATTTAACAATACAATATTTTGCGTTCCTTCAATAACTTGATGGTGCAATGAAGATGGAAGCTTCAAGCACCATGCAAACACTTATAAAACACAACATCAATTCCCTCACGGTCTCAAACCCAAGACCTCACACACTTCGAAGATGGTAAGAGCTAGTGAGGTATGAGAGTAGATTGAGAGGAAGAAGGAGTATTCTTACGAGAAAGAAGTATATCTCCTCACACAATCACTCATTACAAGATTAGCATAGCTTAGTAATTAGCATGGTAGAAGAGATGAGCATGCATTGAATCTTGGCTCTTGGTTGGATTTGCATCACAAAGCCAAGAGTTGTTGGTGTAGGCCTCCCTTCTCACAAGCTTGGAGTAGAATGTGATGAGCGTTCCATTAAAGCTTGAGAAGGGGAGAGAGAGTCTTCTTGCTTCACACATGAGATTGTGTGAGTGTGTGTGTGATAATGCCTTGCCAAAATCAGCCCCCTCTCTCTCTCTTGGTCGACCCCTCTTGCAATTTACTCATGCTGTCACCCCATTGGACCCTGCAAATCTTAGCCAATTATAATTGAGAAGCATAAGTGATATCCTTGTGACATGTGTCCCCCTTTTCCCTTTTGTGAGAGCTTTAGGTAATTAAATAATGCAATTAAACTCTCATTGGACCCCTTGGGAGACGGTCCAATAGTCTTCTAGAGTGCTTAATTCTTATTGGTTCTCTTATTAAGTGTTTTTAAATGAGATAAACTAGATTTAATCTAGCTTAATTCTCATTGGTCCACCTCTATGGCCATCCAATAGGGTTTGAGTGCACCTTGTGGGCAATTGGGCTAGGGAGCTGACATGTGTCCATTATGCCCTTTGTGTAAAGGGAAGATTTGGAGTGTGTGTGTGTGTTCTCTCACCTTTTCTCTCTCTTCCCCTACCTTTAGGGCTCACCCCCTCCTATCTAGGACCACTTGAAGACTTTTTGGTCATCACATAAGTATCCAATTCCAGTAAGCTTGACCATTTGGACTTACCTTTGAACCTTAGAATTTTGGAAATCTTAATGGGCTGAACCCTAAGGTCTTTGGAACCCATTGTTGCACATTGCTCTTTTGCAGATGGCCCCCCTTTGGATCCCTACTATGGCCAATGTGCTAGCTTAACCAATATTCTAGATTTTTCTCGCTTGGTACTTCCCCATATTAAATGATCATTTAACATGAGAAAATCATATAGGAGAATTAGATATTAGTTATTATGACATTACCTCTCTCTTGAAATCAGAATCGTCCTCGACTATGGGGTAGAGAAGATAAAGCCTATTCATTAGTCCTTTTCTAGTGGGTAGAGGATCTGTATCTTACCCTACGACATCATTCCAGAATGGATGACTAATTCGTTTGGTGCTTGAGAGCCTAAGGCTACCGTAAGCATGTCTGCGCATTAGTCTTATCAATCTTCCATAGTAGAGTGACAAGCTCTACTTGGTGTTTGGAAGACGGCGTCTTCACAAACTTGATTCTAAGCATGCATACTACTCAACATTTGTGCACAAGAAAGAAAAAGAGAGTCTTATAAGAAAAAAAATTTGTTCATTTTAAACATTTGTACATGTGCTTACTCTAGGGAAGCATTGACAAGGTTTAGGTTATCCTTTAATTGTATGCCTTGCATCCATCTAGCACCTTTAAAAGGATAATTCTTAAACTTAATAAGATACCATCGGCGGATAGTCTTACCGCCTCTTAATACCTTGTCTTCATATCGGAGAATGGACTCGTCCTGTAGCACCTCTTCTTGGTCCTCGATCTTTGGTGGGTCTTCAATAGTTGGTTCTTGAGGTGGCTTTCCTTTGTAAGTCTTTAGTAGGCTCACATGAAAAGCATTGTGTATGAGCCAATGGTTGGGAAACTTGAGTTGATAGGCCATTTCATTGATTGGTCGAAGAATCTGGAAGGGACCATAATACCTTTCTGCTAACTTAGCATAGCACTTTTGGTGTCCCTTAGGATTCTTGCCCATGGTGTGCCTTAATTGAGCCTTGGGAAATTTAAGCAAGACCCAATCATTTTCTTTAAAGGCTTGAATCTTCTGTGCTTAGAAGCAACAACCTTTTGCCTTTGCTGTGAGATAGAGATATCATCCTTAATCTTTTGAAAATATTTTTGTAGGTCTCGTCTATACTCATCTGCCAACGAAGATCTTCTCGTGTACTTTAAGTAGTAGGGACTTTTGGATCTTCCCTCAATTACCTCGAAAGGTGCTTTTCCGGTGGAAGTATGTATAGTGTTGTTGTAGGCATACTGCACTAAGGGTAATTACTTCTCCCATTGGGACCTTTGGTCTACTTCCATTACGTAGGATTTTAGTAGATCAACAATTGTTAGGTTAGCTATTTCACTTTGGCCATCCAATTGCGGGTGATAGGCCGAAGAGAAGTTTAGCCTTGTCCCTAAATTCTCAAGAGACCCTTCCAAAAATTACTGGTCATTCTAGGATCTCTATCCGACACTATGGAAATTTGCAAGCCATGGTACTTGAAGATTTGTGATATGAAGAGGGTTTCCATTGGATGGGCTTTGATAGTCTTTTTGACAGGTATAAAATGAGCTTGCTTGCTGAACCTATCCACTATCGTCCATATTCCCATATTCCCATGGATAGACTTAGGAAATCCAAAGATAAAATCCATGGATATGCTCTTCCATGGTGAATTAGGGATTGGCAAAGGTTTAAGCAATCCAGGTTGCTTCCCTCTATCAAACTTTGTCTTTTGGCATACCACACATTTAGAAACATACTCTTGTATGTTCGCTTTCATGGTAGGCCAATATAAATATGTTTCAATCCCTTTTAGGGTAGACTGAGTCCCTCTATGCCCAGCATAAGGAGGAGCATGAGATTCATACATTAATTTCTCACGTAGTGAGTTGGTAACGCATAGTCTATTAATGCCATAGAAAAGATAACCATCTTGTAAAGTAAATGGTTCCAATTTCTTCCCTAGTGCAAGGGCTGAAATTACAACTCACTTTTCTTTCGATTAATATAAAGTTTATTCTCTCGTAAGACTTGAAATATTACCTGGAGGTGTTGCTTGTGTTCGTCTAGTGAATTAGAGTAGATGATAATATCATCAAAGAACACTCCAGTAAAGGTTTGGTGAGGCCTGAATGGCTTCTCCATCAAGCGTTGTCACGAGTTTTTTGGAGTAAGAGATTGTGCCTATGTACATATCCATGCATGGTGCATCAAATAAAGAATTGCCCATTTTTCAGATCCAGGTGGTTACGTGGGGCTCACATGTGTACAGGTAGGACAGGGTGTACATAGTGCATCGATTTTCACTATTACCAGTACCACTGTGTTTTTCCTATAATTAAGAGGAAGTACGTAAAAATTCTCGAGGAAGCTATCCACGGGCCGATGACATGAGGTAAGCAGGTGCGTCAGATGGCATCTAGTGGCGTCAGGAGGCCGAACGGGGTCAATATTTGCACGTGGATAAATACGGACACAACGTGGGTGTTTTCTTGTGAGAGTTATGCAGAAAGGTCATCATTAGGACCACTTTTTGGGGCCACTTCACGTGGTTGCGAGACACATTATTGAAAAGAAATGAGTGCCAGGTGTGTGGATGATGCAAAAAGGTGACAACTATGCACTGCGAGGTCAGTTTTTGGCCTGTTCGGGGTCCGTTTGAGGTCATCTAAAAGGCCAATGGTGCCCAACTAATAAAGCTAAGTGTGGGAACTGAAAAAACAGAGAGAAGACCAGAAAAAATGTGGAGAAGAGAGGAGGAACAGCCGCAACTGTGTTTTTGGGGTTTTTGGAGCCTGTTTTGGCCGTAAACTGCTCATCCGAAGTCGGATTTGAGCACTTTGACATTGTAGACTGGGGTTTTGGGCCGTTTCGGATGTGATGGTGCTGTCCATTTTGCTAAATTCCTCACTCTTTTTCTGTTGTTTTGGCTGTGTAAGTTTCTCCTATGAGCGAAGCTTCTTCTCCAATTTGTGATTGTCTCTGGTATATTTTACCCATTTTGTGTGAGCTATTTGCCCCTTGGTGTTGGCCCAAGCTCATTTGTATCTAATTATCAGAAGTTTCCCTCTTTTGAGCTGAGTTTTTTGGGTGTGTGTGTGTGTGTGTCTCTGTGTGGAGTGGGCAAGTGGATAGTCTCTCTCCTCTCACTCCATAGGTGTGTTCCCTGTCTCGGCCAGGTGTGTTGTGTAAGCCGAGTGGTGCCCCCTAGTGTGTGTGTGTGTGTGTATCTTCCCAAGAGTGTGTGTCGGGTAGTTATAGAGGCGTTCTGTGTGTTTCCATCCCGATCACATTCTTTTGGCGCCCCCATGGAGGATCTTCTTCGAGTACCTTCTGCTTCGAGCTTCAAGCTTCGAGATTCGGGATTACAGGTTGCAGATTATAGACTACAGGTTACAGGTTACGGGGACATGTACAGGTACAGGTGATTCACACAGGTACAGGTAGCTGGAGTTCAGTGTTACACTGACAGTGGGAGTCAGTTGCAGTTGCCGTGGGTATGCATCATTTGGCGCCTGTTTGAGCGCATTGTCTGTTGGTATTGTACGTTACTTGTGGAAGATGCCATTGTACGCCTTTGTGGAGCCATATTTGGTTTTATTTGGCAGTCCCAGCCATTTCTGAGACTTGACTATACGCGATTTGCATTAGCCTTCGTGTGAGGGTCGATAGCGTGAGGTTTTATTTAGCTGGGGGATTCTCAAATGTGGAGATCCTTTTGGTGATACAGGTAGCTGGAGCACCCTTTTTGTGACCTCGCCATAGGCTATGTACTAGTGATTCCTAATTGATGCTCGGGTTCTATTGTTGGCAGTTTATGCATACATATACAGTCTATATTTTGGGTTCCTACTGCTCTACTTCTGGGGAAACTCTGCCAAAATTTTTCTGAGTTGTGATGGTTGGTTTTTTGGTCTTTTGAGCCATTTATGCTGTGATGCTGCTGAAATTTTGGCAAAATCAGAGGATAAGTCAGGTGTGCCTTCTTGGGAGCTGCATGGTTGGCTTTAATGGATGATCAAAATGGCCCTCAATTCACTCCATTTCATTTAACTCAAAGAATCCAGATAAATGTTCATGTGTCCAGGAAGATTTTTTTCCAACAGCGTATAGTCTTTATGTTCGGGCCAAGAAGATTACGAGAGATCTTGGAATGTCCTTTGCCTGTTGTAATTCCGATGATCAACTATGAAAACTCATTTGATGTGCATGTGTTTGTGCTTATCTAAAGTTGAGCTCCATTGAAGTTTCTGGGAATCGAGTCAGTAAAAGTTTTGGGTTCTTGCACGTGTGTTCAAAAGGGTTCTCAAAGCATTGTAACTTGGGTAGCCATGGATTTCTCTTATCCGGAGTTTCATGGAAGAAGTGTTGAAGATGTGGAAGACTTTTTGGAAAAGATGGAGGTTGCCTGCATTAACAACTAGATTCATGACCCGGCACAGATGTTACGCCTTCTCCAAATTTGTTTGAAGAGTGATGCACGAGTTTGGTCCAAAGCATTTGAAGAGGAGTTGCGTGTGGCTGATCCACCCGTAAGGTTGAGTTGGGACAATCTACGGAATGGGTTGGAAGTGGAGTTTGTGAAGATAGAAGATCCTGACAAAGTGTGGCAAGAAGTACAGGCTTTAGTGCAAAAGGAAGGTGAGCCAGTAGATACGTACATATGTAAGTTCTCATTGGCATGGGAGAGGATGTGCAAGGCCTTAGCACCACAGGTACCCCCGCCTGACATGATGAAGAAGGACACGTTCTTGGCTGGTCTTTGGGAGAATATACGTTGGAGAGTGGATCTAAAGAAGCCCATGACATATGAAGATGCATTGGAGGTAGCAAGGAACAAAGAGTGGAAGTTGAGGAAAATGAGCCAGTTAGGGGTGGAGTCTTTGCCCATGAGGTCTGAATTTCAGCCTATGGACTCTTTACAAGGTCGCATGCTAGGGGTTCATCACGAAACAGTGGTTCCTGTTACTACTCAAGTTATGCCAGTAGTGGTCACTACATCGGTGCAAGATGATGGGCTAAGGAAAGACATGAGGCAAGTGGTAGATTTGATGAAGAATCTTAGCCCAAACATGGTAGGTCAAGTGGGAAATTATCGAGGTCGAGGGAGGTTTGCAAATCAGCCAGGAGGTGAAGAAAGGCCTAGGAATGGTGTTGGACAAAGTAATGGTAGGTTCTGGAGGCAGACGGCCACATGTTATATTTGTGGAGAGTTGGGTCACATCAGCCCGCAATGTGATAAGCCACCAAGGATGGGGGGAGACATGTATCCATTGCCAAGATAGGTGCTAACTAGGTCAAATGATTATGGCATCAAAATTAAGGGAGATGAAGGAACCAGTGGATTAACCCAAGAGGAAAAGGGAAAGACAAAAGTGCTAAGTGTAGTCACCTCGGAGAAGGCATCAAAGCTAGAGGATACATTAGTGATGCTTATTGGGAAGAGAACCATAGAGGAAAAGGAAGGAAGAAGTGCCCCAGGTCCTAGTAAGAAGAAAGGAAAGAGCCATGAAGGCGAGGATGTCAAGGCCAAGAGGAAAAGGAGAGCTCGTCAAAAGTTTCATGTTTCAGATTTTCCACTAGGGGATGGGCAATTAAGCTATGACTTGAAGGAGGATTTGATGAGCACGAAGGCAGATGTTACTTTTGGGCAGCTTATAGAGATGGTGCCTAAGCTAAAGCGACAGTGGAAGAGGATGGTTAACCCAATGGAGAAAGAGCCAGAGAGAGGTTCAGTGAAGGTGTTGGCGATGGATGAGCTACCAGACATTTGTCCAATAGTAGATATGTGGCACAAAAGAAAAAATTTGGGACAAGGTTATGTGGATGGCGGAGTCCAAATATGTGTCATAACACACTCATGCGTTGAGAAGATGGGTCTCACAGTGGCTAGGGTGTCAGGTTTTCGGATCAGATTGGCAAACCATCAAAAAGTAAAATGCTTGGGTGTTGTAAAGAGCTTAGAAGTGGAGGAATATGATGCAAAGGCAGTGGTTTATTTTCATGTGATGCCAGCAGGGTTGGGAGAATATCCTATTATACTAGGCAGACCATGGTTACGTGCAGTGGGAGCTGTTCAAGATTGGCGACATGGTACGATTAGCCTCTATGGAAAGACAGGTACCAAGAAGCTTTATAATATGGACACAAGGAAAGGATTAGAGGAGCTTCATGAAGATGAGGATGAGTCTAGTGATGAAGACTATTCCACGGTGACAGATGAGGACAGTGATAACACTACCAGCAGTGATGAGGATGCTGATGTTGCATTTCTTTTGATGGATAAAGAAATCCAGGAGTCTGGTTTAGTTGCATTTGCGAATGAAGTTGAAGATGAAAGTGAAGGGCCTTATGAAGTGATTGAAGGGCTGATGCAAACCAAGGTTGAATTGTCAAAGAAGCAGGAATTGATGACACAAATGATCAGTGGAGACCTCTCAGCTATGGAGAAGGAGATATATTTGCACATGCAGGTCTATGCCAAAGTAATTGATGGTTTTATTGATGCAAATTTGATCTATGGCATCTCTACAGGTTTTCCTTGGGAACTAGGTGGAAGCTTGATTAAGCTCTTGATGCAAGGGATGCAAAGTGTTTTTGTGTGGGATCCAGGTGGAATGAACATCTTTTTTTGCTGCTGCTGATCATGAATGATCTAGCAGGCTAGGGGATGGGAAAATTATGTCAGGAGTTTTTTGGAGTAAGAGATTGTGCCTATGTACATATCCATGCATGGTGCATCAAATAAAGAATTGCCCATTTTTCAGAGCCAGGTGGTTACGTGGGGCCCACATGTGTATAGGTAGGACAGGGTGTACATAGTGCATCTATTTTCGCTATTACCAGTACCACTGTGTTTTTTCTATAATAAAGAGGAGTTGTTAGTGCGTAAAACTTCTCGAGGAAGCTATCCACGGGCCGACGACATGAGGTAAGCAGGTGCGTCAGATGGCATCTAGTGGCGTCAGGCGGCCGAACGGGGTCAATATTTGCACGTGGATAAATATGGACACAACGTGGGTGTTTTCTTGTGAGAGTTATGCAGAAAGGTCATCATTAGGACCACTTTTTGGGGCCACTTCACGTGGTTGCAAGACGCATTATTGAAAAGAAACGAGTGCCAGGTGTGCGGATGATGCAAAAAGGTGACAACTATGCACTGCGAGGTCAGTTTTTGGCCTGTTCGGGGTCCGTTTGAGGTCATCTAAAAGGCAAAGGGTTCCCAACTAATAAAGCTAAGTATGGGAACTGAAAAAACAGAGAGAAGACCAGAAAAAACGTGGAGAAGAGAGGAGGAACAACCGCAACTGTGTTTTTGGGGTTTTTGGAGCTTGTTTTGGCCGTAAACTGCTCATCCGAGGTCGGATTTGAGCACTTTGACATTGTAGACTAGGGTTTTGGCCCATTCCGGATGCGATGGCGCTGTCGATTTTGCCAAATTCCTCACTCTTTTTGTGTTGTTTTGGCTGTGTAAGTTTCTCTTATGAGCGAAGCTTCTTCTCATTGTATCTGGTATATTTTACCCATTTTGTGTGAGCTATTTGTCCCTTGGTGTTGGCCCAAGCTCATTTGTATCTAATTATCAGAAGTTCCCATCTTTTGAGCTGAGTTTTTTGGGTGTGTGTGTGTGTCTCTGTGTGGAGTGGGCAAGTGGATAGTCTCTCTCCTCTCACTCCATAGGTGTGTTCCCTGTCTCGGCCAGGTGTGTTGTGTAAGCCGAGTGGTGCCCCCTAGTGTGTGTGTGTATCTTCCCAAGAGTGTGTGTCGGGTAGTTATAGAGGCATTCTGTGTGTTTCCATCCCGCTCACAGCGTTAAATGTGACTGGTGCATTGGTCAAGCCAAAAGGCATGACAATGTATTCGTAAAGACCAAATGTAGTGCGATATGTAGTCTTTACAATGTCTTGATCAACTATCCTTATTTGATGGTAGCCACTTTTTAGATCAATTCTACTAAAGTAGGTCGACCCTTGTAGCTTATCAAATAGGTCTTCTACCCGTGGAACGGGAAACCTATTTTGAATAGTGATCCTATTTAGTGCTCTACAATTGACACGCATATGATATGTGTTGTCTTTGTTTTGCACTAATAGCACGAGTGAACAAAATGGAGATGAGCTAGGCCTAACCATGCACTTCTCAACTAAATCATGCACTTGCTGCATAATCTCCTCTTGTTGAGCTTGAGAAACTCTATAAGGAGGATTATTAGGCGGTGAACTTCCTGGAAGAAGTTCAATTGCATGGTCATCATTGCCTTGTTTAGGAGGTAGTTCACAAGGGATGCCGTCAATAAAAACATCTTGAGATCCCTTGAGAAAATTGGATAACTCTACTTCCTTGTAATTGTTTATATTTTCTTTTGCTAAAGCATTAGGTTCATTTTGAGAATCTTTAACAAAAATCGTGTACACAAAAATAGAGATCTTTATTGACTTATTGAAAGTTTGCGTATGTACAATGGGTATGGTGTTACCCATCTCCTTAGCGTCTATGTACATATCTTTTTCCCTGAACCTAAAGTAGATTTTCCTTTCAGGGAATTTAACATTGGCAGCCATGCTATCAAACCATGGTGCCCCTAGGATTACATCCCGGATGCTTGAGAGGAGGGATAAAGAAGTCCTCTTCGTCCATATAGCTTTGGACATCGAGCCTCACTTTGCCGATTAAGGGAGTGACTGAAGCTTCTTGCCCCTTGAAATCACCATCGGCAGGTAGGACATTTCCCATCTTATTTGCTTGGATGGCTAGCTTGGTGGCCAACTCTGTGGATATGAAATTGTGAGTAGAACCAAGGTCGAAGAGAATAAAAGCATCATGTTCTCTTACCTTTCTCCAAGCATGGCATAGAGGATATCCTTTGTGGCGAGTTTGCTCTCCTTGGATTTTGACGAAGTAGCTCTAGGAGGCTCATGACGGATGTTCTTTTGGGGGCAAGTACGGTACGCATGCCCTTGCTCACCGCATTTGAAACAATGGTTATCCTTGTGATAATGCTCAAGCTCTTCCGGAGAGAGTTTGTTTTTGCCTTTGTAAAGTCCCTTCTCCTTAGCTTTGTTGTTATTGGAATTGCCCTTAGAAGACTTTTGGACATTGTCTTTCCCCTTAGGCTCATTGGAACCCTTGTTTTCTGTGGGCTTAAGATTTCTCTTAGCTCCTGTTTGGAAATTGATTCGTGAAGCCACCATGGTATGGTGTATGATCACAGATATGGTGCGTGGCCTTTGGGAGTTGACATACTCCGCCATATCTTCAATTAAGCCTGCACAAAATTGATGTTTTTTCTCTTTAAAATCCATCTTTTTGAAGACAGTGGCTTTGAGATGTAAGTCCCAAAACTTGTCTACATATTTATGAATGGATTTGTAGGGAGAGAGCTTCAAGCTTCACCATTCTGTGAGTACTTTGTCTTTGGCATCGATGGCCAAAAACTGCTTCATGATGGAAGCCCTTAAAGCTTTCCATGTTTGTGGGGCTTCACCGTTTGCCTGTAGGCTAGACCACCATTGCCTGGCGGACTTTTGAAAATGCATAGCTACATGGAGTAGCTTCGAGGACTGCGTGAAGCCCTCATCTCCAAATGGCGCATCAAATTGCTGGATGAAAGCCAAGACTTTGTCCGTAGCACCAAAGGTGCCATCCTAGGTAAGGAAAGATATGTTCTTTCCTCCCTCTTTGAAATTATTGAGCTTTAATGACCTCTTCCACGTGGCATAGGATTTCCTATGGCCTCTTCTTTTCGATGGTTCAAAAATTGCACCATTGCTTTCTTCAGAAGATGAAGAATTCAAGGAAGATATAGAAGAGGGTGACCTCTTTCTCGCCTTTTTCTTGCCTTGATCTCCTTTGTCTACACTATCACTTTCATAAGAGGTAGAGGATGAAGAATATGGAGAAGAGGGTGTCCTCTTTCTTGCCTTTTTCTTCTATTGATTTTTGTCATCCCTCTTTGAATTATGGTGTGGAGAGGTGTGCGATGGTCTTCTACATTTTGGAGGTGATAAAAAGAGTTTAGCCCACCGTCTTCGTGGAGCCATCTCCACCGAGGTGGTAGGAGACTCACTTCTTTCTTGTTCCTTTGGTGGGGGCTCTTGAATTCTCCTTTGGGAAGGAGATGCATCATCAAGAAGAAAATTTTTGAACCCTTCGTATGGATATCTTCTTCTTCCCAAATCGGAGAGAGGACTCTTTTGGGAGTCTCGCAAGGAGGCTTCCTAGGTACTCTCTCGTCATGGTGGGGATTTTGGCGAATCCCATGAGCACGAAGCTGCCGTTGCTTTTCACTTTGGAGGGATGGGTTGCCCATGACTTGTTGAAATCTAGAACAAGGTAGTTAACAATCATAGGGTCATCATTGGTAGCCTAATAATTAGCAAAATAAAAGCTATCAACATTAATTTCACTCTCTTTACTACTGTCAACCATCTAACAAATTTTAGGTGTAATATTTTTAGGTTTACTTTGGCACTTCAAGCCCTAGTTACTGCCCCTCTTTACCCCTTTAGAAAAGCACTCAAGCTACTGTACCCATAGCTCGAATATCATTAATTGGAAGGAATAGAAGAGAGGGTCTTTCAACACCAAAACAGTATCGGATCCTGTCAAGCTTCTAATAGCTCAATAGTGGTTAAGCCGTAGGCAAGCCCCGTAGGATTCCACTATTAAGACCATAGCTCTCGATGGTGATGTCTCGTTATCTGCATGAAGGCAGGCACACTGCAAAGCTGAAAAATCCCTATTCTACGTAATGAATTGAAATTAATAATACCAATGATTTATAGCTAGCTTGAGGACCTCCCTTCTTGAGCAAGAAAAGAGAAACCTTGCGATCTGATACCAATGTAATATTTAATGGCCTAGTAACTTGTGTGTAGCGGAAAATAGCATAGACATAGTGAGCATTTCATTAGAATAGATTCCTAATGAGCATAGCAAGAATGCTTGGATGGAGAGAGTTACAAAAAGCATAACACCTAGTTAGATAGGCATCAACAATACTTCAAAAGAGAGAGAAATTAAGCTATTGACAATAGTTGAGTACTGGATTGACATGAACCCGATCCCCCCTCCAAAAGGCTTTGTACTATAGATTTCCCCCATCAAGGGAGAAATTTTACAATACAATACTTTGTGTTCCTTCAATAACTTGATGGTGCCATGAAGATGGAAGCTACAAGAACCATGCACGCACTTCTAAAACACAACATCAATTCCCTCACGGTCTCAAACCCAAGACCTCACACACTTCGAAGATGGTAAGAGCTAGTGGGTTTCAGAAGATCCCACACCCGCTCAACTCCAACAGAAGAAGGCAAAACTCCAAAATATGCGAGAAGCATGTGCAACAGTGAAATGGGTAGTCTTTGCGGAGGTAAAGCCATTATTCAAGAGTTCAAAACTCCCAAACCGGCTTCCTCCTCATTCCCCTCTCCATAGGTTTGTGTTCATCCTATCTTACCCCCCTTTTTTGGACCCTCAGTCCTTATCTGAGTTGTATCCCGCAACCCCACTCATTTTGCAGGACTTGTTGTAATGTTTTTGTTTTTGGTCCAATAGGTCATATCTGACCTCTGTGGACAATTTCAATCTCTCTCTCTCTCTCTCTCTCTCTCTCTCTCTCTCTCTCTCTCTCTCTCTCTCTCTCTCTCTCTCTCTCTCTCTCTCTCTCTCTCTCTCTCTCTCTCTCTCTCTCTCTCTCTCTCTCTCTCTCCCCCCCCCCCCCCTCTTATCCTTCCTCGCATGCATGCACTCTCCTCTTGGACACAGATCCTCACAACTAGTATAAGAACCTGGCTTGATAGAGGGAGCTCATAGGTCCAACTCACAAGTATGGTAGCTTTTCAATATGGCAACAACATGCTCAGAGCTTGAAATAGTGCAGGAAAATTGAGCTTGGAGTGTAGATCTAAGCTTAAGGATTGTTCTTGAGCTTGCGAAGAGTGTGGGAGCTAGATTGTGCCTATTTTTTGTAGAGAAGAAGTAGGAGCAATAATTTCTACAACTCATTTTTGTTGTTTTTGGGTCTCGAAACACGGAGGATTTTTATGATAAATTAGGAGTCTCTACCATAGGTTTTTGATGTTTTGGACGTGTTGATGATGTCAAATTTTGAAATTTTGCACACAAATGTTTTTGCAGCAGCATGCAACAATTTCCATGCATATGAATTGTGAGAGTTGGATTCCTACACTGTAGAGCATTGTGTAGTTTGCATTTCCAGACATGTATATGTCATTGTGATGCTCTTTGAGAACCGATAAATCTTACATTTATGGCATTGCGACAGCTGGATTCCTACACTGTAGAGCATTGTATAGTTTGCATTTTTGGACATGTATATGGCATTGTGATGCTCTTTGAGAACCGATATAGCTTACATTTATATATGCAAGTGTTGTCTTTGGATGTATACTTTGTATTGATACACATCCAAATGCAATATTTGGGCGTGTTCATGGTTATAGTTGACATGCATATTTGATGCATATTCTTTCATAGATGCTCTACTACAAAAGATAGTGGCAAAGCAATTGACCAGTAGGTGGTGCAAGCATTGGAAGCAAGGTTGCAATGGAGGATTTGCTTTATAGTTTTGCAGGATGCATTGAGCATCGTGTTTGCTCACAGGTTATGCCTATTATGCACGTACTGCATTATGCTCTTTTGAGAGCTTGTACTCCCCGCAGGGAGCTCTCTTTAATCCAATGTTAGTGTTTTGTGCTTGCAAACTATTGGTTCTTGTTTATGCGTATATCTTGCCAGTAGATATTTCTCCGTGACATGTATGTTGAGTTGTGGATACTACCTTGTACACTCGTTGTGGAGCTTTATTGACATTATATGGTAGTTTGATTGATATTGAGTCTTTGCAGTCTTTTGAGAGGGTCATAGTGAGGTTTTATTTGAGCTGAGAGAGGTTTTATGTTGAGAACTCTTCAATGATATAGGTATTTGGAGTTATCCCTTTCGTGACGTTGCCCCATAGGCTATGTATAGAGAGGGCTAGGTGCTTTGTACACCGTGTTGGTGAGTCAAATTTGATTAGCTTGGGTCAAATTTAGTGTGCTTGGTTAGCAAGATACTCTCTATGCACGATGTCATTGTTTTGGCAAGTTTAAAGACTCTATTTTAGTTGGAATTTTGTTGCATTTATAAGGAAAATATATATAAAAATTCAGACTCTCACCATAAATTTGACTCTTGGTAGTTATGGACTCGTCTTCTAAAAAGGATATCTACAATATCCAAAAGTTGGATGGTGCAAACTTCTCCATCTGGAAAGAATAAATCCAAGATGTGTTCATTCAGAAGAACCAATTTTAGCGTCTTTATTTAAGCGCCAAGAGGATGATGATTACACAGAGACTAAGTGGAAATTTCTTCATGCAAAGGCAAGGTCTACCATTTGTTTACACATTACAAAGTCGGTGTTCTTTACCATTGTTGTTGAAGCTAGTACTCATTATCTATGGTAGAAGTTTTGCAACACTTATGAGAAGAAGACTGCTAGTAACAACATCTACCTTAAGAAGAAGCTTTACGAGATTCACAAGAAGGAAGGTGGTAGTGTGTCAGCATATCTAAATGAGTTCAACATTATAGTAAGTAGACTTTGCAAGGATTTAAATTTGATGTTGAAGGCTAGGCTATTTTCTTGTTGTGATCCTTACCTTCCTCATGGCATACGTTTTGTACAACCATTAACAATTCAACTCCTAATGGAAAGCTAGTCTATAATGACATTGTTGGCCCATTTACTTACATAGGAGATTTATAGAAAATCTCTTGAGCCAATCAAGTTTTTTGATGCTTATGTTGCTCGGTCTTGTAGACAAATATGTCGAACTCATGATCGTGCCAAGTCCAAAGAAGGCAGGAACTTTTGTAGTAAGTCTCATGGTTATATGTGTGATGGCGAGTGCGACTATTGCCATAAGAGGAGACACGTAGGAAAGATTGTTGCACTGCTACACAGTAAGACAAGAAGTCTCATGATGACAAGAAATGTTCAAATTCTAAGGGCAAAGCGAAGATGGAGGAGATCAATTTTGTTGATTCTCCTAACACTCATGTTTTGGATATCTTAATCTTTAAGTTAGATCTTAGTGCATATGCTCTTATTATGCATGAGGCTAGCTATGCACATAATTGAATGATTGATTTTGGTGCTAGTTTCCATGTTACAATGCATAGAGAATGGTTTTCCACTTATGCAGAGGGCTATCAGGGTATAGTCAAGTTGGGTGACTCTTATGCACTTGACATTGTTGGCATTAAAGACATAAAGTTGGTACTCTCAAATGGCACAAAATTTATACCTAAGAACGTTATACATGTTCCCGTGTTAACGAAGAGATTGATCGCTATAGAGCAACTGGATCAAAGGTCACAAGCATGATGATTGTATTCCATGCATGTGTTGTGTGTAAAAGATGATTTTATATTGCAATAGTCAAGCTGTCATCTACTACTGAGTTGTGGCATAGCCGGCTAGCCAGAAAAGAAATGAAAAAACTTGCACATTTTGGTTATTTACTTGTCTTCAGTTTCAATGACTTATCTATTCGTGAGCATTTCATTTATGGCAAGGAGACTATAAGTGTTCATTTGCCCCTGGATAGAAAGCATGTGGAGCCACTAGAGCTTGTTCATAGTGACATTTGTGGTCCTTGTTGGGTGATCAGTCTCTAGGAGGAGCTAGCTACTTTGTAACTTTGATTGATGACTCTACTAGGAAGGCATGGGTTTACCCTTTGAAACATAAGGATGAGGTTTTATCTATGTTCCATAAGTTCCTTGCACTAGTTGAAAATCAATTGGGAAAGAATCTTAAAGGCTTGAGCACTGACAATGGTGGAGAGTATGTCTTGAGAGGGATAGTAGACTTCTGTGCTAAGAGAGGGATTTGGTGGTTGTTCACTGTGCCATACATACTTGCCCAAAATGGAGTTGCTGAGCATACAAGGCTTTTGGACATAAGCTGATTTTTGGGCAGTGCATGTTATCAATCAGTCTTCTAGCATGCCATTGGATTACGAGATTCCAAAAGAGTTATGGTCAGGCAAGAAGCCACATTACAATCACTTACATGTCTTTGGTTTGTGCGAGGCATATGCTCATGTGCCAAAGGATCATAGATCAAAGATTGATCCAAAGTCACATAATGCATCTTTCATGGTTATTGTGCAAATGAGAGATGGGTTATCACCTCTTGCATCTGGAATCTCATACGATTATCAAGAGTTTTGATGTTATCTTTAATGAGTCAAAGATTCATAGACAGGTTGTTAAGGAGGTTAGATACAAGTTAGTCACTTTTGAGGATGTTATCTCAAAAGTATAGTGATGAGCCTTCCACTAGTGATTCTCATGAGCGAAAACAAAGTAGTAGTCAGGCATTGTGCCATTTGAGTAGAGCTTCATATTCGCCTAAGTTGTTTCAGCCTAGTGTCGATTATGTTATGTTGATTGACAGCGGTGAACAGTTTTGCTTCCAAGAGGCCATGCATATGGATGACAAGCTGTAGTGAGAGCAAGCTATGCAATTTGAGTATGACTTGATTGTGAAGAATGAAACTTGGAAATGAGTAAAATTACCCACTAAAAAGAAAGCAGCATTTCATGGAGAGCACTTTTTTGAGATTCGACAAGCAAATTTCAATAGATTCCCTCTCTCTCTCTCTACACTCCTTCTCTCTCATCACTTTATTTGTCTCAGATGCAATCAATGGAGATACGCTTTACATTATGATTCAATCCCATTTTGGACACTGCTGCATTCAATGTCTCCAATTCTTCTAGTGGTTCTAAGGCTTCTTAGGGGTCCTAACACTTCAAACCAAAGCAATGCCTTGCCTTTTGAGCGTGAACACAATTCCTTCCACTTGATTATGGGTATCTTTTAGCCAGACTCTTATGCACTTCACATTGTTGGCATTAGAGACATAAAGTTGGTACTCTCAGATGACATACAATTTGTACCTAAGAATGTTATACATGTTCCTGAGTTAGCGAAGAGTTTGATCGCCATAAAATAACTAGATCAAAGGGTAGAAGCATGATGATTGTAATCCATGCATGTCTTGTTTGTAAAAGATTGCAACAACCAAGCTATCATCTACTATTGAGTTGTGGCATACCCGGCTAGGTTATATGAACCAAAAAAGAAATAAAAAATATTGCACATTTTGGTTATTTACATGTCTTGAGTTTCAATGACTTTTCTAGTTGTGAGCATTGCATTTATGGGAAGGAGACTAGGAGTGTTCATTTGCCCATGGATAGAAAGTATGCGGAGCCGCTAGAGCTTGTTCATAGTGACAGTTGTGGTCCTATGCTTGATGAGTCTCTAGGAGGGGCTAGTTACTTTGTAACTTTTATTGATGACTCTACTAGGAAGGTGTGGGTTTACCCTTTGAAACATAAGGATGAGGTTTTCTCTATGTTCCATAAGTTCCTTGCACTAGTTGAGAATCAATTGGAAAAGAATCTTAAAGGCTTGACGGCGGCTGACAATGATGGGGAGTATGTCTCGAGATAGATGGTAGATTTTTGTGCTAAGAGAGGGATTCGAGATACACACCTGCCCAAAATGGAGTTGTTGAGCATATTAACCGTAATATCCAGGAACGTGTTCTTAGCTATTCTTTCTATGGAAAACCTTACACAAGGCTTTTGGACATAAGATGATTTATGGACAGTGCATGTTATCAATTGGATTACGATATTTCTAAAGAGTTGTGGTCAGGCAAGAGCTGCATTACAATCACTTCTGTGTTTTTGGTTGGTGCGAGGCATATGCTCATGTGCCAAAGGATCTTAGATCAAAGATTGATCCAAAGTCACATAAATGCATCTTCGTTGGTTATGGTGCAAATGAAAGACAGGTTATTGCCTTTGGAACTCAGAATCTCATAAGATTATCAAGAGTTTTGATGTGATCTTTAATGAGTCAAATATGCATAAACAACCTATTAAGGAGGTTGAATACAAGGTAGTCACTTTTGAGGATGTTCCCTTAGAATCAGTGAGAACTCAGAAGTCTAGTGATGAGACTTCCACTAGTGATGTTCATGAGCGAGCACAGAGCAGTAGTGAAGCGTTGCACCATTCGAGGAGAGCTTCATATTCGCCCGAGTGGTTTGAGCCCGGTGTTATGTCATGCTAATTGAGTGCGAAGAACGATTTTTCTTCCAAGAGGTCATGCATATGCATGACAAGCTGTAGTGGGAGCAAGCTATGACATCTGAGTATGACTCGATTTTGAAGAATCAAACCTGGAAATTAGTAAAATTGCCTACTAGAAAGAAAGCTTTATCGAGCGCATTTTTTTGGTGAGCATTTCATGGCAAGCACTTTTTTGGAATCTGACGAGCAAATTCCAAAACACTCCCTCCCTCTATCATAATAACTAATATCTAATTCTCTTAAATTATTTTCTCATGTTAAACTGATCATTTAATATGGGGAAGTGCTAGGGGAGAAAAAGCTAGAATATTGGTTAAGCTGACAGACTGGCCACAATAGGGATCCAAAGAAGGCAAAATAGGGATCCAAATGGGGGGGCCATCTTCAAAAGACCAAGGTGCAACAATGGGCTTTAAAGACCCTAAGGTTCAGCCCATTAAGACTTCCAAAATACTAAGGTTCCAAAAATCAAAGGTTGTGTCCAATGGTTAAGCTTAGGAAAATTGGATGCTTTGTGTGTGTACAAAAGTGTTCATGAATTCTACAAAGGATGGGGAAATCCTTGCAAGTAGGGGATGAGAGAGAAACTTGCACACACTCACAAGCCTCCTTTACACAAAGGGGAACGAGGGACACATGTCAGCTCCCTAGCCAGATGCCCACAAGGTGTACTCAAATACTATTGGATGGCCATGAAGGTGGACCAATGAGAATTAGACTAGAGTAAATCTAGTTTAATTAATTTAAAACACTTAATAAAATAACCAATAAGAATTAAGCTCTCTAGAAGACTACTAGATAGTCTCCCAAGGGGTCCAATGAGCATTCAGCATCCCAATGGCTTGCTTGATTCTTATTGGCTAGGAGACAAAGGGGTCCAATGAGAGTTTAGTTGAATTAATTAATTACCTAAAGCTCTCACAAAATGGTAAAGGGGGACACATGTTAGAAGGCTATCACTTATGCTGCTTAAATTTCATTGGCTAAGCCTGGCATGGGCCAATGGGGTGCTTGCATGAGTAAAATGGAAGAGGGGTCTGAATTTTCAAAGGGATCATCTCACACACTCATGACTCTCTCTTTCCTTCTCAAGCTTTAATGGAAAGCTTATCATCTACTCCAAGCTTGTGAGAAGGGAGGCCTACACGAGCAACTCTTGGCATTAGGAAGAGAATGGGGTTTAGGAGGGCCTCTTTATTTGGGAGATTAAGTGATTGAAACCTTTAGTATTAAGAAGGAAAGCTTTTGTATTCAAAGAGGCAAAACGGCTATTTTATTTCAATTCAAATTTTGACCCCAAAATGGAATTTAAAATCTAGCGGGTAAAACCATATCATGTAGCATACCTCCGCTCAAATTGGAGATCATATGTGGGAGTTATGAAAGCCCAAAAAGCATAAAATTTTCCACCTCCTTTTTGGGAAAAAAGTGCATCCTTTGACCACTCTTACACATATATTACACACCCACCATTCTTACACACATGGCGTACACCTATTTCTCAAAATGTTAATCACCTCCATAAGCTCATGGCAAATAAAGAGGCCCTCCTATACTCCATCCTCTTCCTAATGGCTTTGTGATGAAAATCCAACCAAGAGCCAAGATTCAATGCATGCTTATCTCCTCTACCATGCTAATTACTAAGCTATGCTATGCTAATATGAGTGATTATGCGAGGAGATGTACATCTTTCTTGTAAGACTACTCCTTCTTCCTCTCAATCTACTCTCATACCCCGCTAGCTCTCACCATCTTTGAAGGCGTGTGAGGTCTTGGGTCTGAGACCGTGAGGGAATTGATGTTGTGTTTTATAAGTGTTTTTCTTAGTGCTTGAAGCTTCCATCTTCATTGCACTAGCTAGTATTGAAGGAACACAAAGAATTGTATTGTAAAATGTCTCTTGATGGGAGAAACCTATAATTCATAGTCTTTTAAAGGGGGACCGGCTCCATGTAAATCCGGTCCTCAAGTGTTGTCAATAGATTAATTTCTCTTTCTTTTGAAGTATTTTTCATGCTATCTAACTAGGTGTTATGCTTTTTGTTGCTCTCTCCACCCAAGCACTCTTGTTATTCTCATTAGGAATCTATTCTAATGAAATGCTCACTACATTCATGTTATTTTATGCTACACACAAGTTACTAGGCCATTAAATGTTACATTGGTATCAGAGCCTAAGGTTTCTCTTTTCTTGCTCAAGAAGGGAGGTCCTCAAGCTACCTACAAATGGTTGGTATTATTAATTGCAATTGAGTAAGTAGAATAGGGATTTTTCAGCCTTGCAGTGCGCCTGCCTTCGTGCAGATAACGCGGCATCACCGTCGAGAGCTATGGTCTTAATAGTGGAATCCTACGGGTCTTGCCTACGGCTAAACCACTATTGAGCTATTAGAAGCTTGATAGGAGCGAGTGCTGTTTTGGTGTTGAATGACCCTCTCTTCTATTCCTTCCAATTAATGGTATTCGAGCCTCAGGTATAGTAGCTTGAGTGCTTTTTCTAAAGGGGTAAAGAGGAGTAGCAACTAGGTCTTGAAGTGCCAAAGTACACCTAAAAGTTGTTAGAATGACTGACAATAGTGAAGAGAGTGAAATTAATGCTGATAACTTTGATTTTGCTAATTAGCAGGCTATTAATGATGCCCCTATGCTTGTTAGCTACCTTGTTTCTAGGCTTCAACAAGCCATGGGCAATCCATCCCTCCAAAGTGAAGTGCAACGGCAGCTTCGTGCTCATGGGATTCTCCATACTCCCCACCATGATGAGAGAGTACCTAGGAAGCCTCCTTGCGAGACTCCCAAAAGAGGCCTCTCTCCGATTCAGGAAGAAGAAGAGGATCCATACGAAGGGCTCAAAAATTTTCTTCTTGATGATGCATCTCCTTCCCAAAGGAGAATTCAAGAACCAAAGGAACGAGAAAGAAGTGAGTCTCCTGCCACCTCGGTGGAGATGGCTCCACGAAGACGGTGGGCTAAACGCTCTTTATCACTCCAAAATGGAGAAGACCATTGCACACTTCTCCACACCATAATTCAAAGAGGGATGACAAAAAGTAAGAGAAGAAAAAGGCAAGAAAGAGGACACCCTCTTCTCCATCTTCTTCATCCTCTTCCTCTTATGAAAGTGATGGTGCAGACAAAGAAGATCAAGGCAAGAAAAAGGCGAGAAAGAGGTCACCCTCTTCTCCATCTTCCTCAAATTCTTCATCTTCTGAAGAAAGCGATGGCACAATTTTTGAACCATCAAAAATAAGAGGCCATAGGAAATCCTATGCCGGGTGGAAGAGGTCATCCAAGCTCAAGAAGTTCAAAGAGGGAGGAAAGAGCATCTCTTTCCTTACCTACGATGGAACCTTCGTGCTACGGACAAAGTCTTGGCCTTTATCCACCAACAATTCGATGCGGCGTTCGGAGATAAGGGCTTGACGGAGTCCTCTAAGCTACACCATGTAGCTATGCACTTTCAAAAGTCCGCCAGGCAATGGTGGTCTAGCCTACGGGCCAATGGTGAAGCTCCACAAACATGGAAAGCTTTAAGAGCTTCCATCTTGAAGCAGTTTTTGGCCACTGATGCCAAAGACAAAGTACTCACCGAATAGCGAAGCTTGAAGATCTCTCCCTATGAATCCATTCACAAATATGTAAACAAGTTTTGGGATTTACATCTCAAAGCCACTCTTTTCAAAAAGATGGACTTTGGAGAGCAAAAACAACAATTTTGTGCGGGCTTAACTGAAGAAATGGAGGAGTATGTCAACTCTCAAAGGCCACGCACCATATTGGAGGTTATACACCATACTATGGTGGCTTCTCGAATCAATTTCCAAACAGGGACTAAGAGAAATTCTAAGCCCACAAAAAACAAGGGTTTCAATGAGCCTAAGGGGAAGGACAATGTCCAAAAGTCTCCTAAGGGCAATTCCAACAAAGCTAAGGAGAAGGGAGTTTACAAAGGCAAAAATAAACTCTCTCCTGAAGAGTTTGAGCATTATTGCAAGGATAACCGTTGTTTCAAGTGCTGCTAGCAAGGGCATGCGTATTGTGCTTGTCCCCAAAAGAACACCCGCCATGAGCCTCCTAGAGCTACCTTGGTCGAAATCCAAGAAGAGGAAGCTCACCACAAAGGATCTCCTCTATGCCATGCTTGGGGAAAGGTAAGAGAACATGATACTTTTATTCTCTTTGACCTTGGTTCTACTCCCAATTTCATATCTACAGAGTTGGCCACCAAGCTAGGCATACAAGCTTACGAGATGGGAGATGTCCTACACGTAGATGGTGCTTTCAAGGGGCAAGAAGCTTTAGTCACTCCCTAAATCGGGAAATTGAGGCTCCATGTCCAAAGCTATGTGGATAAAGAGGACTTCTTTATCTCTCCTCTCAAGCACAAGGATGTAATCCTAGGGGCACCATCGTTTGATTGCATGGCTGCCAATGTTAAATTCCTTGAAAGGAGAATCTACTTTAGGTTCAGGGAAAAAGATATGTACATAGATGCTAAGGAAATGGGTAACACCATACCCATTTTACATACACAAGCACCAGTCACAATGGTTCCTGTTTCTTCCCTTATAGAGTTTCTCAAGCTCAACAAGAGGAGATTATGCATTTTGGCTTGACCAATGCACCAGTCACATTCAATCGCTTGATGGCGAAGCTAATCAAGCCTCACCGAACCTTTACTGGAGTGTCCTTTGATGATATTATCATCTACTCTAATTCACTAGATGAACACAAGCAACACATCCAGGTAATATTTCAAGTTCTAAGAGAGAATAAACTTTATGTTAATCGAAAGAAAAGTGATTTTTTCTTGCAAGAGACTTAGTATTTAGGTCACATTATCTCTCAAAATGGCATCCGAATGGATCCATCAAAGTTAGAGGTAATAAAAGGATGGCCTAAACCAAGGAATCTTCATGAACTAAGAAGCTTTATAGGTATGTGTGCATACTATAGATGCTTCATAGAAAAGTTCTCACAAGTTGCAGGACCATTACATGACCTAACAAAGAAAAACGTTAGGTATACATGGTCTGCCAAGGAGAACAATGCTTTCGAAAAGCTTATCTCTCAACCTGTGCTTACACTACCGGATCTCTCAAAGCCATTTGAGGTCCAATGTGATGCTTGTGGGGATTTCCTTGGAGCTGTTTTGCTCCAAGAAGGGCACGCCGTAGCCTATGAAAGTCGAAGGCTCGACCCTATTGAGAAAGCTCTAGGAATATATGAAAAGGAACTCCTCGTAGTTCTACATGCCTTAGACTCATGGAAGCACTATTTATTGGGGACTCCTTTTATTTTGTGAATGGATCACCAAAGCCTTAAGTACTTCATGACGCAGACCAAGCTCTTCGACAAACAAATGAGGTGGGCAAATTTCCTTTCGCAATTTCATTTTCAAATTTCACACATTGCTTGGCAAGCATAATCAAGTAGCCGATGCACTCTCAAGACGTCTAAGAGTGAATGCAGTTTCCATAGCAACTCACAATGATCTATCTTCTATGATATATAAGTATGCTATTGATCTCGATTTTAGAGATGTGATTTCAGCCTTGCACTAGGGAAGAAACAGGAACCATTTACTTTACAAGATGGTTATCTTCTCTATGACAATAAACTATGTGTTACTAACTCATTACGTGAGAAAGTAATGTATGAATCTCATGCTCCTCCTTATGCGGGGCATAGAGGGATTCAGTCTACCCTAAAAGGGATTGAAACATATTTCTATTGGCCTACCATGAAAGCAAGCATACAAGAGTATGTTTCTAAATGTGTCGCATGCCAAAAGACGAAGTTTGATAGAGGGGAGCAACCTGGATTTCTTCAACCTTTGCCAATCCCTACTTCACCATGGGAGAGCATATCCATGGATTTTATCTCTAAATTGCCTAAGTCTATCCATGGGAATACGGGAATATGGACGATCGTAGATAGGTTTAGTAAACAAGCTTATTTTATACCTGTCAAAAGACTATCAAAGCCCATCAAATGGCAACCCTCTTCATTTCACAAATCTTCAAGTATCATGGATTTCCAATGTCCATAGTGTCGGATAGAGATCCTAGAATGACCAGTAATTTTTGGAAGGATCTCTTTATAAATTTAGGGACAAGGCTAAACTTCTCTTCAACCTATCACCCGCAATTGGATGGACAAAGTGAAATAGCTAACCTAGCAATTATTGATCTACTAAAAGCCTATGTAATGGAAGTAGATCAAAGGTCCCAATGGGAGAAGTACGTACTCTTAATGGAGTATGCCTACAATAACACTGTACATACTTCCACGGGAAAAGCACCTTTCGAGGTAATTGAGGGAAGATAAAAAAGTCGCTTGTTATTTAAAGTACATGGGAAGATCTTCGCTGCAGATGAGTATAGCCGAGACCTACAAGAATCTTTCCAAAAGATTAAGGATGCTATCTCTATCTCACAGCAAAGGCAAAAGGCTGCTGCTGATAAGCATAGAAGAGCCCAAGCCTTTAAAGAAAATGATTGGGTCTTACTCAAATTTCCCAAGGCTCGATTAAGGCACACAACGGGCAAGAATCCTACGGGACACCAAAAGTACTATGCTAAGTTAGCGAAAAGGTACTATGGTCCCTTCCATATTCTTAGGCCAATCAATGAGATGGCCTATCAACTCAAGTTTCCCAGCCATTGGCTCATACACAATGCTTTCCATGTGAGCCTACTAAAGCCTTACAAATGAGAGCCACCTCAAGCACCAACTATTGAAGACCCACCGGAGATCAAGAACAGAGAAGAGGTGCTGCAGCCACTACAAGAGGCTCTTCATATTAGCGACGCTCACATAGCGACGCTCCAAAAAAAAATTCCCGGCGTCGCTATGAGCGTTGCTATAAGCGTCGCAAATTTTTTTGTAAATTTGCGACGCTCATAGCGACGCTTATAGCGACGCTCATAGCGACGCTTATAGCGACGCTCATAGCGACGCCGGCTGGGGTAAAAAAATAACCGAGCGCGCCCAAAAACTCAGATCTCAGATCTGAGTTTTTCGGTGCCCTCAAGCAAGGAGCAGGTAACGCTCTCCCTCACTCTCTCTCTCTCTCTCTCTCTCTCTCTCTTTTTCTTCTCCACACACACACACACACACACACACACGAGGAGAGGAAGGAGAGCCAGGTATGCTCCTTCCCTCTCCTCATTCTCATGTTCCCTTCCCCTCTTTCTCTCTCCCTCTCTCTCTCTCTCACACACACACATACACACACACAGTGTTTTTGAGAGAGAGAGAGAGAGAGAGAGAGAGAGAGAGAGAGTACAAACAAAAAAAAAAACGCGCACACACACATACATAAACAAAGAATGCACACACACATTGAGAGAGAAAAAGAGAGAGAGAGCATGCATAAACAAAAAACGCACGCATTGAGAGAGGAAAAGAGAGAGAGAACATGCATAAACAAAAAACGCACACATTGAGAGAGGAAAAGAGAGAGAAAACATGCATACGATCCAAAAAAACGCACACACATTGAGAGAGAAAGAGAGAGAAACTAATTTAACGTCGTAGGAAACTAATTAAAATTAAAAGACCTAAAGATCTAGCCGACGAGGAGTTGAACTCAAGACCTATTATTCAAGAGGGAAATGGCATAATCAATCTATCATACTTGGCATGGGTGATAGAAAGGTTATACCATTTATCTCTTTTTATTGGCACACACATCCACACACGCGCACACACACAAGAAGAAGAGAGTTATAACGTCGTAGGAAACTATCTTAAAAGACGTTAAAGATTAGGTTATATGTAGACTTACATTAAATTAGATTTAGGTTTATTTTTAACTAGATTTACGTTTATTTAAGCTAGATTTAGATTTACGTTATATTAGATTAGATTTAGGTCTCCATAGACTGCGATGCCTGCATGAAGCGGGTGAAGAAAGCCCTCAATGGAATATAGGGTATTGCTGCCTTCACTCATGGTGGGCTCCGTCGATCCAAAAGTACTGGTGAAATGTCTTCAGAAGATAGGAAAGAAGGTGGATCTTCAGGGCGGCAAGAGTCACTACATCCCCGACACAATGACCATCTAGACAACCTCTAGTCATTAGACTTACGTTAAATTAGATTTAGCTTTATTTTTAGTTAGATTTACGTTTATTTAGATTTACGCTTATTTACGTTAGATCGAGTCCACGCAAGAATTACTTACGGTTTAGGGTTTAGAGTTAGACGAACAGTGAAAAGATCTACTGTGAAAAGATGTTAAGATGAAGTGAAGTGCTACAGCTAGAGAAGAGGCAAAGGGGTTTTGTCCACTACATGCAGTATCATGTAGACGTGGGTGTGTAGATTTTTTGTACCCACAAATATAGGTATTGACCAATAAAGACGAAATTATAACCCGGTGGTTCTGATCTCCGCGCACCTCTAGACCGAGGTGTGCAGGGATTGGACATGACTAGAGAATGTGAGGTAAAGAGAGAGAGAGAGAGAGAGAGAGAGAGAGAGAGAGAGAGAGAGAGAGAGAGAGAGAGAGAGAGAGATATCGAGTAGATCTCCACGGGACAAAAATTCCACAAAAGGTTTTGCGACATTTCCCTCTGCTTCCTCGCGTCAAGCATTTCTTCGAATGTAAGTCCATGGCCGCCCTAGCATCATGGCATGAGGAGAATAGATCTTTGGATGGTGTGCTACGAATTCCTGCAGATTGCGTAGCGTGGAAACATATAGATGGAACATGGTCGGATTTTGCCAGGGAAGCTCGAAATTTGCGCTTAGGCCTGGCTATGGATGGCGTAAATCCATTTGGTCAAAGATCAACATCTTATAGTGTATGGCCCGTTGTCATCGTCAACTACAACATTCCCCCGTGGTTGACTACGAAGAAGGGGCACCTATGGCTAAGCTTGATTGTGCCAGGGCGATATAAAGTGGGGAATATGCATGTGTATCTTCATCCACTATTGGAAGAGCTACAACAATTGTGGATTGGCATAGAGGTGGTGGATATGAGCCGACACACAGGATGACGGAATGCTTTGATACAAGGCATTCTAATGTGGACCATGCATGACTATCCCGGGCTAACAGAATGCTCAGGTGATCTATTGACACTCCTCACTCAGACATTGTAAATCTTGTTTTTTCCCATAGTTGATCTATTATCATGTGTATACATGCAGGGCTTCAAACAAGCGGATACAGAGCATGTGTCACATGTGGACCTAGACTGAATGCACGTAGGGCACCCTCACTGAAGAAGCAAATCTACGAAGGTCATCAAGCGTATCTTCCAGAGAATCATGTGTTACGCGACGGCTTTTTGGGAAGAGAGCCACCAAGGATGTCTGCACAAGCATGGTTAGAGCAGAAGGAGATGTGCGATGACGGATTGCCTCCAGGGATGAAGAGACTATCTCTATGGTACGAGTTACCATACTGGCCCCGACTCATGATCAATCACTTGCTCGATCCAATGCACATATTCAAGAATGTGGGTAATCTACTATGGGACCATTTGACCGGCAAGAAAGATACTTTGGGAGCCAGAGTTGACCTTAGAAATGTGGATCGTATGGAGCAATATTGGCCGCAAACAGCGTCTGATGGATCGATAAAACTCCCTAAAGCACCATGGATTTTCACAGGAGCCCAAGAACGCAAAGTAAAAGAGACCATTCGATCTTTGCGGACCCCCACTGGCATAATGCACTCGCTCCGAACGTGTTTTACTAAAGAAGGAAAGCTTACCGGTTTGAAGTCACACGATTGGCATAAAATGTGTCAGGTACGTTCATAGTGGACTTTAATATCATTGCATAAAATGTGGACTTTAATATCATTGCTGCACATACTTTACAGTTTATTTTACCGGTTGCCATTGAGGGATGTTTGTCTCTCGACATCCGTAACACAATCTACAAACTTGCAAAGCTGGTGCAATGGATCTCACAAAAGGAGATCAACGTAGACTCCATACCATTCGCCAAACTAAATGCTGCGGAGCTTGTGTGCATGTTTGAGAAACATTTTCCTACTACAATGCTAACCATTCAGGTGCATCTTCTTGTTCACATAGTTGATGAGGTTGAAATAGCTGGCACAGTTCATTCCAGATGGATGTTCTTCTTAGAGCGTTTCATGAAAACGCTTAAGGGATATGTGTGTCAAAAGGCACGTCCGGAGGGTAGCATGGCAAAAGGTTGGTTGGTATTAGAGTCCCTAGTGTACATTGGAGAGTGGCTAGACGGATTTGATAAATCCCGGGACACGCTATGGCGAACCATAGATGATGAGCAATATCTGGGATTGTCATGTGCAATCTCGGTGTTGAGAAGAAGATGACGGAAGATCTAGAGGCTAAAATCAACCGATTTTGCATGCTTCACAATCCAGTGATGCAAAAGTGGATTTCACAATATGAGGATGCAAAGCAAGAGCGACAAAGGGCATGAATCGAGTGGAGACGGGGAAGACGACCACCGATGCACTATCCAGCGGTTCTGGAGAGCCTACCAACCTTCATGAGCTTAAGATGGTTGCACAACCAATTGAAAAGCGCACAACAATGCGGTGACGAAGTGAGTGAAGAAGAGTAGGAGTACTCTCGGGGTTGCGCGACCAAGGTAAGTTTGCAATGTACGACTAGCAAGTGACTTTATTTATAAACGTTTGAACAGCCACTCATAATCTTTGTTCGTTGTAGTATAAGTCATACACAGCAGCATGGTGTAAAGGTCGACATTTTAGGGTGGAACGAATCGACAAAAAGAGTTTTACTCAAGATTGTGGAATCATGGCAAAATCTGAACAGTCTAGTTGACGACGTTCCTCTGATGCAGATCCTGTGGTGGCGGAACTCACTTACTTCGGCACGCTGCAAGAGATTTTGAGGATCGATTACAGAGGATTTTTTGTCGACTTGTTCGACGTGCAATGGTTCAAGATAATCATGGAGGGTCGCAACGCTACTGTGCGTAGAGGAGAGTCTGGTTTTCTTGAGGTGGATTCTACTAAGAAATGGACTGACCTAAGAGACACTACCCGAGCATTGTGAACAAGTAAGTATGTAAATAGTTAACATCCCCCTTTTACAAGTTATGTGCTTGAAAGCTCTCATGTAAGTTATGTGGCTCTGGCAGGTAATATTTCATCCTACAAAGTCTACATCAAACTGGTGGTACGTCATAGAGGTAGCCCCTCGTAGTGCAAGGACGTATGAAGGCTACCATGTGCCAATCACAACGACATCAATGGAGGAGATCAGAGAAGATGCTCAATCAGAAGCCGCTGCGGTGGTGCCAGACGGGCATCAAGATGCTACTACTCTATATGGGGTGCATGCAGAGGAGCTACAAAATGAAACAGAGGATATGTGTTTAAACGGAGAGCTCTATATAGATATAGGAAGTTATGCTGAGTTATGCGAGGATGGGAGAGAGATCTCTTAAAGCCACAAATATTGTATTTGAACAATTTTGCTCCGTGTTGTAAAAGCTCTGGCTCTCTAAGTACCTTCCATGGTGTATAACGCTCTTTTCTACTCGCGCTCACATCTTTTGATTGAAAATTCTGAGTTTTCGACTTGCCTCTTCTATCACTCGATTCATTGCGTCATTGTATTTATATGCGTCATTACGTCATTGTATTTAATGGTCTTTGCGTCATTGTCTACTCTATTCATTCAATATTAAGTTTAAATATTCGTGTGTTTAATGCAGGTATGGATGATGAGGAGTTTCTTTCTTCTTTGTCACCGCAGCAGAGACAGTGGTACGTGGAGCGTCATCGCTCTGGCGCATCATCGCGCGTTCCTACTCCATCCGCATCTCCCTCTCTTTCGGAGCATTCGGCGCGCTCCGAAGCTTCGGCGTCGACGAGACGAGCTTCACACTCGTCTAGACACCGGCGCTCTAGTGGTGGCGGTGGCGGTTGTTGTGGGGATTCCGCCACCGATGCCTCCACACCACAGCATCGCCATCTACGCCAGGTTTTGCACGGCTGACTGTTCCTAGAAGCTACACACCTCTACCTACCCCGCCAGGAGCCACCCCACTCGACACTCCTCGCTTCGGGGCCCAGACGCCGGTGGAGACACCTGACGTCTGTACCCCCATCGACACGCCGCTAGAGACCCCTGCCGGGATACCTAGGTTCACGCGTCACCGGCCAGAGGGCTTGCCTTACTCCGTCGACATCAGCGGCGGCATCATCATGGATGATGACGGCAAGAAGGTGATCTCGCGCATGCGTGGTCTTTGCTCTCAGCTGTTTAGACACTACATACTAAACAAATGGAGTGAAGTACCAAGTGATTTAAAAAACAGAGTCATCAGCATACTTCATGATGAGTTTCCCGTTCCAACACGGGATCAGCGCTTCAATGAAGACCTGATGAAGATTTGAATGCGCGAATACTGCAAACACAAGCGTTCCAAAGTGCAAAAAGTAATCAAGAATGGGTGGAACAGGCCAGATTGGCTGGCCAAAGAAGATTGGAAGAATGCAAAGAAAGCAGCGCGCGAGAATCCCGACAAGTGGAAGCAACAAAAGGATGCAGCCAGAGCGCGAGTAGAGGCAGGGAGCTCGCACCACTTGGGGAGCGGTGGATGGGCATCATTTGAGGCCGATTTTGTAAGTGTTTTCACATTGCTCTTTATGCATGTTCGATAGTTTAGGGTTTATGAGTTTTTTAGTTCTAACATAATGAAATCTTTGTATGTTTTGATAGTGGTCGATGACAGGACGTGATCCCACACCGTACGAGCGCGAGTACGCAGGCAGGAAGGGCTTAAACGCCCTGATGGACATTCTCAGTTCTCGCGGCGGCATGGTTAGTATTAGGGTTTACTCTTTTTTATTTTTTGTATTGTTTTATAAATGTCGTTATATGTTGATACTTACTGAAAGCTGTCTTATTGTCTTTTTTTGCAGAATCCGGCAGATACGCCGCTTGGACGCGATGAGACGTCTGACTAGACGACGTCAGTTTAGCCGTAGCTAGATAGCATTAGTTTAGGGTTTCTCATAGCTTATGTATCATGAGACGGATTTTATACGTCTTTTTGAACCATGTATATTATTACATTTGTCACCGCAGTTCCTTTTGCCAATCAATTCTTTATGCCTATGATGTTGTACAATTGTCATTATTACATTTGCCAATCAATTCATTTTGCTTATGATGTGTACAATTGTCAATTTTGCAAACAATGCGTCTTGTGGGTGACTATTTTGGGTCTATTATCTACCTTTGTACTTTTTTTAAAAAGTGAATCAAGTACAATATGGTTGATGGGTGGTAGGGCATTCAATGCCCTGCCACCAAAAAAAAAATCTCTCGGGCGTCGCTATAAGCGTCGCTATTTATGGCTCTGTAGCGTCGCTATGAGCGTCGCTATAGTCTTCTGTGTAAACGTCGCTATAGGCGTCGCTATATAGCGACGCATATAGCGACGCATATAGCGACGCTCGTAGCGACGGTTTTAGCGACGCTGGGGATTATAAAAACCCAGTGTATTTCCGTCGCTAACAGCGTCACAAGAGCACACAACCTCTTGTAGTGAGCCCGAGTCCATTCTCCGACATGGAGACAAGCTACTAAGAGGCGGTAAGACTATCCGATGATATCTTATTAAGTTTAAGAATTATCATTTTGAAGATGCTAGATTGATGCAAGGCGTACAATTAAAGGATAACCTAAACCTTGTCAATGCTTACAATGTTTCCCTAGAGTAAGAAAATTTACAAATGTTTAAAATGAACAAAGTTTTTGTCTTATAAGACTCTCTTTTTCTTTATTGTGCACAAAAAATGTGGAGACATGCTTGCGGCAGCTTAGGCTCTCAAGCGCCAAATGGATTAGTCATCCCTTTTGGAACAATGTCGTAGGGTAACATAGGGATCCTCTACCCGCTAGAAAAAGGACTAATGAATAGGCTTTATCTTCTCTACCCCATAGTCAAGGACGACTATGATTTCAAGAGAGAGGTAATGTCATAATAACTAATATCTAATTCTCCTAAATGATTTTCTCATGTTAAACTGATCATTTAATATGGGGAAGTGCTTGGGGAGAAAAAGCTAGAATATTGGTTAAGCTGACAGACCGACCACAGTAGGGATCCAAAGGAGGAAAAATAGAGATCCAAAGGGGGGGCCATATGTAAAAGACCAAGGTGCAACAATGGGCTTTAAAGACCCTAAGGTTCAGCCCATTAAGACTTCCAAAATGCTAAGGTTCCAAAAATCAAAGGTTGTGTCCAATGGTTAAGCTTAGGAAAATTGGATGCTTTGTGTGTGTGGGTACAAAAGTCTCCATGAACCCTACAAAGGAGGGGGCGAGCCTTGCGAGTAGGGGATGAGAGAGAAACTCACACACACACACACTCACAAGCCTCCTTTACACAAAGGGAACGAGGGACACATGTCAGCTCCCTAGCCTAGATGTCCACAAGGTGTACTCAAATCCTATTGGATGGCCATGGAGGTGGACCAATGAGAATTATGTTAGAGTAAATCTAGTTTAATTAATTTAAAACACTTAATAAAATAACCAATAAGAATTAAGCTCTCTAGAAGAGTATTGGACAGTCTCCCAAGGGGTCCAATGAGCATTCAACAGCCCAATGGCTTGCCTGATTCCTATTGGCCAGGAGACAAAGGGGTCCAATGAGAGTTTAGTTGCATTAATTAATTACCTAAAACTCTCACAAAAGGGGAAAGGGGGACACATGTTAAAAGGCTATCACTTATGCTGCTTAAATTTCATTGGCTAAGCTTGGCATGGGCCAATGGGATGCTTGCATGAGTAAAATGGAAGAGGGGTGGAGCAAGAGAGAGAGGGGGCTGAATTTTCAAAGGCATTATCTCACACACTCACACACAAGCTCATGTGTGAAGCAAGAAGACTCTCTCTATCGCTCTCTCTCTCTCTCTCTCTCTCTCTCTCTCTCTCTCTCTCAAGCTTTAATGGAAAGCTTATCACCTACTCCACTATTGTGAGAAGGGAGGCCTACACCAACAACTCTTGGCTTTGTGATGCAAATGCAACCAAGAGCCAAGCTTCAATGCTCATCTCCTCTACCATGCTACTGACTAAGCTATGCTATGCTTATATGAGTGATTGCTCTCACCATCTTTGAAGGTGTGTGAGGTATTGGGTCTGAGACCGTGAGGGGATTGATGTTGTGTTTTATAAGTGTTTTGCTTAGTGCTTGAAGCTTCCATCTTCATTGCACTAGCTAGTATTGAAGGAACACAAAGAATTGTATTGTAAAATGTCTCTTGATGGGAGAAACCTATAATTCATAGTCTTTTAAAGGGGGACCGGCTCCATGTAAATCCGGTCCTCAAGTGTTGTCAATAGATTAATTTCTCTCTCTTTTGAAGTATTGTTCATGCTATTTAACTAGGTGTTATGCTTTTTGTTTCTCTCTCCACCCAAGCACTCTTGTTATTCTCATTAGGAATCTATTCTAATGAAATGCTCACTATGTTCATGCTATTTTCCGCTACACACAAGTTACTAGGCCATTAATGTTACACACACACACTCTCTCTCTCCTTGTTTCTTGTTTCCCCTTGATAGCTTAAAGTTCCTTATTTTCCAGTCACTGTACAAAAAGATCCTCCTCCTCCGTCTTCCTCATCGCCTTTATTTTCCTACATCTTTCATCCTTTTTCCACCTTCCCTTTCTACTTTTCCTCTAGTCTCATAGTTTCACTTCTGCCACTCTTTTCTCTTCTTCCTGCTCTTCTTCCTCCTCTCCTCCATTTCAATCTCTATTGGTCTATCTGGCCATAGAGAGGATTGAAAAAGGGTGTACGTTGCACAGTGGGGGAGTGGGACAAGATCATGGACGGCCTCCTCTTGAGCTTTCCAATCCACTCTAGCAGTGGTAGGCCATTTGTATCGAGATACTCCATGGACTATGTTGCATAAGAGAGGAAAAGTGAATAAGTGATCGAAGGAGGGGGGGGGGGGGCTTCGAGCAAGGCAAACTAAAATGCCTCACTAAAAATATGGCCTACAAAGGTAACCTTTGCTTATATGGGGTTGAGGCCCAACTTTCCATGACTATTCTTAGTTGCAATCTCTCTTGAGGATTGGATGCAAATTATCCGTTTCCTTTGTCATTCACCCACAAATTTCACGACTTTTTTCCTTAAAAGACAAATTATTTTGAGCTTTCCATCCACTTCAGCTAATTAGAGCTCAATAGAACCAATTGAACATCT
The DNA here is from genome assembly GCF_014529385.1 of Adiantum capillus-veneris. Taxonomy (NCBI): domain Eukaryota; kingdom Viridiplantae; phylum Streptophyta; class Polypodiopsida; order Polypodiales; family Pteridaceae; genus Adiantum; species Adiantum capillus-veneris. Next base: position 91,814,583 of record NC_140946.1, read on the forward strand.
CTTGCAAAATGTCGTTCTAGTCCTTATCGTCACCATGCCACGTGCTCTTGAAATGGGCTGGCTTTGCTTAAGTAGTGAGACCTCTCTATGCCTCGGTTGCTCCAAAGCACAAGAGAAGAGTATTCACAGAGTCTAACCCCCAAATTGTGCAACTTTTTATATAAACAATTGTGATTGCAAACAAATCTAGGAGACACAAGGGAAAATCTTCAAGATTCTCATTAAAGGGCACCTTGTCAGCACCTTGCCCTACCTAAAATAAACTCCTCAAAAACAATGCCTATGCCCTCTCCTACTTCCTGGGTTGGACTTCTTCCCACTCCTCCCCTCGCCTTACTCTGCGCCCCGCGCCCCCCCTGCTTCTCCACCCCCGAGTGTTGTTGCTGTTGCTGCAGGGCTGTTGAGAGCCACCTAGTACGGGCTAGCCTTCCCTACGTAGAGAGAGCAACATACATACTCTCGGGGTCTGGTTATTCTGCTATCTACCCTGTCTTGCCCTGGTTGCTCTGTGCTCTCCTATCCTGAATATGGGCGGAAAGGACTGCATGTGTGTGCCTTGGGGAAGAGGGACACTCACGATTCACCCAAGCCTTTTGAGAAAAATCTTTCCACCATAACCGAGGCCATTTGGCTGCTCAGTAAGAGCAAGGAATATTGATTGATTCCCCACAAATTGGGTACACAAATTGAGCGAGATACATATACTACTACTATCGGCTCTACTGTTGTTTTATTCATTTGTTGATGAGATTCCTCCGCACTCCTACATCCAACCTTTGAACTCAACCTTGGCGACGTCACCGTCTAAAAGGTAATGAGGAGTCGAACTCACGCAGATTCAACATACCTATACCTGGACCTGACAACTGCCACAACCAACCAACCGTGTACGCGGTGTTGCTTATGAAGCAACCCATATAGTTAAAAAAAACTCTTACAGACTGCAGCCTCATACAGCTAGTGTGACCCCCGCCTCGCTATCGCCATCGCACAGTACCACCTGGCTCCCTCCTGGCCGTCGCCCTCGCCTCGTTGCCACCTGTCTCGCTTTGCCTTGCCTCTCCCATTGGTCGTAATGTGCCAGCGAGCCTGTCATACTACAGCACCCACTCCGTTTCCTTCTTGTTTGCGCCCTCGGGAGATCTCTTCTCCCTCCTCGCCACACCCGCCCTTTGGCTTTAATCCCCATGGCAGCATCTCGCGTAGATTCTCCCTTCTTTTTTGTTTCGAAAAGGGTAGCACCTACTGATTCTCTCTTTTGGTCTAATTTTTCACTCTGTCTTTTATCATTCTAACAAAAGCTAAAAATGTCTGTAGTACATTTTGAACGCTGTTCATTCCCGCTCATCTTTTGGCGTCCATGGCATCTCATAGGGCTTCTGTGCAGAGTCTCCGTTTCACCGAGGTGCGTGACTCTTTGCAGACTCTGCTGGTTCAAGCTGACCTCCAGCTAGTGCAACTGATACAAGAAAGCCCTATATTGGTGATACTTCAGTAGTCCGAGGACTCTATTTGTGACATTGGAGATCTTAATTTGATTTAAATGAACATAGAGACGCTCCACATTCAAGTTGCTCTTTGTGCCAAATCTTGGTACCATGTCTTGTCTATGAGCAAGTTTTGCAGACAAGCCTATCAGAGGATTTCTAAGGTGAGGCTCTCAAGGTTTGCATGAGAGCCTTCTAGCCAATGTTCATGAGAGCCTTTGCAGTTACTGCATTTACGGGGGATTTTGGGACAAGCTCTCCATTTCGCAAAGAGTCATAAGAGATTACTGGAACTATATGGCAGAACACAGGTGGAAATATCAAAGAAAAGGTTTTGTGATTGCCAATCTCCAAAGGTTCCAATGTAGTCAAATGCCCACAGCTCGGACATGGCTGCTGCCCAATCTGGATCATGCTGAAGTTGTTTTTGCAGTGAGCAAATGTTTTGAGGATCTGGCCTGGAGTAAAATTATTGGTATCCACTGAATCTTGGGCAGAATATGTCCATCCATAACGACCACGCCGTCGGTGACGACAGAAATGTTTTCTTGGTGAGAAATTCAGACATGGCTTTTGTCCCTCGAGAAAGTCCCCGCTAATCTTCTGTGCATGTCAACATTCTAGGTTTAATCTCGTCCATCAGTGACGTCTTTTGATTGAAAGTCATGCACCCATATGTCATTCAAAGTGACAGATTGGCGGGGACTTTCTCGAGGGACAAAAGCCATGTCTGAATTTCTCAACAAAAAAACATTTGTGTTGTCACCGACGGCGTGGTCATTATGGATGGACATATTCCGCTCAAGATTCAGTGGATACCAATACTTTTACTCCAGGGCCAGAGCCTCAAAACATTCGCTCGCTGCAAGAACAGCTTCAGCATGATCCAGATTGGGCAGCAGCTATGTCGGAGCTGTGGGCATTTGACTACATTGGATCCTTTGCAGAAGATTGGCGGGGACTTTCTCGAGGGACAAAAGCCATGTCTGAATTTCTCACCAAAAAAACATTTTTGTCGTCACCGACGGCGTGGTCGTTATGGATGGACATATTCCGCTCAAGATTCAGTGGATACCAATACTTTTACTCCAGGGCCAGAGCCTCAAAACATTCGCTCACTGCAAGAAAAGCTTCAGCATGATCCAGATTGGGCAGCAGCTATGTTGGAGCTGTGGGCATTTGACTACATTGGATCCTTTGGAGATTGGCAATCACAAAACCTTTTATTTTATATGTCCACCTGTTCCCTCCGAGCTATCGACCATGAATCAGGGTTCTGTCATATAGTTCCAATAATTCCTACTGACCCCACTTTATTTCTGCGTCTCACACCAGCGTACACTGCTAAAATGCAAACTGTATTATCTGGACTGAGTTTTGACGACTGTTGGTTGGCATTGAGACACTTCCTTCCTATAGATACGATTGAGGCAGTTTGGCTGCGTATAACGGTTGTGATCTTTGACATTCAATTGAAAGGAGCCACTTTATAATGAGGGGGACCATCAGGTATGTCGACTATGTGTGTGCAAACACATGTTCCTTGAGTGCTTTGCAGATTGATCTATAGAGCTTGCATGGGTGTTTTGATTCATTGTCAACAGTTCTCAATACCCAAGTGTTATACATGTTCGCAATCTTAGACATGACTCTGCTTGAAACCGAAGCGAGTTCTTGATTCCAAAACCACTAGTAGTCAAACTTTGATCTTGAACACGTCACTCTTGTTGGAATTTACAAAAACAGGCTACAATGACAAAACTTCGTTGCTGAAGAGAAGATAGTCCAGCTTATGTGAAGTAGAGGGATTCCTTGAAAGGCAGAGCAGGAATTTGGAAGGCCTTGTCCAGTTCTCAAATCTTGACCTGGATAGCTGAACTAAGAACAATCATGGAGATGCCAACAATGTTTTTACAAGTATAAGAGCAACATTCAAACTTTCACAAATGAGATCTGCTTATCATATTTTGCTTTAGTCACTGGCATTCTACGAAGGAAAAAGTACAAGATGAGTTGCTGGACTTTAAACAACCGGTTTCAACCTCATAGTGAAAAAGCAGGGTGCATCTGTTGAATGATATACCTCAGACCTTGTGGGATGTTGGACCAAAGGGGGTTATCTCATTAGAATCCAGGTCTCTAATTTCTGTCATGTTTCTACTCAAAAGTTGGCTTAAAACATTGTTACCATATACATGTGATAGTGATGTGTGTGAACACACTAGGACCGTTGGGGCATTTTTTTCCTCTTTAGGAGGTTTTTTCCCTGTGCATTGTATATACGCCCATCACTCTAGGGCTATCTATCTTTCCATTGCACACTAAGTAACACACTCTCTATTGTGTGCCTTGAGCTTCCTTCATCTTCTCCAAGCTGTGTGCGTTTCTCTGCAACCCTAATTCCAACAATTGGTATCAGAGCAAGCTGCGTCCTCCCGGGCTTAGTCGCCAGCTGCTGCAGTACACGTCTGCTCACTTTCTCCGATTTTAGTGAGCTTTGGCGAGCGTGCAGGTCGACAAATATTTCGGGACAGCTCGTAGCGCTTGGTCGCTCAGATTTTTGATTTGGGCTCATTTCGGCCTCCGTTTCCACTACAGGTAGTACTGCACATGCTATTTCGTCATTTTGTGTAGAATTTGTCAGTGGCGTTTTCTGCATAACAGATGCCTTATAGTCTTCTACGATTTGTGCTATATAGTACGTGTTGTTCCCGCTCCGTTTCTTCTATTTTCGAGCAGTTTTCACATCAGGTGCAACATTTACCATGGCTGACAACAACAACACAGATGTGTTCAAGATGTTTGCTGCTAAGGATAGGTTAGATGGGGACAACTACCCTATGTGGGCTTATATGATGCAACATGTTCTTGTGTCAAAGGGTGTCTGGAACATTGTGCAGGGCATTGATGTACGTCCTGGTTCTGAGGATGTAGGCGATATTGAGGATGTTGTAGGTCTTGCTGCAAGGATGCACTTTATGTACCTGGGATCAAGAAGAATCTCTTGTCTGTATCCGCACTTGCTAGACTTGGACTTGTAGTCAAATTTGTGGATGACAGATGTACATTTCATGATCTCAGTTTTGGCGATGAAATTGTTGCATCTGGCCTTTTGTGCTGTGGGCTGTATAAGCTCACTTTGTATGACAAGTGTGGACAAAATTTTGCAACTGTTGTTGTTGCAGATTCAAGGGCTATTTCAGATGCAAAACTTTGACATGCATGTTTTGGTCATCTGAATTTTGCCAATTTGCTGCTTTTGTAGAAATCTGACATGGTTGCTTCTTTGCTGCCTCTTGAAGCATCTGTCAAACATGTTTGTGAAGGCTGTATTTTGGGTAAGATGCAGCATTCTAAGTTTCCAAAGGATGGTTCAGTTCGGGCCACATACAGGTTGTAGCTTGTACATAGTGACGTTTGTGGGACCATGCAAACTCCGTCCTTGGGCAATTACCTGTACTTCATGACTTTCATTGATGATTACTCCAGGCATGCATGGGTATTTTCGCTTAAAGCGAAGTCCGAAGTTTTGATGTGCTTCAAACAATTTCTGGCTATGGCTGAAAATGTCTCGAAATGTACTATGGGCACCCTCCGTTCCGATCGAGGGGGGGAGTATATGTCTCATGAATTTAATGTATTTCTGGCTAGTCGTGGGATAAAACACCAATGTACAGTGCCTTATACACCTCAACAAAATGGTGTTGCTGAGAGGAAAAACAAGTCACTGACGGAACACGATGTATGGTCAAAAGTCAAGCTTTGCCGCATTCTTTTTGGCTTGAGGCCATCATGTGTGCCACTTATGTACTTAACAGATGTCCTACAAAAGCTTTGCAGTCTATTACTCCATATGAAGCATGGAATGATAGAAAGCCTTCTATTGAGCACATGCGTGTTTTTGGTTGTTTGGCATATGCTTTGGTGCCACAAGTGCAGTGTAGAACATTGGATGATAAAGATGTCAATGTATTTTTGTTGGTTATAGTGCTGAAAGCAAAGGTTACAGGTTGTATCATCCACAAACAAAGCGTATTCTGGTTTCACGGGATGTAGTGTTTGTGAAAGATTCTGTTCAGCACTTGCTGTCATGTACTAGAGACAGTAATGTAAGCTCACAGGACATTTATGACACTCTGTTGCCTCTTTTCAATGGTGGAAATACGAATGTAAGTTCTAATGAGGCAAATGTACAGCCTATGGGAGTTTCTGAAAATGTTCTAGATCAGCCTATTACTGATGCATATGTACATGATGTACTTGATGAGGAAAGGGCTGAAAATGAGCAGTCTAGAGGTATGCAAAAATGGCTGGTGCACACTTTGCGTGACAGTAAATTGGATGCATCTTTGTTTAGTCGTACTCGTTTAGGCTCTCGCCATGCATCTTATGCATCAGATTGTTATGCTTTGGCTATGTCTAGCTTACATGATGTTGAGGAGCCTCTGTCTTTTGATGAAGCACAGAATTCAAAAAATTGGATGGGTACCATGCAATCAGAATATGATGCACTCATAGAAAATGACACATGGACTTTATGTAGCCTCTTGGCAAAAAGGCCATTGGTACGAAGTGGGTTTACAAGTTGAAACGCAAACCGGATGGTGAGATCGATCGCCATAGGCTCGACTTGTTGCAAAGGGTTATGTACAGCAAAAAGGCATAGATTATGAAGAGACTTTTGCTCCCACTTGTCGTATGACTATTGTGTTTTCTATGTGCATTGGCAGCTCATTTTGGTTGGGATGTACATCAATCAGACATTGTTACTGCTTCCTTGAATGGTGACATATTTGAGGAAGTTTATGTAACGCAGCCTCATGGTTTTGTCATAAAAGGACAAGAGGACAAAGTGTGCAAATGTAACAAGGCTTTGTATGGGTTGAAGCAATCTCCTCGTGCTTGGTATGAGAAAGCTGACACTCATTTGGTCAAACAAGGCTTTCGTAACAGTCCAACAGAAAGCACATTGTATGTAAAGCGTGAGGGTGATGTACTTCTCATTGTGGTTCTTTATGTCGATGATTTGCTGATCACTGGACCAAATGAGAGACATATTGCTGAATTTAAGGCTGATTTGAATGCTACTTTCAAGATGAAAGATTTGGGGCTGTTGCATCATTACTTGGGTATACCGTTTAAGCAATGTGAAGGTGGTATTGCCTTGTGTCAGAAAAGTTACATAGAGACATTGCTATGTAAGTTTGGACTTGAGGATTGCAAACCTATTGCCACTCCCATGGAAACAGGTTTGAAGTTGAGTCTACATGATGCTGGTGATCCTGCTGATGTCACTCTTTACCAAATTGTTGTTGGTTGCCTCATTTATGTATGCAACACGAGGCCGGATATTCAGTTTGCAGTCTCACAGGTCAGCAGATTTATACATAGCCCAGGGTCTAAGCATTGGCAGGCTATCAAGATGATTTTCCGCTACCTTAGTGGCACTTTACATCTTGGCTTGTTTTATCCCAAGGGGGGATCATTTCCGCCAGTCTTACATGCTTTTTCGGACTCTGATTGGGCTGGTTGTTTTGACACACGAGTGTCCACAAGTGGTTTTTGTTTCATGCTTGGCAGTTCATGTATATCATGGTTGAGCAAGAAGCAACCTACTGTGGCCACTTCAAGTTGTGAGGCTGAGTACAGGGAAGTCTTCACAGCTACGGTTGAGTGTGTATGGCTCAGATGCCTTATGGTTGATTTGGGTGTTGGACAGGACACTGCCAACACTATCTACACTGACAATCAAAGCACATTGGCAGTTGCGAGAAACCCAGTTTTTGATGCCCGCACAAAGCACATTGAGGTGCATTACCACTATGTCAGGGAGAGGCTCTCAGTAGGAGAGATCAGCTTGGCTTCTGCAAAGCTTTGGGCTTACTCCCCTTTGTGGATTGATCATGTCCTCAGGGCATGGCACTTCCCTTTACTCATGTTCCAACTCTCGTTCACTGCATCACTCCAGGGGGGAATTGTTACCATATACATGTGGTAGTGATGTGTGTGAACACACTAGGACCGCCGGGGCATTTTTTCCCTCTTTAGGAGGTTTTTTCCCCCCGTGCACTGTATATACGCCCATCACTCTAGGGCTATCTATCTTTCCATTGCACACTAAGTAACACACTCTCTATTGTGTGCCTTGAGCTTCCTTCGTCTTCTCCAAGCTGTGTGCGTTTCTCTGCAACCCTAATTCCAACAAACATGTGGACACAGTTATCTACAATTAGTTGCAATCCTAACTTCTAAGCAAAGTGAAAATGAGATGCTCCAGATTTTGACCTTGTGAAACTCTTCCTAGAGATTTCGCAAATGCTTAGATAAACAATTTCGCAGATGCTTAGATGCTATTCTAAAACCATTTAAACCTTGCCTAAGTTCCCAATCACGTTGATTTTTGCAACATCTCTAGATGCCTTTTTGTGGGCTATAAGCGATCCTAGACATTCTCTATTACATTCCAAAGGCGTATTTTTTAACTAATTCCTATTGCACAATAATAATGCTTAATGCTCTTATAATATTGGTCCAAGAAAACCCTATTTTCAAATATTTCTTACTTAAGCATTGGAGTGAGGGAGGGCCACTTAATTTGCCATGGCCTTATGAAGGAGTTTAGGAAAAGGCATATGGTTGGTTGGACTGAAACCCACCATTTCACATGTCCTTACTAAGATTCTCCTAGAATTACCTTCATTCTTTTTTAAAGTGATGATTTTTTATGTGTTGGGGAAGATAATCACCATGGTTTTGGACCACCTTCAATGCATAGCTATCAAGTGCAAATACTCTTGGTGAGTGGGGGAATTAAAATTCCTCCCAAATCGTGCGCTGGCAGGTACACACACTGTCGCTCAGGAAGAGAACATGTAACCGTTGGATAGCCCTTGATCAAGGGCCTTCACTTGCCTCACAGGTGGGGAGAGAGGCATCCCAAGGCAAAAGGAAAAGAAATATTACAACTGAAGGCAAGACTCTATCATGACGAGACTCTCTCTTGAGTAGAACTTTAACATTAGTTCTATCCAACATTGCCATTTATGGCTCCTTTGGATAGTATACAAGGGACGATGAGAAACAACTTGCATCTTGCATAAGCAATAGGAGGATAACTTCTTGAGTTGAATGGAAATTGCAGGACCATTTTCTTCCATTTTCTTTTGAAAAACAACTTCAAACCTTTGAGTGCACTAGGCCCATAGGTAGGAAAACCTTCACATGTCCAACTTGGGGAATGCCCATTCTAACACAATCTCCAATAAGGAGCTCCTGGTGGACCGAGAATTGTTGAGGGTGTATTTCTTTACTTTTTAATATTGACTGGGCAGTATAAGAAGCAATGCTTTAAATCCTTTGTGCACCACATCTGTTGCATTTTCAAATTTCCATCCTAGTCTTTAAGGCTTTCTGAGCAATCCACACTCCTTGATGTAAGATTAACCAGGCCAGACAACTATGCTTGACAGGGATTGAAAAGCCCCACAAACATTTAAATCTATAAATCCACTGTTTGGCACCCCAATTGAGCCGCCACTTCTTGTTGAGGCTTCTCCTGAGCTCCTCATCAAACTCTGGGATGTTGGAGAAGAGTTTGTATGCCTTGTTTGCAATATCAGTGATGGGGGCTTTTCACAAGCCAAGCTCCCATACCCCTCTTCTCTCGTCCCCACCCCATGAAAACCCCCTCTTATGGAGGAAGTGATAAAAGGCATTGGAAAAAGTAAGAAAAAAATAAAGTATGATTATGTAAATATATAAGAAAGGTAAAATAGGCCACCTCATGCCTGCGGGGTAGCCCTCCTTTTTCTTCACAGTTGCCCCGCCGGGTGTCCCTTTTCCTCTCCTCCACTCAAAAGGTCAACCCCCTCTCTCTTCCCCTTGTCCATTCTCCTTTCTCTCTCCCCTCAAGCTACCCCACCTCTCACCAATAATGCATTATAACTCACCAATAATGCACCCTAACTCACATGCAACTTACCCTATCTTCCAAAATAGTATACCCCACCCCCTCTTTCTCTCTCCTATCATATCCCATGACCCAAATATCCCTCTCTCTCTCTCTCTCTCTCTCTCTCTCTAAAGGGCGCCATGTCTCTTGTCTTGTAGCTAAATAACCTCCCCCACACTCACACACACTCAGTTTCACTGAAAAAGGTGCCCACAGACCCATCCCCACCCAGTGGTTACCTGATTTTTCTTGTGTTCACACACATCTGCACACAGATTCACCTCTGAACACACTCCCCTCTCTCCCCTCTTGTAATTACTTTATTCTCCATGTCACCTCTCACTTTTTTTCATCAACCCACCTCTCTCTCTTAGTCTCTCTCTCTCATGAGACTGCTGTTCTGGCACATATACACACAGCCAGACAAGTGGGGCCCACAGTCACATGGCCTATGTAGATAATGATTTCTTCATTTCTAAATTCTAGAATTTCTCCCCCCTCCTCCCCTATATAAAGAGGGGTCACCATCACACTAAGGACACACACCATCACCAAAGAGTACATTATGCACTGTGTGTGCCTAGTGCACATACACACACCCACACCATCACCATCACCACAATCACCATGCTCGTCTTGAGCATGACCTCTACACCATTGGGCTATGGAAGATGAAGGGAAACTAAATGAAGGATGATGGCCATAACCCTCGTGTGAGTCTTCGCCATCAGCTCCCACGTATCCGCCATGTGCTCTACCACGCTCTCCCTTCTCATTCCCCTACCCTATGCTCCCCATTTCATCGCCTTATTCTCTAAATAAAGCTTGAGGTTTTGTGAGTATGTTTTCTTGCAATGTTTTGCCCATGTGAGGTGTGCGGAATCGCCACCTAGTTTTGTGTTTGGAGTGAGCTTGTGTATGTGTGAAGGGTGTGCGGATTCGCCATCCTTTTGTGGTTCCTAAGTACTAAGCCGCTATACCCCCTCCCTCACTCTCTCTCTCTCTCTCTCTCTCTCTCTCACTTGATCTCACTCCCTTTCCTCTTCATCATTACTCCCAAGCATCCATCTCTCTTGGATGAAAACTTTGTTATGGTGGTGTGTTGTTTGCGTCCTAGCCGCTGAAGCTAGGTGGTGCCCCCTGTTCGCTTTACCATGACAGGCTCGAGGCACCCCATTCGGTCCCCGGTGTTTTAGAGGCTGTCGGGGGTTCGGGGTTCGCTTTGCTCCCGTCATTTGGTGCCCCCACTGAGTATCTTTTCATGAAACCCTTCAGTTTACAAGACTGAAACCCCTAAACTATTGTGAATGGATGAATGGCTAGCAGGATTTGCTAATTGGACGACAGAAGAAGAAGATCTCCAAGCACAACTAGACGAACTCCGCATCTCCATCGAAGCTCGAGTGCCAGGCGTAACGGTAATCGATTTGCAGTGGGAGAGTCAACCAACACGCCAAACCCAGTGGATATACATAGGCCAAGTGCCAAGAAGAAGAAGGAGAAGGTCGAAACCATGTCCGCAACCTACAACCAACCCACAACAACAAAATGGAAGGAGCTCTACAAAATAGAGAATCAACACTATTCTACTTTGAGAATCGGGTAACTCAAGTCATCGAGGTAATTACCACAGTCAGTTTTCAAGTCGCACCTGATGCTGCAGCACAGATAACGGAAGCATTGGTTCACACTCTCACTAGAGAAACTAGGGATCTACTGAGTTTGTTTCAGGAAAGAACACCACCCTCTCCCACAAGCTTGAACAGTGACTAAGCACCTCTAAGCTTCACATGAATCAGTACAACCTACCTCAAGACAGATCACAGATACCAACACGTGTACGCTCAATCAAGGTAATATTGGATTTGAAGGCTCACTACCAGCACGTCATTGACACCATGTTGGGTGGGGAGCGGTTTTTTGAGGTTCTGGCATTAGATCAGCCATTTGTCTTACCTTTGGTACAAGGCAATGTACCGTTTGAAGTTTTAATCTATGTCCTAGTATAAGAGGGTATACACACCTCCTTGTAAAGAAGAAAAAAACTTTTGCAAGTTAAGCAGTGTGTCTTTCTAGCTCTCTCTCAGTAATCATGGCAAATGTAACATTTCCAACATTTAAACGAAAGAAGGGGGAGGATTTGGTAACAGACTTCCTAGATGACTTTGAAGTAGCATGTGTAGTGAGCAACAAAGATACGGATGAATCCCGGGTTAGAATCTTTAAGCATCTCATGAAGCTAGAAGCTAGATCATGGTACAATGCACTTCCACAAGCAACCAAGGATGACTGGGAACCCTTAAAAACCGCTTTTAAGAGGCGCTTTGGGGGAGGTACCACTTCAGAAAAGTTGTGGGACAATTTGAGAGACGTGAAGCAGGAGGGTCTTTTAGAATATGCCACCTATGAGTCCAAATTTGTGGATTTGTGGGAACGGTGGGTTGAGTCACTGGCAAGGGGGGAAGCCGCACCCGATTTCCTAAAAAAAGATCGGTTCACGCATGGCTTATGGCCGCTTCTCAAGGAGAAGGTGAAAGGTAGATTCCCGGCTACGTACGAGTTAGCTGTTGAGATTGCTCGTCTTAAGGACAAGAAGCTGCGAATGAAAGCCAAAGAAACCGAGTCAACAGAAACAACAACATCACGTCGACCAGCAACTACGACAACCACCATTCCAACACCACCACCAGCTCTTGGGGTAAGAGATGACCAACAAGATATGTTGGCCCATATTACTGACCAACTGCAGAATTTTTCTGTCCACTTAATACAGCAAGGGAGGAGTCAAGAAAGAGATCAAGACCCTGGAAGAGCACGACGACAAAACAGGGAGTATCATTGCTACAACTGCGGAGAAGACGGTCATGGTATGTACTACTGTGCCAAACCACGACAAAACTATAATAGAGGAGGTAGGAGGAACCAATTGTCACCCCTAGAGAAAGAACACCCCCACCCCGAGCACCACCCCCACCAACACAAATTCTACGTCCACCCCAGACACCACTATAAGCATCCATCCCACCTCTTCCACCAGCCCCACCACCTGATCGCCCTATAAACATCATAAGGCTAGAAGAGAAAGGAAAAGCCGTAGTAGTGGATCCACCCAGAGCAAAGGAGAGGGACAAGGGTAAGGAGAAGGTAACCTTTTTAGAACCACTTGAAGCCATGACTGTGAAAATAGCTAGGAGGGAGAAAGCTACACAATCAGATGATGAGAGAAGCATGAGAGGAGAAACTAGTAAGAGGCCATCCAGGCCACGACGAAAATTGGGCATCACCGACTTCCAGCTAGGGGAAAGTTCAAAGCCCTATGATATAACATTGGATGTGGCAGAGCAAGGACCGAAGATTACATGGCCACAGCTGCTACATCTTGTACCTAAAGTAAGGCGACAATGGTCTAAAATGGTAAGTACAAGACGCTCCAAAACAAAGGTATCCGGAGCAATTTCGGGATGCAACATGGATGACATCCTTCCAATTGTCGACGTAAACATAAAAGGAAAGAGGGTTGGAAACACCTACATTGATGGAGGTGCACAAATCTGTGTAATGAGCAAAGCTATGATGCTTCGATTAGGGCTCGAGGTTGACAGGCCTTCTCCATGCAAGGCAAAGATGGCAAACAATGCAAAAGTAAAGTGTGTGGGTGTGGTAAGTGCCGAGAAAATCAAAGCTTTCAACACTGAGGTAGAGGTAGATGTTTTTGTAATGCCTACTAAGGGGGAGGGCTATCCACTAATTTTGGGAAGGCCATGGTTGATGGCCATGAAGGCAAAACAGGACTGGGGTATTGGCCTTCTACGCATGACCGGTAAGAAAGGGGAGACAATCTACTATGATATGAGGATTGGCAAGCAGAAGCAAATGAATCTGGAAACATCGGCAGATGAAACTACTAGCGAATCTTCCAGTTCTGAGGAGGAGACCACATCCACCGACGAAAGTGACAGTTCCATTGATGTGATGGGTATCATTATGAAGGATCCACAAAGGGTAAGCACAACTGGTGATCCATCACCAAAAGGGCAACCCAATGAAGAGGAGAGCAAATCACCTAGCCTAGGAGGAAGTAGGTTGAAGGTTATGTTGTCTACGGAATTAACACTTGAGGAGAAAGATAGTTTTTTGCAAATGTTGATGGGATTTCCTAACCTGTTCATTGACAACTATGAAAGAATCACAGGCATTACAGTGGTGGAACATCATATTAAGCTGAAGGAAGGGGTAAAACCAGTTGTGCAAAAGCTACGACGACTGGGGGTCATACAAGAAAAGGCACTCTTGGCCGAGGTAAGGAAACAGCTGGAGGCAGGATTCATCTATCCTGTAGAAAACTCAGAATGGGTGTCACCCGTAGTGGTGACGCCTAAAAATAATGGTAAGTGGAGGGTCTGTGTTGACTACAAACCACTAAATGCAGCTACAAAGAGAGACCACTTTCCTCTCCCTTTCTTGGATGAAATTCTGAATGAAGTAGCGGGTTTTGAATGCTATACCGTCTGTGATGGTTATTCTGGATACTTTCAAATACGCATAGCCTTGGAAGATCAGCTAAAAACCACTTTTATCACGCCATGGGGTTGTTTTGCATACAGGGTTATGCCATTTGGTCTCACAAATGCACCTGCCACATTCCAGAGATATGTCACATATGTTTTTCAACCGTTCTTTGGAACATCCATAAGAGTGTTCATTGATGATTTTTGTAAATATAGCTCCCGTATTTCACATTTAGAAAACGTAACTGAAGGTTTGGCCAGGTTGCAGAGCCTAGGTGGGCAATTAAATGTGGATAAACGCCACATTGGGGAGAGTAAAGTCATTCTACTAGGCCATGAAATTTCAGCAAAAGGTATCAACGCCGACCCAAGTAAGGTGTCCGCACTCATAGCCCTACCTTCACCAACGACCGCACGTCAACTGGTCTCTTTTCTACAGAAGGTGAAGTACTTAAGTAGATTCATACATCTACTATCACAACTTGTTCTACCACTGCAACAACTCACTCAAAGATCAACTTTCACTTGGGACGAGGAAAGCGAACATCACTACAACAAGGTAAAGGAGGTCTTAGCCACTCTACCAACTATCTCACCACCTAAGTGGGATGAAAAATTCTATGTCACCTCAAGTGTTGGTGATGACTCATTGGGGGCTGTGCTACTCCAAAAGGATACGACGACATCTTTCATGAGGCCAATCTACTTCTCTAGTCGAATGATGACAGCAGGAGAGAAAGGTTTCACCCATGTGGAACACTTAGTCCTAGCTCTTAGATTTGCAACTACAAAGTTTAGGTCATATTTACTGCCTAAGCAATTTGTGATTCTAACCACGGATGAAATATTTCCCTATGTTGTAAAACACATGGATGTGTCTGCTAGAATTACTAAATGGCTAGTTTGTCTGCAAGAGTTTGACTACACGGTACAGGTAGAAAGCACGACAAGGGCAAGTTTGGGGGGACTCATGACCTACCAAGTCTTTGAAAGGAAGGAGAAGCAATCTAATGAAGGAGAAGTCCGATTACCTCCAGTACCACTGATGGTAGAAGGAGCATACTCTCTCTACTTTGATGGAGCCTACAAGCGAGCGTCCGACAAAGCAGCTGCAGGCATAGTGGTCTTTGATGACAAAGGTATTTTCGTTGGGCCAATTGTTAGATTCACATTCTAACAATGAAGCTGAGTATGCAGCACTAACCAAGGGTCTACAATGGTGCGTCTCGCAAGGTGTACAATGCTCTACTTCTGGTAAGGCAAGTAAATGGAGCATGGACATGCAAGAATCCTAGTTTAAGGACTCACTTAAGTGGTGTAAAAACCTTGTTGGGTAAGTTTGAAGAAGTTCAAATACACCATATCCCAAGGGCTCAAAACCAAGAAGCAGATGCCCTAGCAAGTGAAAGACTACAGGAAGTGGTGGTTGGAGCAATAAAACTAAAGCTCCCTCTATTTCAAGGCAGTGATGCCTTGCCTGACATCATGCATTTTTTGGAAACAGGGGAATGCCCATCAGATTTAACAAAGGGACAGAAGCAATGGTTGACGCGGAAGGCCACAAGGTATCGACTCATCAATGATGGTTTGTACTGTAAGGGTAAGGACCAAATACTCAGGAAGGTCCCTCTCTCTCACGAAATCACGGGAGTAATTGCTAGCTGTCACGATGGGGTTTGTGGTGGTCACTTTGCCCTAGACATAACAAGTAGGAAAATCTTGCAGGCAGGCTTCATATGGCCTAGCCTCAACCGTGATGTACACCATTGGTGCAAAACGTGTAAGTTGTGTCAAAAGGCCGGCACTAGGTCACTTATGCCTGAACCACAGACACCTATTCTCTCATATGGCCCATTTGAAAAATGGGGTATCGATGCCATTGGGCCATTACCTAGGGCCAACTCAGGAAAATTCTACATTATCATGGGGGTCGACTACATGACTAGATGGGCAGAGGCTACAGCCACCACTAGAATCACAGTGGTAGAGGTAGCTAAATTTATCTACGAGCACATATGTTGTAGGTTTGGCACACCTTTAGAGATCATCTCTGATAGAGGGCCAGGTTTCAGAGCAGACTTGGTAGGAGAATTAATGCAGAAACTGGGCATTACAAGGAGGCACTCTTCACCATATTACCCTCAATGTAATGGCCTAGTTGAAAAGGTAAATGGAATGGTTTCTAAAATTATTACCAAGCGGGTAAACAATCATCCCGGAGACTGGGATAAGTATCTACTACCAGCTTTATGGGCCTACAGAACTTCATTTCGTACATCCTTGGGATTCACACCGTATCATCTAGTATTTGGTAAGGAAGCAATCTTGCCCATTGAAGTGCAACTATAGAGTCTCAGAGTAATGGCAAGCCAACTTCAACAACCCAACATGCATTTGAGAGATCACATCATCAACTTGGAAAGACTGCAGCTGGACAGAGAAGAAGCAATAAATTATTATGCAGCACAAGCAGAGCATAGACGGCTTAGCTTTAACGAGCATCTCCGGAAAAAAGAATTGAAGAAAGGAATGTTGGTGCTCCGCTACAACAATCGCTTCGACACGCGCAAGGATAAGAAACTCCTGCTCCGATGGGAAGGCCCTTTCATCATCAGGAAAAAGTATGCCAATGGAAGCTACCAGCTTATGGAGACTGATGGAAAACTTCATAAAACCAGGGTAAATGGTTGGCGACTTAAACCTTATTTTCTTCGATTTGACCAGGCTCCACCAATTGACATTCCAGATGAGGACACACCATCAGCCGCCACCTCCGACGATAATGATCAAACAGATGAGCTAGAGACATGAATGCCTCTAGCCAAAAGGGGAGGGCTAATGATGGGGGCTTTTCACAAGCCAAGCTCCCATACCCCTCTTCTCTCGTCCCCACCCCATGAAAACCCCCTCTTATGGAGGAAGTGATAAAAGGCATTGGAAAAAGTAAGAAAAAAATAAAGTATGATTATGTAAATATATAAGAAAGGTAAAATAGGCCACCTCATGCCTGCGGGGTAGCCCATCCCCACCTTGCCTCCTTTTTCTTCACAGTTGCCCCGCCGGGTGTCCCTTTTCCTCTCCTCCACTCAAAAGGTCAACCCCCTCTCTCTTCCCCTTGTCCTTTCTCCTTTCTCTCTCCCCTCAAGCTACCCCACCTCTCACCAATAATGCATTATAACTCACCAATAATGCACCCTAACTCACATGCAACTTACCCTATCTTCCAAAATAGTATACCCCACCCCCTCTTTCTCTCTCCTATCATATCCCATGACCCAAATACCCCCCTCTCTCTCTAAAGGGCGCCATGTCTATTGTCTTGTAGCTAAATAACCTCCCCCCCACTCACACACACTCAGTTTCACTGAAAAAGGTGCCCACAGACCCATCCCCACCCGGTGGTTACCTGATCATAGTAACCATCAAATAGTGGTTCAACCCAAAAGTCCTTGAGGACAATGAGGGCTCGTAGGAGTGCCTCACTGAAAAGAAAGTAGATCATAGTAGGCATCAAATAGTGGTTCAACCCAAAAGTCCTTGAGGACAATGAGGGCTCGTAGGAGTGCCGCATGAAGATTTGTTTCCTAAATTTATCCAAGAACCAATCCCATATTTGACTCATCGATACCTTGAACCCCATAGGGATGCCCAATAATCTAAATATTTGCTCTATGGAATCACCTGACAGCCTACAATAGAAACAAAAATAGGCATAATTCCATTGGAGGACTTGAAACCTATTTTATGGTGACTTATTATAGAGACGCTGGCTAGAAAGCAAATGTTAAGGCATTCCATAAAAGCAATAGCTGATTCATCATCTTCATTAAGAAGAGCATTGATGTCATTAGCAAACATATGGAGGCACAAATATTTTGGTAAGCCAGTGACCTTGATACCTTTTAGACTTCCTTCTTGCATTTTTTTATATTGACAAGCAACCCAAAGAGCATCAGAGGCTATAGCAAAAAGCAGGGGAGCCAAAGGAAAATCTTGTCTGATAGACCTCATTAAAGCAATTATATTAATCAATTCACCATTGATAGAGATTCTATCATAAGCATTACCAAATAGAACATGCACAAATTTAATGAATCTTTTGCCCAGTCCCATGTCATACATAGATTGCAAGATAAACTCCCACTCCATTATGTCATATGCTTTGTCAAAATCCACTTTGAAGGAAAAATAATCTAGTCCATTTTCTGCAGCAAGTTCCATGCCTTCCCACAAAGAAATGATTGCATCTAGAATAGATTTGACTTTGATAACACCTTTTTGCTCTTTAAGGATAAAATCATGCATAAGAGGGCTAAGTATCCTAGCTAAGGATAGGGAAAACACTTTGTAGATGGAAATCAGACATGTAATGGGTCTCCAATTATTATGGAGTTCCTCCCTGCTAGCTTTTTGTGAATACACCAACATTGATACAAGCAGGAAGAGTTCCTTTTCTCACAGATTCTTGCCACACCAAAAGAAGAAACCAAGTGTAGCCAGAATCTTCACACACATCTATCAGATTTAAGGTGTCAACCATGTTTATCCATTCAATTTTTTCATTACCAGAGATTACCTATCCTTGGGAGTTAGCTCTGTCTACAATGTGCTCCACCATATTGAAGTCTCTTGTTATGACAATGTTGCTAGAGAGATTGCCCAGCTCTTGCCAATAGTAAGCTCTATCTCTAATTGAATTAGGTACATACAAAGTCACCACAATATAGTTGATGGGCTCAAAGAAGGTTACTATTACCCAAAAGCCTCTTTCAGATTGTTGCACCTTAGTAATCAGGTTTGCCCGTTTGCAAGAAATCCCAATAATTGCACCACCTCTTCCTGCAAAATGGTCAGTCGTGTGCCATTGATAGCCTACACCTATCCTTTTAAGATTGTTATCTAGGTCATTGCCCTTAACATTTATTTCATGTAGATAAATGAAATCAGTGAGCAGTGACATATCATGCATACATCTTTTGATCACTAAGGGTCTGGAGGGATTAGTAAGGCCCTTACAATTGAAAGAAAAACTTGATAGATTGGAACACTTCATTTTTTAATATTCTTTTGTATGAGATTTCTCTGCCCCATTAGGTGTTGCGGCTTCATTAGCCTCCTTGACAAGGCCAGTGAAAGGGGTAAATACATCTTCAAGAAAAACATCAAAGTAGTTAGAATTAGCTCTCTAGAATCTAGTGGCATTTCTTTTGTTAACACGTTGGAAAGACCTTTGTTGGGCATGTACGATTGTCTTTGTCAGCATGAGTTTGTTGTTTTGCTAGTAGACAAGCAGGGCAATCCTTGATCACATGCCCTTGTTGAAAGCAGTGAAAACAAGAATTTGGTAAATTTTTATATAGGATCTTTTGTTCATGCAGGATGTTCCATAAGCAGTCTTTAATGGGCATTGAGAGTTTAGGGGATTCATTCAAATCCACTTCAAGAAGCAGTTGTGGGTCCTACTTAGGGTTAATTCCACCCCTGGCCTTTTGTCCATAAACTTTACCAACAAGTCCCCGTATATTGGTGAGGTAGGGATAAAATTCAGCTGGAAGATATGGGAATTCCACCCAGATAGGAGCCTTGGACGGCTTTTCACCTTTGGGATCAAAACCTTTATACCATTTGAAGAATGAATAGGCGTGTTTTTTATGAGCCATTGTCCCTCAGTGATAACATATAGGGCACTATATCTGCATCCTCAATATAAAAGATAACAGTTGTTGGGAAGATATTGTATCTGTTGGGGAAACAAATTTCTATTTTCCAAATTAGTTGCAACCCAGTTCTTCAGCGCTTCTAGAGAGGGTCTAGGGCCATGACAGAGTCCAATTAATACCCTGTCTATGAGCTAGTTGTGCCAAGCTTCAAGCTCAACTTTATTTATAGTAACACCTTATTGATTTTCACTGTCCAATTATTGATTAATACTAGAGGTAGCAAGGGGGTTACCAAATCTTACATTATGTTCAGGGTTTGGTCTAATGCTAGGTGTATTCCCATGAGAGAGAACCCGATTGGGCATTACAAAACTATTATACTGAAAACCTTGAGAGGTAGGTTTGAAACTATAGCGTAGATCCTTCATGAGCACTCTAGACATTTTGATGAAATATAGGAGGTAGAGGGTTCATACCTTGTTCAACATGTAATTGAGGTCCGAAGAGGGGCTTGATAAGTCTATCAAGACCATGTAGAGTCTCCGCATAGGTTAATGGAGGGAAAGTAGCTTCATTGAAACCAGTCATCGAAGGGTGCAACTACATCTTCTATTGAATGTTAGCTTGAGCCATAGGTCAAAGGACTTCATCAATGATGATTCTAAGTTTAGACAGGCCAAGATTATGCACCAGCTGTGTGTGAGGCAGGCCACCACCTACAAGGGCTTGAAAGCTTGAGGGGCAAAAGGAACACTTTGTGAGGGCATTTGGTTGCGAGCGTCAAGGGATGCTGTCTTTTGGTTCTCCTTAGTAGGGAAGAAATTCCATTTAGCCCCCCTCCCCTCAAGGGGGAGGCTTGGTAAAATTCAGGAGAGGGTACGAGAGTGAAAATGCACAAAGGGAAAGGGGGCGAGAGAGAGAGAGAGAGAGAGAGAGAGAGAGAGAGAGAGAGAGAGAGAGAGAGAGAGAGAGAGAGAGAGAGAGAGAGAGAGAGAGAGAGAGAGAGAGAGAGAGAGAGAGAGAGAGGGAATGATGATGCATGTCTAGTAGCGCGAGCTCTGTACAGAGCTCAGAGACATCGCTATCTCTATCCCTCCAAAGCAAGCCTCATCTATATGTAACACGGGGTCCAACTCAAGGGATCAAAGGTGGGAGTGAAATCAGCCGTTGATTTTTTTAAGGCCTACCAAATATTGGGTGCAGGCGAAAAGGGAAGGCTTTGCGCAGGTTAATTATTGACGCCGAAAAAGGCCTGTACTAGCGAAAGCGAAGCGAGGCAGG
Organism: Adiantum capillus-veneris; assembly: GCF_014529385.1. NCBI lineage: Eukaryota > Viridiplantae > Streptophyta > Polypodiopsida > Polypodiales > Pteridaceae > Adiantum > Adiantum capillus-veneris. The sequence goes on from NC_140946.1 coordinate 91,835,470, forward strand.
GACCCCTGTGCAGGGAGAGAAAGTGGCGCAGCTGCAAGAGACCTGTGTGTGCCAGAGGGCGCCTTGACTCCAACTGGCCCTTGTGCAGCACTAGCAAATTACACACAGTCTGGACAGGTGTTCGAGCTGTGTCGATATTACTGCGCAGAGACAACACCTTCACAGTCAATCACAAGGGGAGGCCACACAATTGCAATGGCGCCCAGGGGATGGTTTCGCATGCTAAAGCAGGTTTAGGAAGTATGCTCAGCCTCCCATCAAGGTTTCAGCATTGGCATGGTGAGCTTGTTTGGGTTTGCGGCCTGCTTCGATTACTTTTTGGCATGTCAATTTTCAGCAAGGCAGAGATCTTGCCTCAACTCACACACAATCATGCAGGTTTAGGGCTTTTCTCTGGTTATCTATGTCGAGATTACTGCACAGGCGGGTTATCTGTGTTGAGATTAATGCGCAGGCACGTTATCTGTGTTGAGATTACTGTGCAAGGAAGGGGTTTTATAGCAGGTACAGAGCATCACGGGGAGGTGTTCGAGCAGTTATTGATTCTCTGATGTGCTGAGTTTACTGCACAGACATGTCTGATTTCAGCATTGCAGGGATGTTATAGCAGGTACAATGCACAACATGCAGGTGTTTGAGCAGCTATGTGGTCTCTGATGTTCTTAGTTTATTGCGCATACTGCCAAGATTACATTATTGACACAATCTCCAGCGAGCTGCTGTGTTAGGTCGAGAATGGGGTGCTCATCTTTTTGTGAGTGCATCGTGGGTGTTTTTGAGAGAGAATGGCATTGTGAAGGTTTTTGGACTGAATTGAGTTTTTGCGAAACAAAGAGAATCGTTTTCAAGAAGGTGACAAGGTCCACGCCCAGCTTGACGTGATGATTGCTTACAAACGAGCTCTCTGTACATGGGCTCAATGGGTCGATAGGCATGTAGATCCACATGAAACACGTGTCTTTTTTCGGACATACTCTCTGTAGCATTTCAGGTAAAGGACAGGGATTGCACTAGCTATTTTGCAGTGTGACTTCTGATAGGTGCAAAAACCCATCTTAATCATTTCTATTTAAGATGGATTAATCGGCGATGGAATTCGAGCGGGCATTGTGAAGACAAGACAGAGCCAGCAAACGACAAGTCTGATCTTCCCACATATCCAAATGAGATGCGATCTCTAGAAGAAGTCATGGGAATGATAAAAGTACATGTTCATGTGCTCGACGTTATGAAGCTCTCTGCATACAGAAAGGATGCACATCTAAGTGTCTATTGGCATCCTCAACAACTGAATGTGCCACAGCAAGATTGAGGCCATTGGTGGTTATCGGGGGTTGCGGACATCTAGAATGAGCTCCTGTACTATTCAATCACCTCGGCTCCCTAGAATCTGTATGTCACAACACATGCCGTTTGCTAATTGCGCATTGTGCACCATTGCTTGGGAAGAAAAGGAAATAGCATCTCTATGATACTGCCCAAGCGATGTATGTATAGCATCCCTTCAGGAAGTGAGGAAAGTGGTAGCTTCATGACGCTGTGGAATCAATACGTATAGCATTGCTTGAGCAACATGTCTCATGGAAACGGCACCTCTTTCACGAAGTCGGGATAGCACCGTAGGCTCTGGCTTTTGTGGTGGCCAGAGTTGGAGAAAATCAGCATTCCATACTGCAGCTGATATACAGAGGATTGCACCAAAGGTTGCATTCCTTAACCAAATTTTGGACAAGGCCTTGTTCTGAAAGCTGCAGAACTGGTCACCAATAAGGCTTATTTAGTAAACAAGTGATTTTCATCAGCATGCCATATGTGAGCAGTGGAAAGCACAAAATCATATATGTATATATGTTTATCAACACCACACCTTGAACCATTGTTTGGTTTGTAACGCCTTTTTAATGCAATGGGTCTGAGGTGAGAGGTTGAACCCAACACCTTGCACAACACTTGTGCATTCCTCTTTGAGTAAGTTATGCCTCTACTATGCTGCCTTTGACATTGTGTAGGTTGCGTTGGAGTGCACTTAGATACCAAATACATCTTCAAATCGCTCTCTAATTTGATTGAAGAAAACCCTTTGCCACATACAGTGACTAAATAAATGAATCACGTTAGTGGTGTTTGTATGGTTTCTTTCTAGGAATATACACATTATCATGCACATGATTGAGACTCCTATCTTGCAAATCTCTTTAACTTATGGAAATTATTGAACTAACAATCTCCCCACAATCAAAGAGATTTTGACCTTTCCACTTTAGTATCTATTAATTTATTAGCTAAGTATGGTGAAGTAAAACTTGGAGCAACGTGATGGACCACATTGCGACTAGATAAGAAGCAATGGCCTCCTTAAAAGGACATCTAACAAGAAAGGTACAATAACATTAGCCTTGCTAGCAAAAAGTCACTTGTATGTCTTTAAGGGACTTTGGTAAGATATTTTTTTCGTGTTATTAGGATGTCCATAACAAAAACCCTTTAACGGAAACATGTCCAATCGACAACATAAGTACAACTAATAGCAACAAAATAAATGAAGTATAAAATTGTTATTCCATGGCATTACTTATCTAAATTCTTTCAAAGGTAAGCCAAATAATGCTTGAGCAGGCTCAAGCTCCTTTGAAAACTCCTTATGTGAATATTTAACAGAGTTGCTAGACTTGTGCAATACCTACATAGGACTCATGACATTTGCAATTGCTTTAGTTGATTTCTATTTGAGAGTATGAAGATAAAGGATGGTGCATTCAACAAAGGGGTATGTGCATTGATAAAGGCATTGTGTTGTGGTCATGGTAATAAGTGACATCGTAAGGAAAATATCCTTGTAACTTTGTCGTAATTTCTCATGAAATAAGCCCTCTCATCAATACGAGGGGAGCACAATAATACTACGTTGGCAATAGAAACCTATTTAAGGTACCATCAAATCTTATAACACTTTCAAGGGCTTAGGGTAAAAACTGATTAAATATTAATATACAAGGATTTGCATGGTTTAGTCAGTGCATGATGTGAGTGTTCCTATCTTTTTTACTGCATGATTCACTCGTTCTATCCATCTGTGCATCCTCGTGTATATATAAGACCAAGAAAGCGCTTGTCCCAAGCAATTATATCGGAGTCAATGACGTAGGGTGCTTGAAGATCCAAGGTAGATGAACAAACAAGCACATGGGATGGATTGGTTCTCAACACTTGTAGAGCAAAGCTACCATGAAGGCCAAAGGTGACAAGACACAACCCTATATGCTATGTAGAGATGCCAAGGATAGACATCACACCATGAAAGCACAAATCAAGAAAGAAGATAGTCTAGTCAAGCTAGAACAAAGCCACAACAATCAAAGTCCTATACCTCTAAAAAACAATCGAACATGAAGCAAAGATCGTTTTTGACATTTCAAAACTAATTTACTTATGAACGAGAATTATGCCATAGCTACCATTATTTGTGTGTTGCAAAGTTGAGATAGCATTTCACCCTGAGAGTGCTAAGTAGTTCACTACTCAGATTGATTTCAAGGGTTTCAAGGCTAGATTGACATCAAACCTACAAGAATATAACTATGGACAATGGTAGTGAAAGGGATGGTACAAGGTTGTAGCTGATGCGTTAAGTTGCATGCTAGAAATCCATGCTCTTTTTTACAGAGATTATGAGTCAATTTTGGCATATATTTGCGATACTTGTGAGCATGATTAGTCATATGATAAGGTGCATATTCGTGTAAGAATGTAAGATCTCTCTTACACTAGAGAGAGTGTTATAGATGACTCCAAAAGTAGTTCCACTTTATTGAGTGATGAATTGCAGTTATGAGTTTTTTTCTATCAAAGATGGGTACTTGCTTCACAAGGGGAGAGTATGTGGACTCTAGTACATAGACTAAGTGCTAGATTCTTTTTGAGTCACAATAGCCCAAGTGTAGGTAATTTGGTATTGCATTAGAATATGTGTTTTTGAAAGTGTCGAGAAATAAAGGCAAAGTTTCATAAGGTGGGTTGGACTCTTGCATTGCTTAGAGATCCCTAATATGGGAGAGCAATTCTATGGATTTTTATGGTTGGTCTCTTGCTTCAAATTGCAATCAAAATTCAAGGTAGACCACTTGACAAAGATGTGTCCTCTTAATCTCACTAAGATGATGCTCAAGGCTTTATAATTAGCAAGGTGTCAGAACAAGGGTAGGACCAAGTGGGACACCGTCCCTAGGCACGACTGGCTAAGGATGGCTTAGGAGTTCATAAAGATAGGTTAGGATGCTTATAAGAAGATACAAGGGGTGGAGAATATCATGATTGGTCCCCTATCTTCTCAGTGGTATCAGAGCTATAAAGATTTTTTGAGAAAGGTGGTCGTGGAGAGACAACCACTTTTTACATGTGCATGGATTCTCTCTCTCTCTCTCTCTCTCTCTCTCTCTCTCTCTCTCTCTCTCTCTCTCTCTCTCTCTCCGTCCGTGAATGAGGGTGATTGGATGAAAAAGAACACTTCTTTGCGTCCGTGATGAGTGTGAATGTTATTGTGTGCGTGTGCGAGCACGTGTGCGAGAGGGGTAGAGAGAGAGAGAGAGAGAGAGAGAGAGAGAGAGAGAGAGAGAGAGAGAGAGAGAGAGAAGTTTTTTTTTTTTGCGAGTGTCGAGATTACATACAGTGTGCCGAGTGTCAAGATTACACACAGTGTGCCGAGATTACATACAGAGTGGGTTTTTGCATTACTTTGATGTGGGTCGAAAGTTAGACTCTTTAAAGTAGGATGAGTGAATGCTGAGCATACTTGCAAGAGTCATAAATGAAAGACTCTACTTTAAGCTTGACTTCAATGCACAAATAAAAGGCACAGTGCCATGCCGCCAAAAGTTACGACTGTGCCGAGATTACTTTTTGTGTCGAGATTACAATTGCACGGCGCCGAAAAAATCCGCGATCCTCATTGAATCTTGATCCTACTTTTCACTCCCACCTTTGATCCCTTGAGTTGGACCCCGTGTTACATATAGACGAGGAAAAGCAAGGGTGTTCAGTTGTTGTGAGGGTGAATTTTCTATTCTGGAGCTATTTTTTATAGCACACGTAGCCATGCAATTTAATTCAAGACCACAACTTCAAAAAGTTACCTATTTTATGCACACTTTTGAAGGGTCCAAACCAACCACTTCAAATGGAGACCCAAGGGAAACCCACCAATTTTAAATGAAAACTGGTCAATGCTTGTGGAAAACCATGCACCCACCCATTCATCATAAACTTCTTGTGCGACCGTTAGGGAGGACACATGCATTATCCCTATATTGTGACCATAATTGCATGTGAAAGACCATAAACTTTGCACATATCCTCCAAGCACAACCAATCTTGAGTGAACAATTGTATTAGATCTTGAACAATATATTTCTCCATTTCTACTTGTTCCATATCCTAAGTGTGAAAACAAAGTATAAGAAACCTCATTTGACTTGTTACTAGTGGAAATCCCTAAAGATCCCAAGACAATTGCTCTCAAAAGAGAAGCACTTGTAGCAATTGTGGGATCCATGTCGAATAATATCATCCAAAATTTCACCATTACCTATTTAAAATCATGTCACTAAAAATTAACCATACTTGTCTTATTTGAATCTTTATATAAATCTTATAAGAGGAACTACTATCAGGAAAAATGCTCCAATAATGATCTACTTGGCCCATCATACTGAGCTATGCCCAAATTCCTCTATTGCTTATTGTTCCACACAACACATCTCGTATTCATCCAAAGATGGGTAGTATGCCGTTTTTCACCTTTTACATACCTTGCTTTTTCCAAGTTGTTTCTGATGTCGATTTCATGTGATGGTTCATCCTCTCTTTGTATCACATAATAGGTTCTCTTTCATGTATACTGATCTAAGGTCGAGCGTGGAGAGGGAGATTTGTCCATGGTGGCCAGTTGAGGTACAGGAGGAGGCAGTCACTTATTTATAGGCTCATCCTAGATGCCACTAATGGCAAACAAATAAACACACAACATCCATATACTTAAGTTGTTTGTATCTTGCTCAAAAGCCTCTATTGTGATTGAAAATTCACCTTCAAAAGCTACTGAAAGCGATGGCATCTCGACTAGTGAGGTGAATGCTCATCACCTACAAATTACATTCCTACAAATTGTCTTTTTATTTTTCCTTTTTCTTGATGTACTTCAAAGAAGAAGCCATAAATTTAATAGTCCTCATGTTTGCATAGTGCAAGGAAATGTTTACAAAATTGAATGGAGCATTTTTGTAATTCAACTTCCAACTTTCAATTCATTTAAGGGGTGTCTATATGGCACGGTGAAGTGCTTATTATTCTTGGAGGTGATTTGGTGTGGTGTTAGTTCGATGAGCTCATGGTGATTATCTCTTTTGCAGATAAAAGAGCAATTTCATGAGCTTCATGAGAGTTGATGATGAGTGACCAATCAAAGAATATAACACATAATATTTATACTAGCGGACAATACCTAGAGATGTGTGACATTCCCTTGAGCCCCATTGTAGATTCCATCAATGGATGGAACTTTGTTCCTCTATGTGCACTATTTTGTTCTCTTACATGGTATTGAGAGTCCAATGCCAAGGAAAGGGCCATCTAAGCTTGCTGGTGCACTTGGATCGGGTGAAGCAGAGGACTACATTGTCGGGTGATCCGTAACAGAAAAAGCAAAATGTGCAGCTTGGACTCAATAAACGGCTACAGTCTTTGTGTCATAAAATTTAATATCTAACCAACCCAAGTGATTTTTTCATATTAAACTGATCATTTAATGTGGGAGAATAAACGGGAAAAAGGGTTAGAATATAGACATGTGCTTATGGATCTGTCTCAACACGAGGCCAAGGTTGAAGGGGTCCAAATGAGACATGGTCTCTTAAAGAGCAATGCTACCTAATGGAGATTAAAGACCTTAGGGTTATCTTCATTAAATACCTCCAAAAGTTAGTGTTAAAAAGTCCTTTGATCTTAGGCAAGCTAGGATTGACCTTGAGGTGGGAATCCTACCCAAGCATGAGGTGCTTGTCGGCTTGCTAAGTGTTAGTGGGAACCTTGCCCAAAAGCTTGAGGTGCTTCTCACATGCTTAAATGACTAAGGTTCTTGAAGTGTTCAATTCAAAGATAAAACTCTCAAAAAGACACAAAAACTAGCTCTAGTTTTTGCCTTGGGACTCACTCCAGCTAGCTACAGAGTCTATAAATTCACCTGCAAGCCTCAGTTTTCAGTGCCATTTGTTGCGTCTACTACCGCAAGGCTATACGTATCTATTATACGGAGTGGTACAAGCTCTTCATCACCATCTCCATGAGCTCTTCGCTATCGAAAATAAGAAGAAGAAGAAAAAGAAGAAGGATACTCTCTCTCTACTTGCTTACTATCTCCTCTCTTGTTTCACGATGTACACGCTCTCCGGAAGCTTTCATGGTGAATACCTCTACATAGCTCTCATCATCACTCTCTTGCAGCAAAGCAATAAGCCTTTTGACAGCTCCTAATAGATAATAAATCACGGTGAGAAGCTCTAAACTCCATAGCTCTCATCATCTCTCTCTCTCTCTCTCTGCCGTTTTTCTCAATAGTCACCCTCTCGGTGGTTGTTTTTTCGTGCACGAGTGCATGTATGGATTAATTGAGTACGTATGAAGTTTACCCATGATTATTTCATCATGTTTAACACGCTGGTTTATGCACATGATGTGTTTTTGATTACGTGCGTGCATAAAAAGCGCTTTTCATTTCACGTCATAGAGGCGATAGGAACACGGTTTTGGTCATAACTCACAAACCATTATGAATCAGCATGAACCCTTCATATCAAATATAAAACACATCATTTAAAACATTCTCTCTCTTAGGTGTCATGTGAAAATCACGCACGAGCTAAGAGATATGGTCAAAAAACAACTTGCTGCCAAACTGCACAACCAAATTTTGACTCCAGGCTCCTTGGAGAACCACTATATAGATTCACCGAATGGGAAAACCCACTTAACCAATTGAAAATCTTGATGAAACTTAATGATAAATGAATTTAGGTCTCAATTATCACCTCGATAATGCGAGTTATTAATCGTTCTATAATCGGTTTTACCTATATGTGTAGCGATGCTACCAAGGGGGGGTACCATATGACGTCGTGAGTTAACCAAGCCATTCATGTATGATTTATGGTTTGCTTTTGTAAGTTGATTCCATCTATTAGATGGCCAAAAATTTATGTGAAGGTATATGGTTAGACATCCCGAACCGTATAGGCAGATATGATTAAAGTGGCTTTCTTTTTGGGTTACCATTTGTCGTTTAAGTACCATATGGGTAAAGTCATGTGATAGAGTGCTAGCCTATATTATGGATCTGAGCTTGATGCATTGGTTTGAGGCCAAATACTTTAATTTTCATGTTTTGCATGCTCCCAAAGAATGGCAAAATTGTTTTTTTTGCATATGTGTGAAGTTGTGGTTTATGGTTGACCTAAAGGTCGGAGCTGTTTTGCATCATGTTTATGCTGATGAAATGTTATCATATGATGTATGGAAACTTATGGATTGATGTGAATGTCTCATATGCATGGTTATGATTGCTTTCCACCTTTGTAGGTCAAAACTAGCTCAAAGTGCTAGGGAGGTGGTGTAGATGTGATGTATCAACTTTGCATGGTTGGATGTTGTCAAAATTGGATTTTTATATCATGATTGGTTGCTGGAAGGAGTATTTTTATGCATGAAATAATCAGGTCTTTAGACTCACATGTCTATGGACTCCAATTGATTGCAGTGGTTATGACAAACTCCAAGTGTGGGAGTTGGTTTAGTGTGATTATGATTGGTGGTTAAGGACTGAGATTACCTCATGGATTATGGTTATGATTTTTATAATGTAAGCCGGTGTGGCTCATGGTTTTTTTTTGGATATTGTTATACTGCCAAAATTTTTGCAGCCATGTTATATTCTAAAGTGGTTATGTAGGATTGGTCGTGCCTCACCCAAGTTGGGTGGAGTATCTCATGCAAGTTGTGTGGAGTACTCACCCGTGTGATGTGATTGGATTGTGGTTTATGGTTTATGGTTTTGGGATTGGATCATAAAGTGATCTAGATGGTTCATGGTAGACGTGTAAGGGTAGAGACCCTGTACAGTCTAACTGCTTGGAAAAAATTGTTTGTGCATATGGGAAGTGCTATTGTGATTGGACTCATGTGTTATGTTTCTCATGGCAGCGTCGCTACAAGACTAGGATCACCTACATCGCTTAGCCTTAAACTAAAGGGTCATTGACCTAGGGATTTGCTGGATCGGGGGTGTTGCCTAGGTCTTCTTCTTTTTGTTAGGCTCATCTACACAATTAGTGCGTCGGGGGTTGAATGACCTACACGGATAATGCTGTCATGCTGTGACACGTACATAGTGGGAACGCATGCTACAAGAGTTATCTTGTATTTTTTTAGATACATAATTATATTTTCTATAGTGTACATATGCATATTTAAGCATAATAATAAGCCTTCTATCTCATCCTATTATTTTTCTCAAGGGTAACCTATCCTTACTTTACCATCAGAAAATACTATGGGAAAAGCATCAATAGCTCGGCCTCTTTAACTTGGGGCAAAAAGCATTGATTCTTTATTTCTACTATTTCATTATCATCTCACACCCTAGCTAGATCCTATATCTAGGGTAAACTCCAATATATATATATTCTATGTATTTTTCATATTTTTCTTATATTTCTTTTTAAATAGCTACTAGGAGGGAATCATATCCTAGTGGGACACTAGGTGGCATGATTTCAAAGATACACTTATTTTAATGTATTATTGCAAGCATGATTACAAAACTTTGTCAAGGAGCAATGTCATGCTTTCATATGGCATGAGGTGTCCTTTGGAATTAAATGAAAGTCTAGGCTAAGGAGACCACATGAAGACTTTTGCTGCCATAAATGGACCCTATTTTGATGAATTTTTTACACAAGGTTCCAATCCGAATTGGAAAACGATTTTAAAATGAAAATCGTAGCTAATGAGCTGAAGTTTTTACCCATATGTTTACTTTTTTATTTGGAGCCACGGTTGAGGAGATATGATCAAAATACTGGACCCCAGTCTGCCCACATCATGCAGGGACAGCTCATTTCCAACTTTTCCAATTCCTGTTCACACTGGCTCCTCTCTTCTTGTGTAAACCCTTGGGGGTTCCCTTCACCTATAAAAGGGGACCTCTTCTTCCTTGGAAAAAAAACTCAAGCATTCAAGCCATTGATGAGAGGAATTCTCGAGGGAGTGAGTAGTAATGCCTAATTGTACTTAGCCATTAATATAAGCCCAAGCCTACACTTTCTCCTAGAGGGAGACTAGCCATTCTTGCAACAAGCTAACCTTGGAAGATCAACTCTAATCAAAGAAGGTCTTGCACTTGGTGTATCAATCAAAGTGAAATTATCCACTCTTCTTCTCTCTCCCATCAATAATGGTGTCGAAGGGTTTCAAGTACATCTCTCCCCGCAGTATCCTTATTGCCTACGGGCAAGAATAGGGCTTGGGAGGGAAACTTCTCATCTCTTCACTTCTCTCATATCTACATTTCTCACATACTATCCTAGATGAATAACCCACATGATGATCATTTTTATCGCTTTCACTCTGTACGATCTATTAGAATTAACGTATGGATTAGCCGTAAAATACACTTTCAACAACGTATAGTGTTTCTCTTCGGCCCTGAAAGGCTCAATGAAATACTTCTATCACCGGATCCCATCATACTACCTCTCATAGACTATAATTTTTCTTTTGATGTAAGCGTAGTTATCTTGCTATGAACCAAGAGGATTTGTACACACAATTAATCCCAATCACTAGACAAAATATATATACTATGGTAAGCACAAAGCTACAATTCCAAAGAACAGTTCGTAGCCTATTTGGTCAGCCAAGATTGAATGCCATTAACTCATCTATTAACCCTTTCATACTACCCATGATAAGATATCACCATAGCCTTGATGTTTTCATCTTTGTGTTGTTTTGACATTCTCTTTTGCGTTCTTTCTTTGTGTGTGTGAGTGCAAGAGAGAAAGAGTGAGTCTTCTTTGATTGCACTTCTTTCCAAACCCTAGTCTTCATGGCATCTATGGTTTAATTCCTTCATATAGTTTTTGTTGGGTTCTCTCACAAACTCTCACAGCCATAAGCCCGGTGCTTTCCCGACAAGACCGCTAATTTCTCGACAACGCGTTGAGGATTTTGCCTTGGCTTTTCCTAAACACCCGGTGCTGGACATCAAAGAGGTGTGGCGCCTAAACTGGTATGGTTGGTGTTGATATCCTACCACCTACTGGTACTTGGGATCCTTTCAGAGCTCGCGTTCATGGAGGGAGACAAAGCGGCCTCAGCTTATGTATGGCTCAGGTAGGTCGGAGGTGTTCTGGCTCACTCTCGACGAAGTGAAATTCTCTCTGTCCATAGTAGAGCGGATGTGGATGGGTGGACCAATCAATCCCTACACAGGGTCCGTACTCTACTAGTTATTTTGTCAGAAACTTTTTGATGTTATGGTATACCCAAATTTTATCATTTCATTAATACATGGTTGTCTATTTCATTTTTATGGGGCATTCAAAGATTCTTTGTTGTCATTTTCTCATGTCTCTGTGTACTCTAATTCACCCTCCACTATATTCTCTCTCTCTCTCTCTCTCTCTCTCTCTCTCTCTCTCTCTCTCTCTCGCAATGTGGTGTACACATATATTCACCTCCACAATGTTATATTTTTCTTGACTATGCTTTCATTCATAACACCCATTCAGGGGTAGCAGTAGTCGCTAGGTACCTCTGGATGCAGCCCAGCTCATGGCCTAAACTCCATGCTTGGTCGGGCACTGAGAACTCCTCCCCTATGCAAATGCTTCCACAACTCTTATGTATATTGAAAATTGTATAAAGGTGTAAATTGTATATTTTGTGCATAGACCCCCGGGGAGGGGTATCTCTCACCTGGTATGAGAGCCTATGCTTAAGTTTATGGCGATAGCCTAAAGCCTGATACTAGTCGGGTTAGTTATGCATCATGCACGCATTCATGTATGTTGTTTGAGAAAAGATATTGCGTATTCATGATGCATCTATAAGTGACATTGGTTGGTGGTACTGGTTTGACTTGTCTTCTTGAGTGGAAGTGTTTGGTTTGAGTTATGGTGAAGTGGTTGAAGTGTTTAACAACGGCATTGTAATTTCTTTGAATGTTTGTTTTGGTAGTAACAAATGACTCCCAGAGTGACGTCTGAATGATTTAGCCACGGGAATGAGGTTTTGGCCATAGTGTTCAACAATATGGCGACACGGTTGTCTAGGGATGAACGGAAACTCTTTTACTTACAAATTGGGACGAAAGTCTTTGGTATGCTAGGAAGCACAAGTTGTTGGAAGAGTGTTGACCATAGTTACCTCACCCGTCACAGAGAACCCCTCCGTCAATTCTTCATCTACATTGACGATAGTCCAAGAGATTGGTTTGCCAACCTCAGGCTACTTCAACTCAGAATATGGTTAGGCCTAGAAGATATGTTATACTACTTGGCGATGCGCTCCCACATGTTAAGGATTGCCGAAGTTACTAAGAAGTTTGAATCTCTTGTAGCTGTCATAGGAAAAGAAAAGCTAGAAGATAATTACAAACCATGTTGTCGCGTGGGAGGTCTGAGAGAATACCTTGTCATGAGAGTTAAAAGAATATTTAGAGAGTTAGCTCCGACACACCCATAATATTGTAAAGAAATCATAAAAATCAAATTTTGATGAATAAAAGAAGCATAGACTCAGTTTTCGTTCACATATATACAAAGTTTCTCTCTCCTTGTCTTGTTTTTAGATGGATCTTCTTGATTGTTTAGATGAACTCCCAAGTGATTTTGTAACATTTAATGGCCTGGTAACTTGTGTGTAGCGGAAAATAGCATAGACATAGTGAGCATTTCATTAGAATAGATTCCTAATGAGCATAGCAAGAGTGCTTGGATGGAGAAAGCAACAAAAAGCATAACACCTAGTTAGATAGGCATGAACAATACTTCAAAAGAGAGAGAAATTAAGCTATTGACAACAGTTGAGGACCGGATTTACATAGAGCCGGTCCCCCCTCCAAAAGGCTTTGTATTATAGATTTTCCCCATCAAGGGAGACATTTTACAATACAATACTTTGTGTTCCTTTAATAACGTGATAGTGCAATGAAGATGGAAGCTTCAAGCACCATGCACACACTTATAAAACACAACATCAATTCCCTCACGGTCTCAGACCCAAGACCTCACACACCTTCGAAGATGGTGAGAGCTAGCGGAGTATGAGAGTAGATTGAGAGGAATAAGGAGTAGTCTTACGAGAAAGAAGTATATCTCCTCACATAATCACGCATAATAGCTTATCATAGCTTAGTAATTAGCATGGTAGAGGAGGTGAGCATGCATTGAAGCTTGGCTCCTGGTTGGATTTGCCTCACAAAGCCAAGAGTTGTTGGTGTAGGCCTCCCTTCTCACAAGCTTGGAGTAGATGATGAGCTTTTCATTAAAGCTTGAGAGAGAGAGAGAGAGAGAGAGAGAGAGAGAGAGAGAGAGAGAGAGAGAGAAAGAGAGTCTTCTTGCTTCACACATGAGATTGTGTGTGTGTGTGTGTGATAATGCCTTGCCAAAATCAGCCCCCTCTCTCTCTTGGTTGACCCCTCTTGCAATTTACTCATTCTGGCACCCCATTGGACCCTGCAAAGCTTAGCCAATCATAATTGAGAAGCATAAGTGATAGCCTTGTGACAAGTGTCCCCCTTTCCCCTTTTGTGAGAGCTTTAGGTAATTAAATAATACAATTAAACTCTCATTGGACCCCTTTGTCTTCTGGCCAATAGGAATTAGACAAGCCATTGGGCTTTTGAATGCTCTTTGGACCCCTTAGGAGACTGGCCAATAGTCTTCTAGAGAGATTAATTCTTATTGCTTCTTTTATTAAGTGTTTTTAAATGAATTAAACTAGATTTACTCTAGCCTAATTCTCATTGGTCCACCTCTATGGCATCTTTAAGTGATTGGGCTAGGGAACTGACATGTGTCCATTATGCCCTTTGTGTAAAGGGAAGATTTGGAGTGTGTGTGTCTGTGTGTTCTCTCACCTTTTCTCTCTCTTCTCCTACCTTTAGGGCTCGCCCCCTCCTATCTAGGACCACTTGAAGACTTTTTGGTCATCACATACGTATCCAATTCCACTAAACTTGATCATTTGGACTTACCTTTGAACTTTGGAACCATCCCTATTGTGACCAATCTACTAGCCTTACCAATAATCCAGATTTTTTCTCCCCTAGTACTTCCCCATATTAAATGATCAGTTTAACATGAGAAAATCACTTAAGAGAATTAGATATTAGTTATTATGACAGATTTTTGCACAAAGAGTCGTTTTCAATTATGCAGTTGGATTCAGTCTCCATTAAGGAATTGAAGTGGTTCGAGTTTCAAAGGGGACTATAGACTACCTTGTACCAAACACTTACATAGCATGGGAGTTATATGTTGACGATCAACTTGAACATCAAACACAAGTGCCTGATATATTTATGACCAACCCACAACTTTGGGTAAAGGAAAAGATCCAACAAGGCGATGTTAAAGTGCAAGGATATGTTCTTTACCTTAACCTATGTTCTCTTTTGGATAAATCAAGTCGAGAAATCATACTTAGTAAGAAGGCCCTTATGTTAAACCAAAGATACGGCTTTTGTGAGGAGGTCATAATCAGAGTATGGAAGAAGTCAAATAGTAGAAACCAATTCTATTATGTACCCGAGGATTGGTTCAATAGAGTCTATGGACCTATTCTTAAATACAACCCTCACAATGTCACCGTTACCTTTGATGACTACGAGAAGCCTAGGTGCATTAGTGACTTTGCCCAAGCACAACCAATGGCAGTGAACTCAAGTAGATATTTCTACAGAGGTGATGTAAATGAACGACATGCTCATGTAAACTTCTTTAATGGATTACCACCCATGGATGTATCACGAGGAGAGGAATGGTACGAAAGGAAGACGTAAATTTCAATGCACAAGTTGAAGTGTTAAACTTTGATACTCGAGATGTTAACAAGTATAGGGGTAGAACCTCGATTGTACGAACCAAGAATTGGTTCATAGGACCCTTTCGTATTTATGTATCTCCCTAGAAACACTATGTATCTTTTCAGTATCCTGCGGTTATAAAAATTTGATTTTGATGTAAAACATGTTGTATTGAGAATATAATATTTGAGTTTGAATCTTGGTTTACCATTCTAACTAACTTGAGTGGTGGGGTGTGTGTGTAGATGACTGACCACTTACCGCAAGGGATATGGGTAGATATACTCTCCCGCCTTATGATGGAGGAGGATTTCCAAACTGGAGTGGAAGTGAAAAGGCTTGTCACTACCACGCATAATGGGGAATAAAATAAAAGCTTGATGTCTACGGACTTTATTGTACCTAATACATTCCGAGCTTGGTATTATTATGTTGCAGGGAACCCCAAATTTAGACCACCTGAGCATAAACCCTCGCCTGTTGGAAGTATTGAGTGGATACAATCGAAGTTAGGAATTGTATTGTACAAATATTGTACATAAATGCTTATAAACTTAGCGTACGACCAACAAAGGAAACATGGATGGCTAGAAACATACTTTCTTTAGTAATGACTACGAGATGCTTCGACATTGTTATGTTTAATGTATGGGGTCGTCAATGCAAAAACAACGACCGAGATTCTTTTAGCCCGGTACCTTGGAAGCTGTTCTTTGACGTATTTGGAAAGTCACTAATCCACAATCCTCACCATGTAAAATTTTTATACAATGCCTACAACAGACTTAAGTGCCTTGAAGATTGTACAAACATACATAGCTCAGTTGGATGGGACACATCGGATGTGTTTCCAAAAAAATCAACTTTTTTTAATGACTACTTAGGGTACAAGATGGCAATTGTTCACACCAAAATGGGGGTACCTGTAACAAACAAATCTCTTACTCAAGAATGGTATGACTCACACGCCAACAAATAAATGTTACAACCAAATATCAAAAAGGATTATTGGGATTACCCATCTAATATACTCAAGGAATGGGACAACTAAACTCCATTGGTGGAAGGATGTCACAATGGATATTACCAAGTGCATTATGTCAGACCCATTAGGATTTATTAGACATTTGTAGACTTTTTGAAAACCTAAAGTTTTGTGATATAGATATTGGATTAATTTATTCGTTATTCTTTCATCTTATCTTCAATTGTCTATTCTATTTGATTTAAGGACTTCGAGTGGAATAGAATATTTTACTAAGTGTGACCTTGGTTGATATGGTGTAGTAAGTTACCATGCCTCCTATAGGAAATGTGGCTACTGCTAATGCAAACGTACCTATAGTTCTTCAACACACTATCATTGATAGGGACATTGATGCTATGCTTTGCAAGTCTCAACCTGGAAATTTTAGTGGGGAAGGCAAAGATGTAGGCAAAGTTCTTGAAGATTGGATTGAGCGCATAGATGACTACTTTGATTTAGCTCATTTGTTAGCAAAGATAGCATCGCTAAGTTCAAACTAGATAAAACAGCTAAGCGTTGGTGGAGAGACCATTACACGGAAAACAATGTTGATCCTAATGCTGCAACTTGGGATTACCATAAAACCCAACTCAAGAAGAACTATCAGAACAAAGTCTATCATTCTGATTGTATGAATGAGTTTCTTGATTGTACTCAAGGAACTAGAGATCTGGAATTATACTATCAACATTTATTAACCCTTGTGAAGTATGCTCCAGGAGGGATGACTCAAGAGGTCAAGGTAGCTCAATTCGTGTCAGGGTTACATAATCCTATGAAGACTAGGCTCCAAAGTCTTTGTCTTACCAATTTTATAGATGTCCTTGATGCAGGAAAACCTATCAAAATAGAGTTATCTACTACCACGAAGAGGAAACCAGAACATGTCCCTGTTCGTGAAATCAAAAGGCCTCGTCTCAAGGAGGAACAAAGGTCTCAAAATCCATAGCAAAGAAGAGAGAACTTATTACGTATTAAAGCTAGACAGGATCATTTTTGCTACACTAGTCTTGATCCTGGTCATCAATCCAAGTAATGTCCATTTAGCAATTCAAGCTTCACAGGATTGGTGGACAATTATTAACATAGAAACTTCAATCCGAATCGGAACTTTGGAAATTTCAGGCCTAGACCACTAGCAATTCAGAGGAATGTCAATCAGAAAAACTCTAACCAAAACCAGAGACAACCTCAAACCAAGGGAATTTTAGACCAAGAAATCCACCTTTTGTTCGGAATGGACTACCTGT
Organism: Adiantum capillus-veneris; assembly: GCF_014529385.1. Taxonomy (NCBI): domain Eukaryota; kingdom Viridiplantae; phylum Streptophyta; class Polypodiopsida; order Polypodiales; family Pteridaceae; genus Adiantum; species Adiantum capillus-veneris. The sequence continues at coordinate 91,852,883 of NC_140946.1, forward strand.
CAACAATAAAAACAATGGAAATGTCAACCATCAACCTCGTCCAAGAGGAGTAGGGAATCAAAAACCTCAAGGAAGACCTCGAGTTAACAGAGCTCAAGGGGCTAGAGGTGAAGGAAATCAAGAAAACACATATGTTCATGCTGCGATTGAACATCGAGGGAGTGAATGAACAACTTTCAGTAATTCAAACCCCATTAGAGTATCAAGGTAACCATTTCACCTTATTGATTGATTCAAGGAGTACACATTCTTTCATATCTCCTAAGTGCATCAGAAGCCTCATTTTTCTTGAACACCCTGATATAGACCTTACAGTAGAATTAGCTACGGGTAGGAAGGTTAGATCTTCTACTAAGTTTTATCCATAGGAATCTACAATGGAATTCTAGGAATGGATTGGCTTAAAGCTAATGATTTTTATATACATTGTAAAGACGCTTCATTGACTTTCAAAAATAACGATAACTCAAGGGTTACAGTTACTGGGAAACGGGAAAAGCCTAAGCTCAGACTAGTGAACTTTATCAAACTTATGAAGAGTCATAGGAAGAATGAAATGATTTATGCAGTAAAGCTTAACCTTGAGGAGAAGAAGATAGATTCACCTCAACCTGAAGATAGATTCACCTAAGAATTTGATGATGTATTTCCCGAAGAACTTTCACAGTTACCACCCAAACATGATGTTGATCATGCAATAAAGCTTACTCTAGGAGCTCAACTTGTTGCCCATAGACCTTAAAAAATATCAGTACGTGAATCTGTAGAACTCAAGGAGAAATTAACTTGACTCCTTGAACAAGGCTTCATTCGACCCAACGTTTCTCCATGGAGTACTCCTGTTCTCTTTAATCAGAAGAAGGATGGTACTCTATGTCTTTGTATTGATTATCATGGATTGAACCAAGTAACAATCAAGAATAAGTATGCAATATCAAGGATTGATGAAGTGCTTGACCGGTTAAGTGGAGCTTCTATCTTCACAAAGATTGATCTTAAGTCAGGGTACTCTCAAATCCAAATCAAGGAGGAGGACATACCAAAGACAGGATTTAATACTCGTTTTGGACATTATGAATTTACAGTTATGCCATTTGGACTTACCAACGCTCATGCAACTTTTAATTGTCTTATGATCGATGTGGTTCGAGAGCATCTTGATGATTTTTTTCTTGTCTTCTTTGATGATATCCTGGTTTACTCAAGAAATAGAGAACAACACGAACAACATGTGCAACAAGTACTTGAACTTTTTCGTCAAAATCAACTTTATGCCAAACGTAGAAAATGCACCTTCTTCCCTGACAAGGTAGAATATTTGGGAGTTATTGTATCCAAGGATGGTGTTTCTACTGACCCAAGTAAGATCGAAGCTGTTATAGCCTAGCTCACACCAAAATCAGTACGAAAAGTACGCGTCTTTCTTGGTTTAACAGGATGGTATCATACATTTATTCAAAGCTACGCTAAGATTGCATCTCCATTGAGTAATACGCTTAAGAAGGCTAAAGTGTTTACTTGGAATGAATGTGCTCAAGATAGTTTTGAGAAACTCAAAAAGCTTTGGTGAATGCTCTAATACTGCAACTTCTAGACTTCTCAAAGACATTCACTGTGCTCACTTATGCAAGTGGACAAGCAATCAGTGGCGTTATGTCTCAAGAAGGAAAACCAGTAGCTTATGAATCTTGTAAGTTATGTATACATGAGTTAAACTATCCTACCCATGACTTGGAATTATTGGTCATTGTGCATGCTCTTAAAGTATGGAGACATTATCTTCTTGCAAAGAGCTTTGAACTACATACCGACCATAAAAGCCTGAAGTGGATCTACACCCAACCTAACCTTGATATGCGGCAACGAAGATGGATGGATTTGTTATTTGAATATGATTTTGGAATTGAATATAAACTTGGGAAGAAGAATCTTGTGGCCGATGCCTTAAGCAGGAAAAGTATTGTAGCGGTTGTCACAACCTCTACTACTTCTTTAATCGACCTTATTCGAGAAGGTACGATGCAAGACCCGTATTACATAAAAGTCCAGTACTTGTTGAACTTAAATGATCACACAAAGAAGTAAGAGAGGCAGATCAAAGGGTTCCACATTGAAGGAGATGACCTTTACTTTAGTAACCGTCTTTGTATTCCAAATCAAGGTGGAATCAAACTTCAAATATTACAGGAAGCTCATGATATACCTATAGCAGGACACCCAAGATACATTAAGACTTACTCTACTATAAGAAAGAGTTTTTTTGCCTGGACTAAAGCGTGATGTGTTGAACTATGTTACAATATGCTTAACATGTCAACCTATTAAAGCTGAACAAATTTTATATCCCGGTAAGCTTCAACCTATTGATGCTCCACAAATAAAATGGGAATGCATATCCATGGATTTGATTACAGGACTTCCTACATCTCTAGGATATGACTCTATTTTTGTGGTTGTTGATATACTTACAAGAATGACCCATTTATTTCCAGTGAAAGACAACGTTTACGGCTATAGCTCAAGTCTTCATGAAAGTTGTTTTCATGTATCATGGTTTACCTCGACGGATATTTTTTTATCGTGATGTAAAGTTCACCTCTAATTTTTTGAAAACCTTATTCTTAGCTATAGGAACCCAGTTAGCCTTTAGTACTGCTTATCATCCTCAAACTGATGGGCAAATAGAAAGAACAAATCAAACCATTGAAGACGTGTTAAGAGCTTATTGTATGCAACGAGCAGAGTAAATGGACTCGATATTTGTATTTGGTTGAATTTGCGTATAATTCCTCATTCCAACGCTCAATTGGAATGTTTCCTTTTTAGGCATTGTACAAACAAGAGTGTCTTACTCCACTCAAATGGACAGACCCTCTCATACGAGTTCAAGCATCCAAAGAAATGTTGGATGACATGCAACTACAAACCGATCTTATACGGCAGGATATTAAGACTACTCAAGATAGACAGAAGAGTTATGCTGATCCAAAACGATCTGCCATACTTTTTGAAGAGGGTGATATGGTATTTCTGAGAGTAAACCCCAAATGTAGCTCTTTATCAATGGGTAAGTGTAAGAAGCTAAGTGCAAGATATTGTGGATCTTTTGTAATCACAGAGCAGATTAATGATCAAGCTTACAGACTCTTGTTACCACCACACATAAAGGTACATGATGTTTTCACGTCAGCTTACTCAAGAAGTATGTACCTGATCCACAACATATTCTTGATGATTCTCTATTATCTACCTCTACCGATGGAACTTTTGAAGTATGTCCTGAAGTAATACTTCAAATTAGAACTAAGCCTCTACGTAATCGGACCATTATTGAACACCTTGTTAAATGGTCAATGTATACTCAGGAAGATGCCACTTGGGAACGTGATGATGTAATGAGACTAAATTATCCAGATTTCATGTCGAGATGAGGACACCTCGAATTTTTCAAGTGTGGGAGAATGTAAGATCTCCAATTTTTGGGTCTCTTTTGAAAATAAGAAAAATAGCTTTCAATTTATGTTTTGCCAAATTTTGACTTAAGATGCTTGATTGACAGTATTGGAAGGTTCTAAAGTAAAAAGCAAGGCAGTTTCCATGTTCCAGTAGGCTAGACGTACATTTGGTTCAGTTTTGAAAAAAATCAACTATTTTTAGCTTTTTCATGCTTTTTATGCTTTTTTACAAAAAGCAGATCGGATCCTTGATTTACGCGTTCCAGGGAAGCTATGAATCAATTTTGTAAAAATCAGTTTTTTGAGTGCTTTTCACGCTATTGTTAGCTTTTTATGATTTTTAGTACTTTTTACTGAAAAGCAAATCCGCTTTCTTATTCTAGCAGACGAGGATGGTTGAATTTTAGAAAATTTTGCTTTTTTTTGCTTTTTACACTATTTTTACCTTTTCGTGTTTTTTGGCATTTTTGAAAAGCAATGTGCTTTTTAGGATGACCTAAACATAAAAATATTAATTTTAGTCTCCGTCGGATTTAAAAATGATCACCCGGAGCAAAAACGGGATTTTACGGGAATTTTTTTTATAAAAAGAGGTACCGTAAATACATCGAGACAATACGAGAAAGTCATAATTATGTCGGGACATTACAGTATGGCTTAGTCTAGCTAAGGTTCCATTAGTTGGCCGGATACTGTTCAATTGGCCAATTTTGTTGTAAAAATTGAATGGTAAGTGGGAAAGTTGACCACCAAAAGCAAAGGCATGTTTTTAGCAAAGGTGCCAAAAAGTTGGAGCTATTCCTGGCCCAAACACTAGCGCTATTTTTTGCCTTGGGACTCACTCCAGCCAGTTGCAGAGCCCATAAATTCACCTGGAAGCCTCAATTTTCAGTGCCGTTTGTTGCATCTACTATCGCAAGGCTATACATATCTATTATACGGAGTGGTGCAAGCTCTTCATCACCATCTCCATAAGGAAGAAGAAGACGAAGAAGAAGAAGGATACTCTCTCTCTACTTGCTTACTATCTCCTCCTTTGTTTCACGGTGTACGTGCTCTGCAGAAGCTTTCGTGGTGAATACCTCTACATAGATCTTATCACCACTCTCTTGCGGCAAAGCAAGAAGCCTTTTGACAGTCTGTAATCGATTCTCAAGCCCAGTGAGAATCTCTAAACTCCATAGCTATGATCATCTCTCTCTATGTCACTTTTTTGAGTAGTCACCCTCTCGGTGGTTGTTTTTTCGTATACGAGTGCATGTATGGATTAACTGAGTACATATGAAGTTGCCCCATGATTATTTCATCATTTTTAACATGTTGATCTATGCACATGATCGTTTATGATCATATGCGTGCATAAAACGTGCTTTTCGTTTCACGTCATAGAGGCGGTAGAAACATTGTTTTGGTCATAACTCACAAACCATTATGAATTAGCCTGAATCCTTTATACCAGAGATAAACACATCATTTAAAAAAAAATTGTCTCTTGGGTGTCATGTGAAAATCACGCATGCGCTAAGAAATATGGTCAAAAAACAGCTTGTTGTCCACTGCACAACCAAATTTTTTGACTCCGGGCTCCTTGGACAACCACTATATAGATTCACCGAAAACCCACTTAACCAATATAAAATATTGATGAAACTTGATGATAAATGAATTTAGGTCTCCGTTATCACCTTGGGAATGCGAGTTCTTAATCGTTCTATAATCAGTTTTACCTACACGTGTAGGGGTGCTACCAAGGGGGAGTACCATATGACATCGTGAGTTAATCAAGCCGTTTAGGTATATTTTATGGTTATTTTTGGTGAGTTGATTTCAGCTATTAGATGGCCAAAAACTTATGTGAAGGTATATGGTTAGACATCCCAAATCGTATAGGAAGATATGATTAAAGTGGCTTTCTTTTTGGGTTACCGTTTGTTGTGTAAGTACCATATGGGTAAAGTGGTGTGATGTAGTGCTAGCCTATATTATGGAGCTGAGCTTTATGCATTGGTTTGAGGTCAAATGCTTTCATTTTCATATTTTGCATGCTCCCAAAAATGCCAAAAAGTTGCTTTTTGCATATGTGTGAAGTTATGGTTTATGGTTGACCTAAAGGTCAGAGCTATTTTGCATCATGTTTATGATGATGAAATGTTATCATATGATGTATGGGAACTTATGGATTGATGTGGATGTCTCATATGCATGCACCTTCACGGATCAATTTACCGACATTCAAAAAGTCACAGCAAGTTTTACAAGGCTTTAATGTTCATTGCAAGCTAGGGAGACATATACAAGGATCATAGAGTCATTGCAATCCACTCCAGGTTAAGATGTTTACAATTTACAAAGATAAATCCAAATTATCCAAAATAGAGTCTCTCTCCCTTGCAATTGCCGCCAATATTCATTGATAGTCTTTCTCCATTTTGAACATGGAATACATAAGCTCGTCAATCGGAGCCTTGCAAATGTGGCACTCTTTTCTATTTACCATGTTTTGCATGAGACATGTAAAATGATACATGTGGCCATAAGCTATTTTGCAGTGTCCACTCCACCTATGGAAAAAGTGTCCACAAACCGGGGAAGGGCTTACTGCATCCAAAGTGTAAGCTGGAGGTGGCCACAATGTGTTAGGATGCTTGATCATTGTCATGATCAATTGTTGTTGAACCCGTTCCTCCATTTCATAGAGTTCATGCTTGAGCAGCTTGATATCTCTCTATAACTCTTTGTTGTTGCTTGAGTCCCCTTCCCCTGTCGTCTATGTGGAGGTACAAAGTTGTGTTTACAATTCCTCCATAGTGTCATGTTTGCATAGCGGACACATCCAATGCATATCTTAGCTCCTGTCGTGATATTGTGACTGTCTCACTTTGCATATCCACTATGCTCTTACTTGGGGCTCTGCTGCTGAATTCCACTAGCTCATTTTGAACAAATTGGACGTATAGCATCTTTGCAAACCACAAGGAAAAATTTGTGTGGTTTAGTGTACTCCCTGTGCATGCAAGGTATATAGCTTTGGTATGCGTGCGTATAGCCTTGGTATAAGTTATCACACAACACGCCACATTCTGTATTAATCACTTTGCACCATGAGTCCATCATTATAAAAAGACTTTACTTGCAAATATAGTGTCCACATTTTAACAAAAACTATAACAACACACCACATTCTGCATTGATCGCTTTGCACCATCACGCCATTATTATAAGAAGAATTTACTTGCAAATAGATTTCTAGATTAAAATAGAAAATATCACAATACACCACAGTCTGTATAAATCTCTTTGCTCCATCATTATAAAAAGACTTTACTTTTGAATACAGCTTCCAAAAATCAACAAAAATATCACGACACACCACATTGTGTATTAATTGCTTTGTACCATGACTCCATCATTATGAAAAGGTACAATTTAACTCAATGGTCCATGAATATACAAAAATCTCCATTTACATTTTTCACATACTCTTCAAAAGACCAATGTTTACAAAAGTGACCAATGTAAACTAAAATCTAGGCATCATCTCACTAAGCGGATGCAAACATACCTCGGAGTTGAGCTCTAACATATCTAAATGCTCACTCATTGTCTACAATGTCTTGCTCTGCTTAGGTGGTTGTTGTAAGTAGTTTTTCCACATTATGGGGACAATCATGTCGTAATCAGTTTGCTTTCGCTTTTTCCATGGCACATTTTAATGCCATGAAAATTCTTTGCACCAATCACATAGTTGCTCAATGCAGAAAGCAATTGCATAGGTGTTAGTGGCTTTCAAATTCGGACAAGCTGATTTTGGGTTGCAAAGCTCGGGGGCCCTCCAAGGAGATAGGGCATGCTCTGTGGGGTCTTTGATGTTGGTTGCTCGCTTCTCAATGGCCACTCGCAATGCCAACCCCCAATCAATGACACCCATACATGGCACACCCTCCTTAGTGAAGTTAGTCATGATGTTCCATGGGTACAAGTCACAGTGATAATTCCTTTGATGTGTGCATGTTCCATGGTCATCACCAGAGAATCCATAAAAGAAGGCACCCGATTGAGCATATTCTTGCACATCTCTAGCTCTTGTTATGTGGGAGGGCATCTAGGATCTTATTTTTGAGCCACCAGTATGTTAGAAAATCTATCTTTGGGTGGTGGAACACACTCTAACATGTCACCCAAATCCATTGTTACCATATACATGTGGTAGTGATGTGTGTGAACACACTAGGACCGCCGGGGCATTTTTTCCCTCTTTAGGAGGTTTTTTCCCCCGTGCATTGTATATACGCCCATCACTCTAGGGCTATCTATCTTTCCATTGCACACTAAGGAATACACTCTCTATTGTGTACCTTGAGCTTCCTTCGTCTTCTCCAAGCTGTGTGTGTTTCTCTGCAACCCTAATTCCAACAATTGGTATCAGAGCAGGTCACGTCCTCCCGGGCTTAGTCGCCAGCTGCTCCAGCACACGCCTGCTCACTTTCTCCGATTTCAGTGAGCTTTGGCAAGCGTTCGCAGGTCGACAAATTTTTTGGGAAAGCTCGAAGAGCTTGGTCTGCTCAGAATTTTGATTTGGGCTCATTTCGGCCTCCGTTTCCACTACGGGCAGTACTGCACAGGTTATTTCGTCATTTTGTGCAGATTTTCTGTCAGTGCCGTTTTCTGCATAACAGGTTCCTTATAGTCTTCTACGGTTTGTGCTATATAGCACAAGTTGTTCCCGCTCCATTTCTCCTATTTTCGGGCAGTTTTCACATCAGGTGCAGCATTTACCATGGCTGACAACAACAACACAGATGTGTTCAAGATGTTTGCTGCTGAGGACAGGTTGGATGGGGACAACTACCCTATGTGGGCTTATATGATGCAACACGTTCTTGTGTCAAAAGGTGTCTGGAACATTGTGCAGGGCATTGATGTACGTCCTGGTTCTGAAGATGTAGGCGATATTGAGGATGTTGCAGGTCTTGCTGCAAGGATTGCAGCTGTTAGAGTTGTTTTGCCTACAGCAGAACAAGCTCGTTGGGATGTTAAGGATGCGCAGGCTCATGCATTGATTGCGTTGTCTGTGAAGCGCACCATTATTCCTCACATCCGTTCAGCAAAATCTGCAAAACAGGCTTGGGATATTCTAGCAGGTCTTTATGCAAGCCGCAATGAGGCTAAAATTGCTTTGCTGCGTAAAGAGCTAGAGTCGAAGATTATGCATGAGGAAGATGATATGGACACTTTCCTTGCTAGTGTCAAGGATATCAATGAGCAACTCATTTCTGCAGGTGAAGTCATTTCTGACAGTTCCCTTGTGCAGACTGTTCTTGATGCCTTACCAGATTCCTACCAGACTTTTGCTAGTACTTGGAGACTGATGACCCAAGGAAATCCTGAAGTTGTCAAGTTTGATGCATTATGCACATTGCTATTGCAAGAGTCACTTTCTAGAAAAAACAGGACTAGGCAGCGTGCAGTTGAACAGGCTTTTATTGCTTCTCAAAGAAAGGGTGGTAACAGTAATGCAGCCACTTCTTATGGTTCTGCTGCGAGTGGCAAAATTTCTGTTCCTAATGCTTCTGCTGGCAGCACTTCGTCTGGCAATTCTGGTGATAAGGGCAAAAAGAAGATGCGTTGCCATTATTGTAAAGCCAATGATCACTTGATCAAGTCGTGTCCTAAGTTGAAGGCCAAAGAGGCTAAGAAGAAAGAGGGTGGTTCCACTGCAAATGCTGGTTCCACTACAAATGCAGCCATTGTTGAGTCTTCTGTGAAAGGAGATTGTGATGCTGATGTTGATGCAGAATGGGCTTTTAGCGCAGAGTGCACTTACAATCCTGCTGTCCATGATGCATGCTTGTCAGTTGCTGCAGATTCACATGTGTGGTATTTCGACAGTGGTGCTACAAAGCACATTACCTCACATCGTGAATTGTTTACCTCTCTCGAGTCTGTCCCTCGTGGGAATTCAGTCACTTGTGCCAACAACGCCTCTTATCCAGTTCAGGGAGTTGGAAAGATTGTGCTCACTGCTGCTAATGGCAGTTCCTTCACACTTGTTGATGCACTTTATGTACCTGGGATCAAGAAGAATCTCTTGTCTGTATCCGCACTTGCTAGACTTGGACTTGTAGTCAAATTTGTGGATGACAGATGTACAGTTCATGATCTCAGTTTTGGTGATGAAATTGTTGCATCTGGGCTTTTGTGCCGTGGGTTGTATAAGCTCACTTTGTATGACAAGTGTGGACAAAATTTTGCAAATGCTGTTGCAGATTCAAGGGCTATTTCAGATGCAAAACTTTGGCATGCACGTTTTGGTCATCTGAATTTTGCCAGTTTGCTGCGTTTGCAGAAATCTGATATGGTTGCTTCTTTGCCGCCTCTTGAAGCACCTATCAAACATGTTTGTGAAGGCTGTATTCTGGGTAAAATGCAGCGTTCTAAGTTTCCAAAGGATGGTTCAGTTAGGGCCACATGCAGGTTGCAGCTTGTGCATAGTGACGTTTGTGGGCCCATGCAAACTCCGTCCTTGGGCAATTACCTGTACTTCGTGACTTTCATTGATGATTACTCCAGGCATGCATGGGTATTTCCGCTTAAAGCAAAGTCCGAAGTTTTTATGTGCTTCAAACAATTTTTGGCTATGGCTGAAAATGTCTCAAAATGTACTATGGGCACCCTCCGTTCCGATCGAGGGGGGGAGTATATGTCTCATGAATTTAATGCATTTCTGGCTAGTCGTGGGATAAAACACCAATGTACAGTGCCTTATACACCTCAGCAAAATGGTGTTGCTGAGAGGAAAAACAGGTCACTAACGGAAATGGCACGATGTATGGTCAAAAGTCAAGCTTTGCCACATTCTTTTTGGCTTGAGGCCATCATGTGTGCCACTTATGTACTTAACAGGTGTCCTACGAAAGCTTTGCAGTCTATTACTCCATATGAAGCATGGCATGATAGAAAACCTTCTATTGAGCACATGCGTGTTTTTGGCTGTTTGGCATATGCTTTGGTGCCACAAGTGCAGCGCAGAAAATTGGATGATAAGGCTGTCAAATGTATTTTTGTTGGTTATAGTGCTGAAAGCAAAGGTTACAGGTTGTATCATCCGCAAACAAAACGTATTTTGGTTTCACGGGATGTAGTGTTTGTGGAAGATTCTGTTCAACCCTTGCTGTCATGTACTAGAGACAGTAATGTAAGCTCACAGGACATTTATGACACTTTGTTGCCTCTTTTCAGTGGTGGAAATACGAATGTAAGTTCCAATGAGGCAAATGTACAGCCTATGGGGGTTTCTGAAAATGTTTTAGAACAGCCTATTACTGATGCAGATGTACATGATGTACTTGATGAGGAAAGGGCTGAAAATGAGCAGGCTAGAGGTATGCCAAAATGGCTGGTGCACACTTTGCGTGATAGTAAATTGGATGCACCTTTATCTAGTCGTACTCGTTCAGGCTCTCGCCATGCATCTTATGCATCAGATTGTTATGCTTTGGCTGTGTCTAGTTTACATGATGTTGAGGAGCCTCTGTCTTTTGATGAAGCACAGAATTCAGAAAATTGGATTGCTGCCATGAAATCAGAATATGATGCACTTATAGAGAATGACACATGGACTTTATGTGATTTGCCTCCTGGCAAAAAGGCCATTGGTACCAAGTGGGTTTACAAGTTGAAACGCAAGCCGGATAGTGAGATCGATCGCCATAAGGCTCGACTTGTTGCAAAGGGTTATGCACAACAAAAAGGCATAGATTATGAAGAGACTTTTGCTCCCACTTGTCGTATGACTACTGTGCGTTTTCTATGTGCATTGGCAGCTCATTTTGGTTGGGATGTACATCAATCAGACATTGTTACTGCTTTCTTGAATGGTGACATATTTGAGGAAGTTTATGTAACGCAGCCTCGCGGTTTTGTCATAAAAGGACAAGAGGACAAAGTGTGCAAATGTAAGAAGGCTTTGTATGGGTTGAAGCAATCTCCTCGTGTTTGGTATGAGAAAGCTGACACTCATTTGGTCAAACGAGGCTTTCGTAACAGTCCAACAGAAAGCACATTGTATGTAAAGCGTGAGGATGATGTATTTCTCATTGTGGTTCTTTATGTTGATGATTTGCTGATCACTGGACCAAATGAGAGACATATTGCTGAATTTAAGGCTGATTTGAATGCTACTTTCAAGATGAAAGATTTGGGGCTGTTGCATCATTACTTGGGTATACAGTTTAAGCAGTGTGATGGTGGTATTGCCTTGTGTCAGAAAAGTTACATAGAGACATTGCTATGTAAGTTTGGACTTGAGGATTGCAAACCTATTGCCACTCCCATGGAAACAGGTTTGAAGTTGAGTCTACATGATGCTGGCGATCCTGCTGATGTCACTCTTTACCAAACTGCTGTTGGCTGCCTCATTTATGTATGCAACACGAGGCCAGATATTCAGTTTGCAGTCTCGCAGGTCAGCAGATTTATGCATAGCCCAGGGTCTAAGCATTGGCAGGCTGTCAAGAGGATTTTCCGCTACCTTAGTGGCACTTTACATCTTGGCTTGTTTTATCCCAAGGGGGGATCATTGCCGCCAGACTTACATGCTTTTTCGGACTCAGATTGGGCTGGTTGTTTTGACACGCGAGTGTCCACAAGTGGTTTTTGTTTCATGCTTGGCAGTTCATGTATATCATGGTTGAGCAAGAAGCAACCTACTGTGGCCACTTCGAGTTGTGAGGCTGAGTACAGGGCAGTCTTCACAGCTACGGTTGAGTGTGTATGGCTCAGACGCCTTATGGCTGACTTGGGTGTTGGACAGGACACTGCCAACACTATCTACACTGACAGTCAGAGCGCATTGGCAGTTGCGAGGAACCCAGTTTTTCATGCTCGCACAAAGCACATTGAGGTGCATTACCACTATGTCAGGGAGAGGCTCTCAGCAGGAGAGATCAGCTTGGCTTATGTGCCAACACAGGACAACCTTGCAGATCTTTTCACAAAGGCATTGTCTCGTGAGAAGCTTGAAGCTTTCCGCAAAGCTTTGGGCTTACTCCCCTTTGTGGACTGATCCTGTCCTCAGGGCATGGCACTTCCCTTTACTCATGTGCCAGCTCTCGTTCACCGCATCACTCCAGGGGGGATTTGTTACCATATACATGTGGTAGTGATGTGTGTGAACACACTAAGACCGCCGGGGCATTTTTTCCCTCTTTAGGAGGTTTTTTCCCCCGTGCATTGTATATACGCCCATCACTCTAGGGCTATCTATCTTTCCATTGCACACTAAGGAATACACTCTCTATTGTGTACCTTGAGCTTCCTTCGTCTTCTCCAAGCTGTGTGTGTTTCTCTGCAACCCTAATTCCAACATCCATTCCATTGAAGCGAGGAAAACCCCTGGGGGATTCACTCTATATACAGAACGGGATGCCACTTGCGAGCGGACAACTTTAATAAAACCCCTATATACGACTCATATTAGGGAATAGGACCCCACTTTCTACGCTTATACAAAAATCAATGAAGAAAATTATTATAGCCCTATCTTACATATAGAATTTAGGTCTCACATGATATAATTGAGTAAAAGAGTGTGTAGCATAGTGACTGGTGGCATATTAAGGAACCACTTTTGTTTGATAACTAGATGTACCTTCAATGTGTCTTAGTTTGAATTTCAAACTATGTGCTTGAGCAACCAAAGCACTCTGGCTACTCGTCCAATTCTAAATCAACCAAAGTTGGCGTAAATCAACTCTTGACCTGCTCCAAATCAGTCCTTATCTATGGCGACTTGATGCAAAATTTGATGTGTGACCTGATAAAAACCTTCCCGTAATTCATCCAAGTTCTAGTGCACACCGGTGACCAATCGTTACAAGTAATCAACCTGGCTCAGGTTCCCCCCTCCCTTATTTTTAAGCTTGGGAGATAAATTATGGGGCCTGCCCCTAACTTATATGCTTATATATAACTTGCGACAAGTTTTCCATGGTGAATCCCCAGGGACAAAAACCAAGGACCATGGCTCTTGGTGGGTTTGTGCTATGTATCTCACGATGGTTGCACGCTCGCCTCTAGAATGAAAGATTGATGGCTCTCTGTTGCATCTCCTTTGAAGTCTTTGACCACATACCTACACTTTTGGTGGCAACCAAGTGACTCCTTTGATTGTGCACTCTAAGAAACTCCGTATCATCCTTTCCCAAGCTTTTGACCACGTTTGATAGCTTCGTTTGTGAGGTAAACACCAATGGCGCACTGAGACATAAAATAGGTGCGTAATAAATTCTCGCGGTCCGTCCGAGATTCTGTATCTGATCTTCCTACTAGTGCATCTTGAGAGGACGTTGTTGGATAAAAGACTCGATTTAGCTTTGTGGATATGGACATCTTGAGCATCAATATTGCGCGCTCTTTTTGAGTTAGACCTCTCTACACGCCATATATTAGTCCAATGATGTAGCCTTGCTAGATCCGCATCCGCCTGGTGCATCAACACCTATCCCTTAAGCATTGTGTCATATTGCCCACAATACTATCTATTAGCCTATGGATAGCCTTTGCATCTACAGCTCAAAAGTGTGCCTAAATTGCTGCAATTATGGTATCAAAGAAACGATCTCTACGCATCTCACTCATTAATATAGAGATTATCTCCTCCGTGGTCAAGGCACATATACACGTGACCAACAGAGTTCTGCTCTTGGTTTTTAACTCCTTCATTTCCACAGGATCCAAGTATGCTACAGCCTACAATCATCACATATTTCATGATTTTTAAACACAACATAACTTTAAATTTTATAACAATTATATACTTCATGCATTGAAACTAACAACAACACTAGCTTAAAGAGTAGGCAATCATTCAATGAGAGTGACGACACCTCCAACCCCGTAGTAGGGTTGATGCCGAGACCACCACTAAACTAATCCAACAAAACTGGGCATCATTCAATGCAAGTAAGGACACCTCCAATCCAATAGTAGGGTTGATGCCGATAGCAACACCGAACTAAGCCTAAAAAGAAAGGAATCGTTCGATGAAACTAACAACACCTCCAACCCAATGGTAGAGCTGATGCCGAAAGAAACGCCAAACTAGCCTAAAAGCAAGGGCATCATTTGATGAATCTAACGACACCTCCAGCCCAACAGTCAGACTGATGCCGAAAGAAACACCAAACTAAGCCTAAAAAGCAGGGCATCATTTGATGAAACTGACGACGCCTCCAGCCCAATGGTAGAGTTGATGCCGCAAGAAACACCAAACTAGCCTAAAAGCAAGGGTATCATTTGATGAATCTAATGACACCTCCAGTCCAGTAGTAGGACTGATGCCAAAAGAAACACTGAACTAGCCTATCAGCACATATATCACTCATAAAAAATAGCAAGCAGTCTATTAGCTTGTACCATGACACTCCAATCCAATAATAGAATTGATAAAGATAACAAGGCTAATAGAACAACCTATAAATTGAAAGTAACCAACCATGTTTAGTAACGACACTTCTGGTCCAAAAAACAAAGTAGTTAAAGAGCTTATGAAATTAAGCTAAAATTCATACCGTAATTTTTTGTCTTCCTTGTGAGGCTCTGAAAATTCTGACAATTCTTTGGTTCGATACCTGAGCAAGTTAGAGGTGCACAGCCTAAGAATTGTGAAGAGAATGGGCCCCTAGGGGGCCTATTTATAGATACCCTAGGGACCCACCAAGCTACAAAGCGGGCTCGTAGCCCTCCGAGCTTCCTTCGTAGCCTGCCGAGGCCCGGCGGGCAAATCTCACTGGACCTTCTGCCATTTTCTGTGAATGTGAAGACTTGTGAATTGAGAATTTTGTTGATTAACAGTGTGATCACAAAAAAAAACACGTGATCACGTGAATTTGAAATCCCTGCAAGTTCCAAATTACAATTCATCTTAGCTCTTCTTGAAATGCATAAAATTCAGCACGTTCCAAGTTACATAGAAATCTCTCTCTCTCTCTCTCTCTCTCTCTCTCTCTCTCTCTCTCTCTCTCTCTCTCTCGTGCTGTTTCTCTAAATTTCATTTCATATCTATCTACTATCATTAATGCCCTTCTCTTGAGCCCACATCCATGATTCAAGCAGACAAGGTTACAAGTAGGATTACCAATAACCTTAATGAGGGATCTATAAATAGGCCCCTTTCCTTCTTGTAAATCATCTCTAATCTCTCGCACAACAACTCAACACTATATACATAAGGAGAGACTTAAATGTAGTGAACACTTTGTTGTGAGATTCACACTTGGTGTAAGGGAAGCTTGATGCTACACATTGCAAGTGAGAGAGTGTGAATGACATATCTCAAAAAACTATTGTACATGATTTTTCAATATCAACAAGTTGAGGTTTTGGTGCTTTGAAGGTGTGTTTTGCTTTAAAATCTTCATCCTTTCACTTGTGCAATGTGCTTTGGCAAATTCAAGGTGATTTGTATCTTAGAGTTGTGTCAATTAAGCTTGTTGAGAAAGCAGTTTTATTGTGATTTCATTCCGTAATTCTTGTCCATTATAAGAGGGTATTGTGGTGAGAGCTGTCTCACAACCCTAAGACAATGTGTGTGTGATGGAAATATTTAGCGTTCACTAAGCATTGGTTTAGTTTTATGAAAGCTCCGTGATAGCGTCATAAAAATAAACATCACTTTGTAAGTTACAAATCAAGTATTGCAAAAACTCCATTGCTCTCTCTCTCTCTCTCTCTCTCTCTCTCTCTCTCTCTCTTTTCTATGAATTATGATTTCTCCACTTGATGTACATGCTTGTGTAAGATTGTTTGTGTGTATTCTTTTGTGCCTCTTTTGGTCTTGAAGAAACTCTCTTGTGTCCTACTTAGCATTGCTCCTTCTCTTGTCTATGGGTTTGTTGTTGTCTTATGTGCTTGTGATTTTCTTAGTCCCCATTGAGTAGCACGGGAGCCTTAAGGAGTTTTTAGAGGTCAATTTTCTTGTTGTCCGTCCTGGACTGCCTCACTTTTTACACCTCACCTCAAGACATGTACATAGGAAAAACTCTCCCTCCCTCCCTCCCCCCCCCCCCCCCCCTCTCTCTCTCTCTCTCTCTCTCTCTCTCTCTTTTAACTCTCTAAAATTCATAATGTATATATTCATCAAATAATAATCTTCCATGCATGTTTTCAAACCCTTAGGAGTTTATTAGGTCATGCTCGCATGCATAGTGGGGGATCACTCTTGGAGCCTTATGCAAATTCAATAAAAGGGAGGCCAATGAAAGAATTTTGTAGTGAGAAAAATAGGTATTTTGGTGAAATTTTTGGCATCCATTTCCACTTTGATTTTGAAGAAGTAGTCAACATTAAAAATGTGGCTTTGAAGCTCAAAAATATCCTCATGTTTTTTGGTGATTTTGGATCTATCAATGATGAGATTAAAACAATTTGATGGACCCCAGTCTGCCCACTTTTTCTCACAAGTCATCCCTAGTCTTCTCTCAACTCCCTTCACACTTCTACACACACACTCTCTCTTACTCAACCCTCTCCATCTATCACTCAAATCTACACATTCTATGGTCTCTCTCACCCTCTTCACCATTACCCCCTCCTCTCACCCCCATATCTCTCATATGAACTATTATCTGTATGCACCGTCTCTATGTCTCCCTCTATCACTTCCAAATCACAATTCACCTTACCTCTTCTTGAAATGCATAAAAATTCAGCATGTAAACCATGCTTAAAATCTTCAAATTTGGGGTTCTCATCATCAAAAAATTTCATTTTTATCATGGTGTTCATGGTGACATAAAGAAGGGAAGAAGAAGAAGATGACCGGTGGCCATTTTGAGGATCTACACAAGGTGAGTCCAAGTTTCTTCAAGGCATCACTATCACAAGGATTCCCTCACCTCATTCATCCCTCTTCCTTCATCAATTCAACTCATTCTACCCATTGTAAATATATCATTAACCCTTTTTATTGATTACTCTTATTAACTACTAACCTACTAATACAAACATCCATTAACATAACCCTAAAAGGAACCTCACCTAAAGACATGTGCATAGTTAACTCTCTCTCTCTCTAAATTCCATCTTTATCTACTATCAATAATGCCCTTCTCTTGAGCCCAAATCCATGATTCAAGTAGATAGGGAAGGCCCTATTTTGATATTCTAAAAAAAGCTAATATTGATTTGTTAGCTTGTAAAATAGCTTGATTTGTTATCTTGTAAAGTAGGATTTTCAATAACCTTAATGAGGGGTCTCAAACCTATAAATAGGCCCCTCTCCTTCTTTTAAATCATCTATAATCTCTCACATAGCACCCAACACTATATGCGTGAGGAGAGACTTAGATGTAGCCACTTTGTGAGTTTCACACTCATTAGGAAAATTTTGGGGTCTTGTTTGGGCCCTGTAAGAGTTTCCACCTCAGCAAATTTTTCGTGCAGTTCTTTTAGCACAAAAGTATTTTGAAGTTATAGAGAAAATCTATCAATAAGGTAAAACAAATATTTCATGTTACAATGATTAAGATTTTGCTAAAAGTTTGTGCCTTGAAGGATCCTACAAGATCTAAATAGACGTTCTACTTTGAAATAAGAGAGGGAAAGTTCAAATTCATTTGAGCTAAAAAGAAATTTGGCGGCACACCAATCTATTTCTATGAGAAACTTTTACAAAGATCATCCATTTTGCTAAACAATCCTTGATTATGGAGAATGCACAATCTAACAGCCAATCTTCTTTGCTCCTTAAGCGTAAATATCATCTTCATATAGACATAGACAAAATTATGAGCCCATTCAAAAAAGGAATAGATCTTTCACACTTACTAAGCTGCAGTGGATCACTTGAGACATACTAATCATAAACATCTTGATCTTTGGTGTGATGGAACACTTTATCCTATGGATCCCCTTGCTATGTCTACTCCTCCGTTTGATAATCTTACATCTCTATTACATTTTGTTGGGGATGGTCTCATGGTCTCTTGGGTTATTGCAATAACTTGGTGATGAAGAATACACAACAAGCAATGATAAATCTAGAGATATTGAAGCAGCAACAAGCATCTTTGTTCAATTTATCGATGCAAAACAGTAAGATTTTGCAAGAACAAACACTTTTGAAGAACAAAATATCATCCTCCAAAGAAACCATTGATGATCTTGAAAAGAAGGTGAGAAGGATGAGGATAAAAACCACTCCACTTGATCTTCGTCAAAGATGCAAAAGTGTTTCCAACATTGAAACCATCAAAGTTGAAAGTGGAGGTCTTAAGTGCAGGATTCGAGCAATAAGGTATACCGTTTTAATACATATTCTTGCTGTAACAAAGTACTGATTATTAGCTAATCAAAAATATGTTTTTGCAAAGGCATGCTTCATCCTGAAAAGGAAAATATTGATCCTCAAATGGCCAAATCTTCATATTCCTCTTTGATTGCACCTCATCTTGCAAAAGAGATTTTGGATGCCTCAAAGTTCAAGAAGATAAAGCAGTATCTAATCAGTGATTTTCTACAAAGCACAACCATTGATACTTTAGATGTTCAAAGTGTCATAGATAATTGTGGAATTAGTCAAAAAGGATATTCAAGCATCTTTAAATCAGTAAAGAGCCAGCTCAAAGATAAAAAGGTCTCATCTTCTCTCTTACCTATACCAGCTCATGTATGTCAAGCACGACAAGGTCTCAACACTGAAGTTTCACAATACTTGGGTGATTCATATTTCATCAACCAAGAATTTAGAAATGCGGGACGAGTGGTACATTTTAATGAATTGTCTAATATTTTTTCAATTTGCAAAAAATTCAGAAGAAAATGGTCAAATTTTATAATGTGACAAGCGAGGAGGTACAAGGCAAACTAATCTTTGTGCTTAAGCTAGATGAATGTGAGATATTGAAGCAAACAAAGACAGAACAAGTCACCATAACTCTGATGAATAGAGCACTTCAAGGAGTAGCACAAAATCTTGTGAACAATGATGATAGCTTCAGTGTACAATTAGAGAATGATATATGGTGGCTAGGATCTCTTTAGGTATACGAACTTTTAAGCTTTCTCTAGTTAATTTATCAATTAATGTTAGTAACAAAAAGTCATTTACGCAGGTTGACAAAGAAGATCATGACATTTTGTACTAGACATTTCACCAAACAGATATTCTTGATGTCATTTGTAGACAAAAAACGGGAGAACTTCTTCATGTTGAAGATATTGGAAGCTTCCAAGTAGAGTGGCATCTTGCTGGTGATCTCAAGACACTCAAGTGCATGTATAACATTGCAAAAGGTGCTAGCTCTAAATCACCTTGTCTATATTGTATGAACGAAGCTCACTCTTTGAGCTTGAAGCAGCACAACCAAAAACCCTCTAGAGCTAATGAGGATCCTAACTTCCGCTCCATTCTTGATATTCCACTTTTGCATGTCCATATATGTATATTGCATGCATTGTGCAGGATTGTTGAGAAGCTTGTATATTTATACATTGAATATGCATGGAAGTTGAAGCCAAAGACTGAGTCAAGAAAATCAATTGAAAAGATAGAGCAAATACTATCAGAGATGGGGCTCCACCGAGGTAAAGTAAAGGTAATTGCTTGTCAAAAGCGTTCAAAATCATCACATGAAGTTCCAGTAAAACCTTCACTTGGAGGTGTGAAAGCTCGTAGGTTTCTATCATTTCATGGTGAACTGGGCAAAATTAACAAGAGTCGTAATTGCTAGTATGAGCAGTGGAAGAAGCTTCATAATGCTATTAAAGACCATGCTGATAATGGAAAGGCTAGGAATCGCAAAGCAAAAGTGTGGATGGCTCTAGATGTGGTTTTCTGCTTACATGACAAGAAAGAATGGATAGACAACGACAACATGAAATTAAAGCTATCCCTTCAAGCTTTTGGTAAAAGTATGCAAGATGCATGGAGTACTCAAAGCATTACCTACTACATGGTAATTCATACTTTTCTTCTTACGACCTATTTGGTTTGTATAAATATAATTTTTATGACATGCAACATATTTTACACGATCATATGCCCTGGTTCACAAAGCAATATGGATGTCCTACAATATGGTCCACTCAAGGAATGGAAAAATCCCATTATCAAGCTCGTGGAGCATACTTTCGAGACACTCAACATGACGCAGGAAAAAACAGAGCGAACAGCTTAAAAGAAGTATTTTTTTGGTTCTATAGAAGAGTCTTGCTACGAATAAGGGAGAAGAAAATTTCTAAAAATAAAAAAAAACAAGCTCTTGCAATAAAGATATCCAAAAAAGACGACAGAGCTGGAAGGATTCTACAGCAGAAGCAACCTTACATCAGTGGAGATCGAAGAGAGTGAGGGATAAAAAGTTTGGGTTCTACCTCAAGATCCAGAACACATTCTATAAAAGTGTATACTTAATACAAATCTATCCTCAAATGATATCTTCAATGTCTTCAACATCTTCTTGATCTAAACTTGAAGTGCCCTCTTTGTATTCAACCTGCTTCAAATCATCGTGTCAAAGTAGAAATCGTTTCCCGGAAGGAGAAAGCTCTCTATAATGTTTAATTCCCTTTGCAAGAGCATATCCAGTATATGCTAAATAACTTCCTGCAAGTGATCCTTGCATTGCATGACCATATCCAAAAACATGGATAGCACACTCTTTCTCCAAAAGGTTTACTTTGGTAGCATTTGGATGAAGAACATAGCCACCAAGATACTTTGACAATGTCTTGTAGACAAAAAGAGGTATATAACCATCAGAGGAGTACTTCATGTGAAAAAGAACTAAATTAGGACAAGCAAGGTACTTAATGTAGTGCTTCAGAGCAGCGTCTTTGGTAAGATCAATGACTCTAGATGACCGTTTTAAGAACTCATCTTTTGGTGGTTGAATCTATAAAAATATAAAATCAATTAATCATTAAAAACATTGAAAGCAAAAAAAAAACTTTAGCTTATACAAAAAAAGTGCTTACCGTAATGTTCTCATCTGACACAAGTTGATTTTCCTTCCAAAGATTTATCAAACCAACATTTCGTATTTTGAGATCTCGCTCTTGAATGATTGGCACATCTTTATCTTGTTCATCTTCGTTGTCACTATCCACTTCTGAAAGATGAGGATCTGTTATATTCTCTTGTGCCTTGAGAAACTCTTCTTCGATAGGCTCTTTATACTGAAGAGCTTCATTGAAAAAAATCTCCAATGCTTTATGAGGCTCAAAGCAAACATCCAACTTGCCTAAAAGAGGATCGTTTTCTACAAAATCTTTGTATTTAACTAGCTCTTCACCGGTCCCAACATTATAGTTCAAGTGTTGTGCCAAAATAGCATACAATTCATTCTCTCGTAAACCAAATGACCTTCGGATATCTGAAATCATTATATATTCTCCATGGCCAAGAGGAAAGCATGGTAGAATAGGCAAGGGAAATTTTCCTTTAAAAGTAGGGTACAAAGACTTCTCCGATGCAATACTATCTTCTTGAATCCTAGAAAGTTGAAGACTCTCAACTTCTTGCCACTCTTTTTCTACATCAAGAACTTATTCATTGTCTTGTTCATCTTTGATCACTTCACTTGATTTAGAGTTACTGTCATCCCTTTTTGTTTCTTCATATGATCACTATCTCTTAAGAACAAAAACACAATAAACCCCACACTTTTCTTTAATAGTCTACATTTGTGTTTGCACTTTGGACATTTTAAAAGATTTAGTTTGACATTTTCTGATAAGGCAGAATACTTTTTGTTAATCCTAGAGGATTGTGATGGATTCTTTTGAACCAAATCTATAGCGTGAATATATTCTTCATCAAGGTATAGTACCATTCTTAAATCCACCAATTGATCAAACTCTTTGTTGTACTCCTGTAAAGCTTCTTTGTGAAAAATAAGAGTTTCTTCAAGTTCAAAAGGAGTATTAAACATTGTATAAAATGAATCATATGATTCCATGTCTCCACAATCATATAGAATTCTTGCAATAGAATCTTGGGATTTTTTTAATCTGTAATAACAAATGTCTATATTAGAAGAGCAAGGTCATAATGCAATTATAAAAAACCTCTCTTGAATTATTGATGTATAATATACCTATGTCATCTGTATTCAGGGTAGACATTGCCAAATCGTCATAAATAGATGAGATACCATCAGTTTGAGAGTCACGTTTCCTTTTCAAATCAGCCATAACCTTTGGACAAAGATTCTCTCTCTCTCTCTCTCTCTCTCTCTCTCTCTCTCTCTCTCTCTCTCACACACACACACACACACACACACACACACACAATTCAACTATATACATGCATGTATGTATTATGTAGATTAATATATGTGGGTATGTGTGTGCACTTGAAATGCATACTAGTCAATTCAAACTAAATGAATACTATAGGACGCGATTCAAGTGCACTTAAACCATTGATGCTAGAGATGCTCTTGAAATGCTTGAAAGTGACCTCCAACACAATTGAATTCATTCTTTGAGCATTTTAGGTGTATGCAATGAGTAAATTATGAGGATATGTGTTGGTTTTCTCCCCCCATATCCTCTCTCATACACAATAAGTTGATATCACAATTACTGTTTACAAATAATAAATTTTTTTGTATTTTTGGACCGACTACAATCGTGGTTAGACTTTGTTATTGCATTGAAAAAACCCTTTCTTAGAGTCTTGGATGCTAAGGTTTTGGCTATTTTTTGATAAAGAAAACTTAGGAACCCCTACTCGCATAATATACTAGATTCATACTAGTAGCTTGTCAGGTTTATTAGCTCCATCTGCCAAGATTCCACGCTGTCGTGCCGCTTTGCGGGCCTCATAGAAGACTTCAAAGCCCACTTACACCAAAGGTATATTAGTAGAGAAAGCCGCTAACAGTGTTAGAACCAAACCGGCTGAAATTATAAAATCTCATTTAGATTGTGAGCTTGCCTTTTAAGAAAACCGACAAATTTGCACAAGTTTAGTGTAATTACCGGCAAAACCTTCAAATTTTGACCTAAAAACTGGGAGAATTTCAAGTTTCCCCTTATATTGATCGGTTAGGAAAAGTGTATTTTTCTAGCCCTAGTCACTAAGCTGGAGAGCTATACGTCCATGTCTACGAGGGTGGGCAACGGAGGCTCCATCAAAGCATCAAGACTATTCTAGCACAATATGGAAGACACTCATTACAACTATTTACAAAGATGGACATTGACATTGCTCTCCAACATGGATTATACTTTCTCAAACAACGCCCAACATCGGGCATCCTCCGACATTGATGATGATGATGATGATTTTAGTTTGACAATTATAGTGTTATAGTTTAGTTTTTTCATACTGGCGTAGGGCCATACTCGTAGAAACTAAAATATATTCATTACCTCAAAATATTCCCACCCCCACTTACAACCCGTCAGGACATTCTACTTCTCCTTCCTATCTCTATTGTGCCTTGCACGGCCAGCCCACCGAGCTACCCTTCTCTCAAGTCTCCTGCAAAGATCACGTGCAAGAGAAATATCCGATCAACTTCTGCAACAACGGACCGAGGAAAAGCAGGGTACGAGCCACCAATGGCTCCTCACACGAGAGAGAGAGAGAGAGAGAGAGAGAGAGAGAGAGAGAGAGAGAGAGAGAGAGAGAGAGAGAGAGAGAGAGAGAGAGAGAGAGAGAGAAGCCTTCCTTCCCTTCGGATCTGGTGAATGCATGTAGAGAAAGGCCTTCACTTCATCTGCGGTTGTTGGTTGCCTTTCCTCCAAGTCGACTGTCAGTTCGCATGCAATTGGCTAAAGTTTAAACCACATAACAATTTGGTATGCAACTCAGGGGCCCCTAACTCAGGTGCTTCCCTCGCTGCCCCCCGCCAAGTGGCCTCGTTGATTCTCTCAAGGTAGAGATCTTGATGAAGGTGATTCCTTGTAGACTAAGGTCTTTCTTTGCATCTGTTGTGAACAACACAGAGCTTCTCTGGCACATCTGATCTCTCCACACACAAATAGGTGATTTGTGCCGCTCTTTGGACACACAACGAGGTGAAACAACGCATAATGTGATTGCATGCGTAAAAAAGGCCTTCCCTTCTTCTGCGTATGCACGCTTGAGAGAGAATGAGAATGAGTGAGATTGGATAACGACAGCCATTTATCCAGAGAAGATTGGATAACGGCTGCCAAGAGAGATGGACACACCCCACCAATGAGCAAAGAGAGCATCTTAAAAAGATGCCTCAAGTTTTCATTTTTTTCAATGGGACATACTCGTTTCTCTTTTTAAAAAATCCCAGTAATACATTGAAATAGAGTCCCCTGTCCCCTACCCGCCAGCCTATGTTCCTCTGTACCTTTGCCGCCCTGCTCTATAGCTGCCCTCGTCACCCTGCTTCTCCCCTAGCATCCACAACCATGAACAACAGGGGGAGATCCTCTTGGACTGTCGCTTGATGGAAATGGCTATGGCGATGGCGAGGTCATGCAGAGCTCCCCTACACACCCTACTTTGCTCGATTACCTTCAGCACTGCTCTCGCTCTCTACATACCACTCAATGCCCATCTTCCCTAACGCTTGAGAGAAGCAGACAAGCCGGTCACGTCCACCGCTCGCGGCTCTTGAGCATGGTGGTTGCCCATGAATCGCACAAGAAGAATCATCTTTGTTATCCCTCAGAGCTCTCCACGATCCATGGCATGTCAGACAAGCATACACAAAGACTCAAACTTGCTTTTTTAAGAAACAACTTTTTTTTCCGCCCACGGGATGTTATGGTACCCCCTACTGACTCACACTAGATAAATTCCATTAGTTAGGATTATTTTCCTTCTTCCCCTTTCTCACTTTCGTTCACCTCAGTGCTCCTCTTCTCTCTCTTGCCTGTGTTTGCATGGTCGTCGCTGACCTGCACAACCCTCCATAGCCTACTACCCTTTCGTAGTCATCTACAGTCCTCCATCGCCTATAGCTCTCTCCCGCTCCTCCCTTGACCTGCAAAGCCCTCCATTGCCTACAGCCCTTCTGTAGCCCTTTGCAACTCTCCACTGCCTACACCCATCCATCTCCTATGGCAGCCCTCCATCTCCTCCATAGCATTCTGCAACCCTCATCAGTGCAGCCCCCTGATGCGTGCACGAAAGAGAGAGAGAGAGAGAGAGAGAGAGAGAGAGAGAGAGAGAGAGAGAGAGAGAGAGAGAGAGAGAGAGAGAGAGAGAGAGAGAGAGAGAGAGAGAGCCAGCCTTTTCCTCATCCTTGCCTCGACTTGCGAGAGATAGAGCTACGCACAACGTCGAAAGAGAGAGAGAGAGAGAGAGAGAGAGAGAGAGAGAGAGAGAGAGAGAGAGAGAGAGAGAGAGAGAGAGAGAGGCCACCCGCAATAGGAGAGAGGGAAACCAGGTGGGCCGCCTCGCAATAGAAAGAGAGGGAAATACGGGCCAACTCAACTCCTCCTGCCTCCTCGGTTCTAGAGGATCTTCCAAGATGCTCTTCATTTTATGAATAAAAACCTGTTGGTACCCCCTACTGATGTCTTCGAAAGATTCTGGCTTTTTTTTATTTTTCTACAATCATGGGCACATACTACTTGGTCCCACCTACTTGCAGCTTCATTATTATATTCATTTCTTTAGTGATTCCTATATTGAATCTCACTGCTTCCACCATTTCATCCATAGATTCCCCTTTAAAAATTGTAGGCAGAGATTCAAACTCGTCCCCTATGGCAGCTCAAATACTAATTTGTAACCACTTGAGCTCCAATAGGTCATTGCACATCAACACACGTTGTTGGATTTTAAAAAAACACGACTCGCACGGCTTCCTTGCCTTCTGCATTCTGTACACTACTTGCTCCCATCTTCTGCGTCCTGCTTGAGGTCCTCGTCCTACTGGCACGCCACTTATTGCACCCTACGAAGCCCAACTGTGTCCCAGACAAAATACAAGTGCAGGCTCGGACTATGGCCGTGACAATTCAATTCTTGAATGTAGAGCAATATACGTTTTTCGCACGGGTGTTTCATGGCTGCCTCCAGCACCCGTAACCATTCGTTGCCTTTGTTCCTAGGACCCTTCTAGTAAAGGCATCACTTCAGATTCGTTTTTTTTTTAAATTTTGCGCCAGCCGGTAGGGGATACTACTACTTCATTTTATTTTTGTATCTACTCTATCCACATCGTGCTCTCTCTCTCTCTCTTACCTGCATTGACAGGATGGCCGCCTCTGCTGATGCCGCTGTTGCCGCTTGCTGACGGAGCTGCCTCTTCTGTCGTTGCTGCCGCTTGCTGAGGATGACGCTGACGACGACGTGGCACTTTTGCTGTTGACAATGGGCAGCACTTCTGTCCTGCTGATGACGCGGCACTTCTGTTGCTGACGACGGGCGGCACTTCTGCTGCTACTAGCGACCGGTGCCTCTGCTGCTGCTACTGGCGACTGGTGACGGGCTGCTGCTAGCGACGTGCAGCGCTGCTGCTGGAGCCGACAGCAAATTCATGTGGCCGACAAGACCTATGCTTCACTGCTGTGACGGGTAACCCTACTACGGCACGAAGGCGCACACGAAAGCACGAAACCCTAGGAGTAGGTACACGTGTGTGACCCACAGACAGAGAGAGAGAGAGAGAGAGAGAGTGTAACGGTTTAAATTAGTATCTTTTATACTTAAAAGATACTGTTATTGACAACTATAAAAAAGAAATCACTAGCGGATGGATGGAGAGAGAGAGAGAGAAGAAGAAGAAGAGAGTTTTAATGTCGTAGGAAACTATCCCAAGAAACCTTAAAGAGCTAGCCGAGGAGGGGAGTTGAACTTAAGACCTATTAATCAAGATGGAAATCCCATAATCAATCTACCACACTTGAGTGATAGAAATTTATTAGACAAGCTGATATGTGATATGATGTTTAAAAGTTCTCAAGTTTTAGGTCCAAATTTGAAAAAAAATGAGTTTTTAGTATAATTTGTAAGTTCTATTGATATTTGTTGATTCAAACTTATAATCTATGTAATATTTTGCAATTTAGTTGGTTGAAGATGTATTTGCAAACCTTGTTTATTGCAAATAAATGCGGTGACTTTCTAGGTGAATGCATGTGCATGTGTGTGGATGGGAGGGTGTGTATCCTACTCTCATTGGATGTACTTGACATGCTATTTGCCTCTTCAAAATATTTAATATGCGACTATAGCTTTTCAGGTACATCCAACTAAAATACACACATACACACACGTAATATATATATGTCTATTATATATGTATATTACATGCACTTACCTATTTGCTCATTTACACTCAATCAGTCCACAACCCACACAAGTAGATCCGCCACGGTTCTATTGTCTGTCCAATCCTCCAATTCCCTCCTCTCCTTCTCTTGCTGGTTCCCCCTTCGCGAGTCTATCTAAAATGAATTGGGACCCCTACCAAACAAACACATATATGATTTATATTATCCAGTATTATATATGATAGTTAGATAAATAAGATGGTTTTATGATACATATTATATATTATAGCTAGACAAATATATTAGATAGATACAACCTCTTGACTTATCTATGTATGAACATGTGTGTGTATGTGTGTGTGTGTGTGTGTGTGTGTATACTTTTTTTTTGTAAATTTGGTATGTATACACACACACACATGTCCATATATATATATATATATATATAGAGAGAGAGAGAGAGAGAGAGAGAGAGAGAGAGATTTATGTGTGTGTTTATGTTTCACTGGCATACACTTGAAATGCTAGTAAGCCCTCACAACTATATTTTATTAGTGTGTATAGCATTTCATGTACATCTAAGTGGAAGTACACACATATACATAGAGAAAGAGAGAGAGAGTTACCTGTGGGTTTATGTCTCACTGGCATATAATTGAAATGCTATTAAGGACTTACAAGTATATATTATTAGTGTGTATGGCATTTCATGTACATCTAAGTGGAAGTACACACACACATACATAGAGAGAGAGAGAGAGAGAGAGAGAGAGAGATAATCTTGTGGTATTAAATCAATTCACTATTGTGATAAAGGTACTCTTCAAAAAAGAAAATGGCAAGAACAAAACAAACCGCAAAGAAAAGTTGTGGCGGCCGTGTTTCTCAACCCTCGAGTACTAGAACAACTTCAGAAGTGCTTACTGGACCAAATGGTGTTAGTTCATCCCAAGAGACCAATAGACCAAGTTCTAGTGTAAGCGTAAATTTACCAAGGAGACAAAGGATTTCACAATATCTAGGTGGTCTAAGACAAATCAGAAAATCACAAGATGCAACCACAAATTGCATTCCTAAAGCACCATTTGTCAGGATAGTGCGAGAGATTATAGAAATGTGTACAGGTGGGACAAGATGGATGGCTACAGCTGTTGCATGTCTTCAAGAGGCTTGTGAAGATAATCTTATTGAATATTTTAATGACGCTTTCATTCTTGCAACACATGCTCATAGAGTTACAGTTATGCCTAAAGACATGACAAGCTTAAGCATGCTTAGACACAGTTACGAGCAATTTAGATATATGCCATCATTTGTTGATAAAAAAATGAAAGACATTCTTTTGATTCCTCCTACAAGAAGGCCCAAAGAGTTGAAAGTAGAAGAAGTGACTGAAAAAGACATATATAGTAGAGATACCAGGATGAACCAAGACAGAATTGAGAGGCTCAAATTAAAACAGGATGACCATGAAGAGTTAAAGAGAAAGGCTCAACAATTGGAGATTTTGCAAACAGAAGAAAAGGTTTTTAAAGACTTTAAATTCTCTTGGTCCAAAGGTCGAATTCGTAATGAAAGGCGATAACCATGTTGCCTTTGTCCCTTTGGAAGCTCAAGATGTCCAAATACTGGAGAGCTTTGACAATGACATCTCTGATACCTGTCATGATTTTTCTAAGGTAATATTTTTTTTTGTTTTTAATAAAGGGCTCCTTTCACCCGTTGCTTTTATGATACTAACTTAAGTGTTCAATTGGAGCATGATCAAAGAAGAACTTCCTGAGGACGCACAAGATGAGGTGTTTATAATTGACAGTCAAATTTCTTGTCATTTAGATGAAAGAAATCCTCCCTAAGAGCTTATAGCTTGGTTTACCCATTGCAATCCAAGTGTGAGAACTATTATTTTGCCATATATCTCAAGGTAAATCATTGTTGTGTACTACAACAAGTGTTGTCAATTGTGAAATTTATTTTTGTTCATCTTTTTTATAGGAACCATTGGAGTCTTGTCATGCTAGACATGCAAGAAAAAGTAATTCTTTATCTGAATTCTATTGAGAAAACAACACACTTGGATATCAAAGGGTAAGAAATTTAAAGTCCTTACAAAATGTATTAAGCAAAAAGATTTAAAGTATTATAAACTGTTTCAACAGCCACGTCAACATCTTACTTGCAACCATTGAAAGCTTCCATGCTTTGGGAAATATTTTTAAAGAGGTTATACATCGAAAGATTCAGGTTTGAGTTCTCTTTCTTGTACTAAGATCTTGTTGTTTTTGTAAGTTTCTTTTGTCTTATAAATTATTTTGGTTGACAGGTACCACAACAAAGTACAATCATAAGTGTGGATGGTATTTACTGTATAATGCCAAAGCCATGTTGGATCATGTTTACAAAAGCGAGACCTCTCAGGTCTATTTCTTTATAACACTTAATGCACAAATAATATAGTTTCCTTGACTCAAAAAATTGTTTTTGTATTGTAGCTTTCTATTGCAACATACACAGAGCTTGATGTAGCACACTTTCGCACCAAGAAAATTGAAAGCATGATAGATAATTTCAATGCTAATAGTTGGAGTAATTGCAAAGCTTGCTCAAAGGAAAAGCTAGAGTTTGATAGAAGAGAGGCCACAAATGATGACCTATCAAAGTTTTTCAAAGAGATGGAGTGGTTTGAAGATGAAGATCGTCTCGCAGAAGAATTTCCATCACAAAAAGAAGAGGTTTACAAAAAAGATCCACCGATTGACCCTCATGTAGAAGAATTTGTTGAAGACGGAGACATAAAGAAGTTGCCAATGCCAGAACCATCGGTAGTAAGCACCTCATGAAAGGACCAAAAGAGATTGAAAGTGACAATGTATTTGAAACACAATAAATGTATTTGAAGTATTTTTTGTATTAAAAAATCTTGCTTTAGATTAAGACCTTGTCTTTACCTTCTCCATGTTTGGATTTTTGTACCTAAATGATAATTATAAAGACTACGTTTAAATATGTGTCCTTGCACTTCATATACTTCTCTCTTCTCTTGGATACCTGTCAAGATAAAGAATTATGTTAGTAAAAAACATCTTTATGTTTCATGTAAACCTGTCGTTTTGATGGAGCTACTTACTTGTCTACCATTGATCTAAAATAAAAAATCTTGGGGAAGATCAACTTCATCTTCATTTATCAAATCTTGTCGAAGTTGCAGAAGATTGCACTCTCCACCAATAGATAGAGTGGTTTGAAGTTCTTCATTCATCCACACATCAATGTGCACTAAAGGATTGCCTTGCATATTTTGAAGGTCTTGATCCAATATCACAGGAACACCATTCACTCTATGAGATGTCTGATAGTTCAATGTCATGGTAAAGTTCTGACTTTTTATCATGTACTTCTCGTTTACACTTGATGCATCCACTTTGCAATCAATTCCATTAGAATGACAAAAATCCCATCCTTTGTCTAAAAACTCAAGTACTATGTCCTAGTCTACATTCTTACACACAAGCATGGTATTTTTAAGAGCTATTGGACATTCACTTGTGGCAACAAAATCCACAAATACATGGATTGGCATGCTGACTTTGATTTTCACAAGCCTACTTGCTACATTAGGCTTCAACCCTTTTTGCACTTCATTAAATAGCTTCAAGAGAAATGCCTCACTTATGTCACTAGTTAGCAAGGGCCAGTCTGAACTTATAAAATCCGGTAAGGAAAGCTTTTCTAGTGTTCCTGAAGAAAGATCAGTACCGACATGAAAGAAACTATCATAAAAGAAAACACCTAGCTCTGCAAGTTGTCGATTTGTTCTTCCTTGATACTGTTGACTACCAATGAAAGCATGGTAGACATTGATTACTCCTATTATACAATCCACTGATTGCCATTCTTCATAGGAAGAAGGATAGAAATCTACAAAATACATAAATAAAATCATCATAAAATTCTAAGAAACCACATTAATAGACACTTCTGCTTTATGACCTACAGTTTGGTCTATTTAATGGAAGGTCCATTGGCCATTCAGAAAGTGTAAGCTCTCTATGCATATAAACATGTTGAACAAGAACTTCTTTCACTGATTTCTTGTTGTCATTGACATGAAAATCCTTCACTCTTGCCTTCCAAGACGACAAAAATTCATTTGTACTTTGCCTCTTTCGTTTTCTTGATTGCATTAGAATCCAAGATCCTTTGGTTATTGTCAAAGGTATCCAATGATTTTGATCATCAAGTGTTTTGAAAAGAGTTATAGACTCAATAGAAGCAGAGGGTTTATGTAACCTGCTTCAGGAAGCCATAGAATATAGAGAGAAAACAAGAGAAACTTGAGAAGAGGAAGTTCAAGAAGCTTTAGATGAGAGAAGTATAATTAATCATAAGTAACAAATCAACGGGATATTTTTGTGACTAGCAGTCCACTTATGCATGATTTTGATAATAAGAGTATATTTTTCCTTGAGAGAAGGACTGCATCATGAAAGTACTGGTTGATTTGAAAGGGACTCTTTTTAAATGAATAAAGTTTCTTGATCTTTGAGAACAATTAAGATTGGTATCTTTGTTTTAAGGGTTTACTAGTCGTTTTCACTTCTTATGTTACAAAATTCTTATTTTTAAACTCCTTTTAGTGATACTTTTCACCGTTACGGTGGCTTAAAGCTGATTGATTCTTACCTTTCAGCCCTCAATTCTTAACAGGCCCTCTCTAGATCCCAAATTTCTCTCTCTCTCTCTCTCTCTCTCTCTCTCTCTCTCTCTCTCTCTCTCTAACTCTCTAATTCATAACGTATATATTCATCAAATAATAATCTTCCTTACATGTTTTCAAACCCTTAGGAGTTTATTAGGTCATGCTCTCATGCATAGTGGGGGCTCACTCTTGGAGCCTTATGCAAATTCAATAAAAGGGAGGCCACTTAAAGAATTTTGTAGTGAGAAAAATAGGTATTTTGGTGAGAAAATAGGTATTTTGGTGAAATTTTTGGCATCCATTTCCACTTTGATTTTGAAGAAGTAGTCAACATAAAAATGTAGCTTTCAAGCTCAAAAATATCCTCATGTTTTTTGGTGATTTTGGATCTATCAATGATGAGATTAAAAGATTTTGATGGACCCCAGTCTGCCCACTTTTTCTCACAAGTCATCCCTAGTCTTCTCTCAACTCCCTTCACACTTCTACACACACACACACACTCTTACTCAACCCTCTCCATCTATCACTCAAATCTACACATTCTATGGTCTCTCTCACCCTCTTCACCATTACCCCCTCCTCTCACCCCCATATCTCTCATATGAAGTATTATCTGTATACACCATCTCTATGTCTTCCTCTATCACTTCCAAATCACAATTCACCTTACCTCTTCTTGAAATGCATAAAAATTCAGCATGTAAACCATGATTAAAATATTCAAATTGGGGGTTCTCATCATCAAAAATTTTCATTTTTATCATGGTGTTCTACCTTGGCAGCGGTGACATAAAGAAGGGAAGAAGAAGAAGATGACCGGTGGCCATTTTGAGGATCTACACAAGGTGAGTCCAAGTTTCTTCAAGGCATCACTATCACAAAGATATCCTCACCTCATTCATCCCTCTTCCTTCATCAATTCAACTCATTCTACCCATTGTAAATATATCATTAACCCTTTTTATTGATTACTCTTATTAACTACTAACCTACTAATACAAATATCCATTAACATAACCCTAAAAGGAACCTCACCTAAAGACATGTACATAGTTAACTCTCTCTCTCTCTATCTCTCTCTCTCTCTCTCTCTCTCTCTCTCTCTCTCTCTCTTTCTCTCTCTCTCTAACTCTCTAAATTCCATATTTATCTACTATCAATAATGCCCTTCTCTTGAGCCCACATCCATGATTCAAGCAGATAGGGAAGGCCCTATTTTGATATTCTAAAAAATTATCATATTGATTTTTTAGCTTGTAAAATAGCTTGATTTGTTATCTTGTAAAGTAGGATTGTCAATAACTTTAATGAGGGGTCTCAAACCTATAAATAGGCCCCTCTCCTTCTTTTAAATCATCTATAATCTCTCACATAGCACCCAACACTATATGTGTGAGGAGAGACTTAGATGTAGTGACCACTTTGTGAGGTTCACACTTGGTGTAAGGGAAGCTTGATGCTACACATTGCAAGTGAGAGAGTGTAAATTCCATGTCTCAAATCACTATTGTACATGCTCTTTATTATCAACATGTTGATGTTTTGGTACTTCAAATGCATGTATTGGCTTTAGAATCTTTGCCCTCTTACTTGTGCAATGTGCTTTGGTGAATTCAAGGTGATTTGTATCTTACAATTGTGTCAATTAAGCTTGTTGAGAAAGAAAGTTTTTGCGTGTTTTCATTGTTTAATTCTTGTCCATTTTAAGAGGATATTGTGGTGAGAGGTGTCCCACAATGCTAAGACAATGTGTGCGTGATGGCAATGTTTAGCATTCACGAAGTGTTGGTTTAGTTTTATACTTAATCTCCATGACACTGTCAAAACAAACAACATCACTTTAAAAGTTGCAAACTAGGTATTGCAAAAATTCCATTCCTCTCTCTCTTTCCCTTTGCTATACATCATTCTTGCTCCACGTGATGTGCATGCTTGTGTAAGATTTTTTGTGTGTTTTTTTGTGTCTCTTTTGCTCTTGTGTCCTAATCTGCATCCCCTAAGTAGGTGGTGCCCTTTTTCTTGTCTGGGTTTACATGGCTATGGATTTGTTGTTTTCTTATGTGCTTCTGATTTCCCCAGCCCCAATTGAGCAGAATGGAAGCCTTGATTTGTGTTTAGAGGTTACTTTTCTTGTTGCCCACCTTAGACCGCCTCAATTTTGGTGCCTCCACTAAGGAGGACTTTGTATATGTCGCTATTTTATATTGCATGAATGTTGAGTCTTTAGCATAATCAAGCATATTATATAAATTAAGGAAATTTTTATGATTTCTTCATTCCCATTGGAAGGCAAAAGGTGCACATCATTGTTAGCACTAAGGTACAATTTCAACGAGTAATTTGTAGAAGGTATGTTGACAAATTTTTGACAGAAGAGCTTGGCTACTCTTTGATTGTCAGCCTACGCATCATAGCTAGTGCGCTTGTTTATTGGCGTCTTTGACACCAGATTTGGCCTAGATTGATAGATTTTGGCGATAATGGAGCTTGAGGCATTGTTTGATAGGTTATTGTGGATTTATGGCAAGCCAGATGGATTGCCTATATACACACATTTAGACACCCAATATATGTATATCCAGCTTCAGCCCATAGACCATCACACACCTAGTTTCCAAATTCTTAGAGCCCGGGGGCACCCGACCTTGCCAGATCACAGGTTTTGATGGTTTTGGTACATCATATACACACATGACGGAGGATATTCTAGAGCGTGTCACGTTAGCCCTTTGTGAGAATCGTCAAGACACCTTTGAGCTACCACAGACTGTATCTTTGGAGTTGTATAAAACTGACCCTTTTATGTTGATGAGGATCAACGAATGTACATGAGAAAGAGGACTAGATTTGGAGAGTACCCTACCTACGATTTAGTTAGCGTTGTCCCACCAAGTTCCTTATTATGAGGTACATAGAAGTGTTTATGATGAGACTCCGTATATTTTGTTGTGTGGATGATCCTATTTCCCTTCTCATAGTAGTGCAATAGAGACTACAGTAGACACGATGATCGCACCCTCTACACAGCCGACACAAATTAGATCACCTCCAAGATTTACATCATCCAAACCATCTTGGAGACAAACCTGTGTTGACATCATGGTAGAGGCAAAGGCAGCTATGGAGCATAGGAGTCAGATCCTTACCAATGCATTTCCAGAGTTACCATGCACAAAGATAGCCACATCACATTCTTTGACTGCTACTATTACACATGCTAGAGAGGCTATAAAGATTGCACCATAGACTACACCACAAACCATGAGCACACAAGACACTGAGCGTGCTAGATCACATGCATCAAATACAATGAGGAGACATGTATTACCACCTAGAGACACCACGCAAGTACCACTTGAGGATAGAGTATCCACGATGAGCAAAGAGCACCATACAAAGATTGTGCTACATTTTTGTGGATGTAGAGGAGTTATATGCCTTGGTTTGTTGACCTTGATGGACATTCCTATACTGAAGGCACCATTTTTGGATGACATTGACCCTTTTATATGGCAAGTGGTCAGAGTTTGAAGATGTCACCTTGGTTCGACTAAGTTCTTTACAGATGAATTCATGGGCACATACATGTCCCTATCGATCGGCCCATACAATGTGGTGTACAAAGCATATCCTAATGATTGTTTGGACACCCATGTACATTCTAGGATATTTCAATTACATATATTGGAGCACACATTGACCTATGTTGATGGTTGTAGACCTAGATATTGACAAAGCAGTCCATAGGATTTTTTGAGCCAGCCATGAGCATTATGGCATATCTTGTTGGAGATCCTCACACAGATGATACTATATATTCCCTGATGATTGGATTTCCATATTCTCCATGGCATGGCTAGGATTTGTAGTAATGACCACACAGACTCCCCAGACACCTTCTAGACAGACTTCCCCTACCAGGTCACCTCCCACATCTCCATCACACAGACAAATTTTTCCTTAGAGCACAATTGATTAGTTGAGGTGTAGAGCGATTGAGATGAAGGAGACAAATGCCCAGATTGACAACAGGATGAGTACACCAGAAAGCACTATCATAGAGACACCTAGAGTGACTCTTGCAAAGGTTTCTAATTGTTTTATAGAGGAGGTGTAGCCTAGTGGGATGGCTCCTACACCAAAGATGAGTATTGAGCTAGCAGAGATACATAGCATGCCAGAGTCTACAATTATTGATGATTCCAATGCACCTACCATAGAGGTAGATGTCCCACCATAGCCTACATTTGAGGAGACTCAGTGCTAACACACATGAACATGATAAAGTTGTCTCACACAACGCACATGACCATGATAGAGCTCTCCCATGAGGCTATATTTTCTATGAGCAGCACAAGTCCTATGACGAGAGATGAGCTACACTGGCTAGACACTACTTTGCAAATAGATAGACCCATGCTAGTCTTGTGTGGTGAGAGTATGGGATTTTGCATATTTCATGATTTGAGCCGGTTGAGTTTCTTTGAAAAATTCAAGCACTTTGTTCAGGATCCTCCCACACATCAGCTAGTGCAAGTTATGCCTAGCCTAGGCATGCGAGGATCCTTGAGAGATGAGTATGATGCGATATGCTTGACAATGTTTGAAATTGACTTACAAACCATAGAGCCTTTATCTTACAATGAGTCCCTAGATATGCATACTCATTCGATGTTGGTATTTGTATAGACTTGAGCAAACATAGACATATGTTGATGATTGTTGAAGTTTGGACACACGAGAGTCTAGCACATCTAGCAAGCGACCTCTGAGTGTGAATTTCATCCTTGAGAGCGAGTATATAGAGGCACTGATCATGCCATCTATGTGTTGACTGTCGGATTGAGATATACACCCAAACCATTGATTGATTGAGCATGTTATAGAGGTAGACTACCTACAACAACTTCATAGATCACCTCCTAGACCCATGAGTGATTGTGATCCTCCATAAGATATTCCTAGTACTATGCCACCCCTGGATCTTAGCCTATCACCATAGAGTGAGCTTCATAGCTTAGAGCAGCATGAGACTAACAAGATAGAGGGACTAGCTCAGGAGATCCACCTCCCTACCACCCTGTATATAGATATTGTGGCTCTTAGACCTAGCTTAATTGGATCCCCAATCCATATCTAAGCCATCTAGGCCATTGGCCTAGGTCCATGACCCCCAGGGTCGCCCTTGGACTTACATTACTACCTGCTTGGAGAAGTGTTTTTGTCCTCAAAAACAAAAGTGGAAAACTTCTTCTTGAGAACACTAATGTTTTCCCAAGTGAAACCTTCTTCAGGTTGGTCTTTCCACTTGACTAAAACTTGTCGACGTACATGATGATGAGTACGTAAATCATGATAGTCTACAAGATACGATCAGGTTCATGCGCTTGGACTAGAGGATCAATGAAATTAACTTTTTTTTTTTGGGCAACGACATTGTTGTCCCCATGCAAGAGTTTGCATAAACGACTTACATGAAACACCGAATGAATATGAGAGTGCTCACGTAATGGGAGATTTTAGACTCGATCACCAACTTGCTTGAGTATCTTGAAATTCCTACAATATCTCATAGATAATTTAGGTGTTGTCCTAGTCTTCAGACTTTCTAAATGCTCTGGCATGCAAAAAAAAAAATTCCCCTTCCGTGAAGGTAACTTGCCGACGTTTCAAATCAGCATACTTCTTATATCTATCATGTGCTTGTCAAACATTTTTTATGAGCTAGTCTCAGCATTTCCATATGGTCTTGGAGGAAATCCTTGACCAGTTGGAGTTTTTCATTTGTCAACCCCACCGTAACTGGTGACCTAGGTTGAAAACCATACATGAGCATCAAAGGACTAAATCCAGTCGTAACATTCTTAGCACTATTGTAAGCAAACTCAAAAATAAGAAGATAATTTTCCTAGTCTAATTGCTTCTTGCTAATGTATGCTCGTAGCATATCGTCTAGCACTTGACTGACTCTTTGAGTGTGACCATCCGTTTCAAGGTGATATGTAGTACTTAGGTTGAGTTGTCCACCCAATTGTTTAAACACAGCCCTCCGAAAGTGACTGTTAAACTTGGGATCACAATCATTCACAATGCTACTTCAAAACTCATACAATCGATACAGATTATCCACAAACGACTTAGCTAATTCCAGAGTCTTTATTGTTCATTTGGTTGGAATAAAATTTGCAAAGTTTATTCAATCGGTCTACGACCACCCAGACCGAGTCATGACCTCAAATAGTGGTTGGTAAACCCACAATGAAATCCATAGAGATACTTTTTCATTTTCCATTAGGAATCTCCAAAAGATGTAAGAGTCCTCCTGGCACTCTACTTTATTAACTTGACATTTTTGGCAATGCAAGGCATAGTCCTGAACATAACCATATAAAACTGGCCAGTAAAATTGTCATCGTACGAGAATATAAGTTTTCTTAATGCTCAGGTGCCTTGCACTTGGACTATCATGACATTCCTAAAGAATTTGGCGCCAAATGTCCACGTCCGTCGGTACACATACTCTCCCCTTGTGGAGTATGTACTCATCATCTATGGAAAGAAATCTCTATCTCTGCAGCTCATCACTCAAAAAAGGAAAACTAAGTGTGGAGGTGAAAGACACACTACCAGCATTGGAGTGAGAAGGATCCCTCATTTGTACATGGCTCCACACTTTGGAGTATGCCTTGTCATGCTCACATTTGCCTTTAAGAGATTCCAAAAACTCGCTTCGTATTTTGGTAAAGAGAAGGGCGTTGATCTCAGGCATTCAACTGAGAGCATCAGCTACCACATTATATCATAAGACCATATTAGGTAAAGTGGGAAAATCCCAATTCCCAGGTTGGACAACTTTCAATATATCATGTACAAAATATAGAGATTTTGTCAAAAATTTGAGTTTTCTTAAGGTCTCATTCCACTTTATGCACATACAACACACAATGAAAACAACTAAAATACCATGGTTTCAATCAATTGGATTATTAGGAGACAAGTATATTGCATCCATTATCGTTGTCTATGTTCTACTGTCCTACCTACAACTTATCTCAACATGGAGAGCTTGGTTTCTAGGTCCACCACTTGTCCAAGTTAATGTAAAAGTGACTCAAGGTTCACAACTTGTGAAAGCAAGGATCCATTGAGGAATACAATCCACTTGGCTATTTTTCCTTAATTTATTGCATGTGACATTCAAGCAAGGTCCAATTCTAATCTATAACTTCTTAATTTGAGGCATGGGGCATACATAAAATATGTAGCATATGCTCTATTGCCTCATAGGAAGGTTGGTTTCAAGGTGCACTTATCCATGCTAGCCTATCTTGGAGAAATGATGGAGCTTGCTTCTCTCCTTGTTTCAATGGAGACTAGCTTGGACAAGTGGTGGACCTTTGCTTCTCTCTATGTTTCAATAGAGTTAGCTTGGACAAGTGGTGATCTTGGAACAAAACCCCCATGTAAAACATATCATGGGTATTCCAAGTGATTAGAAAGATTACCATTTAAGATATAACCTTATAGGTTGGACAAATGGAGCTTGGCTTGGAGAAATGGTGGACCTTTGATTCTCTCCATGTTTCAATGGAGCCTATCTTGGAGAAATGGTGGAGCTTGCTTCTGTCCATGTTTCGATGGAGCCTAGCTTGAACAGTTGGTGGACCTTTGCTTCTCTCTATGTTTCAATAGAGTTAGCTTAGACACGTGATGGATCTTCAAACTAAGCCAACTACTATCAATGTTTCCTAGCTTGGACAAGTGGTGGAGTGTTTCTTTACTCCATGTTTCAATGGATCTTAGCTTGGACAAGTGTTGGACCTTAAAACAAAAACCCCATGTACAACATAGAATGGATTTTCTAGATTTCAATGGAGTCTAGATTTAACAAATGGTGGAGCTTGTCTTCATCCATGTTTCAATGAAACTAGCTTGGAAAAGTGGTGGACCTTGTAACAAACCCCCCCATGTACAACATATCATTGGTTTTCTAAGTGATGGGAAGGAATACCATTCAAGATATAAACTTATAGCTTGGATAAGTAGTTGACTTTAAAACCAAATTCATCATAATACAATGAAATACAGGTTAGCCAATTCCTAAATCTTGAGACCAAACCTCCCATGCTATTAGAGATAATATATTGGATAAGTGGTGGACCTTCTATTATTTTCCCATGCCTAGTTTAGACTACCGGTACACTTTGCAGCTATAAAGGTTGGACGAGTTGTGGAGCCTTGTTTCTATCCATGTTTTAATGGATCCTAGCTTGGACAAGTGGTGGACCTTGGAAAAAAGCTTCCATGTACAACATATATGAGGTTTTCCATGTTTTAATGGAACCTATCTTGGACAAATGGTGAAGCTTGCTTCTCTCCATGTTGATTTTGGAACTACCTTAGACAAGTGGTGGAGCTTTGCTTTTCTACTCTTCATAATACAATGAAGTATAGGTTGGTTACATGGTGAATCTTAAGGCCAAACCTCCCATTTTACTAGAGATGATAGGTTGGACAAGTGGATCAACCTTCTATCATTTCTCCATGACTATATTGGACAATTAGTAGACCTAACATCTCTCTATGTTGTCTAGAGATAAGCTTGGACAAGTGATGGACCCTGCTTCTCTCTTCCCTTGGTTTACTAGTTTGAAGACTCAGTATATATACTTTCTTAGATCTAGCTTGAACAAGTGGTGGACCTTGTATCCACAATCTTAATTCATTACAAAAAAGTATATGAAAAAATAACATAGGAATCTTGGTTTGAAGGTCAAGCAATTAGGTTCCAAATGCACATAATAATATATTTTCCACCCATAATAAAAGAAAGTTAAATATGTTATTACCAAATTGACAAAGGTAACGTACTCCAAGAATTCTAGCTTTGCATCTTGTCAGATCTAAATCTTCATCAAGGCGACATGCATGTATACATCAACTTTCAAGCCATTCAAGAATACATGCACTTAGATTCCATAGTTTTGTTTTCAAAGTTTTTAGGTTCTAAAACTCTTTCACGTAAAGTATGTAATGACAAAATTCTTGAAGCAAACATTTGTGCCCAAGAAAAAGATCCCTCTCACATATTTAAAGTCCATGAATTCTCTGATCCATACTTACAAGTTTTATTTTGACATCAAACATCAATTCTCTCATAGTTACAAATAAATGCAACCTCGATATGAATTGACAAAAAATGAATTTCTTTTACTATATGACCCAACATAGGCCCCAATCAAATAAAAAATGAGTCTCCAAAAATTTGGGTGCACTCTAGCAATACATCAGAGTCCCCTTACAATAGGATGCACTCCAATAGTACATTGAAGTCCCCTTAGAGTAGGGTGCACTCCATTCAAGTGTTCATAAAATTGACACACCTTTGTTTTTTTATAAAAAAGACTATATCAAATTATACAAATGTTGAAAGATACACACTAGAATAAAAAAAGCATCTTATGGCCATATTTATTCAATTCTTTCGTGTTGACAAGTACACACCAAGGACATAATTTGTCTCAGAATCACTATACTGATTTACAATTGTGTTGTATGTATAGACTCTCTTATCTCTTGCATACAACCATCCTACCAACCATGGAATTATGGTTCTCTGCAAGAAGTTTTGAAGTTGCTCGGAAGTTTGCCTCCACATCTTTGGAAATATAAGATATGTCCCTGGCATGTTCCACATCACCCTATATGGAGTGTCATAAAAAATTAAGGTATTGTTTGCATCCAAATCCTCAAATATCTTCCAAATATCACTCAAATTTTTGTGATAAACCCTTGTAAATCCTAACATAATATTTGGATTTTGGCAATTTTTGTTACTCATAAACACCTTGAACTTGGTATACTGCTCAGGAAAACATTTTTGTGTGATGCGTTGCACCCTTGTTAAGTTATAGCAACTCCATATCCATAGCTCAAAGTATTCAGCACAAAAATCCAAAAAACTTTGTGCGTCTGGTCGCACCACATGATAAACTTCATCTTTATCCTCCACAAGTCGCATGTGTTGAGCCCAAGATGGCATAGAATCTCCATGTTTCATTTCAATTGTCTTGAGAAGTAACCCCTCTAGATCCAAGATAAGTACTCTTTTGATGTCCTTGAAAGAAAGTGGTAGGTGATAAGGAGGTGATTCATTCCTTGGACAAGGTCTTGGAGGAGGTTGGATGGGTAATTCAATAGTTTTCTTCAATTTATGCCAGCATATAGCCAATCCATTTTTCTGTAATGGTTCTGAAATTAAAGAACAAGAACACTTAATGCAAACACAACAATAGACATGAGTTTTACATTGTCTACCCTAAGGTTTTATTAGATACCAAAATCCATCTATGATCTACTCATTAATAGAAAGAAAGTCAAATTAAAATCCTGACTCTTTTTTATGCTACACTCTCTCTTAGTCTCAATACCATGGAGGTCAACTAGACTTAAGTCAACTAATAACTACTACTTGTTGTTAAAGGTATGCTTGAAGTGCATAAGGCTTAACCAATGCTCTAGTGTAGAATGGGTATTTAGGTCTCAAGGTCTACCACTTATCCAAGCAAAGATCCATTTAGATATGGAAACCCAATTTTTCTTAATATAATGATATAGAGTGGACAAGTGGTGAATCCTGAGACCAAACCACTCATGCTACTAGGGATAATAGGTTGGACAAGTGGTGGACCTTGAATGTAAACCCCCCATGTACAAAGTATCAGGGGTTTTGGGTATTTCAATCGACTCTAGCATCTTCGAGACATGGTGGAGCTTACTTCTCTCCATGTTTCAATGGAGTCTATCTTGGATAAATGGTGGAGCATCATTCTCTCCATGTTTCAATGGAGCCTAGCTTGGACAAGTGGTGGACGTTTGTTTCTCTCTATGTTTGAACAGATTTAGCTTGGACAAGTGGTGGACCTTGGAACAAAATCCCCATGTAAAACATATCATGGACATTACAAGTGGTGAGAAAAAATACCATTCAATATATAACCTTATAGGTTGGACAAGTGGTGGACCTTAACACCCAATTATTATTAATATAATGACATAGAGTGGACAAGTGGTGAATCTTGCGACCAAACCTACTAGGAAAAGTAGGTTGGACAAGTGGTGGACCT
The DNA here is from genome assembly GCF_014529385.1 of Adiantum capillus-veneris. Classification (NCBI taxonomy): domain Eukaryota; kingdom Viridiplantae; phylum Streptophyta; class Polypodiopsida; order Polypodiales; family Pteridaceae; genus Adiantum; species Adiantum capillus-veneris. The sequence continues at coordinate 91,896,382 of NC_140946.1, forward strand.
TGAATGCAAACCCCCCATGTACAAAATATCACTCATGCTACTAGGAATAATTTGGTATTAAGGTCCATGTTTCAATGGAGCCTAGCTTGGAAAAGTGGTGGACCTTTGTTTCTCTCTATGTTTCAATAGAATTAGCTTGGACAAGTGGTGAACCTTGGAACAAAACCCCCATGTAAAGCATGTCATGGGCATTACAAGTGGTGAGAAAAAATACCATTCAAGGTATAACCTTATAGGCTGGACAAGTGGTGGACCTTAGCACCCAATTCCTCTTATTATAATGACATAGAGTGGAAAAGTGGTGAATTGTGAGACCAAACCTACTAGGGATAATAGGGTGGACAAATGGTTGACCTTGAATGTAAATCACCCATGTACAAAATATCATGGGTTTTGCGTATTTCAATGGAGCCTAGCATCTAGGAGACATGGTGGAACTTACTTATGTCCATGTTTTAATGGAGCCTATCTAGGAGAAATGGTGGAGGTTCCTTCTCTCCATGTTTCAATGGAGCCTAGCTTGGACAAGTCGTGGACCTTTGTTTCTCTCTATGTTTAAATATGGTTAGCTTGGACAAGTGGTGGATCTTGGAATGAAACTCCCATGTAAAACATATCATGGGCATTTCAAGTGGCGAGAAAGGATACCATTTAATATATAACCTTATAGGTTGGACAAGTGGTGGACCTTAACACAATATAATGACATAGAGTGTACAAGTGGTGAATCTTGAAACCAAACCACTCATGCTACTAGGGATAATAGGTTAAACAAGTGGTGGGCCTTGAAATAAAACCCCCTAGAGTGTTTCAATGGAGCCTAGCTTGGAAACATGGTAAAGCTTGCTTCTCTCCATGTTTCAATGCAGCCTATCTTGGATAAATGGTGGAGCATCATTCTCTCCATGTTTCAATGGAGCCTAGCTTGGACAAGTGGTGGACCTTTATTTCTCTCTATGTTTGAATAGAGTTATCTTGGAAAAGTGGTGGACCTTGGAACAAAACCCCATGTAAAACATATCATGGGCATTACAAGTGGTGAGAAAAAATACCATTTAATATATAACCTTATAGGTTGGACAAGTGGTGGACCTTAACACCCAATTATTCTTAATATAATGACATAGAGTGGATAAGTGGTGAACTTGGGACCAAACCTACTAGGGAAATAGGTTCGACAAGTGGTGGACCTTGAATGTAAACCCCCCATGTACAAAATATCACTCATGCTACTAGAAATAATTTGGTATTAAGGTCCATGTTTCAATGCAGCCTAGCTTGGAAAAGTGGTGGACCTTTGTTTCTCTCTATGTTTCAATAGATTTAGCTTGGACAAGTGGTGGACCTTGGAACAAAACCCCCATGTAAATCATGTCATGGGCATTACAAGTGGTGAGAAAAAATACCATTCAAGCTATAACATTATAGGTTGGACAAGTGGTGGACCTTAACACCCAATTCCTCTTAATATAATGACATAGAGTGGACAAGTGGTGAATCATGAGACCAAACCTACTAGGGATAATAGGTTGGACAAGTGGTGAACCTTGAATGTAAACCCCCCATGTACAAAATATTATGGGTATTGGGTATTTCAATGGAGCCTAGCAACTTGGAGACATGGTGGAGCTTATTTCTCTCCATGTTTCAATGGAGCCTATCTAGGAGAAACAGTGGAGGTTCCTTCTCTCCATGTTTCAATGAGCCTAGCTTGGACAAGTGGTGGACCTTTCTTTCTCTATATGTTTTAATAGAGTTAGCTTGGACAAGTGGTGGACCTTGGAATGAAACCCCCATGTAAAACATATCATGGGCATTTCAAGTGGTGAGAAAGGATACCATTTAAAATATAACCTTATAGGTTGGACAAGTGGTGGACCTTAACACATAGTTCTTCTTAATATAATGACATAGAGTGTACAAGTGGTGAATCTTGAGACCAAACCACTCGTGCTACTAGGGATAATAGGTTGGACAAGTGGTGGACCTTGAATGTAAACCCCTCATGTACAAAATTATGGGTTTAGGGTATTTCAATGGAGCCTAGCTTGGAGACATGGTGGAGATTGCTTCTCTCAATGTTTCAATGGAACCTATCTTGGAGAAATGGTGGATCATCCTTCTCTCCATGTTTCAATGGAGCCTACCTTGGACAAGTGGTGGACCTTTGCTTCTCTCTATGTTTCAATAGAGTTAGCTTGGACAAGTGGTGGGTCTTGGAACAAAACCCCTTTGTAAAACATAGCATGGACATTACAAGTGATAAGGAAAAATATCATTCAAGATATAACCTTACAGGTTGGAAAAGTGGTGATGGACCTTGACAAGTGGTGAAGGATACCATTTAAGATATACCCTTATAGGTTGGACAAGTGGTGGACCTTAACACCCAGTTATTCTTAATATAATGACATAGAGTGGATAAGTGGTGAATCTTAAGACCAAACCACTCATGCTACTAGGTATAATACATTAGAGAAGTGGTAGACCTTGAATGTAAACACCCCATGTACAAAATATCATGGTTTTAGGGTGTTTCAATGGAGCCTAGAATCTTGGAGACATGGTAGATCTTGATTCTTTCCATGTTTGAATGGCACCTATCTTGGAAAAATGATGGAGGTTACTTCTCTCCATGCTTCAATGGAGCCTAGCTTTGACAAGTGGTGAACCTTTGCTTCTCTCTATGTTTGAATAGAGTTAGCTTGGACAAGTTGTGGACCTTTGCTTCTCTCTATGTTTGAATAGAGTTAGCTTGGACAAGTGGTGGACCTTGGAATGAAACCCCCATGTAAAACATATCATGGGCATTTCAAGTGGTGAGAAAGGATACCATTTAAGATATAACCTTATAGGTTGGACAAGTGGTGGACCTTAATACATAGTTCTTCCTAATATAATGACATAGAGTGTACAAGTGGTGTATCTTGAGACCAAACCACTCGTGCTACTAGGGATAATAGGTTAGACAAGTGGTGGGCCTTGAAATAAAACCCCCCATGTACAAAATAAAATGGGTTTAGGGCATTTAAATGGATCCTAGCTTGGAGACATGGTGGAGCTTTCTTCTCTCCATGGTTCAATGAATCCTATCTTGGAGAAATGGTGGAGCATCCTTCTCTCCATGTTTCAATATAGCTTAGCTTGGAAAAGTGGTGGATCTTTGGTTCTCTCTATGTTTCAATAGAGTTAGCTTGGACAAGTGGTGGACATTGAAACAAAACTCCCATGTAAAACATATCATGGGTAGTTCAAGTTGTGAGAAAAAAAACCATTTAAAATATAACCTTATAGGTTGCACAAGTGGTGGACCTTAACACCCAATCCTTTTTAATACAATGACATAGAGTGGACAAGTGGTGAATCTTGAGACCAAATCTATCAAGCTACTAGGGATACTAGGTTGGACAAGTGGTGGATCTTGAATGTACATCCCCTATGTACAAAATATCATGGGTTTAGGGTGTTTCAATGGAGTCTAGCATATTGGAGACATGGTGGAGCTTGCTTCGCTCCATGTTTCAAGTGGTGGACCTTCAATTATTTTCCCATACCTAGTTTAGACAACCCATACACTTTGCAACTCTAAAGGTTGGACGAGTGGTGGAGCTTTGTTTATTTCCATGTTTTAATGGATCCTAGCTTGGACAAGTGGTGGACCTTGGAAAAAAGTCCCCCCTGTACAACATAGCTGAGTTTTTTCATGTTTTAATGGAAGAGAGATTTGACAAATGGTGGAGCTTGCTTATCTCCATGTGGATTTTAGAACTAGCTTGGACAAGTGGTGGAGCTTTGCTTTTCTACTCTTCATAATACAATGATGTATAGGTTGGTTACATGGTGAATCTTAAGGCCAAACCTCCCATCTTACTAGAGATGATAGGTTGGACAAGTATTCAACCTTCTATCATTTCTCCATGCCTATAATTAGACAATTAGTAGAACTAGCATCTTTCTATGTTGTCTAGAGCTGAGCTTGGACAAGTAGTGGACCTTGCTACTCTCTTCCCTTGGTTTATTAGTTTGAAGACTCATTATATATACTTGCTTAGATCTATATAATTACTCATTAGTTAGGTTACAAGTAGGTATGTAATTTGTTAGCCTCAAGGGACTTTGAATATTGAATAGTAAGAAAGTCAAGTGCTGGTTTGAAGATCTTTTGCTTATCTAAACTAGACTCTAACTCAATAATAAGTCTCTTAAGTTCCACGAATTGTCCTATCTAGGCTCCAAAAGAGTCTTAATTGGTTTGTGCTAGATTCTAACTTCCTTGATGGGGTAGAATCCTAGAAAAATGAGGCACTATAAGTTTTACCTTAGCTCAAATGGATTTTCACTTAAACTAGACTGCAATTTGGCACTCTAGTATCTTTGTCTTGATGGAGTTTAACACTAGATACATAGTAGTGATATTTAAGCTTCATGTCTCTTCACTTGATCGAGATATGAGACCATACTTTCAAGGTCACCACTTGTCTTACCTAAAGACCAATGTGAGACATGGGAGCAAGAAAGCCATCCGATATTGTTTTAAGGACTATTACATAGACAATCAATAACTTAAGTAAAGCAAAAAGACTTGGATCTTTCACAATTAATAACTTAAGTAAAGCCAAAAAGACTTGGATCTTTGACAGTTTTTTTCAAACTAAAAAAGCACAATCTCATGCTAACAAAACTATAAATCACAATTGAAAGTTTTGAACGAGAAAAAGATCAGCAATCTTATAAGAAGGATACTTTTCATTTCATTTGATGATTACAAACTAAAAGAAAGTCTCTCAAGAAATTGATAAACAAAAAATGTAGGTGACTGCTTCATTATTTTGAGCAAACATATCAAAATCTCTATTGATTGAGCTCCATCTAGTAGTATCCTTTGTAAGATCCTGCAGGAAGGAATAAAAAGAAAGATTTGTTAGATACCATGCACATGAGTGTTCAAGTATGTGTATCAAGAATATATGACATGTCACTAGTACCTTAGGGTTGCTTTCTATCCAGCCTTAGAAGATTGTTCTCAGCTTTCACCTTATTTATATAAGCCTTTGCTGTGGTTGCCTTCAAAACTCCTTTTGTGTTACAACCCAATTGCCTAGCTAAAGTGGTCAATTGTGACGCCTTCATGCTTTCAATGGGTGTACGCTCCTTTGCTAAGATCTCTTGTATTTGGGCTCTTCTCATTTCATTGCGGTGGCTTGTGTCACTTGCATTTTCAATGATAGTTTCATCCCTGTCACCTTTTGCAGGTGGTATTCTTCTTGTAAAGAACACCTTAGCTGACCAAACATCATTTTTCTGCTTCCAATACTCCATGATTTGTTTGTATTCACTATCATTTGTCACTATAGGTTGTCCATAACGATTAGAAGCAATTAAATCACGCACATCCCTTCTCTCATCAAGCTGAATCAAGTATGGCAGTAGCTCCTCCAAGAGCATATTGTCAACCATCTTCTCAGCATCAAATTGTGGTGGAAAAATGCAATTGTTTGCTGGTGAAATACATCCCTTGTAAGGAGAGTCATCAATAAGCACTGTTCTTTGTGGATCACATTCAAACCCCATGGCAATTTTGGCTAGAGGCTTGAACATTGCCTCAACGTTTGGATTGTCGGGTCTAAACAATTTTTGAGTTTGAGCGGTGTAGCAAACATCTTGCGACCAAATTGCAAAGAAAGGCAATGTATCCTCAGCTAAGTTGTTTAGTGCTGCAAGGATTTGATACACATTATTCCTAGTAGCTGTCGACCAAATTGCAACATTAAACCTCTCTAAAATAGTCTTCAAGAATTGGATGCAACCTGGCCTGAGTATAATATATCTTTTTGAATCCATTTGCACTGAGTTGTGGTGTGAGGATGGTTGAGGGGAACGTTTCAACAATAGACAATTTAAATCCAATATAATTGTAAGCATGGATTTCTCAACATTTACGCTACATGACGTAGTACCAATTGTCAATAGCTCATGAGTGGACTTTTCAGTCTCTTTTGATGTATGTTGCATTTTTGAAGCATTGATTTCTTGGTTCTCATTATTGGAAGCTTGCTCAAGTTGCACAACACTAGACTCTAGTATAGAAATATCATCCATCTTGGGCACTTTAGAAACCATAGAATCTATGGATTCTATAGTTGTTGACTGAGCCATAGGAGCATTATCCATCCCAGTTTGTGAATCTAAGAAAACACACACACAAATGGTATCTCAAAACCACTAGAATTTTATTCACCATATTTATATGTAGAACTCCTAGTAAGAAATTTATTTAGGGTAAAGTCGTTGTTAGAATCCTTGCAACATTCGTACACCAAACACCACTTGTCTAAAATACAATCTACTAACTCAACATTTTCCATCCTACACTTTATTAAAGATGAGTACTTAAAGTGAAAACTAAAAGCCACCCTTGTTGAGGAAACATGGATACAAGGTCCACCAAATGTCCAACTTAGACTACAAGCAAACAATTAGAGATTTGGCTTAGATTTGGATTCAAAGGCCACCACTTATTCAAGTAAGATAACTCCACTTGTTTAAGACAATAATGTTTGAAGCCCCACCACTTGTCCAACCTAGACATTGATTAAATTTTGGTAAGATTTATCACAAATCTAGAGTAGAATCAAGATTCTATGGCCAAGGTAGTCAAATAAGTTAGACAACACACAAAGCATAAGAGCACTTTAGATTCTCGTTGAGCATAAACTAAACAATAATCAAATGTTATATTCACTTGAGATTTCATCCATGAAAAATGAAAATGATGCATGTACTTGAGATTTCCATCCATGTACAATACTTTACAATGTCAAGTAAAGTTATAGTCAGCAAACAACTCTTCTCCTGCTTCAACTTGACAAATAGTCTCAATGCATACATGGCCATATTCTTCTGACTTGATGTGTGAAGAGGTGCATTTATGCCAAGGTGGCAAATTTGGATCAAATGTATAGCGTACGTTGGGACAGACATTTGTACTGTGAGAACTATTTATATAGCCCGACACGTTTCCTTCTTCTACACAACCAATAATGTATGATTGATCTTCCTCTTCTTCTATGTTTGGATCCTCTAGAAGAGAATATTTATAAGCTCTTGGAAAAATTTTGCATATCTTTTTCCAGTCTTGAAATCTATACTTATGCCCTCCATAGTTTAGAATAGTCAAACCACTTTCCAGGGTAGTATGCACAAATAGCCCATAACCAGCTCCTTCAATACATGAAAGTCGCACTTCAAAATCCACACCGTTAATATGGAAAATTACATCTTTGGGAATAGGAAAAGTTGGTGTCCCAAAAGGATCTTCATGCCAATCATAGTGTGAAATACATCTAGTTTTTATATCACTTAACTCCTTTGTGTCTGCAAAAAGAAGAAAATATTATGCATAAAATAATGACAATATCAAAGAAAGATATCATTATTTTATAGTCCAATAGGTCTATTGTATGGAAGACTTAGAGTGCCTCTTACATGGTGCCTCCAAGGTTTCCAAAAAATAAAATCATTGGAAAAAAAAGGCCACTGTGTCTCCAATCTATTGCCCATTTGAAGCATAGAGAGAACCAAGGTCCACCACTTGTCCAAGCTAGACATGGAGCATTGACACAAGATCCAACACTTATCCAAGAACCCTATAGTATATGTGGTAACATGGGATGCATTGATGCAACAAAAGTAGTCTAGCCTCCTCATCCATCTCTTTTTTCTTGTAGCCTAGAGGGATTAGTTTCAAGGTCTATCACTAGTCAAAAACTACACATAGAACATTGATACAAGGTTCCACCACATGTGAAACCTATCATCTCTAGTAGCATGGATGGTTTGATATCAAGGTTCACTGCGTGTCCTACCTATACTCTATTGTAGCATAGAGATTCTGGTTTGGTGGTACTACACTTGTCCAAACTTGGCTTGTTGTTGATATCTGGAGGTAATCAAGGGTCCTCCACTTGTCCAAGTTAGGCATATAAAACAATTGCAAGGTCCACCATGTGTACAACATATGATTGATTATAGCATGCATGGTCTTATTTCATGGGCAACCATCTTCTCTCCAACATGTGTCCAACCTCGGCTCCATTGAAGCATGGAGAGAAGCAAGGTCCACCACTTATCAAAGCTATTATTTTCTCCCAGTGCTTTCAAAACCCATAATACGTTGTACAGGGGGGGGGGGGGGATTCTTGTTTCAAGGTCCACCACTTGGCTAAGATTGGATCCATTGAAACATAAAGAGAAGCAAGCTCTACCATTTTTCCAAGCTAGGTGCCATTGAAACATGAAAACCCCATAATATGTTGTATACGGGGGGTTTTTTCACGGTCTACCACTTGTCTAAGCTATGGTCCATTGGAACATGGAGAGAATCAAAGCTCCACCACTTTTCTAAGCTAGGATCCATTGAAACATGGAGAGAAGCAAGCTCCATTGTTTGTCTAAGCTAGGCTCCATTGGAACATGGAGAAAACAAGCTCCACCACTTGCCTATTATTGCATAGAGATTCTGGTTTGAAGGTCCACCACTTGTCCAACCTTGCCTTCATGTATGGAGATAATAAAGAGTGCAATGCTTCTCTAAGCTAGGGACATAAAAGAGTTTCAAGGTCCACTACATATACGATCTATGATGGGTTGTAGCATGGGAGGTTTCATTTTAAGGTTGACCACTTCTCCAGCTCCGCTTGTCCAACCTCAGATCCATTGAAGAATGGAGAATAAAGGTGTACCAACTCTCCAAAATAGGCAAGAAAATCTCTATAAAACCCATGAATTGTTAATATATGCTATGCTGTGGAGTTTTGTTTGAAGGTCCACTCCTTATCCAAGCTACAATCCATTGAAGCATGGAAATAAGTAAGATATATCTATAGTCCAAGATAGGATCCATTGAAACATAGAGAGAATCAAGGTCCACCACTTGTCCAAGCTATGCATGGGTAATTGATATAAGGACCACTACGTTTTCACCTATACTATGCTCTATCATGGATGGTTTCATATACCACCAATTTTCCAACCTATTTAGTAGGTTGTATTATGGGGGTTTGGTTTCAAGGTACTTCACTTGTCTAAGGTGGGTTCCATTGAACCATGGAGAGAAACAATGTCTACCACTTGTCCGAAATATGCTCCTTTAAAACATAAAAGCAAGGTCCACCACTTGTCCAAGCTAATGTTTCTCTCCATTGAAGCATGGAGAGAAACAAGGTCTACCACCTGTCCAAAATATGCTCCATTGAAACATAAAAGCAAGGTCCACCACTTGTCCAAGCTAATATAACAAATGGGTGTTGGTTACAAGGTGTACCACACTTGTCTAAACTAGTCTCCATGCAAGGTCCACCACATGTCCAAGCTATATGATCTTGGTTTGAAGGTCTACCACACCTCTTGAAATTAGGATCCATGTAAGGTCCACCTTTTGTCAAGCTATGCCTTTAGTGAGTACTAAAACTAAGTAAATTGCAGTACTTAAATACCTTTCCAAGCTCATTAAGATTTTGGTCTCTAAGGCCACCACCACATGTCTAATCTATGCTCTAATTGATTACTTATGCTAGTTCTCAAAGTCCAAACATAAGCTCCCTTCTAGCAAGGTTAGTTTAAATTTAGGCTCCAACACCTGTCTAAGCTAGGTTCAATTTATGAAGCATCACCATTTAACCATGCTACGATCTAATGTATCATATCAAGGGGGTATTGATAAAAGGTCCAAAACTTATTGAGTTCAAGCTCTTAAGTAATTAAGTCTTTGTGAGTATTAAATGTTATAGTTTTAGTCTAAAGATCCACCATTCAAAAACTCAAGTAATTTATTATTTACATTCAAACCTTGAATGCTTGAGATAAAAAATACAAACTCAATCAATACTATATAAAGCAAAATCTAACATTAAGAGTATCAAATCAGTAACAAGAAACACTAACATGCACAAGAAACTCAAAACATACGTGTCTCCATTTCCAAAAAGTCCTCCATTGACAGAGGATGTTGTTGTTGTTCTTCTTCTTCTCTTTGTGGAGAGCACTCCTCTGTAACAGGCACAATGTCATCTGATTGCGAAGTGGATTGTTGAAGTCCAGCCCATTTTTCTATATCTTCATGAGACTTAGCAAAGTCTAGCAGCATGGTCTCCACATTTTTTGCCTCCTCCACACTATCAATTAAGCATATAACTTCTTTTTTCTGTTGTATTCCTTCTTGTGCAACCAAGGAGCCATCACCAAAAACATCAACAAGCTTGCGGTCTTCAAAACAATATGTACGAATGTAGTGCTTGACCAAAGCTCTTTTTTTGGCCTCCAAATATTGCAAATCTGACATATCGTTATCTGCTACTTGAAGAAGAGAACAATCAATTGGCATGGGATGTTCCTCTGATCTTCTTCTCAGGTCTTCAAATGCATTGCCTTGTCCCAAGAAGGCAATAACTGTTAGGAATTGAATTGCTCCTTTGCAAGGAGCTGATGGAAAGTGATGCAATGCACCACAACAATGGTAGCTCAGATTATCTCCCATGGCGTGAAAGGCACATTGCAATTTTGTGAAGTTAGTGAAATCCACAAATGCAAGAAAGACAAATCCAGGATCTGTTGACCCTCCAGCAATAGCCAAGATCCCATCCAAAGCATTGTTAAATGTCTCCTCACTCCACTTCAAATTGCCTCCAACGTTTTTTGTCATATCTAAAACACATAAGCCAATAGGCACTTTATTATTGAAGTGGCGCATCAAGTAGAGATTGCCTTCCATTTGTAGGCTCACCACATAGATTGACCATGGCAAATCTCTAGGCTCAGTTTTCTCCTTTTGAAGGTGAATTGCCCATTGCATGTATTTTATTGCTCCATCTGGAAAAGCCATTTTCTTTGTTCCACGCGTCAAACTAGATTTGATCCATTCCTCGCATAGCATTAAAATTGTTTTATAAACAACATCATTGATGTTATACATTTTGACCACCTCCTCCCAGTCTTTACATGGTGAAGACTCATTCAAATTGTTGAAGCCTTCAAGAAGTGCATCTTGAATCAATTTGTCTTGCTTCAACTGCTTGATTCGATCATACATGTCAGTTGCATCACCATCCTTTGCACTCTTTGACAGTAAAATCTTCTCATCTCTAATCTCTTCTTGAATAGTCTTTACCTCTGATTCCTCAAGGCCACAAAGGTATCTAAATACAGTTGTTGGGGGTTTCTTATTCTCCTCTTCTAGCTTTTCAATGATTTCTATCCAGCAATCATAAACTAAATCAGAGTACGTGACCATGTGTGCCTGTTTAGCAATCCAACTTGCTGCTGCACTCATTCTTGCCAATCGAAGAAAAGCCTAAAAAGAAATAGAGAAATAATTAAACTATTGAGCAAGATTTGTTAATTAAACACTATCAAAAAGACAAAGAAAATAACTTACATCCCATCCGGCACGAGATGCATGTCCCTCTGCAATTCCACTTGCTGCCTTTGGTGGTCGTCCTGAGAAGATCCATTGACTCCGTAAATGTCTCAATATTTGGCTGTAAGGTTGCTTGACATACAATGCCTGAGCCTCCTCATTTGCAATGGCAGATATAGCAGTTGCAACAAATGGAGGAGCATTCACAACAATGCGAGCCTTTCTAAATTTATACACGCTAATCAGTCTTTCAAATATCTCTTTGTTGTTTTGTTCATTGTGAAGCAAAACTTTTGCAGCATAGATTGAATGCTGCCCATCAAGAATCCAATAATGATAATCTTTAATTTTTTGCTCCTCTACCTCTTCTACTGCCAAAGGAGTCCCCTTCTTTGATTTTGCATTTCGAACAGGCATCAAATATGCACATGCTGCAGGCTTGGTCGTACTCCGTGAAAATCCAAATAACACACTTTCAGCGTGTTTTTTATCCATAATACGTGCATTATAGTGATCAGGAGCAAGCCAACAATTTTGAATAGGGATATCAAATTCCCTATATTGGAAAGGAAAATAATTTATGTACTTATTCATTCCACCTGTATCTTTTTCTTGTCCTTTCATGGCCTCAGCTTCTAAAACATCTGGATCCACAATTCTCATCTTTGACATTGAACCCTCTGTTGATGAGGATGCCAAAGATGCCTTGTCTACATCCAAAATGGAACTAGTTCGCCTAGCTGCTACTTTTTGTACTTTTGCTTGCTTCTTTGTGGATGGTGGTCGTGAAGCTTTCACCTTTTTTCGTTGTAGTGTGGCAATGATGGAGCTTTGAAGTTGATCTGTTGTGATGTTTGGATTTGATTCTGCAAACTTCCATCCTCGAGAAAACATTGTCTCTTCTTTGTTTCTAGACATGCGCTCCAATGCATATGCTCCTGGAGATAGTTGAAATTCTAGATTCATTGGAACTAGAATGTCAATGCATTCCACCTCCGGATGACTATCAACTACAGAGACAGATGCTTCCACAACTTGTCCAACATCTTCAAACAAGCTTTCATTCTCCTTTTTGGCAATAAATAGATGCACCTTATGAAATTGTGCACCCTCTATACCATGTATGTCCAAATACCATTTCCTAACATCATTGCAAGTATAGTCAACTGAGACAGCAACCCTTGCAACCTGTTTTTTTGGAGCCATCTTTCCTGAAACAAAAAAAACCAAATGTTATTTTAGCATATACTTTTTGTAATGAATTAAGTTTGTGTGAATACAAGGTCCACCACTTGTTCAAGTTAGATCTAAGCAAGTATACATAGTAATCTTTTAAGCTAGTAAACTAAGGGAAGGGAGAAGTAAGGTCCACCACTTGTCCAAGCTCAGCTCTAGACAACATGGAGAGATTCGAGGTCTACTAATTGTCTAATATAAGCTAACTATATTGAAACATAGAGAGAAGCAAAGGTCCACCACTTATCCAATCTAGGGTCCATTGAAACATGGAGAGAAGGATGCTCCACCATTTGTCCAAAATAGGCTCCATTGAAACATGAAGAGAAGCAATATGCACCATGTCTTCGAGATGCTAGGCTCCATTGAAATACCTTAAACCCACGATGTTTTGTATATGTGGGGTTTAAATTCAAGGTCCACCACTTGTCCAACCTATTCTCCCTAGTAGCATGAGTGGTTTGGTCTCAAGATTCACCACTTTTCCACTCTATGTCATTATATTAAGAAGATCTGGGTGTTAAGGTCCACCACTTGTCCAACCTATAAGGCTATATCTAAAATGGTATTATTTACCACCACTTGGAATGCACATGATAGGTTTTACATAGGGGTCTGGTTCCAAGGTCCACCACTTGTCCAAGCTAACTCTATTGAAACATAGAGAGAATCAAAGGTCCACCACTTGTCCAAGCTAGGCTCCATTGAAACATGGAGAGAAGGATGCTCCACCATTTGTCCAAGCCAGGTTCGATTGAAACATGAAGAGAAGCAAGCTGCACCATGTCTCCAAAATGCTAGGCTCCATTGAAATATCTTAAACCCATGATATTTCGTACATGGGGGGTTTACATTCAAGGTCCACCACTTGTCCAACCTATTATCACTAGTAGCATGAGTGGTTTGGTCTCAAGATTCACCACTTTTCCACTCTATGTCATTATATTAAGAAGATCTGGGTGTTAAGGTCCACCACTTGTCCAACCTATAAGGCTATATCTTAAAGGGTATTCTTTCTGACCACTTGGAATGACCATGATAGGTTTTACATGGGGGTTTGGTTCCAAGGTCCACCACTTGTCCAAGATAACTCTATTGAAACATAGAGAGAAGCAAAGGTCCACCACTTGTCCAAGCTAGGGTCCATTGAAACATGGAGAGAAGGATGCTCCACCATTTGTCCAAGATAGGCTCCATTGAAACATGAAGAGAAGCAAGCTGCACCATGTCTCCAAGATGCTAAGATCCATTGAAATACCTTAACCCACGATATTTTGTACATGGGGAGTTTACATTCAAGGTCCACCACTTGTCCAACCTATTATCTCTAGTAGCATGAGTGGTTTGGTCTCAAGATTCACCACTTTTCCACTCTATGTCATTACGTTAAGAAGATCTGTGTGTTAAGGTCGACCACTTGTCCAACCTATAAGGGTATATCTTAAAGGGTATTATTTCTCACCACTTGAAATGTCCATGATATGTTTTACATGGGGGTTTGGTTCCAAGGTCCACCACTTGTCCAAGCTAACTCTATTGAAACATAGAGAGAAACAAAGGTCCACCACTTGTCCAAGCTAGGCTCCATTGAAACATGGAGAGAAGGATGCTCTACCATTTGTCGAAGCTAACTCTATTGAAACATGGGGGGTTTACATTCAAGGTCCACCACTTGTCCAACCTATTAACGCTAGTAGCATGAGTGGTTTGGTCTCAAGATTCACCACTTTTTCACTCTATGTCATTATATTAAGAATATCTGGGTGTTAAGGTCCACCACTTGTCCAACCTATAAGGCTATATCTTAAAGGTTATTCTTTCTCACCACTTGGAGTGACCATGATAGGTTTTACATTGGGGTTTGGTTCCAAGGTCCACCACTTGTCCAAGCTAACTCTATTGAAACATAGAGAGAAGCAAAGGTCCACCACTTGTCCAAGCTAGGGTCCATTGAAACATGGAGAGAAGGATGCTCCACCATTTGTCCAAGATAGGCTCCATTGAAACATGAAGAGAAGCAAGCTACACCATGTCTCCAAGATGCTAGGCTCCATTGAAATACCTTAAACCCACGATATTTCATACATGGGGGGTTTACATTCAAGGTCCACCACTTGTCCAACCTATTATCGCTAGTAGCATGAGTGGTTTGGTCTCAAGATTCACCACTTTTCCACTCTATGTCATTATATTAAGAATATCTGGGTGTTAAGGTCCACCACTTGTCCAACCTATAAGGCTATATCTTAAGGTTATTCTTTCTCACCACTTGGAGTGACCATGATAGGTTTTACATGGGGGTTTGGTTCCAAGGTCCACCACTTGTCCAAGCTAACTCTATTGAAACATAGAGAGAAGCAAAGGTCCACCACTTGTCCAAGCTAGGGTCCATTGAAACATGGAGAGAAGGATGCTCCACCATTTGTCCAAGATAGGCTCCATCAAAAAATGAAGAGAAGCAAGCTGCACCATGTCTCCAAGATGCTAGGCTCCATCGAAATACCTTAAACCCAGGATATTTTGTACATGGGGGGTTTAAATTCAAGGTCCATACTTGTCCAAGCTATTATCGCTAGTAGCATGAGTGGTTTGTCTCAAGATTCACCACTTTTCCACTCTATGTCATTATATTAAGAATATGTGGGTGTTAAGGTCCACCACTTGTCCAACCTATAAGGCTATATCTTAAAGTATTCTTTCTTACCACTTGGAGTACCATGATAGGTTTTACATGGGGGTTTGGTTCCAAGGTCCACCACTTGTCCAAGCTAACTCTATTGAAACAGAGAGAGAAGCAAAGGTCCACCACTTGTCCAAGCTAGGCTCCATTGAAACATGGAGAGAAGGATGCTCCACCATTTGTCCAAGATAGGCTCCATTGAAACATGACGAGAAGCAAGCTGCACCATGTCTCCAAGATGCTAGGCTCCATCGAAAAACATTAAACTCATGATATGTCGTAGATGAGGGGTTTACATTCAAGGTCCAACACTTGTCCAAGCTATTATTGGTAGTAGCCTGAGTGGTTTGGTCTCAAGATTCACCACTTTTCCACTCTATGTCATTATATTAAGAATATGTGGGTGTTAAGGTCCACCACTTGTCCAACCTATAAGGCTACATCTTAAAGGTTATTCTTTCTTACAACTTGGAGTGACCATGATAGGTTTTACATGGGGGTTTGGTTCCAAGGTCCACCACTTGTCCAAGCTAACTCTATTGAAACATAGAGAGAAACAAAGGTCCACCACTTGTCCAAGCTAGGCTCCATTGAAACATGGAGAGAAGGATAGTCCACCATTTGTTCAAGATAGGCTCCATTGAAACATGACGAGAAAGCAAGATGCACCATGTCTCCAAGATGCTAGGCTCCATCGACATACATTAAATCCACGATATTTCGTAGATGAGGGGTTTACATTCAAGGTCCACCACTTGTCCAAGCTATTATTGCTAGTAGCCTGAGTGGTTTGGTCTCAAGATTCACCACTTTTATTAAGAATATGTGGGTGCTAAGTTCCACCACTTGTCCAACCTATAAGGCTACATCTTAAAGGTTATTCTTTCTTACCACTAGGAGTGACCATGATAGGTTTTACATGGGGGTTTGGTTCCAAGGTCCACCACTTGTCCAAGCTAACTCTATTGAAACATAGAGAGAAACAAAGGTCCACCACTTGTCCAAGCTAGGGTCCATTGAAACATGGAGAGAAGGATGCTCCACCATTTGTCCAAGATAGGCTCCATTGAAACATGACGAGAAGCAAGCTGCACCATTTTTCCAAGATGCTACGCTCCATCGAAATACATTAAACCCACGATATTTCGTAGATGACGGGTTTACATTCAAGGTCCACCACTTGTCTAAGCTATTATTGCTAGTAGCTTGAGTGGTTTGGTCTCAAGATTCACCACTTTAATTAAGAATATGTGGGTGTTAAGGTCCACCACTTGTCCAACCTATAAGGCTACATCTTAAAGGTTATTCTTTCGTACCACCTGGAGTGACCATGATAGGTTTTACATGGGGGTTTGGTTCCAAGGTCCACCACTTGTCCACGCTAACTGTATTGAATCATAGAGAGAAGCAAAGGTCCACCACTTGTCCAAGCTAGGATCCATTGAAACATGGAGAGAAGGATGCTCCACCATTTGTCGAAGCTAACTCTATTGAAACATGGAGGGTTTACGTTCAAGGTCCACCACTTTTCAAAGCTATTACCGCTAGTAGCATGAGTGGTTTTGTCTCAAGATTCACCACTTTTTCACTCTATGTCATTATGCTAAGAATATTTCGGTGTTAAGGTCCACCACTTGTCCAACCTATAAGACTATATCTTAAAGGTTATTCTTTCTCATGACTTGGAGTGACCATGATAGGTTTTACATTGGGGTTTGGTTCCAAGGTCCACCACTTGTCCAAGCTAACTCTATTGAAACATAGAGAGAAGCAAAGGTCCACCACTTGTCCAAGCTAGGGTCCATTGAAACATGGAGAGAAGGATTCTCCACTATTTGTCCAAGATAGACTCCATTGAAACATGAAGAGAAGCAAGTTGCACCATGTCTCCAAGATGCTAGGTTTCATCGAAATACCTTAAACCCACGATATTTTGTACATGGGGGTTTTACATTCAAGTACCACCACCTGTCCAAGCTATTATCGCTAGTAGCATGAGTGGTTTTGTCTCAAGATTCACCACTTTTCCACTCTATGTCATTATATTAAGAATATGTGGGTGTTAAGGTCCACCACTTGTCCAACCTATAAGTCTATATCTTAAAGGTTATTCTCTCTTACCACTTGGAGTGACCATGATAGGTTTTACATGGGGATTTGGTTCCAAGGTCCACCACTTGTCCAAGCTAACTCTATTGAAACAGAGAGATAAGCAAAGGTCCACCACTTGTCCAAGCTAGGGTCCATTGAAACATGGAGAGAAGGATGCTCCACCATTTGTCCAAGATAGGCTCCATTGAAACATGACGAGAAGCAAGCTGCACCATGTCTCCAAGATGCTAGGCTCCATCGAAAAACATTAAACCCACGATATGTCGTAGATGAGGGGTTTACATTCAAGGTCCAACACTTGTCCAAGCTATTATTGGTAGTAGCCTAAGTGGTTTGGTCTCAAGATTCACCACTTTTCCACTCTATGCCATTATATTAAGAATATCTGGGTGTTAAGGTCCACCACTTGTCCAACCTATAAGGATATATCATTAAGGTTATTCTTTCTCACCACTTGGAGTGACCATGATAGGTTTTACATGGGGGTTTGGTTTCAAGGTCCACCACTTGTCCAAGCTAACTCTATTGAAACATAGAGAGAAACAAACGTCCACCGCTTGTCCAAGCTAGGCTCCATTGAAACATGGAGAGAACGATGCTCCACCATTTGTCGAAGCTAAGTCTATTGAAACATGGGGGGTTTACGTTCAAGGTCCACCACTTGTCCAAGCTATTATCGCTAGTAGCATGAGTAGTTTTGTCTCAAGATTCACCACTTTTTCACTCTATGTCATTATATTAAGAATATTTGGGTGTTAAGGTCCACCACTTGTCCAACCTATAAGGCTATATCTTAAAGGTTATTCTTTCTCACCACTTGGAGTGACCATGATAGGTTTTACATGGGGGTTTGGTTCGAAGGTCCACCACTTGAATCATAGAGAGAAGCAAAGGTCCACCACTTGTCCAAGCTAGGCTCCATTGAAACATTGAGAGAAGAATGCGCCACCATTTGTCCAATATAGGCTCCATTGAAACATGAAGAGAAGCAAGCTGCACCATGCTCCAAGATGCTAGGCTCCATCAAAATACCTTAAACCCATGATATTTCGTAGATGGGGGGATTACTTTCAAGGTCCACCACTTGTCCAAGCTATTATCGCTAGTAGCATGGTTTGGTCTCAAGATTCACCAGTTTTCCACTCTATGTCATTACATTAAGAATATCTGGTGTTAAGGTCCACCACTTGTCCAACCTATAAGGCTATATCTTAAATGATATTTTTTCTCACCACTTGGAATGTGCATGATATGTTTTACATGGGGTTTTGCTCCAAGGTCCACCACTTGTCCAAGCTAGATCTATTACATATATATTATACATACAATATTCAACTAGATTCCCTACCTATCATGTCTAGTAGCATGGATGTTGTAGCTTTAAGGTCCACCACTTGTCCAACCTATACTCTCTTATGTAAGAGAGATCTCGCTATAAATTCAAAACCTTTCCGCCTAAATTTAAAATTCAAAATCTGATTGCCTAAATTTAAAATATCCCTCCCAAATTTTAAATATCCCGCCTAAATTTTAAAATATCCTGCCCAAATTTTAAAATTCAAACTTTTTTATAAAAATTTAAATTTTACCACTTAAATTTAAAATATTCCACGCGAAATTGATTTTAAATTCAAGTTTACCACAAAAAGATATCATTATACCACCTAAATTCAAATATGCAAACCTCAAATCATTATATTGTACATAAATTCAAACAAATTCAAATTAACAGGCCTAAACTGATATTAGTTTGCATAGATATGAATTTATCACACCTAAATTATGTCACCATGTTAGAGAGAGTGGTTAGAGAATTTGAACAAGGTCCACCACTTGTCCAACCTAGATACCAAGAAGGATTGAGTGTACAAGGTATTGTTTGGAGGTCCTTATAGTCCATTGGTCTCAAGGTCCACCACTTGTGGTAAGGGTCACCAAAAAGTGTGTATATTCATCCAAAGAAATACACGTATTTTTGGTCTACATGTCCTAGTTTCAACCATTTATGTCCATTAGGTGTATCACTAAACAACACTACTATTTTTGAGAAACAGAAGTTACAATCATATCTACAAATGGATTAGAGGAAAATCAGCTCAGCATACATCCAGAACTCGCTACAAGAATCGACTTTAACAGATCACGCAAGTAAGTCTTCCATTCAAGTTTACTAGTATTACAATGTGTTAGTTATTTGTGATATTTATGTATGTATATATACTATGTGTGCATATCGTAATTAAGTGTAATTGTGTATCTGCATTATGTATGAGTATTACAATGAAATAACACAAATATACATACATACACATAGATAACACAGACGCACACATACATGAGCATGTATTTTCAAGAGAGAGATAGATAGAGAGAGAGAGAGAAATACCTGTTTTCTAGAGAGAGGAGAGAGAGAAAGATAACAGATTTCATTGTGTTTATGTATGTGGAAGAGAGGAAGACGATGTATGGAAATATGTGCACGTATTTTCAAGAGAGAGAGACAACAAGATAACAGATTTCACTGTGGTTATGTATGTGGAAGTGAGGAAGACGATGTGTGGGAATATGTGCATGTATTTTCAAGAGAGAGACAACAAGATAACAGATTTCACTGTGGTTATGTATGTGGAAGAGAGGAAGACGATGTGTAGGAATATGTGTATGTGTGCGGGGATATTTTTAAACTACGTATCTCTGTCTTTTGACGAGAGAGTGTGTGTGCAAGAAGAGTTACAGAGAACCATCTTCTCTATATGGAGAAAGACAGAGAGTGAGAGAGAGAGAAATACCTGTTTTTTCTCTATTCGTGAGGTGTGCAATGTCTCCTGAGAAGAAGCTATGCCCGATCCTGCCCTTCTGGAAAGCGTTGCGTACGCTGCTGTTTCTTTATCTTGTGCGCGAACTTTCAATCCTGTGCGCTCCACCTGTGTGTTGTGTACGATGCCCGGCTTGCTCCTCTACGTGCGCGTATACTCCAACTGTGTGCGATCCGTGTGCGCTTTCTGTGTGTTTGCTGCTCGCCTGCTTTCTCTGTGTGCATTGCTCGTGCGCTCTCTCTGTGCCTAATCTTGATAGGGTTTATTAGAATGCCACGTATGCTACAAGTCCATGTTTTATCATAGGATTAAAAAAAACAAAAGCAATATAAAACATTAACCAATTCACACAGCCAAAATTAAAGAAATCATGGTTGAAAATATGCAAAACATGCGTAACTCTATACCATGAATTCACTTTTTTTTTAAAAAATCTTTGGGCACTGCCCCTAGCCCCGCGGGGGAGCTGCCCCTCGACCCCGCCCGGCAGTCGCGCCGGGAGGCGACAAGGGGCTGCCGCCCCTTGACCCCGCCTGGGGCGCTTCCCCAGGACCCCGCCCGGAACAATATCCCAAAATCAGCCTCCCAAGCCCCTCCATCGAGAGCGCTATATTCCACATCCCCATCAAGAGCGCTACCCCCAAACCTCACGTGGAAGCGCTGCCTTGTCACCCCATTGTGGCATTGCCCTAAGACCCCGCATCTGGAGTGCTAAATGGGAACATTCTTCATTAGTGAAATTTTGAACATAAATTATATTTAGCATATACTTAAATATAATACAAATATTAACATATTAACTATACTACTAATTTACTATAGCAGTTCTAGATTATGTCCCATACTATATTTAAGGTGCCAAAGGTTTGGCCTTATGGTCCTAGATTTAGCCAAGTGGTCAACACATATAGGACCAAGTGCACACTGTTTAGGCCGCATGGTCAATCCTAAGTTTCCAATGTTCTTATTATGTCACCTTTTGCCTCGTGGAAAACCTAGGCTTGTTTTCACATACTCAGGCACTTCAAGCCATAATAAATTTTCATTACTCTTCGGCAACCCTTTTGTTCAAGTCTTTGAAAAAACGTTGCTTAAAGCCACCCTAAACCATTTTCATTTAGGGGTGTCTAAAACTAGCTTTTTGGCAATTCGAGAAGAAAATGGTCAAAGTTTTATACTTAGTTTTAACCACTTGACCAATTCAAATATTGGAAAGCAAGGTCTTGTAATACTTTTCTTTGGACATCACACATTAAAACTAGGTCCCTCACTTGTCCAAGCTATGCTCTAATACAATAAAGGGCTTTTGGTTTCAAGATGCACCACTTTCCCAACCTTGATTCCATTAAAGAAGCTAGCTCTACTTAGACATTTAATAGCAAGGTCCTGTAGCAGTTCACATTGAACATTTTCCATGGCAGCTAGGTCCACCACTTATCTAAGCTATGCTCTAATACAGTAAGGGGGTTTTGGTTTCAAGATCCACCACTTGTCCAAACTTGATTTGGGAAGCAAGGTCCTATAATAGTTTGCTTTGGACATTCACCATTACAACTAAGTCCACGACTTCTCCAAGCTATGTTCTAATACACTAAGGACGTTTTGGTTTGAAGGAGAACCACTTGATGACTTTGTTTTTGGAAGTAAGGTCTTTACATAGTTCACCTTGGACCTTGGACATTGGATACTACAACTAAGCCCACCACTTGTCCAAGCTATCCTCTATATATAGCCAAAGGGTTTGGGTTTCAAGATTCACCACTTTTCCAACCTTTCTTCCATTAAAGAAAGGAGGGGAATTATAACTAGGTCCACCAATTGTCCAAGATATGCTCTGATATAGAAAGGGGATTTTGGTTTCAATAATCCACCACGTGTTCAACCTTGCAAGACTCAAGGGATACTTGGACATTGGAAAGCATAGTCCTATAGTAGTTGATAGGTGGCAGTGGGTATAACAACTAGGTCCAACCTATGCTCTCATATAGCAAAGAGGCTTTGGTTTCAAGGTCCACCACTTGTCCAACCTTGCTTCCATTAAAGAAATGAGGGGCTACGTAAACATTGGCAAGCAAGGTAGAAAGGTCCTAAGGTATTTCACCTTGGATATTGGGCATTATAACTAGGTCCACCACTTGTCCAAGCTATGCTCTGATATAGAAAGGGGATTTTCGTTTCAAGGTCCACCACATGTTCAACCTTGCAAGACTCAAGGGATACTTGGACATTGGAAAGCATAGTCCTATAGTAGTTGATAGGTGGCAGTGGGTATTACAACTAGGTCCAACCTATGCTCTCATATAGCAAAGAGGCTTTAGTTTCAAGGTCCACCACTTGTCCAACCTTGCTTCCATTAAAGAAATGAGGGGCTATGTAAACATTGGCAAGCAAGGTAGCAAGGTCCTAAGGTGTTTCACCTTGGATATTGGGCATTATAACTAGGTCCACCACTTGACCAAGCTATGGTCTGATATAGAAAGGGGATTTTCGTTTCAAGGTCCACCACGTGTTCAACCTTGAAAGACTCAAGGGATACTTGGACATTGGAAAGCATAGTCCTATAGTAGTTGATAGGTGGCAGTGGGTATTACAACTAGGTCCAACCTATGCTCTCATATAGCAAAGAGGCTTTGGTTTCAAGGTCCACCACTTGTCCAACCTTACTTCCATTAAATAAATGAGGGGCTACGTAAACATTGGCAAGCAAGGTAGCAAGGTCCTAAGGTATTTCACCTTGGATATTGGGCATTATAACTAGGTCCACCACTTGTCCAAGCTATGCTCTGATATAGAAAGGGGATTTTCGTTTCAAGGTCCACCACGTGTTCAACCTTGAAAGCCTCAAGGGATACTTGGACATTGGAAAGCATAGTCCTATAGTAGTTGATAGGTGGCAGTGGGTATTACAACTAGGTCCACCACTTGTCCAACCTATGCTCTAATATAGCAAGGATGCTTTGGTTTCAAGATCCACCATAATTTCCAACCTTGCTTCCATTAATATAGCGAGGAGGATTTGGTCTCAAGGTTCACCACTTGTCCAACCTATGCAAACCTTTTCCATGTTGTAGCATGATTTTTTGTTTGAAGAGTATTTTTCTATAACTATGGATTTAACAATGTAATCTTTTTCACTTACAGGATGGACTTTGAATCTGGGGAGAAAGTACATATGATACTTGACAATGAAATTGTTGGTATTGGCTGTGTGTGTAGAACAGATCCAGATTCCACTTGTGGTGGTACAAAGATAGGGCACGGAAATGTCTCCATACTAGTGGAGGAATGCTTGAAGGATGTGGTCTTACCTTTTCCTACAATGGATACTTCATCTCTCCAAGGCTCATTATGGAGTGTTGTTCGATGGTCAACGCTTCTTTTGCAATCTTTTGTATTAAATGGGAACTTAATTGATCCACAGGAAAGCTACAATGGTGATGAAGAACATGATCATTCTGATCCTCTAGTTACAGATGCAATACCTATGACAGGCCCAGAATTTGAAGCAATGATTCGAGAGTCTTGGAGAAATCAGAGGGTCCTTTTAAAAGATGACACAATGATGCAAACCATGAATGAAGGGACCATCTTATATGTATTTCCACATGATTATGTCAACTTTCAGGAACTTGGTCCTGATTGTGTGGGTGTGGGTATTGAAAGAGAAAATGCAAGCATTGATGATGTGGTTGAAGTGGGTAGCATCACTTTGCTAAAGTGGCCCATCAAGCAGACAACAATGTTGAATGGGAGCCCATTACAACGATTTGTTCCTGTTGATGGCATGCATGCTACACATGAGGATGTATCCAACGATGACAATGTTGGAAAAAAACTTGATGGGAGTAATGTTGTCCAGTTGTCAAGGAAGAGACGATACACTTTCATGAACAAGACTCAAAAATCAAAAGCAGCACCAACTTCGACTTTTTACCTTTCAAACAAATCAATTCAAAGGGTATCATGCATTGATTGTTGTGCACAAAAATGTTGCCAGTTTGCAGATCGTGATATGGTGACAAGGTTACGACAACAGTTTTGGGGAGAGTCTCAAAAATCACGCACTAATTATGTTTATGATGTTCTTTCTATATGTTATCAGAAAGATGAGAAGTCACGATACCAATTCAGGCTAAATGGATCTATTGTTTGTTGTAGAGCATGGTATGAGCTACATGGAATACCAAAGACATCATTTTATTGATACAAGGAGAACTTTGAAAATGGTGTGCGCCAATATGTACATGGGAACACATGTACATTGAGAAGGGGACTTCAACATACTAGTTTAGCAAGAGCACTACTAAATGAGTTTGTGGAAAACAACTCTGAGAAGATGCCACATAGAAGTAGAACACTGCTAGATGGCTCAAGAGAGACTCAATTGGTGATTCCATCAACATACAAACAAGTGGATATTTTATGTGAAATCAACACGACACTTGACCAAATGGGCTATGAGAAGAAGCTATCCCAATCTTCTTTTGGTAGAATTTGGAACAAAGAGTACCCACATGTCACTTTAACAAAGACGAGTGAGTTCTCTAAGTGCAATATTTGTAGCTCAATCAAGGCAAGGTTAGAAGCTAAACCTTCTCTTGAAGAGAGAGCTCTTCTCTTGAAGAGAGAGCTCTTCTCTTGAGGGAGAGAGAAGTTCACATGGCACAACAAAAGAGTTGCAGAAGCCTATATTATGCATGGCGCACGTATTCAGAAACTCAACCACAAAAATATGTATGCATAATCCATGATAAGATGGATCAAAAGAAAACTGCCATTCCTAGATTACGCATTGTTCCCAAGGGTGTGGATTCAGGATATAATCTGCAGGTGGCATTGATTGGCATGATCACTCATGGACATGGAGAAGGTCATTACGGACACTTTGTCTTGAATGGTTTGTGGCCAGCTGATCCAAATCTTACAATTGGCTCAATTGCTAATTGTTTACATAACCTAGAGAGGATAGATAAGCATCCTCTTGATGATCTAGTAACAAATGGACTTCCAAGGAGAAATATTTCACTACTACATGCTTTGAACTCAAGGGATGCTTTGGACTACCATAACTTGAGTGATGGAAAAGAGCCCATTGTGCAGTCGTCAGAAATTACAGAAGAGGAATTGGGGTCAACATTTCGCAGATTGCCAGAGAACTTGTTGCTACAATTGGATAATTGTGCAGGGGAAAACAAAAATCGATACTTATTTGCCTATTTGTCAATGCTTGTTGCAAGGGGTGTTTTCAAAACCATCCAGCTGGGATTTTTAATGGTTGGGCATACACATGAGGACATAGACGCCATGTTTAGTAGGTTTTCAGAGAAGCTGAGAGTTACACAAACCTATACTTTGCCACATTTGATGGATACATTACGAAACAGCTCATCTTCATCTCCAGCTCCATTTTTTCTCACAAAGATCCCCGATTTCAAGCAATATTGTGATGGCTATCTTTGTGATGGACAAGACATACTTGTTGGACATTCCAAACCGCTTCAGTTCAGGTTCTTTATGCAGGATGAGACACCAATGATGCAATATAAGGCACATGTAGGTGTATCAAGTTGGAGTGGAAGTATTCGCCTTTGGAAAATAGACACAGAAGGCAAGCCAATGTTACCACATGGAGATCCACCTCTAGTACAAATGGCGGAGTATGTGAAGGCCCACGAAGAAGTCATTTTGGGGCTAAAGAACTATATAAAATTTTGGAAAAATTTAGGGAATGGTTCAAGTATTCCGCGATATTATAGACCCGTGATAGATTATTGGAGTAAGGTAATTGAAGAGATTGGAAAAGCAATCATATCAGAGGGAGTCTTGTATGAAATGTTTTGGCCAAAAACTCAAGAATATTCTCACCTACAAAGCACTACAATGAATTTGCAACAAGGAGCAGAAAGATTCCTAGGCCTTGAAGAGTTGAACGATCATTTTTGTGGGCCTCAACGAGATAGGCCAAGGGAAGAGTTTGACCCTATGTCTGATGTGCACCAAGGTGACTTTCTTATGCTTGTTCCGAGTGACACAGAAATCTATCCAGTGTGGCTTGCAATGGCTTTATCTGACATTGATAATGAGCCTACATCACCAAACTACAGAAAACTCTTGATTCAATATTGGGCACCTTGCACGAGAAAAAGTGGGATGACAGATACTCAAGCTTACAGCAATTGTTGGAAGGGTTATTGGGCTGTCAACTATAAGGACCCACAAGTGTGGCAAACTGTAGATGCAATTGTTTGGTCCTGGAGACCCAACAAAGAAGGACCATTTTCTAGAATAAAGATTCCAGAAAGGCATGCTCTAAAAGCCAAAGAAGGCCTCACTCGTGCACATCAACCACACTTGGATCAAAGTTCAGATATGGTATCAAATGTGGAGTAGAATTATGTGGAGCTTCTATTGTGACTATACTAGTCAGTTTGTAAACAAAATCTTTTTTGTATCTTCCTTTTTTTTATGTAATTTATAGTTATTATTCAAATCCATGTGTTGTACATCCTCTTGACTTTTGGTGTTTATCAACACCACAATCCTATGAGATTTTCACTTTATTTACTAACCACACACCTCAATTTTTCCCACTTTAAGTGGAAAATTCCCAAATTACATGAATTTAGTCGATTTGGAGATTCCCATAATGTGAGATTTTTACCAAAATACCTAATATGGTCTTTCATCCATTATGATATCGGAGCTTAGCATCATAATCTTGAAGAATCTCAGTCCACCTAGTCTTTTGACCCTTCAAATCAAACTATTGTGTAAACCATTTTATGCTTTCATGGTCAAACACAATCTCAAACTGTGTCCCATACAAATAATGCCTCCAAGTTTTCAAAGCTGACACTATAGCATAGAGTTCTCATTCATAAGCAAACTAATTTTGCTGGGATGAATCAAGCTTTTTGCTTTCAAATTCAATTGGACTTCCCTCATGTAGAAGGACTACTCCAATAGCACGGTTACTGGCATATGTTTCTAAACGAATGGCTTCACAGTATCCACAAGAGATAAAATAGGATTTGTAGCTAGTGCATCCTTCAGAGCATCAAAAATTTGTTGTTAAAATAGACCCCACTAAAAAGTTTTTCCCTTGGCCTTAAGTTGGCCTGTCATCGGAACTACAATGTGAGCATAGTTTTTACCGAACCTTCGATAAAAACCTACAAATTCCAAGAAAATATGAAGCTCTTCCAGATTTATGGGAGAGGGCCACCTCTGAATGGAATCCTTTTTGGATAGATCCATGTGTAACCCGTCAGCGGAAATAACATGTCCTAAATAGTGAATCTCCTCCTTGAGAAAGTCACACTTTGATTCTTTTGCATCTAACTTATGCTCCCAGAGCAAGTCAAACACCTGCTTTAGATGTTGTAGATGCTCTTCTTTTGAGGCATTGTATACGAGAATGTCATCGAGAAAAAAAATAACAAACTTGCCCATATATGGTCTCAAGACATTGTCCATAAGAATCATGAAAGTAGTTGTGCATTGGTCAACTGGAAGGGCATAACCAAAAATTCATAATGTCCAAACCGTGTTTGAAATGCAGTCTTGGGTATATCTGCATGCCTTATATGTACTTGATGATACCCAGATCGTAAGTCTATCTTTGTAAAGATATGAGAGTGGGTAATCTTATCAAGTAGCTCATCCACTCTTGGTCACGAGTATTTGTTCTTACCAGTAACCGCATTAAATCCCTGATAGACTATGCACATACACATGCTACCGTCTTTGTTTTTCACCAACAAGATGGGAGAAGCCTAGGGAGAGGAACTGGGTTGTATAAAATCTCTACTGAGATAGTCAACAAGATGACATTTCACCTCAGTAAGTAGCCTCAGAATGTCTCATTCTGTGGGTGGTTTACACTACCTACAACCATGTTTATGCCATGTTGCACAACCCGTGTCGGCAATAACCCTGGTGGTAAATCGTCTAGAAATACATCATTATATTCCGTTAATGATTTCTTTAAACAATTAGCAAAATTTGCTTATTTCAAGGGGGAGAGAGAGAGAGAGAGAGAGAGAGAGAGAGAGAGAGAGAGAGAGAGAGAGAGAGAGAGAGAGAGAGAGAAGTAGTCATAGATGGAATAGAAGAGAGAGAAGCATGCGGCGTTGAGGAATTGTCAAGTAAAAACATGATCTTAGAAGTGATCTTCATAAGTTCTGATGTAACAATAAGTGGTGAAGAAGGCACATCCTTCTCTCCCAATAGCAGCATGTGCACGCCATTGGATTTGAACATTAAGCTATTGTGCTCATAGCTACGCTTAAGTGATGGTCCTAAACTATGTAACCACACTCTATCCAGTACCACATCTGCTCGCTCATATTCACAACTTGGAAGTTCAAGGTGGTGTGATACCCTTGAATTTCTAGTGGAACATCTTTCACTTGAGTGTCCCACACCTTGGCATCATGGTCGTTCATCATTGCTACCTTGGAATGGTGGGAACTCGGAGTCTGAGGCAAATTGAGCCATTTATAGTTAATGAAATTGTTTAAAGCACCATCATCCACCAAGATTCTCACCTTGTGTCCTTGGATGGACCCATGCATAGGCACCAGCTTATGTGGACCGAAGGTCTGCTTCCACATGGAAGCGGTGATACAACATTCATGCACCACCTCGATGTGTGTTACCTCCACATTAAAGAAACAAGAGGAGGACTCAAGAGGCAACAACTGCACCATATGCACTACTCTCTTGTTTCCTTGGGCGGTAGATTTTCCCTTGGGACAATCCTTTTTGCCGTGCCCACTCTCTAAACATGTGAAACGGAGTTTTTCTTTTTTAGCTTTTGCAAAATCTTCAGTGGAGAGAGGGCCCCTAGACCCCTTGGGTTTCTTAGAGGCCTCCATTGGCACCTACTATAAAATTTCTTCTATTGTGCCCATGCTATGTGCATGTATTTGCATGTGTAGTGGCAGGCAGTGATTATTATGCAATGGTCTCTCATCGGGATCGTCCTGAATGAAGAATATGAGCTTTCACTATAGCCTCCTCAAGCCTCTTGGGATCCTGAGTCTTAACATGCTTCTTAAGCTCTGGTATCAGACCGTGGATAAGCCCATGTACCTATTCAAATGTATCTAACCCATCCAACTTGAGAATGACATCACAGTAGTGCCACATATATTCCAACAGTGTTTTATGATGTTGCATGGAACACTTATCCCAAGCATACCAATTTTTGTCCGCTTCATTTGTGGGGAGAAATTCCTTTCTAAATACACCCTCAAAGGCTGCCCAAGTCTGTGGTATGATTTCCTTCTCCTTGAGAGACATCCACCATTTGTAGGCCTTGCCCTCTAGTGTTAGACTTGTTTGCAGTGCCTTGACTGCATCCGGAGTGCGTCACAGATTGTGAATCCCATCCCATTTACTAAGGAATATATTCACCTCATCTTTATTGCGTTCTCTTTCCTCTCCCTTAAAAATCAATGGTTTTGTATTTTTCAACAAATCGTCCACCTCTTTTTGGGTGAGAGAGTGCAGAGGATCCAGATTGGACCCTGTCCTTGATTGGAGCCTTGCTCCTGCATATGTGTGTCAGCCGAGCCCTTGGTCTGCTATTGCATATATTGCACTACTAAATCTAATAATTTCATAACATTGTCATTTAAACATGCCAAATTATTCTCCATCATAGACATACGTGTTTGTAGTGCACAGAACTCTTGTATATCAAGCAGCTCATAACAATCATTCGGCCATGGTGCTCATGCGACACAAACACACATTGATAGTCTTTACTAAGACTAATTTCTCAACATGGCATACACCATTGTTTGAAAAATGGACGGCTCAAGTTTGGGCAAGAAGGTTCTCAAGCCGGTTCAAATTATGGAATTTTTAGTTTTAATATGAGATTTTTAGTGTGATTATCCCTCTGAAATTTAGAGTTATCCTGTTCATATGCGTGTAAAAAGGTTCCAAAGCCGGGTCCACAAAAAATGTTTCCCGAGCCCTGACACACACACAGCCCTCGGCTCTCCCTCACGTGCTCGCGCACTCTTTCTCTTCAGGCACCAACCCACGTCGCTCCAAGATAACTAAAAAAAATATTTATTTATTAATTTTTAAAGGTCAAGCATGGTTTTTTTTTAAAAGATCATTCCCACACTTCAAAATCTTAAAAAGTCAAAGTTCCTTTTAACATCGTATATGCAATCTCATAAGTCCCCAAATATCTAGTTTGCCGAGTTTTCAAATCAACACCTCTCCCCTCTCTTGCTTTTCACCAATTCTTCACAAAGAAAAATTTTAATGTCGTAGGGATAATCCCAAGTGGCCTCAAAGATCTATTTCGGTGCAGGTCTTCAAAGAAAACCTTTATTAGTTTATTTTAACCAGCCAAAATTACAAATTCAAACTACGTCATGAGTTTGTCTCGAAGAAATCGGTAAAATTGTACAAATTTTAGTGTAAAAATCCAGCTAATCCATCAAATTTTGACTTAAAAATCAAGTTTTTGATGAGCCTTGATCTGCTAGTTTTGAACTCGAGGTCTCCCATAAAACAAAAATTATATGCCTCCCGTGAGCTCGACAGATAATGGCTAACCAAAACATGAAAATTCAATGAACTCCTAAGCTTATCTTAAAAGAACTGGTGAAGCATTCAAATCCTATCTAATCATTTACATGCGATAAGACATAATATCATGCTAAACAGACATCATTATGCAATGATTTTGTATGCAAATGCTCCTAACTCCTAATATGCCCATGGAGATCCCCAAAATAGTCCCAATTTGGTACAAAAATTCAAAATATTCAGAGGTTAACAATTATGTAGGCGTGTAGACAACAAGAGGTCTACATCTGACTATGTCTCCATTTGTTGAAGGAGTTCTTAAGAGGTCATGTCTTCAAAATTGCACATTCTCTTCCACTATAGAGTCTAAGTTTGAGCGATTTGCACATTGCATTGACTTGACAAATATAAGGTGAAGTCACTGACATGCTTCGCACTTGCACACGTGTGTACATATTACTTGTTTCTTGGACACTTTGAACTACATTGGCCTTTAAATGGGAGGTTATTGGAATAAAGGCCACTATGACAAAGCAGCTAGGCGGCCAGCCATGGTCGGTCTCCCATCCCCTTGCAACCGATATTAATATATTATTTCATACTTTATGGATAATAGAGAATAAAGAGTTGTATGACTATTGTCCTTGTGATCCACCAGATCTTTGTATAATCTTCTCTCTCTCTCTCTCTCTCTCTCTCTCTCTCTCTCTCTCTCTACCCACACAATTGTTCCTTTCAGTTGCGAGGAGCCCACTCTTTCGTGCCCGCATTGAGGTGTATTATCACTATGTCGGGGAGAGAGACTTTCAACTAGAGAGATCAACTTGTCTTATGTGTTAACACTCTTTTTCCCTGTGCTTTGTATATACACCCATCACTCTAGGGTTAACTTATCTTGTATTCCCACACGTAGTAATACATTCTCTGTTGTGTGCCTTGAGCTTCTTCTCCATCTTCAAGTTGTGTGTACAGTCAGGCAATCCTGAATCTAACATCTAATTCGTGCTATTGAATGAATTGAATTTCTTTTACCTTCATTGTGAATATTCTTTTGCTAAAATTTATTACTTGCGGTTTAATTGATGGAAGATGGTGTAAAATCTTGCTCGTGATTTTCCAAAAACTTTGTGTCCGAATATCTCGTCCTCCTTGTTGGCTCTATGCATATACTGTTGGATTTGGTCACTTAAACTCCAAAGGGCTAGAGAATCTCTAGAATCGCTATAACAAGTCCATATCTCACCGATTCTTGCTTGTCTCAAATGAATTTCTTTGAAATCCATCATGCTCTATAAAGAAGTTTTATTCTAGTGCTCTTCTCACATGAGAAAGAGTGCACACACATTATTTGCCCAATTGCATGAGAGAGAGAGAGAGAAGATGGATTTATGAAGTGGGTAGCCCCTTATGGATGAGTCACTTGTTGAGAGAGTTGGAGGAGAAAGAGATAGAAATCAATTATTAGCAGCCTACATACAATTCTAAAAGAGGTTTCAAGTCAATCTACGTTTTTCACCTCTTCACATTAAGTGCATACATAAAAACATTAAATTATTGATGTAACCGTAAAACCCCTTCGACGTTTAAAAAAGTTCAAAAATTACTTATTTCAGCACTTATATTGAGGCGGTCTGGGGCGGGCAACAAGAAGAGCGGCCTCTAAACACCCTTCGAGGCTCCCGTGCTGCTCAATTGGGGCTGGGTCAAGCACAAGCAGAGACACAACAGCCCACAGCCAGAAACCAAACAAGAAAAGGGGCACCACCTAGTTGTAGATGCGAACTAGGACGCACGTAAAATCTCCTTGTACTCAAATGCACAAAGAGAGAGGAATGCAAGATAGCCACACACACCAAACACAAACATTCACCACACCAGAGAGAGGTGAAGAGCATAAATCAACTTGAGCAACTCAGTCTTAGCCTTAAAGACTAGATGCACACAAAGCTTAATGAGAAATAGAGGGACAACACAAAACTTGACCTTGTTGCCAATACACAAATTGTCTTAGGGTCACGGGAGCCCTCTCACCGAGCACCCTCTTATAATTTACCTTTTAGGAAACAATTCAACAAGCCCTCAAACCACCAAGCATGAAATGGCACAACAAACTTCAAGGACAATATACCTTCGACCACCTGATGAGCCAACTTATCAAGTCAATTTGGAGAGAAGAGTCGTAGTTGCAGCATACAATTGCACCCAAAACTATAAATCTTATTTATGCACAAGAGTAGGTTACAAGTGTGGCGAAGAGTATGGCATACACTCCACTCCTCTAGATGGCATAACTAACTTCAAGCTTCTCCATGCACCTATGTGTAGTGATGGAATAGAGCACTCACAATGCACACACTCTACACAACTAGGCTTGAAGAGTGGTGTGTTATGTGTTGAGAATGGTGTGGTGTAGTGTGATCATGTGATGTTTTACAAGGGAGAGAAGGTCTCTATTTAGGTTTTAGAAGCCCCGATTTGGATTAAGCCTAATCAAGTTTATTTGAAGGAATAAAAGATTATGCATATTTTTATTTTTATTTTAATGAGGATGGGTCTCTCTTGTCCTTTGAGTCACATGGATGTGGGCTCAAGGAAAGAGAATTTTTGAGGATGAAAGGAGAGAGGATTGAGTGAATAATTTGGGAGTGCCTACTCTAGTAGAGGGTGCATTTTACAATAAGGTTAGTGGTTAGTAGTTAGTAATTATCACTAAAAAATATTTACAAAATCATTCACCAAATGGTGAGATATATGATGAGAAATGTTAGAGAAGGGATAAGCTTGTAAAGCAAGGTTGAAGCTTGGAGAAGTTGACATTCACCTCTTTACAGCACTGGTAGAAGAAGCGGTCAACATGGCGAAGTAACGCGTGTCGATGAAGCTATGTTATCTTCAAACCTTGGAAAATTCATGATAAAAGCCTTCATTTGCAGAGGTTATCCTTGGATTTTTGATGATTTTTTGAAGTTCTTTACAATGCTGAAGAGAGTATGGTAATATGGACATATATGTAGAGAGAAAGGGGGACACATAGGGTGTAGAAATGGAGGATGAAGGCTATGGAGGTGTGAGAGATGTGGAAATGGTGAAGAGGGTGAATTAGGACATGGGAGTTGCAGGTTTGGGAGTGGGAAGGAGAGGGAGGAGTGTGTGTGAAAGAGGAAAATGATAAAGTGGAAGAGGGAGTGTGGCTGCATAGCATGGGCAAACTGGGGTCCACCAATAAAATCATAGCTCACAGCTCGTAGCTCAAAAAAATATGAAAAAATTTGAAGTGAAAGTTCAGCTCACGAGCTACAACTTTTGTTTGTATCACCTTTTCAAATTCGGGGAGCATGTGATCTTTAAAAATTCAGGAAAACCGACTGTTTTTTCCACTGCACAAGGTCCTTGTGAGGTCCTTCTTTGGATGATTCTTTTGAATACCTCCAAGAGTGAGCTCCCCATGGTGCATGCATGCATGCCACATACCCTTGACCATATTTGGTAGGTCTATAATTGAAGATATTGTTGAGATCATGATATAAGTGAATAGTACAACTAAGAAAATCAAATATTGAGGGGTCTAAAAAAATATGTACATGTCAAATATAAATAATATAGGTGGAAAAAATATAAAGGAGTCAAAATAAATCTCTCTCATTATAAGTCTACCATAAAAAGATGAATATTTTTTATGTTCTAATTTATGAGAGTAAAAGAGAATAGATGTAGGAAGGAAAAATCACAATAGTGAAAAAATATACACATAAATAAAACTAGTTTTTTTGGATTTTTGTTGGGATGGAGTTACACCAAAAATAAGAGAAGCTTGCATGAAATTATTTTTATATGGAATAAAGAGTATGCAAGATGGTAAGAAAAAATATGGTAATGGTGAGTCAATGTATATAGCATAAATAACACACCATAGGTAGAAATATTTAAATAAATACCAAAATAATTATGAAAAATCCTTTTATTTAGACGCTATATACAATGAAATATTTACACACAAATGGACCATAATATACTTATAATTTTTATTTTTTAAAATTTTTTGGCTCAACTAACCCAGTGACTAACTAATTAAGGGTTTTTAAAAAAATATAGGGAAAGTCCCCTAACTCACACAGGCCTATGTACAGTGAAATGGTAGGGATAACCAAAATGTTTGAGTGATTTGATAGGGTGAGGTAGCTTACTATGGCAATTATGGAAAGACGAAATACGGCTATCAATATGTACACCAATTACTACTCTCCAAACTTTGAAAATTCCCAATTGGTTATACAATGTCAAGAAGTTTTAAGCATCATTGGATTAAAAAATCATGTGCACCAAAATAATCATATTTAGTACATTCATAAACAATACAATGGTAGTCAACCTACTTGCAAATTGTCGATGTTGTCATAGAATCCACTGAAGGAATGGAGAGTCATATCTTCTCTTTTTGGCTTTCTAAAAGAAGCCTTAGAGGAGAGTTGGATGTTAACCACCGACGTCCACTTCTAGTAGTCATGGGTCGGGCTTGTCAGTCCAATAGGAAAAAGGTAAAGAGTGATCGCCGATGAGAGACGCACTCTAATTGGATGTTGTTTTAAAATGTTAAAGTGAAGCTTCACCTTGCATAATCCTAGTAAATTCTATGGATACACACACACACACACACACACACATATATATATATATATATATTTACACACATATATGTATATATTAATGAGTTCTTTTTATTTCACATTTCATTTCACAGCCTCACATGGTTTACTTTTCTTGCATTCTATAACTTAATTCTAGTCAATATCAGGAAAGTCTCTTTTATTAAGCGGCCGTCGGCGGCTGAGTTTGCCCCCCACAAAGAAGCAAACTGAAAATACTAGCATAAATTTAAAATTTACAGGAGTTTTGAACTATTTTCTCACATATTCACCAACTTTTTTTTTTTTTTACCATGGTTTGCAACCAGCTAGTCTCGATTTTCGACCGGCTCAATGCTAAGCTGAGGCACTCCTTTCTTGAACACTGAGTCTACTGAAAGAGCCACCTAATGCGTTGTGCATGTGTGACACCTACTCTACTCTCGCTAGCTTTACAAAATAGAAAACTTTGTACACACAACAATATAATGCAATAATCTACTCTCTATTTGGGAGAAAGTTAAGCTCTCTAATTACATGTATTATCAATGAATGCATCATTGGCTTATCCATCCGAAAGTCCACCCCTTGCGCTAGTCTCACTCTCGAAGGCATCAAATCACCAAAATCAGATCGCCCGACGGTGAGTGAGAAAGTTTAGATTCAGAAGATGCGTAGATAAACATGATACTACAATCAAAATAATAAGATTTTTAGACTGAAAAGAAACCCTCTTCTATGTTGCGTTGCTATAGGATGGCAAATACATAGTATTAAGAACAACATAGTGAGAAATAGAGAGCTTACACAATGCTTCATGACTCCTTTGAATTTTTACACACTCCCAAATTAGCCGAGGTTGTGGAAGAGAGAGAGAGAGAGAGAGAGAGATCATGTAAGATTATTTGTCAAGCCTAATCTGCAATTTTGATTACATAAATCCGTATTTCAATGATCAAACCCATATTTTGTGGCTTAGAAGAGTAGTTTAGACTTCTACAAACACATCAATAACCCACTAAAATGCAAGATGTTAGGGAAAAATTGTTAAATATTTATGAGGTAATCACAGACAAGGAAATAATTACCTACACTCAAATTTTCATCCTAGATGTTACCACAATTTTCACAAATCTCGAAACCTAATCCTACAAACTGGCACAACCTTCTCCTCTTAAGAATTTACTCATTTTCTTTTCCAAAAAGAAAAGACCAGCAAGAATATGCATAAACCAATCAATTTCCAAGCTTTTATGGATCATTGCAAGGGCAAAGGGAGCCCACAACAATATCCAAAGCCATCACTCATTGTTGCGACACCACCCTCTCGACAAAGTTCAATATCCACCATTTCATTTACACAACATACAATTGTTAAGAGATAGAGAAGGAAAGAGCTTGAGCTCTTGCAAGCATGCACGCGCTCGCACACAGATGGAGACAAAACCTTCTTCTTCACTAACTAAAGAGAAGTCTACAATGCATAAAAAGGAGCATACAACATAAGGGAAAACTAGTACAACGGTTTAGTGTAAACCGCGAGTGAGCGAGCTAGATGGATAAGTGTGCAATCACTTGTGGGCAGATCACAATGCAGTCCAACTGTAGTATCACTGATGAAGATGTGTATCCACCAAGACGCAAGAGTGACGTTGATTGTCAATGATAGTCATCCAAGAGTAGCACATATTAAGCTTGACATCTCAAGAGCAACTCCATGACGTTGATTGTGAATGATACTCATCCAAGAGTAGTACATATTGACCTTGACATCTCAAGAGCAACTCCATGACCATGACCATGACGACCACTTGGAGATCGACATCTTTGCACATATTGCAAGAGACATGGGCATCACATCAGCAATTGTCAAGAAAAAGAGCATAGAATAGCCTATTTCCCTAAGTTTGAATAGGTTTAGTGTATGAAAGGTAAAGCCTTTCCTTTCATCGCAAATAGACCAGCAGTCATAAAAGGCATAAAAACCAACAAATTGTCACCAATGAACAGACTCTCCATCAAAGAAAAGGAAAGGGAGCCGGTATCTTGCCAGGTGAGGACTAGTTCAAAATCTCCCTCCAACACCACTGGTAAACCCAAGTTCACTACGAAGAGTCAATAGATGGTCATCGAGGGTTCAAATGAAATTTGATACAAGTAAGAACACCTGAGTAGTTCCCCTTTAGACAACAATAGAGCGAGAAATTACTTCAGGATCCCTTCTTTCATGCAGTGTGTTGCTAAACCATGTATGCAAACTGTTAGTTGCGCTACCAGGATAAGAAGGAATAAGGATTCTTGGATCTGAAGGGATCCAATAGGATGGGCGTCACACTTTCATAGTGAGCCACATCTACATAGGGAGTCACACCTTGCGACACCAGTAGAATCATTACCTAATCAGAACCTACGCAAAAAAAAGTACATTGTCCCTGCATAAGACCAACATCTCATGTGCTTGCCAGTTGACATAAAATGTCATTGCCTCAGCAGCCACAGTTACTTAGCACCCAATCGTTTAACAATTCAAAAATCAATCCCACGGCATCTCTGCTAGGAGCTGCCATGGAAAGGCAAAAAACACATTCATAAAACCAGAAACTCTGGCATGGAAAGCCAAACACACATTCATAAAACCTCTCTCTACCTCTCTCTCCATCCATGTGTGTGAGCGCGCACAAAAGAAGGGGGGCTTGGTACCCTTTTGTATTACGTAATCAAAATTACAAGCCCGAAGGCATTACATCAGACCATAGGCACAAAAACATCTGATAGTGAAAAAAACCCTTGGGATATTCAACACCACAAACCCATGGGGGAAAACTACCACAAAAGCTAGGAGCCGGGCTGGGGCGGGGGGTTGAAGGAAAAACAGGCCATCAAGACTTCAACGAGGAGGCCGAAACCTCCACCAAAGAATCTCAGTTAAAAAGAATAACAGAACCATCCTTAACACACTATCCCCTCCTCCCCACAAAAGCAGCAGGATTCTAATTTTAATTGAAATATAAAGACAAGCAAACTCAACCTAAGAGAAACAACTCCAGATTAATTTATTGATATAAACAGTTACCTACAAAGTGTCCTGCATCGTTATATCATGTGACTGTCATGTAGCCAAGTTTCTAGGATAATGATGATAAGAGTTCCACCAACCAGTAAAAAGGACGAATAAAATTCAGCGTGCCCTTGTTTTGGATACCAAAATAACTTTTTGGTCACCAAATGTTCATCTCAAGTAGGCCACCAATCATGGATTGCTTCACAAACAGCTCTGCCAGCATAGCAGCCACATACCTAAAAGCACAAGCAGAACTTGCTTCGTCGTCATTGGAAGAAAGGTACACGGTAAGCCTTCTCAACTGCTTTCAGCACCATAGAAACTCAGTTTACGCCTCGTCATTTGAGGCCTGCAACTGAAGTCTTCTTATGCATCTAAAGTTTATATGCCAGTTGCTTTATGATAAACCTTGCCACACCAGGATTGCTAAACTGCCCAAGACAATCCAGCACTTTTAAGGAAATCCAACGTAGAGGAACTAGCATGGCACACAACCGACAATGCTGATAGCTTCAGTTAGTTCGCCGCACATTCAAAGATTCCACGAATTGACTGCAGATCAATCTGACTGACGCTTGACTACTCCAGCTATCATTCTGCACAAAGATGGGCTTGTGCTTGCAGCTTCGTAAAATAGAGCTTCAAGTTCATGTGTGTATCGTGTACAAATTTATCTCTCATCTCTGCATCAGCCAAAGAGATGGCAAAAGGAAACCTGCAGCCAAAAGGCAGCAGAGGACATAAGATAAACGTTCATACAAGGTTTTGGGTAGGCACAGTTCTCTGCATCAGAGGTATCTACATCAATTGGTCTTTTGAGATTGAATAGTAGAGCATGTATTTCCTGCATCATCACTCATGATTTTTGGACTGTGTTGCCATCATCCATTATCATCGCCCAATCAGCTTGGCTACAGACGATAACTACTTTTACTTCTTTGACTTGCGGGGCTTTTTAGCACCCCATACTTCCATGCGAGCAGTAGGGCACCCACATGGCAACCTGAAAACAAGTACTGCCCTGCCATTTGGCGGTGCCATTCGCCTCAGCTCAGCCTCAAGCTCCTTGTGATCGTGCCCAAGCTCAACACTGCCTTTCCAAGGCACTTCATGAGAAAAGGTCGTTGTGGCAGATGCCGAAGGTGATGACAATGCTGACATGGACTTAACGCACTTTTCAGATTCAAGCTGGATGTCAAATTCCACTGCCTTCCTAAGACCCCGGCATTTAGGGTTGTCGCACTTCCTGGCTTTGTATTGGATAAGTTCCCAACAAATTATAACCATTACAAACATGAGGATAGCTCCCAATATGTATGCAACAGGGGCTTGGTAGACAACTTCACCAATAAAGATAAGAGTTAGTGGCAGGATTTCTGCAGCCTCAGAGCAAAAATATTTGAAATAGGGGGTGAATAGAAAACCACAAGCCCCAATGACGAGCATCAATATGACGACATCTACCGCTGCTGCAGATGATTTTTCACAGAAAGGGGGTGAGGCTGAAGAAGAAGATGTTACGTGTGGGACAGCACCATTCAGTTGCCTCTTAGCAGTAGATCTGGAATGAAGGGAGTTATTGATGCTCTGTTTAGCTCCATCCGTGACTGCCAAGGAGTTTGTCATGCTCCTATACTGCTCAAATGCTCTGCAAAACTCAATAAGGCCCCGGCAATCCACAACCATTGCTTGATTATTATCTTACACCCGGCCAGAAAAGTGCGTGCAATGTAAACCTTCCGAAGAAGATTTCAACACAGAAATTTCATCAGAGAAGCACCCTCTCAAAGAGAAGGGGCTTCCACAGCCCTTCTTTCTCGCAGCGGATTCAACGACACACCAGTCTTGAAGATCTTTGCCTTCCTCGAGGGGTAAACCAGACGATGCAGAACTCGCATCAAAACCTGCCCAAACCCTATACTAACACTGGGTTTCCAGAAGCTTTGCCCTCTGTAGTGTCTTGAAAGATCTCTCAAAGAGCCAGAATTTATTTTCGATGTTACCTTGATATCTGCAGGCTGGAAAGCTCAATCCCGGGTAGCCAAAGAGCACTGGCAACCCACAGAAATTGCTTTTGCAAAGGAGCGGTGCCGTGAGATGCAGACCCTTTCGGCACCAGAGAAATGCAGAGACTTCTTTACAATGACGAGAATCTTAAGATGCGGAAATGGAGCTTCTTGCGACAGAAGGAGAGGTGTAATGGGGATGATGAAGCAGTGCCTGGTTAAAGGCTCCCGATGGACACGCGAGTGTCGGTTAACTTGCCACGCTCATTGCCGTCGTGTATATGCATGTATGTGCGAGGGTGCGTGCGTGTGTGGGTAATCTGCGCCTTTTTCAACCCCTTTGGCATGAAATTGGTAGGTTTGAGAATTGATATGGGCATATCTTACACTTCCTGATTTTGTGTGGAAAGTTTGCCACTCAAGGCTCTACACATTTTCTATGGGAAATGATAGCAAGTTGGACTATCTCACCACCATGAGACGTTGATTGATTCCTGATAAGTGAACCAAATTTAGCACCTCTGCTAAAATTGCCATAGAGCTTTAAGAGCCATGTCTTGCCATGTGCCTCGAGGAACTGGAGAAACGCAAACGTGCGTGTTTGTTTGTAGGAACTATGGGGATTGCACGATGCCATGGAGCCCCTCCATATTGTTGGAAAAAAGAAGAGAGACCCTGAAGAGTTTTCCAACAAAATCCCTCCTTGACTTGCAATCTTGTGTAAGATGATCCCCGTAGAAGTGGTACTTGCCACACGAAGGCTCAATTCAGAGCCAATCTGAGAGCTCTATTTCCAATTTTAGAACCAAATTTTCACCTCGTTAGTTGTGTTGGCCGAGGTTGTCTTTAAATTGGGGGTGGGGAGGTTCTGGGTAAGGACCTGATGGTTGAAACTTTAGAAGCAGTTGCTATTTAAGATTGTCTATGTGAACATGTGATGAAATCACGAGGCCTGCCTATGAATCTCCATCTACAAAAATATTTGCAGCATTCAGTCGGACTAGATGAGAGGATGAAACCACACCTCTTATGAATGCATATGCTATACTTACCCCTCTCTCTTGGGATAGTTTCCTACAACGTTAAAATTCTCTTCTTCTTCTTCTTCTTCTTCTTCTTCTTCTTCTCCCTCCTCTCTCTCTCTTGGGATAGTTTTCTAGGATGTTAAAACAATCTTCTTCTTCTTCTTCTTCCTCCTCCTCCTCCTCCTCCTCCTCCTCTCTCTCTCTCTCTCTCTCTCTCTCTCTCTCTCTCTCTCTCTCTCTCTCGTGTTTTGTTTGTGACATGTCCCTGCCTTGCACACTCACACCTCATCATCACTTCCATTGTTGGGGTGGAGTATGTTTCTAAGCCATAGCCTAGTCTTCACCTCCATTTCCTATGTGTCATTGCTTGGGTGAGATATTTTTTTGAGCAGGCTTGCCTTCGCCCTTCTTCAATACAATGCAAGAATGCTCCTCCTTGTATCTGACTGGTTGATGTGTGCTATTTGTGTGGTAGGACTCATGTTCGGGTGTAGAGGAGGGACCATGAAGCTTGGAAAGATGAGAGGGCCGGTGAGTAGATTCAAGGACAAATGCCCTGCGTTGTGGCGTATCGCGAACTATTTGTGGCGTTTTTAGCTCAAGTGGCTTCGGTACGAAAGGTGTGAGCGGAACTTCCGAAGCTCAGGTGATGGTTGGAGCTCTTGTAGCTAGGTGTCGTTGTGGCTTCCTGGCAAATCTATGACGGTCATAGACGGAGAAGCCTTCTACCACTGTCGTCGCTTTTGTCATAAAATCTAATATCTAACCAACCCAATGATTTTCTCATATTAAACTGATCATTTAATGTGGGAGAATAAACGGGAACAAGGGTTAGAATATAGACATGTGCTTATGGATCTTTCTCAACACGGGGCCAAGGTTAAAGGGGTCCAAATGAGAGATGGTATGTTAAAGAGCAATGCTACTTAATGGAGCTTAAAGACCTTAAGGCTATCTTCATTAAAGACCTCCAAAAGTTAGTGTTAAAAAGTCCTTTGACCTTAGGCAAGCTAGGCCTGACCTAGAGGTGGGAATCCTACCCAAGCATGAAGTGCTTGTCGGCTTGTTAAATGTTAGTGGGAACCTTGCTCAAAAGCTTTAGGTGCTTCTCACATGCTTAAATGACTAAGGTTCTTGAAGTGTACAATTCAAAGATTAACTCTCAAGAGGCATCAACGTTTCCATGCTTGATTGATTAAGTGCTTGAAGTATTCAATTCAAACCAGATGACTTAATAAGCATAAAAGACACATGTTCATAAATAATTAAGTTCTTTTTCTCAAAGAGGAAAAAAAGGACACATGTCCAAATGAAATTATTAAATAATACAAGAGAGAGAGAGAGGTGTGGACCAAGCATGAGAAATGGGAATACTGTCCCCCCACCACACACACACATACACATTCTCTCATTGTGTGGGGTGCAAAATGCGAGAGCTCTATCTCCTTCTCCAAGCTTGTTGTGAAGTGGAGAACCTGCACCAACACTCTTGGCTATGGAATGCAAATCCAACCAAGAGCCATGCTTCAATGCTTAATCTTGTCATCTTCTTCATCTTCATTACTCTGCTATTATGCTATGCTAAGCAAGAAGAGTGATGATAAGTGAGGAACTATTTCTTTTTCCTATGGATGATTCTTCTTCCTCTTCCCTACCCTCATTCCCAACTAGCTCTCTCCACCTTCTAAGTTGTTCGAGGCCTTGGGACTGAGGCTTGAGATAGTTAATTCTTTTTGCAAAGTTTATGTTATGCTTGTGATG
Source organism: Adiantum capillus-veneris (assembly GCF_014529385.1). Lineage (NCBI taxonomy): Eukaryota > Viridiplantae > Streptophyta > Polypodiopsida > Polypodiales > Pteridaceae > Adiantum > Adiantum capillus-veneris. Next base: position 91,939,671 of record NC_140946.1, read on the forward strand.
CATGAAGCTTTCCATGTTCATAGTATCACCAAGGTCACAAGGAACACAAAGATTGTATTATAACAAGTCTCTCTCGATGGGAGAATTTATAATACAAACACCTTTTGGAGGGGGGGACCAGCTCCAAGTAAATCCGGTCCTCAACTATTGTCATGTTTTCTAATACTCTCTATCTTGCAAAAGTATTGTTCATGCCAAGTTAATTAAGGTTTCTACCATTAATTAAGTTCACCCCCTATGTTCTCAAAGTAATCTCACAAAAATGATCACTCTAATTCTCTTAATTCCGTTATTCTCAAAGTTCATATGCCATTGACATTACAGTTTCACGCCTCATTTTCTTCGCAAGCAGAGTCGAAACTCTAGAGGGTAATTAGGGCCGATGGGCCATCATCCTTTTCACATAACAAATTAAAACCCTTTTTTTTGCAAATCACACATATCCCGTGCAAGGCGATACAAACTTCCGTGAGCGCTACCTATCTTTGTTTTTTTTAACATGATAGCTCACCACTTAGGCAACGCAGGTGCAAGGCAGAGTGCTTTAGCTCAGACATCTTAGAAGTGTGCACAAAGAGTTGTTGTGTTTTTTATCCTATGCCGCTTCATTTACTGGCCTACAAGATTTTCTTGAGAGATCCAAGAAATGGAATTTGAGCATCTAATGAGATTCCGCTTATTGGATTGGTTGAATAGCACATACCCAAAACCAAAGAGACAATACTTTTTTAAAACTTTTCTCACTCTCAGGGGGGTTTGTATTTGAAAGGTGAGCCGGGAAGGCACGGGACCCCTGGCTGTGTGAGAGGTGTGAGGGAAAGAGTTGCAGCAGACGCAAATAATGAAGACAGAGCTTAAAACAAACAGTTTAACTTAAACCAAATAATCAATAGTATCCCTGCTTAATCAAATGTTAATGGAGGCGTTTATGCTCTTAACAAGGTTTAACTCGTCTTAATCCAGGTGCTAATCGAGACAATAAAAAATAAACTGCCTTATACTGCCTTCTGCTTCTTCCCGCTATGGCTTAGGAACTTCAACTTCCAATGGCCTTAGGTGGTCTGATTTGGCTTAAGATTTATGGCTTAATTCCGGGTTAAGGGGCTTAAGTATTTGGTTTAGAGATTACAATTAGGATTGCTCAATGATATCGAGAGAAAAATTGGCTTGGAGAGCTTATGATTATCCGGGCCAATGACATCCGAGATTAGGCTTAGAGAGCTTAGGAATATCATTATCAAGGCTAATGACTTCCAAGATTAGGCTTAGAAAGCTTAGGAAAATCCGGGTTAAGGATTGCTTAGGCTTGACTAATGAGAGCGAGATTAGGCTTTGAATTAAGGAGCTTAAGAAAATCCGGGTTAAGGATGGCTTAATGATATCGAGAGCTTTGGCTTGGATTAAGGATCTTATGAATATGATGGCTTCAGATTAAAGAGCCTAGGAAAGCTTAGCTTAAGCGAGATTAGAGATTAAGCTTGGCTAATGAGTTTGAGAAGCTTTGGCTTAGCTTATGAGAGATTAGAGAGCTTAGGAAATCTTGGCTTAAAGCTTTGATAATCCGGGCTTAGGCTTGGCTTAAGAGCTCTGGCTTTCTTCCCCGAAGAGAGAGCGCTCAATGAGAAGAGAAGAGGACAATCCAAAGAACGAGAGAGCTAAAAGAGCAGTCTTCCCTATTTTTTATAGGTTGCATGCCTTGCTAAAAATGGCCTACCCAGTAGCGATGTCGCAAATGGGTAGCCACCCTATGACGTGGCAGGTGGGATTTTGGAGCAGCACCGAATGTCGCCAAAGTTGGGCCAAAAACGAGCGCCTAGGCAAGCTGGCCATATCCCGTCTCTTGGGCACCGCTGTCTAAGCCTTCCTGCGGCCTGCGCGAGCAAGACAAGCTCCCTCCCGTCGACGTTCGGTGCCTGGTTCTTCTACGCCATTGCTTTTTCTTTTTTATTTGTTCACACCTTCTAAAGGTTTAGGGTAGCACCATTTACCATGGGCGGCCACATTTTAATGTCTTTGGGCGGACAATTTAATTCCTTGAGGCTTAAGGCCCTTGTAGGGTAGCATATTTGGCATACATATCGGCCATAGCAATGCACTATGGACTCATCAAATCTTTTTATGCTTCCGTAACGGCCACATTTGGCGTACATATCGGCACTGCACTGCATTAAGCCCGTATACTGGCCAACTCAAAAATACACTACTAGTGGAGACGGGCCTTCAGTTTGCCGCCAATTCTTCTTTGACGGCTCCATCTCCCAGAATCTGTCTGAAGCTCAGAAATACCAGATGAACTTGATTGATCAAGGCGACCAGGGCGGTTCGAAACCGGCCCTTGGTGATACTTAAATTGGCCATATCTTGCCAATCGAAACCGTGATTGACGAACTGGAAAGACTCACATGCTCCTGGAAGTGAGCACTTCACTCCCATGCATTTATATCATCCTTGACCTTTTATCGGCAGCAGCAGCTACCCAATCCGGTACAAAATCTGCTACCAACTCAACTTCAAACTGTCATAACTTCTTATCTGTAGCTCCGATTGACGAGCCGTAAAGACAGGCTTGTAGAGCACTTTGAGTACTTCAACTTTGATCAATAAAATCCCAGCTATGACCACTTCAATCATACTCACCGCTTAGCATTACCAAGACATCTTTTGGCCCTTAGAGCCGCATCTGGCACACTTTTAGCTTAAAATTGTCTTGTTAGCAAGCCCTTATTACTGTTGAATATCACGTAGGATTCAAATAGACCTAAATGGCATCCCTTTTCTCATTTTCTTGTCATGGAAGTGGAGAGGCATGACATCCACCCTCTCTGAACCTGCACAGCCTCCGGTCTATGCCAACCGGTCTTCAAGCTGTATCTGCTATAAATACCTTAAGTTACTTGTCATCAAGCTCACGTAGCTGGTAAAGACATGTAAAACAAAAGAAGGTTTAAATCATAGCATCAATAGTCTAGCTCAATTATCTGGTAGCTGTCCCATCACAAATCTTTGAACCGTAGTGGTCGTATCTCCAAAGCATTAAATTATGAAAAAACTGTTTAGTGAACCCCGCCAGACTCAAGTGCTCCAGTTAATTATGCACACGGCTTGACCATCAGCTCGCTTTAGGGAACCCTGTCAAGCTCAAGTACGCCTTACTCTCTTTGCACACGGAATGGTCGTCAAGTCCTTTACTTCAAGTTCTGGTAGCAGAACCATCTCAAAAGATGTGAAGATACTATAACAATTGTCCAAAGATACCAAATGGAAGCTAGCCATATAAGCTTATTGATCATATAACCAAAAACACTTCTGTCTTAGCATACATCCAAAAACAAATCTACTGCCAAGTAACCTTCTATAGGAAAATAAATGATATCCTTAAATCTGCAAGTTGCTCTTCAATAGCTCCCAGGATCAAATGGGATAACAAGAAATTGCCCCAATAGTGGAGTAGCATAATATCCACATGAGCATATATATCATGTATCAATCAACTTCAAGAATTTTTGCTCCAAATATGCTATTCCTGGATCTAGCAGAAAGAAACCACAATATATAGCCAAAAATACCCATCCATAGTGAACCTGCTTTTGAAGATCTTTCGAATCTCCTGGATCAAATACCATTACGATCACATAGCATTGATGGGCTTTGCAATATACTAGAGCTTCACCTGAAGCATAGTGAAGCACCCACATCTCATAAAATTTTGGTAACTTAAGGTCGTTACCAGCAAGAATTAAAGAATTCTGACTCCCTTTAACTGGTAGCCAGGACATCATAAGAATTATTAGGAATAGTATCCAAATCCAGTCACATTTGGCACACTGTCCAAAGATATGAAAAACCATGTGCACTTTATGCAGTATCAAGGATGATTTAGCATCATCACCCCCTCTAGCTTCATAGCCATTACGAAAAACCTTAGGACTTTCTGGACCTGTATCATCAAAGAGATTTTTACATGGGTTTTGAGTTTGGTAATGTAAAATAGCTTTATCCTGTAGATCTTTATCCATAGCATCCTTGGGAAAATCACCCTTGGAAGTCCCAACATTCATCAAAACTATAGGAGTTGGCTCCTCTTGCAGCCCGTATCTAAGCATAGATGTACAATCCATGTCAATATCCTGTTCGCTATCAGCATGATCTAGGCAATCTTCAAACTCATCAATATCGTCCTCTGCTTCCTCATTTGCATCCATGCAACTTAGCAAGACATTATAACTTTGAAATGGTTCATCAGGCACCCCCTCTGAAGAGGTACATGCATCACAAAGCTCTCCTATACTGCTATAACCTTCTCCTTCAGATTGGGCCAAAAACCTTCAATTATGGAGTCTTCTTCTATGATAATAGAATCAACAAGCATATTGCTAGGAGCAACCATAGGTTCATTGGCATTATCAGGTTCATCATGTGTTCAGTCCACAATCTCGGCCTCATAAGCTATTGTATATATAATAGATTTATTTATGCAATCATCTGTAGTAAATCTGCTGCCCTGCTCAGCTATAGTGCCGATAGATCCATTAGAAACCTGTAATGGCTCATCTTCTTGATAGAATTTTTGAGAGCATCCCATGCCAAGGTCAGTAGCTTGTAAAATTTTTGTTGTACAGTCTAGCTCTTCACTAGAACCATTAACTTCCATGCGAGTAATCTTTGAAAAAAATCATATATTTGTGTTTCAACATTAAATTCATTATTTACCTTTGCTAGGTTGCTCAAAATATGGTCCTTTGAAGTTGAATCTGCTACTTCCGAAGCTGTATTCGCCTTGGCTTTACTTCTTGCAAAAATATGATCCCAAAACTGATCGTAATTAAGGAACTGCATCTGATCCCCTTCTTCTTTATAGAAAACAATCTGGCTTCGTTCGTTAATCTCCTTCATTTCCAACTCAATAATCTTTGAGCTTTCGTGAACAAACCCATCTGCAAAATAGTCCCACTGTGTGGGATATGTTTCTGCCAGTTCTCAAACCTTATCTTTAAATTCGGAGGTTACCACTTCTTCAAAAACTCGAAATCATCCGATCTTCTGGAATTCCTCGGCTCTTCATCTCCGCTTTATAGCATGCAAGGAGTCCATCTGGATCATGTCCTTGAAAAATACCCCACTGTTCACGTACGACATCAAGTGCCATCTCCACTGCATCATCAACCTGCTTTTTCATCTTCATAGCTTTTACTTCTTGTAAATATCTCTGAACTAATCCAACCATTTTTGGCAAATTTGCAACTGCTAGAGTTTTATCAAATCCATTGGAATTGTAATCTTCAATAAACTGCATCAACTGTTCTGGCATCTCCATCTTTACCTCCCACCCCGGCTCGTTTCGCGTCGAGTTCACCAAGAATGTCGGGGGGTTTGTATTCGAAAGGTGAGCCGGGAAGGCAAGAGGCCCCTGGCTATGAGAGGTGTGAGGGAAAGAGTTGCAGTAGACGCAAATGATGAAGACAGAGCTTAAAACAGATAGTTCAACTTAAACCAAATAATCAACAGTATCCCTGCTTAATCAAATGTTAATGGAGGCGTTTATGCTCTTAACAAGGTTTAACCTGTCTTAATCCAGGTGCTAATCGAGACAATAAAAAATGAACTACCTTATACTGTCTTCTGCTTCTTCCTGCTATGGCTTAGGAACTTTGACTTCCAATGGCCTTAGGTGGTCTGATTTGGCTTAATTCCGGGTTAAGGGGGTTAAGGATTTGGTTTAGAGCTTACAATTAGGATTGCTCAATGATATCGAGAGAAAAATTGGCTTGGAGAGCTTATGATTATCCGGGCCAATGACATCCGAGATTAGGCTTAGAGAGCTTAGGAATATGGTTATCAAGGCTAATGACTTCCGAGATTAGGCTTAGAGAGCTTAGGAAAATCCGGGTTAAGGATTGCTTAGGCTTGACTAATAAGAGCGAGATTAGGCTTTGAATTAAGGAGCTTAAGAAAATCCGGGTTAAGGATGGCTTAATGATATCGAGAGCTTTGGCTTGGATTAAGGAGCTTATGAATATGATGGCTTCCGATTAAAGAGCCTATGAAATCTTGGCTTAAGCGAGATTATAGATTAAGCTTGGCTAATGAGTTTGAGAAGCTTTGTCTTAGCTTATGAGAGATTAGAGAGCTTAGGAAAGATTGGCTTAAAGCTTTGATAATCCGGGCTTAGGCTTGGCTTAAGAGCTCTGGCTTTCTTCCCCGGAGAGAGAGCGCTCAATGAGAAGAGAAGAGGACAATCCAAAAAATGAGAGAGCTAAAAGAGCCGTCTTCCCTTTTTTTTTATATGTTGCATGCCTTGCTAAATATGGCCTACCCATTAGCGATGTCGCTAATGGGTAGCCACCCTATGACGTGGCAGGCGGGATTTTGGAGCAGCACCGAATGTCGCCAAAGTTGGGCCAAAAACGAGTGCCTAGGCAAGCTGGCCATATCCCGTCTCTCAGGCGCCGCTGTCTAAGCCTTCCTGCGGCCTGCGCGAGCAAGACAAGCTCCCTCCCCGTCGGCGTTCGGTGCCTGGTTCTTCTACGCCATTGCTTTTTCTTTTTTATTTGTTCACACCTCCTAAAGGTTTAGGGTAGCACCATTTACAATGGGCGGCCACATTTTAATGGCTTTGGGCAGACAGTTTAATCCCTTGAGGCTTAAGGCCCTTGTAGGGTAGCATATTTGGCATACATATCGGCCATAGCAATGCACTATGAACTCGTCAAATCTTTTTATGCTTCCGTAACGGCCACATTTGGCGTACATATTAGCACTGCACTGCATTAAGCCAGTATACTGGCCAACTCAAAAATACACTGCTAGTGGAGACGGGCCTTCAGTTGTCGCCAATTTCGCTTTGTCGGCTCCATTTCCCAGAATCTGTCTGAAGCTCAAAAATTACCAGATGAACTTGACTGATCAAGGCGACCAAGGCGGTTCGAAACCGGCCCCTAGTGATACTTAAGCTGGCCATATCTTGCCAACAGAAACCCCGATTGACGAACTGGAAAGACTGACATGCTCCTGGAAGTGAGCACTTCAGTCCCATGCATTTATATCATCCTTGAACTTTTATCATCAACTACCCAATCTGGTACAAATCTACTACCAACTCAACTTCAAACTGTCATAACTTCTTATCTGTAGCTCCGATTGACGAGTCGTAAAGACAGGCTTGTAGAGCACTTTGAGTACTTCAACTTTGATCAATAAAATCCCAGCTATGACCACTTCAAGCATACTCACTGTTTAGCATTATCAAGACATCTTTTGGCCCTTAGAGCCGCATCTGGCACACTTTTAGCTTAAAATTGGCTTGTTAGCAAGCCCTTATTACTGTTGAATAATCACGTAGGATTCAAATAGACCTGAGTGGCATCCCTTTGCTCATTTTCTTGTCATGGAAGCGGAGTGGCATGACATCGCAACAGCAAGGAACCGTAGCAACGAGGGACTCCTCGTATACACTGCAAGGTATGCATGAGTGTGGGGGCGCTCCAAGCGGCTTGCACAACGGCCTGGGTGTGTCTTGCTACTGCACGGAAGCTTGGCATGGAGACTTCACTACCCAAGGAGGAGGAGGCTACTCTTAGAGGTTCAGAGGCTGTCCTTGCAGGGAGGACGCTGGCTGACCTTTCCCCATCTTTCTTGCTGGCTTCTTCGCCCTTAATATTTTTTGCCTTGGAGTTTGGCGGCAACCCCACACTTCCTCCGGAGGTGCAGAAAGCTTGCCATGTTCTGGTCTGGCTATTTGGTATGTTGTCATGGTGGGGTCTGTTCTCGTGGGCATGTATGCCAATAAGACGTACTGCGTAAATTGGTGAATCTGCACTAATGCTGCCAAATCGACGAATCTGCATTTGGTATTTGAAAATCGTGAATTTTGTGCTACCTAAATCAGCGAATCTGCATGATCAACTGGTGTTGCCTAAATCAGCGAATCTACACTAGGATGAGCATTTACACTGCCTAAATCAGCAAATTTGTGTGCATGTGACCAATGGACTAGACAAACATAAAGCAGGAAAATATTTACTATGTGTTTGACACCATTGTGCAGTATAACTAAGTATTTACAAATTGTTAGTTAGTATCCCAGAGCACCTTAGCTCACATGAGTAGCTCCATAGCTTATAGACAAATCATCTCAATAAAAATTCCCTTCAACACAATTAAAAGTGATGACCTTAGCAGTGTTTGAGTATTTAGGTTAGAATACAATGTAGAGAGATGAAATATGAAAAGAGGAATGACATATTTGATGTACATACCAGGAGGGTATACTGTATTTGAAAAATATATATACCAATAATACCATTGTTGGCATATGGGGAGAGGTACAAGTGCTGCAACTAGCAAACTTACACCAAAGTATAGCTAACAGATCCAAAATGTGTTAGTGTGGGGTTAATAAATAGTCATAAACTTGCAATGACACCTACAGAGGGGATTAGTATACAACTGAGACAAATGTGAGACAACTGAGCGGAAAGAAAATTGTTGCAGTTCTAACTTAATAACATAGAGTCATAAACAAAAAAATGTAGGAACCAGATTCGATTTGAGTTTCTAGCTCAATGTAAGAGTCAGAATTACACTGTTTACTTACAAACATCTACTATGATTAGCCTTGGATCGATTAGAAAGTGAGATGAAATCGATATATTGTCGATTGTTTTGTTTGAATAGAGGAAACAGTCCTCTTGATATTAAAATTGTTGTCTATAAAATACAGTGTCTTGATTTTTATTTTTATTTTTTATTTTTAGTTGTTTAAATGGCATTGACCAGTGTTTAGTCATAATATCACGAGAGTACATCTTGTATATCATGCAAAGGCCAGAGGGAGGACAGATAGTAGATTGGTCCAACAAATAAATACCAAAGCAAAATTATTTCCTTAAAGCCATTTACGACAGGCGGTTCTAGTTAGACATATACATATACTTCAACACTATCGTGGTCGGCCATCTACTATAAACATGAATAATTTCATTAAGTAGACCTGCTTTTCTTGAAATTATAATTAACAAAATATGAAGATAGATACATATACATAATCAAAATTTTGGATGGTCTGGCTGACAACTTCAAGCTTGCGATAAATGCTGGCCGTGTTCAGTGCACTTCCTTGCCCTTGGCTCTAGCCCTTTTTTCGGATGTGGGGGATCCTTCTTAGCCATCTCTTGCACACTTTGCCGGTGTTCAAGCATCCTTTGGGAGAGTCTTGCAGAAGAACCTGCCCCACAGACTTGTGACTGCATCGAGGAGGTCTGCGTCTCTTCATCCAAAGTGAAACTAGTGGTTGAGAACATGAACAAGAAGGGCCAAAGGGTCAATATATGTTCTCTCTAGTTTTTTGAAAAATGATCTTGTGGAAGGCGCTTGTAAATTTGATCCTATCTCATTGGCAGAGATGATGAGATTGGTAGCATCATTTGCGTCCTCATTAAGAGATCCTCCATGAGTGTGGTGCTTGTTGGAAATCCAGGAGTTGGAAAGGCTACAGTATTTAGAGGCCTTGCTCTAAAAATTGCCAAGAGAGAGGTGCCAAACACTCTCTTTGACATGAAAGTAAAATCTTTGGATGTGGGTGCTTTAGTTGCCGGTGCAACCCGGCTTGGAGATATGGAAAGACGGTTCGGGGCTCTTTCAAAGGAATCAAAGCAAACTGGTGGAAAAATTATTCTTTTTATCAATAAAATACATCTTGTGCTAGGTTTATGATTGCAACAGACTTGTTCAATTCATTGCTTGTTGAAGGTAATCTTAGATGTATTGGGGCAACAACCACAAAACATTACATGAAATATGTTCAACGAGATGCAGCTTTAGAAAGGCTCTTTCAGCAGGTGCATGTTGATGAACCCAATATAGCCAACACACTAAGCATCCTTGATGGTGTCAAAAGGGAGTATGAATTACACCATGGTTTTTGTATAATGGATAAGGCCTTGGCTGTAGCTACTCAGCTGTCAAGTCTATACGTTACTGACACCTTCCTCAAAAAATAATTTACTTTGTTGATGAAGCATGTGCCAATGTGCAAGTACAACGTAACAATCAATCAGAGAAAAAAAATACTAATGATAATACTATACTTATCAAAACAGTGGGTCCTGATCAAATAGTTGAGGTGGTGGACAGATGGACAGGCATTCCTGTGAGTCATCTAGGCCAAAACAAAAAGGAGTGGTTGATAGGTTTTGCTGACCGTTTGCATCAACAGGTGGTGGGGCAAGATGAAGCAGTACAGGCAGTTGCTGACGCTGTACTAAGATCTAGGGTAGGATTAAGTCGGCCCCAGTAGCCCATCGTGTCATTCTTATTCTTAGGACCAACAGCAGTTGGTAAAATAGAACTGGCAAAAGCGTTGGTTGAACAACTCTTTGATGATGAACTTGTGCGCATTGACATGTCGGAGTACATGGAACATCATTCTTGCAAGATTGAATGGTGCTCCACCAGGGGCCTTCCCGCTTCATGCAAAGTGTTGAAGGGGTGGGTGGGGAAGGCTCAGACACCCTATCGCGTAGCTCGCATGCGAGCAGTTGACTGTCAGTGCCCCGTAGTTGATATTCGGCTTGGCCATAGGATAGGTTGAGGGAGAATGAGAGAGAGAGTCTGAGGGGGTGCGTCACAGCATGAGAGAGAGAGAGAGAGAGAGAGAGAGAGAGATAGATGGAGATGGTGGGCTGTGTGGATGAGCGCGGCCGCTGCATGCTCCATGAAAGAGAAAGAGGAAGAGGAAGTGGTTGGTCTGCATGGCGGGTGGTAGAAGATAGGGAGACAGAGAGTTAAAGAGGTTGTAGCTACTATGTGTGGTTGGGAAGGGTGGTGGCTAGTTGGCAGAATGAGCAGGAGGCCACAGAAAGATGGCTTATCGACTCTAAGAGAGAGAGAGAGAGAGGTAGAAAATGAGACCTTTCTGGTCCTAGAGCAAAGAGTGTAATGTTGTGGCGGTGATTGTTTTTCCAATTTTTAAGTAAAATATAAAGGTAGTCCTAAACTTGCAGCTGTATGAACAACATAAGGTAGGCGGGCGGCTATTTGCTACCCACCACAGTTGTTGGTCAGATGTAAATAGAATTGCACGTGTCGTTGCATGGTGATGGGTGGTGTGGGGGAGCTGGTCGATTGTAGCTGGCGCGATGGCCACTCAAATTGAGGGCACACATTGTCATGCATGTTGGATGCAAACAAGTTTTCAAACTGACAGTTCGTCGTTAGGTTCTGCTACTTGTCGGACAAGAGCGAACAGTGGCTACCGTTGTTGCGAACATGCACCCGCACAATAGGCAAGCAATACCTCCTATTTGGGTGGTAACCTACGACAGAGGTTTCTAGTACGTTGGTAGCTTGTCCATTGCGATTATTGACACCTTTGGTGCCATCACAATCAGCTTATGTAGTGAGGCTTGGCCATGCCATGGTGGCATGCGTCAATTTCCTTACTGCTAGCTCTAGGCCTCTAAAGGGTGCATTACTGTAGAATTCAATGGCTACGGTTTTTGTTGACACGCTTGCTCAAGGATGTCATGACTGTAATGTTTCTTGGGGTTGTTTTCCCATGGATTGTTTTTTTTGTCAAATGCCCCTTCGTCCTTCTTCTCATGCTATAGATCTTGAGCTTGATTAGGACTGGTTCCCACGATGCTAAGTAGTTCTTCCTTTCAATTTGGCCCCATACAATTGTGTGTCCTATGCTTTCAAATGTGTGTCCTATGCTTTTAAAGCCTTTGGATTTCTCTCTAAAAACCTTTTTCCAAGACTCATAATCAAGATGTGCCGGTTGTTTTGTTTTGTTTTTCAAGTATTGCGACTAATCCATTGATATTCGCAATTCGATCATAATGCAAACGATCATTCTTGTTTTGTTTTTCAAGTATTGCGACTGATCATCCATTGATATTCGCAATTCGATCATAATGCAAACGATCATGCTTGTGAATGTAGTGATATCTTCAATAAATAAGTAAGTAAAAAGTAGCTTCTTATGGTCGATCAATATTATCAGCACTAATTTCTATGTATTTCTATCAAGATATGTACTCTAACTGATTAAGAAAAAGAAAAACGTTGGTTTATTTATGCATTTAACATGAATCCCTTCACAATTTTGATCAATGGAAATTAGAAAGAAACAAAAATACTCAAGAAAAAGAAACTTAGCTTTTATCATATTTCAAGGCCCATGATCGTTAGAGCGTAGCTTGAGGCTCTAATACCACTGCTACAAACGTGAGGTGGCCCTACCAAATAGAGAAAACAAAATATTGCAAGACATAAATCAACAAAACTATATACATGGCAACCATCTTTGCACTTACTATAAGCCGTACGTGATGAGAGAGAGAGAGAGAGAGAGAGAGAGAGAGAGAGAGAGAGAGCATGCAGGCGCACCTCCTAGAGAAGAGTGCTACGCCGGCACAACGAGAGAGAAGAGAGGAGAGGAGAGGAGAACTATGCAGACATTGGATGCAATCTCCCCCCGTGCAAGAGTGACCATTTTCTTCTTGCACGTGTTTACTTATAGATTTCTTGAATGGTCAAAGTGAGTACAAACTGGCCGGCCGGTCATAAAGGGCCAAAGAATATCATAAAAGAGCATTTGAATAAAATGTACATTAACTATATATATTTGTTCGCATCGGCCTAGATCGGTCAAGCCTGTTCCACCTGTCAGCTGCAGTAAATTCCCAAAATATCAATTCCATTACAGACAGCATGTTTGATCTCATGTTGGAGGATTTGATGCATATTGAGTGCGGATATGATGCTTATTCCTCACAGTGAAGATTATGTGGCACATTTGGTAGGGCTCATGTATGATTGTGTGGGGCATCCCAGAGAGTAGTTTCATCATGGTTGTGTGCGTTTTATGCTATGTATGCATATGTGGATACATATTGAGCTAGGTACGTATAGCTTGTCAATCATAAAATTTAATCTCTTTAAGTTTTATAAAAGCAAGTTTAAATCTCATTGGATAGCCCACACAGAGAACCAATAAGAATTGAGCCCCACTTGAGCTACCCTTGATCCCATTGGATAGCCTACTAGGGGAACGAATGAGAATTGAGCATCCCATGAACTAGCTTAAATCTCATTGGATAGCCTACCTTGAGAGCCAATAAGAATTTATCTTCAATAATTTTAAGAATTAAGCTCTCTTTTCAAAGAGATAATAAAAAACACTTGTCACAAGACTAACCCTCTTGCTTGATACGAAGAAAGCCATTCATTGGCTAGCCCATAGCATGGACCAATAGCCTTGAAGCTAGTGTATTCTTTGGAAAATGGATGAGAATACTCACTATTGTATCACACACAAGCACACTCACGAGGTGAAAGTCTCCTTCTCATGTGTGGGAGCATCTTCTCCTCCCTCTCCATTACTAAGCTATGCTATGCTCTATGAGTGAACTAATGTGAGAAGAATACTTCTTTCTAGTAGTAATATTTCTTCTTCTTCTTCTTATCCATCCTCACTCCCTTCTGCTAGCTCTCTCCACCTTTGAAGGTGTTTGAGGTCTTGGGATTGAGGCCAAACCAAATGTCATTGTTGGTGCATGAAGCTTTCCATCTTCATGGAATCAAATGGGTTTTGAAGAGCTTAAATATTGTATTGTAAATATTGTATTGTAAACAAGTCTCTCTCAATTGGAGGAGCTATAATACAAAGTCCTTTTGGAAGGGGGACCGGCTCCAAGTAAATCCATTCCTTAACTATTGTCAATCTTAATTTCTCTCTCTTTCAAGTTATTGTTCATGCAGAGTTATTTAGTTATGTTGTTTCTTATTGTAGACTCCAACCCAAGCACACTCTCTTTCTCATAAGGAATATCCGTAATGAAATACTCTCTCTCTTATCAATATAATTATGCTATGGTTGATGTTATTAGCTTAATTTTGTCGCATAGCTTGTAGGTAGCACATTCATAGGCTTACAATGTTTTTGGACACGTACACATCCATAGAGCCTCTCTTTCAGAAGTGAGCTATTTTACTAGGATTTTTTGACAGTAGACCCTTTTTTAATCTGTTTATTGAGACACTGAGTGTCTATTAATGTTTTTATGCGGTTTTGGTGAGATATTTTGAGTTTTTAATTTTCAAGGGAAACTCTGTCGGATTTTTCCCAATTTCTTGCCATGTTTTATGCCTATCTGCAATTTTACTCTCTGATGGTTCCCACTTTGACAGGTTTTGTGCGTTGGCCATAGTTTAGTGTTCTTGTACCAACTCTCGCAGGAGTGAGGATTGCATATGCTTGTGTGGCTGTAGTGCAGGTAGTCACAATCTTTACAGGTTTTTGCAGATTTTTACAGACAATTTTCTTGTGGGATGCATTTTGAGCATATTTTCTCACTACTTGCTGTTACCATATACATGTGGTAGTGGTGTGAACACACTTAAGACCACCGGGGCATTTTTTTTCCTCAATAGGAGGTTTTTCCCCCAGTGCATTGTATATACTCCCATCATTCTAGGGCTATCTATCTTTCCATTGCACACTAAGTAAAACGCTATCTGCTGTGTGCCTTGAGCTTCCTTCGTCTTCTCCAAACTGTGTGTGTTTTCCTGCAACGCTAATTCCAACAATTGGGATCAGAGCAAGTTACGTCCTCGATCTCAGGCTTAGTCGCTAGTAGTTCCAGCATACGCCTGCTTACTTTCTCCAATTTTGGGAGAGCTCAAAGAGCTTAGTCTGCTCAGATTTATGACTCGAGCTCATTTCGTCCTTTGTTTCTACTACAAGCAGTACTACACATGCTATTTCTTCATTTTGTGCAGAAATTTTGTCAGTGTCGTTTTCTGCATAACAGGTCTCTTACATTCTTCTATGGTTTGTGCTATATAGCACGTGTTGTTCCAACTTTGTTTCTTCTCTTTTCGGGCAATTTTCACATCAGGTACATGCATTCATCATGGTCGGCAACAACACACATGTGTTCAAGATGTTTGATGCTGAGGACAGATTGGATGGGGACAATTACCCTATGTGGGCTTACATGATGCAACATGTTCTTGTGTCAAAGGGTGTCTGGAATATTGTGCAGGCAATCGATGTACGTTCTGGTTCTGAGGATACTGGCGATATTGAGGATGTTGCAAGTCTTACTGCTATTAGAGTTGTTTTGCCTACGACAAAACAAGCTCGTTGGGATGTAAAAGATGCGCAGGCTCATGCATTGATTCTGTTGTCTGTGAAGAGCACTATTATTCCTCACATTCGTCCAGCGAAACTTGCAAAACATGTTTGGGATATTCTGACTGGTCTTTATGCAAGTCGCAATGAGGCTAAATTGCATTGCTACGTAAAGAGCTGGAATCGAAGATTATGTGTAACATTTAACGGCCTAAAAACTTGTGTGTAGCGGAAATTAGCATGAACATAGTGGGCATTTCATTAGAATAGATTCCTAACGAGAATTACAAGAGCGCTTGGGTGGAGAGAGCAACAAAAAGCATAACACCTAGTTAGATAGCATGAACAATACTTTCAAAAGAGAGAGAAATTAAGCTATTGACAACAGTTGAGGACCGGATTTACATGGAGCCGGTCCCCCCTCCAAAAGGCTTTGTATTATGGTTTCTCCCATCAAGAGAGACATTGTACAATACAATTCTTTGTGTTCCTTCAAGACTAGCTAGTGCAATGAAGATGAAAGCTTCATGCACTAAGTAAAACACTTATCAAACACAACATCAATTCTCCCCGGTCTCAGACCCAAGACCTCACACACCTTCGAAGATGGTGAGAGCTAGCAGGGTATGAGAGTAGATTGAGAGGAAGAAGGAGTAGTCTTACGAGAAAGATGTACATCTCCACTCATATTAGCATAGCTTAGCTTAGTAATTAGCATGGTAGAGGAGATGAGCATGCATTGAAGCTTGGCTCTTGGTTGGATTTGCATCACAAAGCCAAGAGTTGTTGGTGTAGGCCTCCCTTCTCACAATCTTGGAGTAGGTGATAAGCTTTCCATGAAAGCTTGAGAAGGAGAGAGAGTCTTCTTTACTTCACACATGAGATTGTGTGAGTGTGTGTGTGATAATGCCTTGCAAAAATCAGCCCCCTCTCTCTCTTGGTCGACCCCTCTTGCTATTTGCTCATGCTCTACTCTCATTGGACCTCCCCAGGCCTAGCCAATGGTAATTAAGTAGTATAAGTGATAGCCTTCTGACATGTGTCTCCCTTTCCCCTTTTGTGAGAGCTTTAGGTAATTTAATAATTCAACCAAACTCTCATTGGACCCGTTTGCCTCCTGGCCAATAGGAATCAGGCAAGCCATTGGGCTGCTGAATGCTCATTGGACCCCTTGGGAGACTGTCCAATAGTCTTCTAGAGGACTTAATTCTCATTGGTTCTTTTATTAGGTGTTTTTAAATTAATTAAACTAGATTTACTCTAGCGTAATTCTCATTGGTCCACCTCCAAGGCCATCCAATAGGAATTGGGTACACCTTGTGGGCATCTAGGCTAGGGAGCTGACATGTGTCCCTCATTCCCTTTGTGTAAAGGGAGCTTGTGTGTGTATGTGTGTGACTTTCTCTCTCATCCCCTACAAGCTAGGCTCACCCCCTCCTATTTAGGGATTTGAAAAGACTTTTGGGACACACACAAAGCATCCAATTCCCCCCATGGTTGACCTTTGGATACAACCTTTGAATTTTGGAACCTTAGCATTTTGGAAGGCTTAATGGGCTGAACCTTAGGGTATTTTTAGCCCATTGTTGCACATGGCTCTTTTGCAGATGGCCCCCCCATTTGGATCCCTATTTTCCCTCCTTTGGATCCCTAATGTGGCCGGTCTTCTAGCTTAACCAATATTCTAGCTTTTTCTCCCTTGGGACTTCCCCATATTAAATGATCAGTTTAACATGAGAAAATCATTTAGAAGAATTAGATATTGATTATTATGACATTACCTCTCTCTTGAAATCATAGTCGTCCTCGACTATGGTGTAGAGAAGATAAAGCATATTCATGAGTCCTTTTCTTAGCGGGTAGAGGATCCCTATGTTACCCTACGACCTCATTCCACAATGGATGACTAGTCGATTTGGTGCTTGAGAGCCTGAGGCTGCCGCAAGCATGTCTACACATTAGTCCTATCAATCTTCCATAGTAGAGTGACAAGCCCTACTTGGTGTTTGGGAGACGTCATCTCCGCAAACTTGATCTAAGCATGCATACTACTTCATTTTTGTGCACAATAAAGAAAAAGAGAGTCTTATAAGACAAAAAATTTGTTCATTTTTAACATTTGGTACATTTCCTTACTCTTGGGAAGCATTGTAAGCATTGACAAGGTTTAGGTTATCCTTTAATTGTATGCCTTGCATCTATCTAGCATCTTCAAAAGGATAATTCTTAAACGTAATAAGATATCGTCGGATAGTCTTACCGCCTCTTAGTACCTTGTCTTCATGTCGAGAATGGACTCGGGCTGGACTCGGGCTGTAGCACCTCCTCTTAGTCCTCGATTTCCGGTGGGTCTTCAGTAGTTGGTTCTTGAGGTGGCTCTCCTTTGTAAGGCTTTAATAGGCTCACATGGAAAGCATTGTGTATGAGCCAATGATTGGGCAACTTGAGTTGATAGGCCATCTCATTGATTGGCCTAAGAATCTAGAAGGGACCATAGTACCTTTTTGCTAGTTTAGCATAGTACTTTTGGTGTCCCATAGGATTCTTGCCCGTCGTGTGCCTTAATCGAGCCTTGGGAAATTTTAATAAGACCCAATCATTTTCTTTAAAGGCTTGGGCTC
This sequence comes from Adiantum capillus-veneris, assembly GCF_014529385.1. Classification (NCBI taxonomy): domain Eukaryota; kingdom Viridiplantae; phylum Streptophyta; class Polypodiopsida; order Polypodiales; family Pteridaceae; genus Adiantum; species Adiantum capillus-veneris. The sequence continues at coordinate 91,957,428 of NC_140946.1, forward strand.
TTCTGTGCTTGTCAGCAGCAGCCTTTTGCCTTTGTTGTGAGATAGAGATGGCATCCTTAATCTTTTGAAAAGATTCTTGTAGGTCTCGGCTATACTCATCTGCAGCGAAGATCTTCCCATGTACCTTAATTAGCAAGGGACTTTTTGATCTTCCCTCAATTACCTCGAAAGGTGCTTTTCCCGTGGAAGTATGTACAATGTTATTGTAAGCATACTCCACTAAGGTAAGTACTTCTCCCATTGGGATCTTTGATCTACTTCCGTTACATAGGATTTTAGTAGATCGAGAATTTTTAGGTTAGCTATTTCACTTTGGTCATCCGTTTGTGGATGATAGGCCAAAGAGAAGTTTAGCCTTGTCCCTAAATTCTCAAAGAGACCCTTCCAAAAATTACTGGTCATTCTAGGATCTCTATCCGACAGTATGGACATTGGCAAGCCATGGTACTTGAAAATTTGTGAAATGAGGAGGGTTGCCATTTGATGGGCTTTGATAGTCTTTTTGACAGGTATAAAATGAGCTTGTTTACTAAACCTGTCTACTATCGTCCATATTCCCGTATTCCCATGGATAGACTTAGGCAATCCAAAGATAAAATCCATGGATATGCTCTCCCATGGTGAATTAGGGATTGGCAAGGGTTGAAGCAATCCAAGTTGCTTCCCTCTATCAAATTTTGTCTTTTGGCATACCACACATTTAGAAACATACTCTTGTATGTTCACTTTCATGGTAGGCCAATAGAAATATGTTTCAATTCCCTTTAAGGTAGACTGAATCCCTCTATGCCCCGCATAAGGTGGAGCATAAGATTCATACATTACTTTCTCACGTAGTGAGTTAGTAACGCATAGTCTATCGCCATAGAGAAGATAACCATCTTGTAAAGTAAATGGTTCTTGTTTCTTCCCTAATGCAAGGGCTGAAATCACATCTCTAAAATCGGGATCAATAGCATACTCATCTATCATTGAAGATAGGTCATTGTGAGTTGCTATGGAAACCGCATTCACTCTCGGCCGCCTTGAGAGTGCATCAACTACTTGATTATGCTTGCCAGCAATGTGAGTAATATGGAAATGAAATTGCGAAAGAAAATTTTCCCGGCTCATTTGTTTGTCGGAGAGCTTGGTCTGCGTCATGAAGTACTTAAGACTTTGGTGATCCGTTCATAGAATGAAAGGAGTCCCCAATAAATAGTGCTTCCATGAGTCTAGGTCATGTAGAACTGCAAGGAGTTCCTTTTCATATATGCCTATAGCTTGCTCAACAGGGTCGAGCCTTCGACTTTCATAGCCTATGGCGTGCCCTTCTTGAAGCAAAACAACTCCAAGTCAATCACCACAAGCATCACATTGGACCTCAAATGGTTTTGAGAGATCCGGTAGTGTAAGCACAGGTTGAGAGATAAGCTTTTTGAAAGCATTGTTCTCCTTAGCAGACCATATATACCTAATGCTTTTCTTTGTTAGGTCATGTAATGGTCCCGCAATTTGTGAGAACTTTTCTATGAAGCGTCTATAGTATGCACACATACCTATAAAGCTTCTTAGTTCATGAAGATTCTTTGGTTTAGGCCATCCTTTTATTACCTCTAACTTTGATGGATCCATTTGGATGCCATCTTGAGAGATAATGTGACGTAAATACTGAATCTCTTGCAAGAAAAATTCACTTTTCTTTCGATTAAGATAAAGTTTATTCTCTCTTAAAACTTGAAATATTACCTAGAGGTGTTGCTTGTGTTCATCTAATGAATTAGAGTAGATGATAATATCATCAAAGAACACTCCAGTGAAGGTTCGATCAGGCCTGAACAGATTCTCCATCAAGCGGTTGAATGTGGCTGGTGCATTGGTCAAGCCAAAAGGCATGACAATGTATTTGTAAAGACCAAATGTAGTGCGAAATGCGGTCTTTACAATGTCTTGATCAACTATCCTTATTTGATGATAGCCACTTTTTAGGTCAATCCTACTGAAGTAGGTTGATCCTTGTAGCTTATCAAATAGGTCTTCTATCCGTGGAACGGGAAACCTATTCTTGATAGTGATCCTATTTAGTGCTCTATAGGTTTCCCGTGGAACGGGAAACCTATTCTTGATAGTGATCCTATTTAGTGCTCTATAGTCGACACACATACGATATGTGCCGTCTTTCTTTTGCACTAAAAGCACAGGTGAACAAAATGGAGATGAGCTAGGCCTAACCATGCCTTTCTCAACTAACTCATGCACTTGCCGCATAATCTCATCTTGTTGAGCTTGAGAAACTCTATAAGGAGGTTTGTTAGGCGGTGAACTTCCTGGAAGAAGTTCAATTGCATGGTCATCATTACCTCATTTAGGAGGTAGCTCACAAGGGATGTCGTCAATAAAAACATCTTGAAACCCCTTGAGAAAATTGGATAACTCTAATTCCTTTTGGTTGCTTTTATTTTCTTTTGCTAAAGCATTAGGTTCATTTTGAGAATCTTTAACAAAAATCATGTACACGGAAATAGAGCTCTTTATTGACTTGTTGAAAGCTAGTGTATGTACAATGGGGATAGTGTTACCCATTTCCTTAACATCTATATACATGTCTTTTTCCCTGAACTTAAAAGAGATTCTCCTTTCAGGGAATTTAACATTGGCAGCCAGGCGATCAAACCATGGTGCCCCTAGGATTACATCCTCATGCTTGAGAGGAGAGATAAAGAAGTCCTCTTTGTCCACATAGCTTTGGACATGAAGCCTCAATTCCCTGATTAAGGGAGTGACTGATGCTTCTTGCCCCTTGAAAGCACTGTCTGCGGGTAGGACATCTCCCATCTCATAGGCTTGTATTCCTAGCTTGGTGGCCAACTCTATAGATATAAAATTGTGAGTAGAACCAGGGTCAAAGAGAATAAAAGCATCATGTTCTCTTACCTTTCCCCAAGCATGGCATAGAGGAGATCCTTTGTGATGAGTTTGGTGAGTCTCCTCCTCTTGGATTTCAACCAATTTAGCTCTAGGAGGATCTTGATGGTTGTTCTTTTGGGGACAAGCGTGGTACACATGCCCTTGTTCGCTGCACTTGAAACATCGGTTATCCTTGTGATAACGCTCAAGATCTTCAGGAGAGAGTTTGTTTTTACCTTTGTAAACTCCCTTCTCTTTAGCTTTGTTGGAGTTGCCCTTAGGAGACTTTTGGACATTGTCCTTCCCCTTAGGCTCGTTGGAACCCTTGTTTTCCATGGGCTTATTATTTCTTTTAGCCCCCGTTTGGAAATTGATTCGAGAGGCCACCATAGTATGGTGTATTACCACTGATATGGTACGTGGACTTTGGGAGTTGACATACTCCGCCATTTCTTCGGTTAAGCCCGCACAAAATTGTTGCTTTTGCTCTCCAAAATCCAACTTTTTGAAGACAGTGGCTTTGAGTTGTAGGTCCCAAAACTTGTCTACATATTTGTGGATGGATTCATAGGGAGAGAGCTTTAAGCTTCGCCATTCGGTGAGTACTTTGTCTTTGGCATCAGTGGCCAAAAACTGGTTCATTATGGAAGCTCTTAAAGCTTTCCATGTTTGCAGAGCTTCACCGTTGGCTCGTAGGCTAGACCACCATTGCCTAGCAGACTTTTGAAAGTGCATAGCTACATGGTGTAGCTTAGAGGACTCCGTGAAGCCCTCATCTCCAAACGCTGCATCAAATTGTTGGATAAAGGCCAAGACTTTGTCCGTAGCACCAAAGGTTCCTTCATAGGTAATTAAGGAAAGAGATGCTCTTCCCTCCCTCTTTTAACTTCTTGAGATTGGACGACCTCTTCCACGCGGCATAGGATTTCCTATGGCCTCTTCTTTTTGATGGTTCGAAGGTTGCACCATCACTTTCTTTAGAAGGTGAAGAATTTGAGGAAGGTGGAGAAGAGGGTGACCTCTTTCTTGCCTTTTTCTTGTCTTGATCTTCGTCGTCTTCACCATCACTTTCATAAGAGGAAGAGGATGAAGAAGATGGAGAAGAGGGTGTCCTCTGTCTCGCCTTTTTCTTCTCTTGCTTTTTATCATCCCTCTTTGAATTATGGTGTGGAGAAGGGTGCAATGGTCTTCTCCGCTTTGGTGGTGATGGAGAGCATTTAGTCCGCCGTCTTCGTGGAGCCATCTCCACCGAGGTGGCGGGAGACTCACTTCTTTCTCGTTCCTTCGGTGGGGGCTCTTGAGTTATCCTTTGGGAAGGAGATGCATCATCAAGAAGTAAATTCTTGAGCCCTTCGTATGGATTCTCTTCTTCTTCTCGAATCGGAGACAGACCTCTTTTGGGAGTCTCACAAGGAGGCTTCCTAGGTGTTCTCTCGTCATGGTGGTGAGCTTGGAGAATCCCATGAGCACGGAGCTGCCGTTGCACTTCACTTTGGAGAGATGGATTGCCCATGGCTTGTTGAAGCCTAGAAACAAGATAGTTAGCAAGCATCAGAGCATCATTAGTAGCTTGCTCATTAGCAAAATCAAAGTTATCAACATTAATTTCACTCTCTTTACTATTGTCAGCCATTCTAACAACTTTAAGGTGTAAACTTTTTAGGTGTACTTTGGCACTTCAAGCCCTAGTTGCTACTCCTCTTTACCCCTTTAGAAAAAGCACTCAAGCTACTGTACCCGTGGCTCGAATACCATTAATTGCAAGGAATAGAAGAGAGGGTCGTTCAACATCAAAACAGCACCGGCTCCTGTCAAGCTTTTAATAGCTCAATAGTGGTTAAGCCAAAGGCAAGCTCCGTAGGACTCCACTATTAAGACCATAGCTCTCGACGGTGATGTCCCGTTAGCTGCATGAAGGCAGGCGCACTGCAAGGCTGAAAAATCCCTATTCTACTTACTCACATGCAATTAATAATACCAACCATTTATAGCTAGCTTGAGGACCTCCCTTCTTGAGCAAGAAAAGAGAAACCTTGTGCTCTGATACCAATGTAACATTTAACGGCCTAAAAACTTGTGTGTAGCGGAAATTAGCATGAACATAGTGGGCATTTCATTAGAATAGATTCCTAATGAGAATTACAAGAATGCTTGGGTAGAGAGAGCAACAAAAATCATAACACCTAGTTAGATAGCATGAACAATACTTTCAAAAGAGAGAGAAATTAAGCTATTGACAACAGTTGAGGACCGGATTTACATGGAGCCGGTCCCCCCTCCAAAAGGCTTTGTATTATGGTTTCTCCCATCAAGAGAGACATTGTACAATACAATTCTTTGTGTTCCTTCAAGACTAGCTAGTGCAATGAAGATGAAAGCTTCATGCACTAAGCAAAACACTTATCAAACACAACATCAATTCTCCCCGGTCTCAGACCCAAGACCTCACACACCTTCGAAGATGGTGAGAGCTAGCAGGCTATGAGAGTAGATTGAGAGGAAGGAGTAGTCTTACGAGAAAGATGTACATCTCCTCACATAATCACTCATATTAGCATAGCTTAGCTTAGTAATTAGCATGGTAAAGGAGATGAGCATGCATTAGAGCTTGGCTCTTGGTTGGATTTGCATCACAAAGCCAAGAGTTGTTGGTGTAGGCCTCCCTTCTCACAAGCTTGGAGTAGGTGATAAGCTTTCCATGAAAGCGTGAGAAGGAGAGAGAGTCTTCTTTACTTCACACATGAGATTGTGTGAGTGTGTGTGTGATAATGCCTTGCAAAAATCAGCCCCCTCTCTCTCTTGGCCGACCCCTCTTGCTATTTGCTCATGCTCTACTCTCATTGGACCTCCCCAAGCCTAGCTAATGGTTATTAAGCAGTATAAGTGATAGCCTTCTGACATGTGTCCCCCTTTCCCCTTTTGTGAGAGATTTAGGTAGTTTAATAATTCAACTAAACTCTCATTGGACCCCTTTGCCTCCTGGCCAATAGGAATCAGGCAAGCCATTGGGCTGCTGAATGCTCATTGGACCCCTTGGGAGACTGTCCAATAGTCTTCTAGAGGACTTAATTCTCATTAGTTCTTTTATTAAGTGTTTTTAAATTAATTAAACTAGATTTACTCTAGCATAATTCTCATTGTTCCACCACCAAGGCCATCCAATAGGAATTGGGTACACCTTGTGGGCATCTGGGCTAGGGAGCTGACATGTGTCCCTCATTCCCTTTGTGTAAAGGGAGCTTGTGTGTGTGTGTGTGACTTTCTCTCTCATCCCCTACAAGCTAGGCTTACCCCCTCCTATGTAGGGATTTGAAAAGACTTTTGGGACACACACAAAGCATCCAATTCCCCCCATGGTTGACCTTTGGATACAACCTTTGAATTTTGGAACCTTAGCATTTTGGAAGTCTTAATGGGCTGAACCTTAGGGTCTTTTTAGCCCATTGTTGCACATGGCTCTTTTGCAGATGGCCCCCCCTTTGGATCCCTATTTTCCCTCCTTTGTATCCCTAATGTGGCCGGTCTGCTAGCTTAACTATTATTCCAGCTTTTTCTCCCCTGACACTTCCCCATATTAAATGATCAGTTTAACATGAGAAAATCATTTAGGAGAATTAGATATTGATTATTATGACATTATGCATGAGTAAGATGACATGGACACTTTCCTTGCTGGTGTCCAGGATATCAATGAGCAACTTACTTTTGCAGGTGAAGTCATTTCAGACAGTTCCCTTGTGCAGGCTGTTCTTGATGCCTTGCTAGAATCTTACCAGACTTTTGCTAGTACTTGGAGACTTATGACCCAAGGAAATCTTGAACTTTTCAAGTTTGATGCATTATGCACATTGTTGTTGCAAGAGTCACTTTCGAGAAAAAGCAGGAGTAGACAGCGTGCAGTTTAACATGCTTTTATTGCTGCTCAAAGAAAGAGTGGTGACAACAATGCAGCCACTTCTTATGGTTCTTCTGCGAGTGGAAAATCACGTGTTCCTAATGCTTCTGCTGGAAGCAATTTGTCTAGAAATTTAGCTGATAAGGGAAAAATGAAGATGCATTGCCATTATTGTAAAGCTAATGATCAGTTGATCAAGCAGTGTCCTAAGTTGAAGGCCAAAGAGGCTAAGAAGAAAGAGGGTGGTTCCAGTGAAAATGCTGGATCCACTACAAATGCAGCTGTTGTTGAGTCTTCTGTGAAAGGAGACTGTGATGTTGATGTTGATGTTGATGCAGAATGGGCTTTTAGTGCAGAGTGTACCTATAATCCTATTGTCCATGATGCATGCATGTCAGTTTTTGTAGATTCACATGTGTGGTATTTTGATAGTGGTGCTACAAAGCACATTACCTCACATTCTGATTTGTTCACCTCTCTTCAGTCTGTCCCTCATGGGAATTCAACTACTTGTGCCAACAATGCCTCGTATCTGGTTCAGGGATTTGAAAATATTGTGCTTACTGCTGCAAATGGCAAATCTTTCACACTTCTTGATGCACTTTATGTACCTGGGATCAAGAAGAATCTTTTGTCTGTATCTGCACTTGCTAGACTTGGTCTTGAAGTAAAATTTGTGGATGACAGATGTACAGTACATGATCTTAGTTTCAGTGATGAAATAGTCGCATCCGGCATTTTATGTCGTGGGCTATATAAGCTCACTTTGTATAACAATTATGGGCAGAATTTTGCAAATGCAGTTGTGGATTCAAAGGCTATTTCAAATGCAAAAAATTGGCATGCACATTTTGATCATCTGAATTTTGCCAATTTGCTGCGTTTGCAAAAATCTGATATGGTTGCTTCTTTGCCACCTCTTGAAGCACCTGTCAGATATGTTTGTGAAGGCTGTATTTTGGGTAAGATGCAGTGTTCGAAGTTTCCAAAGGATGGTTCGATTAGGGCCACATGCAGGTTGCAGCTTGTGCATAGTGATGCTTGTGGGCCCATGCAAACTCTGTCCTTGAAAACTTACCTTTACTTCGTGACTTTCATTGATGATTACTCTAGTCATGCATGGGTATTTCCGCTTAAAGCAAACTCCAAAGTATTTCAGTGCTAACAATTTCGGCTATGGCTGAAAATGTCTCAAAATATACTATGGGCACCCTCCGTTCCGATCGAGGGGGGAAGTATATGTCTCATGAATTTAATGCATTTTTGGCTAGTCGTGGGACAAAACACCAATGTACAATGCCTTATATGCCTCAACAAAAAAAATGGTGTTGCTGAGAGGAAAAACATGTCACTTATGGAAATGGCACGATGTATGGTCAAAAGTCAAGCTTTACCGCATTCGTTTTGGATTGAGGCCATCATGTGTGCCACTTATGTACTAAACAGGTGTCCTACAAAAGCTTTGCAGTCTATTACTCCATATGAAGCATGGCATGATAGAAAGCCTTCTATTGAGCACATGTGTGTTTAGCTGTTTGGCATATGCTTTGTGTCACAAACACAACACAAAAAATTGGATGATAAGGCTATCAAATGTGTTTTTGTTGGTTATAGTGTTGAAAGCAAAGGTTACAGGTTGTATCATCCACAAACAAAGCGTAATTTGGTTTCACGAGATGTTGTGTTTGTGGAAGATTCTCTTCAGCCCTTGCTGTCATGTACTAGAGACAGTAATGTAAGCTCATAGAACATTTATGACATTTTGTTGCCTCTTTTCAATGGTGGAAGTACGAATGTAAATTCCAATGAGGAAAATGTACAGCCTATGAAGGTTTTTGAAAATGTTATAGATCAGCCTATTACTGATGCAGATGTACATGATGTACTTGATGAGGAAAGGGTTGAGAATGAGCAGATTAGAGGTATGCCTAAATGGATGGTGCATACTTTGCATGAGAGTAAATTGGATGCACCTCTGTCCAGTTGTACTCATTCAGGTTCTCGTCGTGCATCTTATGCATCAAATTGTTATGCTTTGGCTGTGTCTAGCTTACATGATGTTGAGGAACCTCTATCTTTTAATGAAGCACATAATCCTAGCAAAAAGGCCATTGGTACAAAGTGGGTTTATGAATTGAAACGCAAGCCGAATAGTAGTGAGATTGCTCGCTATAAGGCTCGACTTGTTGCAAAGGGTTATGCACAACAAAAAGGCATAGATTATTTGAATGCTACTCTCAAGATGAAAGATTTGGGGTTGTTGCATCGTTACTTGGGTATACAATTTAAGCAATGTTATGGTGGTATTGCCTTGTGTCAGAAAAGTTACAGAGACATTGCTATGTAAGTTTGGACTTGAGGATTGAAAACTTAATTCCACTCTCATGGAAACAAGTTTGAAATTGAGTCTTCATGATGCTGGTGATCCTGCACATGTCACTCTTTACCAAAATGCTGTTGGATGCCTCATTTATTTATGCAACACAAGGTTGGATATTCAGTTTGTAGTCTCACAGGTCAGCAAATTTATGTATAGCCTAGTGTCTAAGCATTGGCAGGTTGTCAAGAGTATTTTTTGCTACTTGAGTGGCACTTTACATATTGGCTTGTTTTATCCCAAGGGAGGATCATTGCCGCCAGAATTACATGCTTTTTCAGACTCAGATTGGGCTAGTTGTTTTGGCACGGGAGTGTCCACAAGTGGGCTTTGTTTCATGCTTGGTGCTACAGACGGAAACATTGCGAGCCCTGCAATATAGCAAAAACCATATACTACAAGCCATGAAACGAACAAATCTACATACCTCGAATCACACGGTGCATGATCCAAGCTGTACACGAACAGGGAGAGACAAAGTGCAAGACAGCGCACGTGCAGGCGCACCTCCTAGAGCGGAGTGCTACGCCGGCACGGCGAGAGAGAAGAGAGGAGAGATGAGAAGAGCAACGCAAACACTGGGTGCAATCTCCCCCCGTGCAAGAGTGACCATTTCCCTCTTGCACGTATTTGTTTTATAGATTTCTTGAATGGTCAAGTGTGAGTACAAACTGGCCGGCCGGACATAAATGGCCGAAGCTCATAATGAGAACTTGAATAATAAAATGTACATGAAATATATTTTCAAATGCGTAGGCCTAGCTTGCCCAAGCCTTTTCCACCTGTCAGCTGCAATAAATCATAAAATATCAATTCTATAACATACCTCTCCGTTGGAAAGCAACTGTCCTCAGTTGCGAAGATAAAAATCTACAAACAATACTTGTCAAAAACAATGATTAGTATGTTGTGTCAAAAACATCACATAATATATGAAACTAAACAACATTAGCTTATGCCTGCCGTCATCCACATACTACCTATTCTAGTGTCCCATACCACTAGAATAAGCAGTATATGTCATACCCTGATGAATCAGGATATCATTGGTCACACTCATCATTGTATAAATTAATTCTCATCAATCTCAAGTTCACTTCCATAATTACTGTCGCAATAGAAAATCATCATGTACCAATTCCAAATCATCATGTACCAATAATCTGTTCTCATCATTCTCAAGTTCAATACTACCAACATCCATCCATTCCAATTCCAAATCCAAACATCTGTCAACATGTACTCATTTCCAATCCAAATCCAAATATCCTTCAATTTGTGTACCCGGGTAACAAAATCATACCAGTTACAGTGGTGGCCAGCCACTGCAGCATGATTTTGTGATTGGTGTTGCCTAAATCGGCGAATCTACACCAATAAGACGTGCTGCCTAAATCGGCGAATGTGCACTAATGTTGAGTATCTACACACTGCCTAAATCGGCAAATCTGTGTGTCCGTGACCAATGGACTAGACAAGACATAAAAGGAAAAAGTTTTTACTATGTGTGTGACACCATTTTGGAGTATAGCAAGGTGCTTACAAAGTGTTGGTCACTATCCAGAGCACCATAGCTCACATGAGTAGCTGCATAGCTTATTGACAAATTATCTCAATAAAGAATTCTTTCAATACAATCAGAAGCCATGTCCTTAGTAGTGTTGTTTGAGTATTCAGCATAGAACACAATGGAGAGAAATGAAATAAGAAAAGAGGAATGACGTATTTGATGTACGTACCAGGAGGGTAAATTGTATTTGAATATATAGACCATTGTTGGTATATGGATGAGGTACAAGTGCTGTGTGCTTTCTGTAAACCATTAGACTCTGTATGATGTACTACATCTGAAAATATGTACTAGTTTGTGCATGGGGAGAGAGGTACAAGTAGGAGACAACTGCAACTAGCAAACTTAGACCAAAGTATAGGTAACAGATCCAAAATGTGATAGGGTGGGGTTAATGATTAATCAGGAACTTGACAACTAAAAAGGGGATTCGTATACAACGGAGACAAATGTGAGACAACTGGGGGGGAAAACAATTTTCTACAGTGTTAACTTAATAGCATAGATAAAGTAGTCACAATCGAAAAAATGTATGAAGGACATTTGATTTGAGTTTAGAGATTAATGTAAGAGATAAAATTTTAGTACACGAATTACTTACAGACATCTACTAAATGAAGCAGTCCTCATGATATTGCAAATTGTTGTTTCTAAAATGCGTTAAAAAAAATTATTATTATTTTTAATTATTTAAAATACATTGACTTAATGTGTCGTCATCATGTATAGACCATACTATAAATAGTAAGGAAAACTGTGCAAAATTAATTCTGTTGTAGTGACTCTTTCCTAGAAGTCCCCTTTTACAACATGCAATTCTAGTTAGACACTCGCGATAGGTGTGTGTGTGTGTGTGTGTGTGTGTGTGTGTGTGTGTGTGTGTGTGTGTGTGTGTATGTGTATAGCACTCGAATTCACAAATGAGTGTATGTGTGGGTGCCAAGAAGTCATCGACTTGTGAGGTTGTGGACAATCAAATATAAAGATTGGGGCCGTAGTTTGGTTTGAGCATTGGATATCGACCATCATCCAAAAGAGAAGGGGGAGAGGGAGGGGAAAGAGAGAGAGAAATGAAATGAAATGTTTTATTAACAGTCTTCAAAATGTAATTTAATTAAGTGTGAGAATAACTGATACAATCCTTGTGTATCTATTTCGATGCTTGAGTACAAATAAAAACAAAATCAAGTACAATTGAAAGCATAAAACCTAGAGGCTAATATCATGATAAATATTAGTATCATCATCGTCAATGCGTGAGAATGGTCGGCAACGGGCGTATGTCGGATAAAATATTGCAGCAAGCACGGAAGAGCGTCGTTAATGTCCACCTCTATAGGTAAGCGTACTGGGAAAAGAGAGCAAAATGAAATGGAATGTTAAATTACTTGTCTTCAAAAAAGCCTAAGAGACCATATTGATACAATTTTTAATGATCTAATTCAACACCTAGGTATGCCCTCTACACATGGAGCAAAGCGCAACCAGGATTTATTTTGAATGACGAGGTCTTCGTTTGTAGCCGTTCGAAACTACATCAGTGCTCAAAAATGGCAAGCGACGGAGGAGTTGTACGATGAGGTTGTGTAACATGGTATAACTCTTCAGAGTGCTACCTTTGTCAAGGTCATGAAAGAGCTTACCAAGGGTCGCAGGTTTGATCTTGTGGAGAGATGGTTCAACAGAATGGCCAAGGGTACCGATGATGAGGATTCTACTACTAGTGTCAATGGTCTAATGCTAGCCTACTACAAAGAGAAACTATATGATGAGGGCATGAACATATACAGCAAGATGAAAGCAGACCTTGTAATATTTTATGCTTCATTTGAGTCTTGGGCCAAAAGACCTGAAATTATTGGAGTTGCAAAAACCTTGGTGAAGCTGCCTGCACTCAAGTGAGTCAACATGACCCGCGCACGTCACATTAAAGAAGCCCTAAGGAAGCTCGTAGGGAACTGCATGTGTACCGCTTCAGACAGTCGGTCAAAGATGAAATGCTGCAACAGAGACATACCAAGGCCTTTGAATTTTTTGCCACCGTGGAGGAAGACTCTCCTGCTTTAAACTTGAGTTGCATCTCTCCCACCATCGAATTTAAAGAGGAAGAGGTGAGCATCCTTGAAAGCTTCACCAAATGCTCGTCGACAAAGCTTATGGGAAAAAGTGTCCGAGAGAAGTGCCCTGCCCGCATTATGGTTCCGTTACTGGAGTTTCAGCCAACAGATCATCTACGATATTGTGGGGGTTATGCATCCTTGCCCTCTCATTAGAAGCAGAGAGCGCCATGTCTAGTTGTGTGTGTGTGTGTGTGTGTGTGAACGTGTGGCCAAGAGATTGAAATAAAAAAACTGCAATGCGCATTATTTACTGGCTGCTCTGGCATGACAAGGGAGTTGAGTGGACCGGCTATGCTAACTTAAGCCGAAAACAAGCAGCGGGAGTACTTAGTGTGTAGGCGAGCCACCGAAAGAGTGTGAGAGATGCAAGGGTTGGCGCGATTCCAAATTACTTGGCGCCCGCCGACATGTAAACCTGCACCGCTGTCCACTACTATGCAGAGGTGGCAAAAGCGAGAGGGTTGGAAGCATGCATGGAGGGAGGGAGAGAGTGAGGCTATTGTTCTGCATGCGCAAGGGAGGGAGGGGCAGTTGGAGGACTGAAAGTGGTGTACGGTTGTGAGTGTACTGAAGCTCGTGGTCACGAAGACGGCTAAAGCGTGCTGTAGCGGCATGAGTTGGTAAGGGTGGGGAATTGGTGGCCCATGCATCCAAAAAGGTGTGCGTAGCAGTGATTTACAGTAGATTGGCATCGCCATGCAAGAGAGAGAGAGAGAGAGAGAGAGAGAGAGAGAGAGAGAGAGAGAGAGAGAGAGAGAGAGAGAGAGAGAGAGAGAGAGAGAGAGAGAGTTGGCAAGCAAGTCGAGTAAGGGGTGGCTTCCAGCAATTGAGAAAGATAGTGCTAATTGCTCCGGTTGCTCTTGTGTCATCGTTCGGTCAAGCTGTTCCACTGCTGATGAACGACCGGAAGGTGCTAGCCACTGTCGAGCAGTTGTCCACAACTGAGGTGTTGGTTTATGCAGATATGCAAGCGGTAGGTCACAGCAGGTGATGCTCTACGATGAGGGTGAGGGCGACATCTTTGCTGCTCATCGAGGCTGTTACAGTGCTGAGGATGATGATTACTAGTTTTCCCATAGATAAAATTAACCAAGGCATGTGGCAAGTATACCCATGTGTACACATGGTTTTTCAGGCGCAATTTTTTTTGAGGCAAATCCGTGGGGTCTATGCAGGTTCACATGCTCTTGAAGATCTCTTTGGGTTGGTTTTTGTTTTTGTTTTTGTTTTTCGAATAAGAGGTCTTGAGTACAAGACTCGTTGAATATATTTGTGGAGTTTTCTTGAATAAAAGATCTCTTATCTCTCTGCATCTTCCTTCGTCGTCTTATACTAATCTACCCGTGAGATAAAAGATTCTCTACCCCTCTTTCTGCTTAATATCGACCTACTAAATGCTATGTATTACTCCTCTTTGTCGTAACTAATCATCTCGACATGATTTTTTAGTTTAATCCATGTTTTTTTGTGTTTAATTAACACAATATTTACATTAACAAGCACTAAATTATGTCGATAAAGAAGGGACTCTATTTTAATTTCAAAAATTCACTAATTATATCATACAATCAACATTAATCAGTACAAAGTGAAGCAATTAATGGAATCTACAAACACAAGAAAGAAAAATACTTAGCTGCTGCTTATCGATCATAATCATTAGTCTTGGAGCGTAGCCTAAGCTCTGATACCACTGCTACAGACGGAAACGTCGCGAGCCCTGCAATATAGCAAAAACCATATACTACAAGCCATGAAACGAACAAATCTACATACCTCGAATCACACGGCGCATAATCCAAGCTGTACACGAACAGGGAGAGACAAAGAGCAAGACAACGCACATGCAGGCGCACCTCCTAGAGCGGAGTGCTACGCCGGCACGGCGAGAGAGAAGAGAGGAGAGATGAGAAGAGCAACGCAAACACTGGGTGCAATCTCCCCCCGTGCAAGAGTGACCATTTCCCTCTTGCACGTATTTGTTTTATAGATTTCTTGAATGGTCAAGTGTGAGTACAAACTGGCCGGCCGGACATAAATGGCCGAAGCTCATAATAAGAACTTGAATAATAAAATGTACATGAAATATATTTTCAAATGCGTAGGCCTAGCTTGCCCAAGCCTTTTCCACCTGTCAGCTGCAATAAATCATAAAATATCAATTCTATAACACTTGGTAGTTCATGTATATCATGGTTGAGCAAGAAGCAACCTACTGTGGCCACTTCTAATTGTGAGATTGAGTACAGGGCAGTCTTCATAGCTACGGTTGAGTGTGTATGGCTCAGACGCCTTATGGCTAATTTGAGTGTTGGACAAGACACTGCCAACACTATCTACACTGACAGTCAAAGCGCATTGGCAGTTGCAAGGAATCCAGTTTTTCATGCTTTCACAAAGCACATTGAGGTGCATTACCACTATGTCAGGGAGAGGCTCTCAACAGGAGAGATCATCTTGGCTTATGTGCCAACATAGGACAACCTTGCAAATCTTTTCACAAAGGCATTGTCTCATCTGAGAAGTTCAAAGATTTCCACAAAGCTTTGGGCTTACTCCCCTTTGTGGATTGATCATGTCCTCAGGGAATGGCACTTTCCTTTACTCATGTGCCATCTCTCATTCACCGCATCACTCCAAGGGGGATTTGTTACCATAGACATGTGGTAGTGATGTGTGTGAACACACTTAGGACCGTCTGGGAATTTTTTCCCTCACCAAGAGGTTTTCCCCCCATGCATTGTATATACGCCCATCATTCTAGGGCTATCTATCTTTCCATTGCACACCAAGTAAAATTCTCTTTGTTGTGTGCCTTGAGCTTCCTTTGTCTTGTCCAAGCTGTGTGTGTTTTCTTGCAACCCTAATTCCAACACTTGCGTATATGGTTATGCACTTTACGTTCGGTTGAGCTGTTTGTTCTAGATTGTGTGCCTACATATAGCAGTTTGTGGAGTTTTTTTACACATATGTGAGCATCAGTTTTGATGCAATATATCATGGTTTTCATGATTGTGTAGTGGTCGAGTGATATCTCACTTTGTTGGCAGCTTTGGCATGGTTTATAATTGAGACATTTTGCTTGAGGTTTTGCTCAGTTTATAGGGGAGACTCTGTCAGTTTTCTCCCAGGATTCTTGGCCATAGTTTCTTGGCATAGGAGACATGTGTGTCAAATTAGAGTCTACAGTGATGACTCGTGAAAGACGACGGTCTTGTAGTTACTGATATATGCAATGTTGGCATTGTGGTCAAGCAAGGCCTCCACATGGCACATTAGGCATCGTTGTTTCAGATGTATGAGGTAGCAAAAGAGATCTATGCATGGTGTAGATGATGTTTGGACACATGCTAGAGTAGTGGCTTCATATGCCAATGACAATGATGTCGTGTTTGCCTTTAGTGTTCCTCTTGCTTACATGTCTTCCAACAATGACAGTTCTCCTCATTGGTTGCTAGATGAGGATGCAGTTTTCCATGTCACACCACATCATGAGTCGTTTAACACCTTCTCTAGTGGGAGATTTAGTTATCTACACTTGGGCAATGGTTCGACGTTTGACATTGCAGGTGCATGAGTTGTTTGCTTGCCATTGCCCAATGGTGCATCCTATACACTAAAACATGTGCGCTATGTTCCTCAGCTGAGATAGAGTTTGATCTCAATGAGACATTTAGAAGATTATGGGTGTCTAGAAAACAGTCTTTCTAGATGAATTATGCCAAGGGAGCCCGTAGTGGCTTGGTTTACCGTATGCATGTATCTGAGATTAGAGACGGCATGGTCTTGGTTTTGTTGCTTGCATGCATTGAGCAAGAGACTGTAGAAGGCAAGGGCAATCCCAACATGTGGGAACTATCCCTTAAACGATCGAAAAGCGGATCAGTCACACCAGCAGTAATTACCATAGGCAGTTACTACAATAACTCCTGGGAGCTATAAATAGGACCCGTTACATTGTAATTGGGCTTCTTAGCTTCTTAGTTGTTCTAAGCTTCCTCGCTTCTTCGCTTAGCTGCTTGTCTTTTGGCTTTAGCTCTATAAGCATTCTTGGGTTATGAACTCTTTGCCTCTAGCTTCAATCTATAATCATTGCTTCTATAATCATTTGAGCTTAAACCCATTATACACTATATTGGTTGCCCTTGAGCTATTAATCTGAATCTGCAAATACTCTTTCCAGTCTTTCAGTATGTTTCTCATTTCAGTATAATCTTCCAATTCAGTTAGCTATTTCAGTCCATTCAGTTCTCTGCTCCAATCTCACTAACTCAACTGACAACATAACCAATAGCTTTAAATTCAAACATTGGAATCAGCTATCTGAAGAGATCAGCTCCAATTCCATTTTGGCAATCACGGTGGTTAGAGCCGTTCGCTCTTCAACCAGCAAACTCTTATCTCCCAGTTAGAATTTTTAGCTGTACTGATGGCGCCTGTCATAATAATCAATATCTAATTCTCCTAAATGATTTTCTCATGTTAAACTGATCATTTAATATGGGGAAGTGCCAGGGGAGAAAAAGCTAGAATATTGGTTAAGCTAGCAGACCGGCCACAGTAGGGATCCAAAGGAGGGAAATTAGGGATCCAAAAGGGGGACCATCTGCAAAAGAGCAATGTGCACCAATGGGCTTAAAAGACCCTAAGGTTCAGACCATTAAGACTTCCAAAATGCTAAGGTTCCAAAATTCAAAGGTTCTGTCTAAAGGTCAAAAGCCTAGGGAAATTGGAGGCTTTGTGTGTGTCTCAAAAGTCTTCAACCATCCCTACATAGGAGGGGGCAAGCCCTAGAAGTAGGATATGAGAGAGAAACTCACACACACACACACACACACACACACACACACACACACACACACACACACACACACACACACACACACACACACACACAAGCTCCCTTTACACAAAGGGAATGAGGGACACATGTCAGGTCCCTAGCCCAGATGCCCACAAGGTGTACTCAATTCTTATTGGATGGCCTTGGAGGTGGACCAATGAGAATTAAGCTAGAGTAAATCTATTTTAATTAATTTAAAAACACTTAATAAAAGAACCAATAAGAATTAAGCTCTCTAGAAGACTTTTGGACAGTCTCCCAAGGGGTCTAATGAGCATTCAACAGTCCAATGGCTTGCCTGATTCCTATTGGCCAGGAGGCGAAGGGGTCCAATGAGAGTTTAGTTGAATTAATTAATTACCTAAAGCTCTCACAAAAGGGGAAAGGGGACACATGTCAGAAGACTATCACTTATGCTGCTTAATTTCCATTGGCTAGGCCTGGGGAGGTCCAATGAGGTGTGAGGAGGAGCAAATAGCAAGAGGGGTCGACCAGGAAAGAGAGGGGGCTGATTTTTGTAAGGCATTATCATACACACACTCACACAATCTCATGGGTGAAGTAAAGAAGACTCTCTCTCCTTCTCAAGCTTTAATGAAAAGCTTACCACCTACTCCAAGCTTGTGAGAAGGGAGGCCTACACCAACAACTCTTGGCTTTGTGATGCAAATCCAACCAAGGTCCAAGCTTCAATGCATGCTCATCTCCTCTACCATGCTAATTACTAAGCTAAGCTATGCTAATATGAGTGATTATGTGAGGAGATGTACATCTTTCTCGTAAGAATACTCCTTCTTCCTCTCAATCTACTCTCATACCCCGCTAGCACTCACCATCTTCAAAGGTGTGTGAGGTCTTGGCTCTGAGACCGTGAGGGAATTGATGTTGTGTTTGATAAGTGTTTTTCTTAGTGCATGAAGTCTCCATCTTCATTGCACTAGCTAGTATTGAAGGAACACAAAGAATTGTATTGTAAAATGTCTCTCTTGATGGGAGAAACCATAATACAAAGCCTTTTGGAGGGGGGACCGGCTCCATGCAAATCCGGTCCTCAACTGTTGTCAATTGCTTAATTTCTCTCTCTTTTGAATTATTGTTCATGCTATCTAACTAGGTGTTATACTTTTTTTTGCTCTCTCCACCCAAGCACTCTTGTAATTCTCATTAGTAAGCTATTATAATGAAATTTTCACTATGTTCATTCTATTTTCCGCTACACACAAGTTACTAGACCATTAAATGTTACAGTGCCCAAAGCTAGTCGTGGTCGTAAACCGTCAACCCGGTTAGGCACTAATTCCAACCGCGTCGATCCTATTCCTGAGGAATCAGAAAGAGAGTCTAGACACAACCTGAGACTGAAGAAGAAGTTGACTGGGATGCTGACACAGACCACTACAAGAAGTCTTCAAGACAAATTCAGGCTCCCAAGGTCAAAAGAAGGAGAGACGATGCTGACCGGCATGATTATACTTCTTCATTGAAAATCTCTTTCCCAGTGTTCAAAGGAGGAAAGAAAGATGATCCAAATGTTCATATCCAAGATTTTGAATAGTATGCTGAGTTGAAGAATATTGATGAAGGTGTCTGGGGAGAATATTTTCTTGCGACACTGAAAGATGCAGCAAGGAAATGGTATTACCATTACCCAGCTTGCCAACTCAGATCATACAAGAAATTGCTCAAGGCTTTTAGAATGGAGTATTCAGACAACAGGGGTGATGAGGACATCCTTTGCAAGCTAGATAAGATTAAACAATGGAAATTGTCAGCTAGAAGTTATGTTGAGAAGATCAAGGAGTTAACTAGGCAGTTGCAGGAGCCACCATAAGGAAAGAGGTTACGAGCATGGTTTTTAAATGGGTTCCGCAGTAAGAATAGGAGGTTCCTGCACCAACAAAGAAATTCAAAGATTTGGTGCAGTGAGCTTTGAAGCTTGAATAGTAGGTTAAGAAGGAGCGAAGTCACAAGAAGAGGAGGTCCAGTAGCAGTAGTTCTTCCACTGAGAATTTTGATTCCAGTGAGACCTCCAGTAGCTCTGAGAGCAGGTCAGATGAAAAGAGAAAAGATAAGGACAAGAAGGGGTCTTGGTCCAGAAAGATTGATGAAATGGCCTGGCAGATTGGTGAAATCAGCCAGACCAGACAACCAGTTAGGAGAATGGAAACCTGGTGCTCAAGGTGCAAATCTAAAGATCATGTTTCCAATGAATATCCACAATGTACCTAATGCAAAGCATATGGTCATTTATGGAACAATTGTGGCATTTGCATTCATCACCTCAAGAAGGGAAAGGATTTGTTTGTAGTGGCATTTACTAATGCTGAACCAGCCAGAGTAGAGACAATCACTGTACCCCAAGAGGAGAAACCAGGTTGTACTGGTACTGGGCACGGCCGATACCAGAGAGGTACTGGGTCATGGTAACTTTCCAAATCAAAGCCTTAACTGTTATACTTGTGGAAAGTATGGGCATTTTGCGTCTTAGTGTCCAGAAGCACCTAGCACTACGGCTACTGAGGCGAAATCCCCAGAGCGAGTTCCAATACGAGCAGTTACACGCAATAAAGGAGGAACTCCCAAATGAGCCAGCAAAATCAATCAGTTCTGAAATTAGCAAATGGGCTCAGTAGAGAGAGGTATGGAAGGCAAAGGGCAAAGAGAAGGTAGTCAATGAATGGTAGGAGCAGAGAGAACTGGCAGCTAAGATCACAGAAGATCTAACCAAGAAGCTACCAGAGTAGCCAGAAAGTTCCGATGCCTGGGTCATTCAGAAGATACCAGCCCAGTCTTTTGAGAAACACAACCAGAGCAGTTAGGGTCTGGGATTCTTGAGACTATGCTGGCTGCAATTTAGGGACTGGTGGAGGAACTAGAGGAACGTTAAATTAGATATAATTGCAATAGGAAATAATGAAGGAAACACAACGCGTACCAAAA
Source organism: Adiantum capillus-veneris (assembly GCF_014529385.1). NCBI lineage: Eukaryota > Viridiplantae > Streptophyta > Polypodiopsida > Polypodiales > Pteridaceae > Adiantum > Adiantum capillus-veneris. The sequence goes on from NC_140946.1 coordinate 91,978,059, forward strand.
TAGAGGAGTGACACTGTGCAGATAGTCCCGATTCTTCAAGTTCTGATAATAACTCTGATCAAGAGAGAGAAGGAATTCATGTTAAGATCTGTGAAAGAATTCAAAAACTGACAGTTGAACTAGACGACATCAGAAAAACTTTGCCTGAAGCAGCAAAATTCATCAGACAATGAAGGAAGGCCGAAGCGAAAGCCAGAGCAGTTCACTTAGCAGCTGTCAAAGATGATGAAGTGCCAGTGTGATCCAGGTAGACTGCAAGGTTAGGAAACAGTGGGAGCCACTATCCGGTGTCATATTGGATGGAGGGGCAGGAGTAGACATCCTGAGGGCACACCTCCAACAAAGAATGGGTATCACAAACTTGAAACCAACACCCTTCAAAGTTTGAATGGCCAACCATCCGGTTGTGCAGGCAACTGGGATGATAGAGAGTATGGAGAAAAGGGTGGGAAAAGAAAATTTCAAGACCAACTTCTTGGTACTAGACATGCAAGGTGCATATGGGATGCTACTGTGGCGCCCATGGTTGCAAACGTCACAGACTGTTCACGACTATGCCAATCAGACTCTGACAATACATGGCGCCAGTAGGAGAATTCAAATCTAGACAAACAACACTAGGAACTGGAGAAAGGCACTGCGACCAGAAGAGCTTTGCCAGAAGTATGGACTAAAGAAAATTGAGAGGATGTTGGCAGCAATGAATATTTTTCCATTGGCTCAGATAGACCTAAATGCAGTATTATTTGACAAAGATCAGGCTGAAAAGCAAAGGAAGCAATTTCCAGGTCAGTTCACTGAATTGAATTATGGAGAAAGACCAGTTCAGCTAACTGGTAGGCCAGAGAAATCAGTCGACTCTAAAGGAGAATTCTCAGATTCCATTACACCAATGGCCTCTGAAGAAGCACACTTTGAGGAAATTACTGAAGATCAAAATAATAGTTCAGAACTAAGGGGTCTGTCTTGGGATTATGCTGAGGAGTCAACCAAAAGGAAGGGAGATGGGCCTAACTGGTTGCTTTTAGATGATCAGGAAATCGAAGAATGGAACCTGGGTTATGAGGAAAATCCTAGATTGATCAAAGTAAACAAGCATCCAAACCCAGGAATGAAAGAAAAAGCTCGACTCATGTTCCAGAAGTACAAAGATGTATTCGCATGGGAACATACTGATCTAAAAGGAGTAGATCCAGAGGTCCGTCCACATAGAATACCTCTGAAACCGGATGCCAGACCAGTGCGATTGCAACGGTATAGAATGAATCCAAATTATGCTAAGAAGGTCAAAGAAGAAATCGATAACCTTCTGAAGGCTGGATTTATCACTGAAGTCGCCAATAGTGAACTGGTTATTTCCTATCATGCTAGTGCCCAAGAAAAATGGAAAGCTCAGAGTTTGTGTGGATTATCGAAAGCTGAATGCTCAAACCATCAAGGATCCTTTTCCATTACCTTTTACGGGCATGCTTCTCGATGAGATTGCAGGCCACGAGATGTATAGCTTTATGGATGGCTATAGTGCTTATAATCAGCTACAGATTGCTCTTGAAGATCGGAGTAAAACTACTTTTATTACTGAATGGGGTGCATTCATGTATCTGGTTATGCCATTTGGTCTTTGTAATGCTCCAACGACCTTTCAACGATGTATGATGGAAATATTTAGTGAATTTCTCCATCGATTTCTCACCATATTTATGGATGACTTCACTGTATTTTTAATTGAAGAGAAGCATTTACTCTTTTTGGAAATGGTTTTCCAGCATTGTAAGGAAAAAAGGATCTGTCTGAACCCATTCAAATCTGTTTTCTTGGTCTGGAGAGGACAACTACTGGGACATATAGTGTCCAAGAATGGCATAGAGATGGCCAACGATAAGATCTAGTGTGTCCAGCAGGCCAAGGCACCCCGCACAACATCAGAGTTAAGTTCATTCTTGGGATATATCAATTTTTATAAAATATTTGCCCATATGTTTGCTTCCAAGGCATAACCCTTGTATGAGCTCACAAAGAAGAACAACAAGTTCATTTGGATTGTTGAATGTGAGGAGAGTTTTCAATGTTTGAAGAATGCCATTATCAGTAAGCCAATACTTTGACAACTAGATTGGGATGTTATTTTTCATGTGCATGTCGATGCTTTAGGACTGGCAATAGGAGAAATATTGGCTCAACTAGAAGGGAGGAATGATTATCCAATGTATTTTGCTAGTCGTAGATTTAGTCAGGCTGAACAAGGATATACCACTATGGAGAGAGAAGCCTTAGGAATGGTTTTCAGTGCTACTAAGTTTTGACACTATTTGTTGGGCAAGCTATTTCATTTTTATGTGGATCATCATGCATTATTACTTTTGATTAACAAAGTTATCATTCAAGGAAGATTGATCAGATGGATGATGTTCCTGATGGAGTTTGAATTCCGTACATTGCAAAAGCCCGGTAAATCCCATTGTGGTGCTGATTTCTTGTCTAGGAGTACTGATGGCTAATCCAAACTTGAGAGATGAGCCAGTGGACGCAGAGCTATTTCAGGTAACAACTGAGGAAAACACCGATCCAGAATGGTATAATGTATATCAGTTCCTTTCTAAAGGAGGATTTCTAGAAAACTGGACTCAGAATCAGAAGAAGGCTCTGATTGTTGAGAGTCTGAAGTTCACCATCATAGGAAGATTGCTCTATAGACTGGGAGTAGATGGGGTTCATTGAAGGTGTGTGCCAATGAAGGAAGAATGCAAGTTATTTTTGAGGCATACGATGGGGATTCTATGGACATTTCTCCCCTGATATTACTTACAAGAAGATTTTGTAGGTTGGATTGTGGTGGCAAACTCTAACATCTGTTGTTAAAAGCTTTTGCAAAACATGTGATATATGCCAGAGGATTGGCAGACCAACAACAGCTGATATGACTCCTCTTACTCCAGTTCAACCATTGGGAGTATTTATGAAATGGGGTCTGGAGTTCATGGATCCATTCAAGAAAATCACTCCAAGGAAGAACCGGTATATATTGATGGCCACTTGTTATGTCATCAAATGGGTAGAGGCCAAGGCAGAGAGCAGTAACAAAACCATCAAGACCATTCTCACCAAGATTGTGAAGAAGGAGCCACACCAATGGGATCTTAAGCTCTAGACTGCTCTATGGGCCTACAAGATAGCATATTAAGGTACTACTAGACTAACACCGTTCAGAATGGTGTATGGTACTAAAGTTGTAGTGCCTATGGAATTTGTGATTCTCAGTCTAAGGATGGCAGTTGAGTATGGATTGGATTTCAATCACAATATTAAACATAGACTGGAGGAATTGGCACAGCTGGATGAGTTAAGACAACGTGCTATGCTGAAATAGTAGATTGTTCAGCAAAGAAGGAAGCACTGGCATGATAGACGAATCAAAGTTAGGGAGTTCTAGAAGGGTAACTTGGTTCTGCTCTATCAATCCAAACTGGACCCTAAGAAACCAAATTTAAAGATAGCTTGGGCTGGTTCGTATAAAGTCGATTGGGTGTTTTCCAATGGCACAATAAGGTTGAAGGATTTATCTGGATTACTGCCGCGCCAGGTGTTTGTAATGGGGCCAAGATCAAGATATATTATTCTAATGAGAAAGAGACTGCCAGAGAAGAAGATACTGGCATTCTGGGAAATGACGGCCGGGAAAATTCAGAATCACCCATTCTAAACCTCTTCCATGTACAACGAGTACCAGAGCCAGTCATGGTGTCAGAAAAGTTTCAGTACGACAAAACATTGCCAGTGGTAGAAACAGTAGAGTATCCAAGCCAGTACCAATTTTTATGGGGAAAAGGGTCAATGGGACTGCATGTGTTAATCATTAAAAGGAACATGGGGAGTATTAGCCAATGCATATGTGCCATGTTGCTGACGGTGCACAAAACTCTAGGAACAATAAATAGTGGAGCTTTTATGGCACGAACGCGTATAACAATAAGGTGAGTGGGAATTCTTCCTCACAAATCTCCTGCACCACGCCTGCCTGTTGTTACACACTCGCGATTGCCAAGCTTTGAGGCTTCTTCACTACAACCACAAACCTCCTCGTCCGAAGAATGTGTCGATCACTGTCCGTCCCTACCTGACGCACCTGGCTATGGATTTGACTATCCAAGTAAGTCTTCTTCCCCTATCGACTTACCGTCCTCATAGTGCATGGGTAGAAGAAAAATGTCGGAGAAGATGTAGTATACCATAAATGAAACTTCAGCAATCATCACCTCTCTTAAAGCTTCTCTACCACTTATTCCCCATAGCAAGATACAAAGGTATGTGTTCATTGAGCAAGCCAAAGTGGTGCTGCGACTATGGGACTTGCATGTGGTGGTGCAAGCTACAAAAATAAACTTTGACACGACCATAATCAAGCAGGTTCTTGATTCCTTCAATGCCAAGGATGGTAGTGCTGTTTTCAATGGTATGAAAGTCACAATAACTCCTGACAATATTGCTTATGCTTTCAAAATGCCCAATGAGCCAAATCCGACCACATCGTCAGCAGAACAAATAAGTTTGGCTCTGAAAGAGGATGAAGCGGCCAAGAAGAAATGGAAGGCTAGTGCACAAGGGGTCCCAATAGCAGGATTGGAAATCCCCTCAGCCTACAAATTTGTTGCTGAGGCCATTAGCCTAAAGAATAACCCTACCTATGTGTCAGAAAAGTTATTTGCTATGCTACTTGCAAAAAGATTAGACGTTAGAGCTAAAATCAACTTATGTCAGATCTTATCTCATAATGTGCTCCAGCAGACTGCTAAGCTGAAATCTTAGAATATATTCAAAGCTTGGTATGTCTGGCAATTTTTGTACTCGACAACTACTCTAGATGCTCATTATCAGGTACGGATGGCTTGGAGTCAGAGGCCCATCCCAGAGAGACTAACAATGTTGAGCTCTCTTCAAATGAAGAGGCTCTAGGAAATCAATTGGCTCTAACTGGACAAAAGAGGAAGGCCACACAGGTGGAAGCCAGTGGTTCAAAGAAACCAAGGATTATGTTGGCCAAAAGCACCGCTTTATTAAAACAACTGGAGAGTCAGGTTAAGTCTCTGCCTCCTAGTAAACTTTCAGCAGGCCAAACTTCAGCCACACTTGAAGAACAGACTCTAGCACGGACCAGTGCGCTGGGAAAGGCCAACAAGAAGAGCAGACTCCAGTAGACACCAGTGCTGGAAAAGACCAGCAAGGAATGTCCAGTGCTGAACAGCTGGCAGTTCATACTGACAAGGGAAAGGGTATAGAACCTGCCAGTCCAGCCAAAAAAATTCTTTTCAATGAATTGGCTTCATCCCTAGCCAAAAAGGACAGATTGCAGTAGTTATAGAATCACCTTCTCAAAGGACAACTAATTCTTCAGAAACCTGACTTCACAACATTACCTTACGTGGCTCATGTTACGGTTTATGAGCCTATTCACTCTAAACCGGCAACAACAATAGATGGTTGCTTGATGCTTTTTCAATCATCATGGAACACAATTGTCAATGCCTTGGGACAAATGATGGATGTATCAGCTTCCACTAATGAAGTGTCTAGGTTAAAAGAAGAATTGGGAAGCAACCAACAACAAGTTCAGAAATTGAAGCACGATATAGGGGCACAATCTCTGAGGCATAGTATAGCTAAAAACTAGTCAGTCAGAACAATTACGTAACTACAAGCGAAGCTGTCCAAGCTTGAAACAGAGAATAGGTAGTTAACTAAAGACAAGGTAGAAGATGTGAGAAATGCTGACAAATTTCAGACTATGCTGAGAATGAAGAGGGTAGATTACAATGCACTGCTGACTAACCACACTGCATTGAAGGCTTCTCTAACACAGCGGTATATATATAATAACCTGGCTGACATTCTGAGTCCAGAGGGCAATGTCACTCTGAATATGGATAATCTGAAGGCACTTATGAAGACCATGCAGAGTGATTTGAAAGACAAGATTTCTGAATACAACATTGCTTTAGCAAATTAAGCTGTCCTAGATTATATTGATAAGCAGAATGATCCTGATGAGGATTTTGAGAAAGCAGAAGAACGGGATCAGGAAGGGGAGGATGACGCAACAGATAAACCTGATGATGATGATAATACTCCTCCTTCCCCATCTATAGGCTCTGGTGCTGGTGGATCGGCTGCCATAGAGGGGACAATTAGCCCAACATGGACCAACTAGACCAGCAGTCGAGGGACAAGCGGTCTGATGATCAACAACTAGACAATGGACAGACGGACAACATTGGAAGTTCTCCAGTACACCAATCATAGTGCAATCTAGACGGCAAAGGAAAAGCCAAAGCTATGGATGAGTCCTTAAAGGGTGATGAACAACATTCATTGCATCTTATCACGCTCAATAAGAGATTAAGACATCAACAAGATCCTATTACTTGGATGTATTTGGAGGATGATGTTCTTATCTCTGATCTTGAACGCTTTCAAAGGCTATATGTTGGAGCCAGAGAAATGATTTAGCATTGGAAATCAGCTGCCTTCCGCAATCAAGAATTGTGCCAATTGCTTGTACATCCCAAAAAAATCCAGCTTGCTGGAAAGGGTACTTGAGTGGGCACTGACTTTTGATGATAGGATAGTCAATCCACACTATAGTCCACTGCAGACCGACATTCTCTAGCCCTTGAACTAGATCTACTGCTTGGAACAGGCCTACATATAAGTGCATGAAAGAAGTGAGAAATCAACTGAAAGAAATTTTACTTCAAATGAAAATTTCCAAAGGAGTTTTGGACCAGAGGGTGCATGCTATTATTGAAGATCATATGGTTTTTGTAAGTTAAAAAAAGAAAGTGCTATAATACCACAATCTTATCATGCCCTTCATTTATAACACTATAAGTAGCTCAAGTCAATTTTGAAAAATCACCCATACACACTTACAATGGGCAATATAGATAGTAATATGGGTGAGGATACATGCTCCTCTTCCTCATTTCCTACGAGCAAGAATAAGGAGAAGACGAAAAAGAGAAAAAAGGATGAGTAGAAGACCATAGAGGAGGAAGAGGAAGTAGAAGAGAAGGTAGAGGCATACTTTGAGGTGATTTTCATCATCTCAACTCTTAGGCCCTCCAGGTGCAGATCTAGAAGATGGCATAGATTATTCTTTGGGGCTTGACATGCTAATTTCAACAAAATTAGCATGTAGATCTAGAAGATGGCATAGATTATGCTTTGGGGCTTGACATGCTAATTCCAACAGAATTAGATGGGACTAAACATGCAGAGATATATCCAAGGACTGCCACAGTTGCAACAAAAATTGAAAGGCTATATTGGAAGCTACACTTGACTTGGAGACAATGAAATTATATAAAAATGGAAGCCTTTGGTTAAATTTACTTGTATTTACTTAATTTATAATCAAAATGTTTGATTTTACAAGGGATTTATAGCTATAAAAAATGTTGATTTTCAAAATGGAATATTGTAAATTCTTTACAAAATGTTATGTGCTCTTTGTAAAATGTTCCACATCATATCTATTTTGAGTTGTTCTGCAACATGCCTACAAATTTTTTAGAAAGGAAGCCTAAGAATTGCTACAATGAGTGCCTTTTGTGCTCTCCTAATATCTCTGAAGCATATCAGTCTTTGCAAAACATCTTCTCTTGTCTAAAAGAGAATGAAGTGGAATCTTGGTATCAATTCCTTCCTTAAGAGATAGATTTTTAGGTGCAAGATTTTCTTTTTGCTTTGAGCTCTTTTCTTGTTTTTCTTTTGATTCATCATGTAGCTCCTCCTTCTTCATCTTCTCTTTAGGACCTTCCTAGTAGTTGCTTGGTCCTTGCCAGTTGTTAATGACTTTCCCTCCCTATAGCATCAACCATAGTATAAGTAAAAAGAAGCATATAATTTAGAAAAATAATTGTCTTTCATATACAGATATAGAAGATGGTGAATATCGTCCAAATTTATTATCAGTTTAAAGATTGATTTTAGCAAAGGATATCCCTTATCCATAACCCTTTGTAAGTGGCATGGAAAGCATGGTTGTAAGCTTATGATCAAAGACATTACATTTTGACTCTTTTTTACTCTTATTCCAATAGAGGAAGGAGAGTCCAAATCTCTCCAAATCACATCACCTGTGAATGTCCAATATGTGGAGGAAACACTTGAAGATTTCAGAGAGGAAATGGAGAGGCTTCAAAGCAAAGAGATCTTCGATGTTGTAGTATTCAAGGCAGTGAACATCACCAAGGTGGAGGAGCCCACATCCATATTATAGAGGAAGAGCTTGATCCCTTTGTATGCATAGAAACCATGCCCACCTACAAGACAAACAATAAGGAGTATTTGCTACTACATGATATACAAAACCTCTTTGATCTAAGAGAGGACTATTGCCTTGCTATTCTAGCAGAGTGGACATAGCATGATAAAGACTTTGTGGACTACGATATACCATGCCCATTATCATTACTTGATACAGAATTTGAAAAGTTTTTTGATCAGTCCCATGTTGGAGAGCATGTACTAAAAGTTGCTCAAAGCTATGAAGAGCAACGGCTTCCCATAGACGAGGAGTTCCAACAAATTCAAAAAACATTGAAGCTTAAACACATGGGCAAAGAAGATCCAAGAGAGAGAAAACAGAATAAACCAAGTTTTTCATTGAACTTTGGAAAGAGCACCTTTTTGAAGATGATACAAATCCTAAGGTAAAATGGAAAAATAGAATTTGTGCAAGCACATTATTTAGGCCAATGGAACTTCATTTCTTTTAACTGATTTGAGGGGTTTTTTGCACATATTGATATTGTAGATGTTGATAAGTTAGGGAAGGGCTCCAAGAATTTGGATCTAAAGAGGGATCAAAGTTTGGGCCATTACATTGTGAAACTCAACAAGGAGACAATAGCTATTTACCATATGAATCTTTCCCAATCACCCACTCTCCCATACTTGCACTAGTGGCTCTGTCAAGGGTGGTAGGTGCACATCCAATAAGACTTGGAGTGGAAAAAATCATACTTCTTGAGAATCAAGAAGCCATTAGAGTTTTTGGACTTGCTCCAAGATTTATGGGCTCAAGAAGTGCATACTTTGGCCCTATGGCCAGTTATGTCTTTGCCTCTTCTGGTGACATAGGCAGGCATATGCAGGCCACAATTTTCTCCCACCCTTACTACACAAATGCCCAAATGCAATTTCAACTAGATAGGTGTGATTCTTACCTCAAGGTGACTCTTGGTACAAAGATTAGTAAAAAATTCCCCTTTTAGCAAAAAATCAAGAAATAATCGTGATTTTTCTTTACTCTTGCTTTTGGCCTCCTTTTGCAATTATGGTTAACTCCAAGGTATTTTATTCTGCTTCAAAATTATACTTACCAATTTTCACTCTACTTGGGCAACTGATTTGACCACAATCTCAATTTTAGCATTTTTTTGAGTGATAAAGTCCACTTTTGATGTTACACTCACTTTGGATGCACCAATTCACTTTTCATAGGATGGCTGGATGTCTTGGACTAAGTTGAATGCATGACCCAAATCTTGGAAACTTTTGAGCTATAAATCTGAAAAAGGAGAGAAAATTGTGATTTTTTCCAGGGATCACTCAAAAATGCACTTTTTTGCCTTTTTCTAGGTCTATGGCTTTTATACCACTATTTTAATCACAACTACTAGCTTGCAACTAATCTTCATACATGTGCTAAGTCAAGCAAGTCAAACACACATGTTAAATTGAAGGTACAAAATTGTCTCTAGCTTAGCTCTGCAAGAAAAAATCACGATTTTTTCTCACAAAGATTGATGACCAACTTTTTGTAAAATCTGATTGTGGTTGTGCATTCTCACACTCTAGTACGTGCAATCCATGCCCTAAGCCAATTTTGCAAAGATGCACTATCTTTCCTTGGACTTTCACCAAGTTAAAATCCAAACAAAATAAATATCTTTTCAGTAACATGCAGTTCCGGGATGATGAGAGTACTTGTGGAAACTTGTCTACTTACCTAAAACAAAAGAAATAAATAAACAAACGACTCCATACATGAACTCTGATTTTTTTTTTGTTTCTTTCATTTTTCAGCTTAGTGCAAGTTTAGTGGTTCTAACAGCCAACAAAACTTTGTAACAAGCTTTCCTACCTACTCACAATATTCTACTCTATCTCTTTATCACTTTTGCAGTGAGAATATCACCTTCGTGAATACGCCAAGATGATCAAGGATACCTCAACCTCCACTCCTACTCTATCTTATCCTACTTACCCTATCTTAGGCAAATCTGTTGGGTTTTTATGTGTCCACACTAGTCTAGGTACTCGATCCCTGACAACCGCACCAATGTCTTGGGACCAACGGTCAACACCTATGACTAAACTGTCAACCTTGGGCCCTAGAGCATGCAAATCCTACAATCTCATTGCATGCATGCTCAACATACGAATCTACTCAACCCCACTAGCTGCCTCAACAACGCTCAAAATTGTCCATACATCATGCCTTATCCACGTTCCCCTTTGATCGGAATTCTCTGTACACTTATGCCAAGCTCTACCCACTCACAGCCACTACTACTCTTCCCTCAACCTAAATGTTTTCTCGAGTCCACGTCCAAGGCTCTAGGCATGCTATTATAGCCTACACACCTCCACTTCCTATGCCAAGGTAGCACCGTCGTTGGTCATGTGTGTGTGTGTGTGTGTGTGTGTGTGTGTGTGTGTGTGGGAGTGTGTGGTGGCTAGGCAATGAAGTTGAGTCGAGCGAGCACCAATGGGAGACCAAGAAAAATGAATTGTGCAAGAAAAAGGGAGGTTGCGCCAAAAGAATTTGCATAACTCTCCTTCTAGACTTAGTGACTCGTCACTCAATCATCTCTTGATCTAGACTCATGCACACACACAAACACTCTCTCTCTCTCTCTCTCTCTCTCATATCTTGCACAATGCTTCCCCTCCTCTATAGATTTGCATTTCTTGCTGGACATTTACTCTCTCTCTCTCTCTCTCTCTCTCTCTCTCTCATATCTCCTACGCAATGTTTCCCCTCCTCTACACAACCTGCATTGCTTGTTGGACATTTATTTTTTGTGTGTGTGCGTGTGTGTGTTAGTTCCTTGGGCTCGTTGGACATTTGTTTTGTGTGTGTGTGTGTGTGTTAGTTCCTCGGGCTTGTATTGTGTCTTCACCTTCTTCTCCCACTACAAGTTGCTCATTTGGTGGCCCTGTGTGTGTGTGTGTGTGTGTGTGTGTGTGTGTTAGTTCCTTGGGCTTGTATTGTGTCTTCACCTTCTTCTCCCACTACAAGTTGCTCATTTGGTGGCCCTGTATTCATGAGATACATCATGTTGACAACATGATGGTGGTGAGAAGAGAAGGAGCGAAGAGGGAGAGGTTGGGGGGGCATGGGGTTGAGCTCGTTTTAGAAACCTTTCCTCGTTCCTCTTTGTGGGGAGAAGATTAAGGGTGAGGGGGGACTTGAAACGTCACCCACGTCTATGCGAGGTTGAAATTAGTGGCCTTTCAAACTCACATAATGCATTCCTTGGCAAAAGGAGAAATGTCTCCCTACCTACCTGCCTAAGGGAAAGCAACAAAAAAAAAAAAAAAAAAAAAACTTCATGATACTAACGGAGCACCCTCATACAAGCCTCTATTGTCCAACTTCTCTAAGATCTAAAGCACAAAAAAGGGTTTGCTAGAGCAAGGCTCGATGGGTGTCATATAGCCTGCAAGGCCAGGGAGCTGGGTTGTCAAAGTATGTGATGCAGTAGGGTGGGGCATCGTCGAGGCTTGTTGAAGAAGGTGGCTAGGGAGCCTCTGGATGGTGGCCGTCTCTATTGTGAGCGGTCGGGCAGATCCATGTCCTCCTGTTGCATTTTTCCATCGCCTGTCTCTCTCTTTTTGGAACGGGGGGAGCCGCTCCTCCTTGCTCTATGAAGAGTAGTAATGATGGCCATGGCTTCTTGTCCGCCTGGTGGTTTGTCCTCGGGGCGACATTGGCTGATCGTGGTAGTGTCAGCCTATGTCATGGCAGCCCCTCGTCAACGTTTGATAGTGCTTGGCCCACTTGTAACGACCTCGTACGATTGTCTCTCCTTCTTGGTAGTGTGTGGTGTGGACGGATTTGGTGGAAACCTCTTGGTGATGGCTCTCATGTCTTTGTCTCTAATGGTATCCGTGGATCATGTTGAGCACGGATCTTGACGTAAGTTTTTTGGATTTTATATATATTGTGGGTTTTGAAAAAAAAAGAAGTTATAAAGGACAATGAAGTGCATAATGCCACATGGCTTCCCTTGAGACCTTGTGGGATTTTTCCTCTTAGGTTTTCTCAGGTTTTTTTTCAAAAGATCGAATTGTGCTCGGCCTGCCAAGGTTTTATGGTCATGGTAGAGAGAGAGAGAGAGAGAGAGAGAGAGAGAGAGTCCTCTTCCCCTTGTAAGCACGCTATTAGTTTCATTAGATTCAATGACTATGCAACTATTGGGGTTGCCCAATTAATGTATTGTGTAGCCCCTCAACTCTCCAACCTTCCTCGCCTAGGCCTCTATGTAGCTCTTTTTGACCCATCTAAGGGTCACCCATTCATGTCCAGGCATGGTACAATTGCTTCCTTGGTCCATGTCCACCCTCACCTTTAAGTGCCACGGGGTCCCAAAGCATGGGATCAATGGCTCTTGTGCAAAATCAAAGACGCGTGCAAATCTCGATCGTCGACGGATAAAAATTAAACTCGGGATTTCGAGTTTAATTTTTATGGTGGGGTCCACAAAAATTAAACTCGGGATCTCGAGTTTAGTTTTAATGTCAAGATCCCGAGTTTACCTTCAAATAGATGTGAAATCACATCTATTTCAACGAAACGCACGCGGGAATGTTGGTCAAGGCGTGTGTCCCTCAAGCTGATGATGAGGGTTCAAAATCTGGCTGGGAAAGCGAGGCGTCTCGAGATTAGTTTTTCGAAATCTAAAATCGAGATCTCGAGTTTAGATTTTAATCGATCAACGATCCAAATCGATCGCCATCTCGCTTTTCAATTGGGACCATTGATCTCATGCTTTGGGACCTCGTGGCACTTAAAGAGGAGGCACTCCCACCGACTATGTCACCTAAGAGGCTACTGACAATCTATTCAAGAGGCTATTGAGCATTGTTGTGACGATGATAGATTCAATGACATTACTTAAGTCTTTTCTTTCGATGAATAGGAGCATTTCCACGCTTATCTCTACTCACATTTATTTTTTGGTAGCAAGTTGTACCTCTCCTTCTCTTTTTTGGCTTGCTAAAAGCCTTAATATTCATGGGTGAAGGTAGTATTTATATGGGTGAAGATCTTTCGCTTCTCATTGTTTGACATGTGTCCCTAAAGATAGCTTTAAAAGTCTCTAAGAAAAAGAAATCATGTCAATTCAATTCTCACTTTGTTTGACATGTGTCCCTAAAGATAGCTTTGAAAGTTTTGAAAGTCTCTAAGAAAAAGAAATCATGTCAATTCAATTCTCACTTTGTTTGACATGTGTCCCTAAAGATAGCTTTGAAAGTTTTGAAGAAAAAGAAATCATGTCATTTCAAATGCTATTTTTCAAAGTGCATCCATTTTCCTTGGGCATGCTGAAAAAGTAGGCTTTAGAGAACAAAATGTCAAAGAGTGAATTCATACGAATTTGATCCATGATGTGAAGTATTTGATTCAATAAATTTTTTAAATATTTTAATTTTTGAAAAGTCTTTCATTTTAGGACTTCACAACGATTTATTTTATTAAATTATTTTACTATTCTTTATGTTTATTAAATCTATCTTTTTTATAAAAACATTAAAATATACGTTTGTTTTAGTTTTTTAATGTGTTTTTTATTTTTTTATTTTTTTTAAAATTTTTTTTAATTTTATTTGGTTTTCAAATGATAATGTACAATGTGCACTTTTCACCTTATTATTTAAGTGAAATTTTTTTAATATATAAACTATTCATGATTATGTATGTATAATCTATACTATTATATTGGAGGGAGGGATTCCGATCCCCCTCCCCGGGGACATGTGTTGACAACAAGTTGATCCGGCTAGTGTGGCATGTTGCCTCGTCGATACACAAAGAGAGAGAGAGAGAGAGAGAGAGAGAGAGAGAGAGAGAGGTCACGTCGAAGGCTGCTTGCAGTACTAGTGGATGTTTAATGTATGTATAATGAATGATATAATATATATTTTTATTTTGTTTTCAAATGATAATGGACAATGTGCATATTTCACCTTATTAGTTAAATGGGGTCTTTTCTAATATATAAACCAATTGTGATTATGTATGTGTAATAGATAATATAATTTTATATATAAAAAAAAATCCATGTGATTGTAAAAACTCATTTAAACTTACTCTCCATAAACAACAACCCACCCCCAATGCCTAATTATACTAATTTGCTTCGTAGAGTTGCTAGTGATGGGCCATTTAGAGAGGCAATTCTATCCTTTGGCCAATTTTTATCAAGGGGATGGCTCTCGATTAGTTTTTCTAGATTTTCATACCTCTTGCCAAGTAAATGAGCATTAAGCTTTCTATATATGAAGCCCTCTAGGATCATTCATCGAATGGCAATGCACTTGTTGGGGCTGCCCACTCGTTGTATTGTGTAGCCCCTCAACTCTCCAACCTTCCTTGCCTAGGCCTCTACACAGCTCTATTTCGCCCACCTAAGGGTCACCATCCATGTCCGTGTACGGTACGACTGCTTCCTTTGTCCACACCCACTAATTACATCACCTAAGAGGCTACTTACGACCTCTGTTGAGCGTTGCTACGACAACAATAATTTTAACATTTCTTTCTTCTATAGATTATTGAAGTCTTTTTTTTTTAAATAAAAGAATTTCCACGCTTGTTTGTGATGTCTACTCACATTTATTCTCTCCCTCTCTTTTTCTTTCGGATCATGTTCTCTCTTGAGTTTATGGTATGGGGTTTTAATGGCTAACTGTACTAAATTGCTTCGCAGAGTTGCTAGTCATGGACCATTTAGAGGGACAATTGTATCCTTTGGCCATTGTTTTAAAAGTGACTCTAACGAGCTTAATTGAAATTAGTCACAAAATGTAATAAGTAGGGTGGCACGCATGTCCGGTTTGGGCGAATCTGCCAAGATGTTGTAGGAGTTGAAAAAGGAAAGTGCAAGTGTTAGCAGGTGGCGTGAAGGGAAACGGGACAATCGTCGGCATAACGTCCAGCTGGCGGCGAAATGCTGTGGGACAAGCATTTTTAAATGTTCTTACACCTTGTATGCAACAAGGTCGATGTGTCACAGAGAAGCGCTGAAGCTAATTGGTAAACTTGAGAGCTTTCTGTGTGTTTTTGTATCAACTGTCAAGTTTCTCCTCCTGTTTTGTTAAAGACTAGTTGTGTTGTGCTGCGAGCGTCTGACAAGCTCCACGCATTTTTTAGTTGACACTCATGCTGTGATTTGATATGTTCTTGCATCGATGCTTGGCAAGATGCAGTAGCTTGTGCTGGTGCTGATTGCTTAGTTGTTCTTGTTCTATTGCGAGCCTTTGCCAGCAGGCTGCATTCATTTTTTGCTTGAATGTCCTGTTGCAATTCAATGTCTTGTTGCTTCTGTGCGTGAAAGCATGGAGTAGCAGTATCTTAGGCTTGTAGTGATTCCCTGCAGTAGACGAATGACGAGATTGAAAGCAAAAGCTCATTTGAAAGGAGATGCGGCTGAGCCAAGCTATGCAAGGAGGAAGGAAAGGCATGCTAGAATCATGGAGATTAGCTGACTATCTCGGTTGGAGGTGATGACATAGATGTGTCGCTATTGTCTACAATGCAATCGTTCCTCGACAACGAGACTGTAGCTGGGCTATGTGCAGTTGAGAGGGGTGGGGATCTGTTGCATTTGTACTTTCAAATGATCATCTGATTGTGGACGAGCTCATTGGTTTTTGCAAACAAAAAAATCAAGGAGTACCTAGGTTGGGATAAAGATTCTCTAGCTGGAGCCATGGTCCTCTGTCGCGGTTTGAAACAACGGAATATGCATACGTTTGAGGGATGCTTGGCTATTGTCTGAAGGATCACGGGCATGCGCACTTTCAAATGGTTGTGCAGAATATCGACTAGATGAGATAAATAGGGGGTTTGAGCTCTATAGTTTGTATGGCGGTGATGAGTTGAAAAAGAAGGTTTGTTTGACACCAGTTAATATTTTTGATAGAGAATTTATGTTCTGGGAGTATAAGTTGATGCATCCACTAGGTAGCGACTTTTTTGTCGACATTGCATAAGATGTTGAAAACGGGGAGATACTACCCCTCGTCACCTTGGGTGACACCATATCAAAGCCGAGGGATGGAGCTAGGGAAGACGAAGGCACTTTGGAGGTGTATGGTGCACCCATCAACGACAACATACCAAAATGTCGTTAGCGTATTTATAAACAATCAAAATATATACGAGTATACATCCACGCACTGATTGGTTTCTGTCGCAATGGCGAGATGTCCAAAGGTACGTTATTGAATACATGTAAAAGTAATCTGAGCTACATTGTTAACTGAGCCGACGTCAGTTAATAGAAGCTGCTAATGACAAGACGTACGGATGCACAACGAAGATGAATATGAAGAAGCAGTGAAGATTAGAGTTACACACTTTTCACATTTTTCTAAAATGGCCATGTATTGTAATTTCTCGATTTAATTAGCTATTGTGATTATTGTAACGTGTTACGGGCTCAATAAGAGTTCCAAGATGTAAAGCATAGGTGACTTAGTGTACCTGGGTTGCAGATACAATAAGTGTGGAGCCCCAAAGGTCTTGGGCGTCGGACATTAAACACATTTTAGACCTTGACTAAGGTATGAAAGCCAATTTTGTAAAGTTTTGATTAAGTTTTGGATAATAAAAACAACATGAGCTAACGGCGCTCACTTCTCTCTTTCTCGCGCTTCCTACTCCCTTCCCAATTATCACATTGCAGTCGCGTTTGTTGCGTTGCAACCGTAGGTAAGAGCTCTACGCATTGCGTAAGCATTTCATGGTAATCCGTAGCTTTTGGCGTCGTCGACCCGTGACCTAATTTCATCATAAATAGGAATTTAAGCTTCAAAATCATAAAATAAGCATAGGCGGGATATTGGGGCATCATTGCTAAGCATTTAGATGCATTTTGGGTCGAAAATGACTAGGTCAAAAACTCACTGCTGTTAATAATCATGTTTTTTGCACTTGACCTAAAGTGAGATTTGAAACCCTAATCATGTGTGCTTAGGTCTTATAAACATGTCCTAGAAGTTTTGTAACGTTTGGATGTCGTTTGATGCTGTAACGAATGTGGTTTGTTTGCCGATGAGCTTTTGGTGATTTCTGTCATTTGAGTGTAGCTTGAGTTAAATGCGAGTTGTCTGTTGTTTTCTAAGAGATTGAAAACCTCTTGTAGCCTCTATGCACTAGTTGAGTCAGCTTCGTCCCATGGATTGACAATTATATTCGTGGTTCTCGCTATGTCTGCAATAAGATAGGAGTGAGGTTAGACACCCATCCCACATTTGGCGCCATTGCCGGGGACGAATAGACTTAAACTAGGGAAAACACGAGCGTCTTGTGTAGTTGTCTATTAACTTCCTCTAGGTTCACCTAAAGTTAAACTTTCTCTTAAAAACTGCATAGCTTAAGAGTGTCGTCTTTTGCTGTGTAGAGGTAGCTTGGGGGTAGATTGTACTTGCTAAGTACCTTGTAGGATTGTAGGATTAGGTTAGGATTTTGAGAAGAATTGATGGACAAGACAAGTCTTAAGATCAATGCTCAAAAAACCATAAAAAACAAACAAACGAGTGTTTGTGGAAACTTTTTACAACCCCATTGCAATAGAATCTAGGAGTAGGGTAAGTAGAATCCGAGGTGGGATCTCAGATCATTGCTCACTCCAGAAAAATCAATTGTGAGTTGTTTATGTGAAGTTGTAGAATTTCAGGTCTACGGCTGGAAACAACACCAAAAGATTGTCTACAATTGAATCCGGCTGGAGGTTACGCTTTAAAAGTTGTATGAACCAGTGGGTAAGCCTAAGGACGTATTTGAGGTAAATTTTTAAGAGTTCATAAAAACTCAAATTATTTACTTTTTCTTGACATTTTAGGCCAAATTAAGTTTTGACTTGACTTAGAGGCTTAAAATAGATCATAAAAAGACTGTTCATTGAAAAAGTTGAAAAAAGTTTTCATTTTGGGCCAAAAGTAAATAATCACAATTATTTACTTTTAGCTCCAGAGACTCTATCCATGTGTACAAACATCTTTTGTAAAGGCTCATAGAGTTTAGATCACAAAATAGACCAAAAACTTGACAAAAATTGAAATGTGTACTTAGTGTTGAGAAATTATGTCTGACTTGATGAATCTTGTTCAAATTTGGTGAAACATGATTCAGAGGCTTAAAACATGTCACAAAAAGACTGAGTATTGAAAAAATTGCAAAAAGTATTCATTTTAGGTCAAAAGTAAATAATCGCATCTTTTGCATTTGGCTAAAAAATGATCAAGGTTGATACCAAAGACTCTATGCATGCGTACAAACATCTTTTGTAAAGGCTCATAGAGTTTGGATCACAAAACATACTAGAAAACTTGACAAAAATTGAAATCTGTACTAAGTATCGAGAAATTGTGTCCGACTTGTGAATCTTGCTCAAGTTTGGTGAAACATGATTCAGAGGCTTAAAACATGTCACAAAAAGATCGAGTATTGAAAAAATTGTAAAAAGTGTTCATTTTAGGTCAAAAGTAAATAATAGTATTTTTTGCATTTGGCTCAAAAATGATCTAGATTGATACCGGAGACTCTATGCATGTGTACAAATATCTTTTGTGAAGGCTCATAGAGTTTGGATCACAAAATAGACAAAAACTTAAATCCGTACTGATTGTCGAGAAATTGTGTCTGACTTGATGAATCTTGTTCATTTCTGTGAGACTTGACTCATAGGCTTAAAACAGGTCATAAAAAGACTGTCCAATGAAAAAATTACAAAAAGTGTTCATTTTAGGTCAATAGTAAATAATCTCATTTTTTGCATTTGGCTCAAAATGAATCGAAGTTGATACCACAGACTCTATGCATGATTACAAACATCTTTTGTGAAGGCTCATAGAGTGTGGATCACAAAACAGACCAAAAACTTAATAAAAACTGAAATCTATATTGATTGTCGAGAAGTTATGTTTGACTTGATGAATCTTGTTCAAATTCTGTGAGACTTGACTCAGAGGCTTAAAACAGGTCATAAAAAGGCTGTCCATTGAAAAAATTACAAAAAGTGTTCATTTTAGGTCAAAAGTAAATAATCGTATTTTTTGCATTTGGCTCAAAATGAATCAAGGTTGATACCACAGACTCTATGCATGATTACAAACACCTTTTGTGAAGGCTCGTAGAGTTTGGATCACGAAACATAACAAAACTTTGGTAAAAACTGAAATTCATATTGATTGTCGAGAAATTAAGTCTGACTGGATGAATCTTGTTCAATTTCTATGAGACTTGAGTTAGAGGCTTAAAACAGGTCATAAAAAGACTTTCCATTGAAAAAATTGCAAAAAGTGTTCATTTTAGGTCAAAAGTAAATAATCGCATTTTTTGCATTTGGCTTAAAATAAATCAAGGTTGATACCAAAGACTCTATGCATGATTACAAACATCTTTTGTGAAGGCTCATAGAGTTTAGATCACAAAAAAGGCCAAAAACTTGGTAAAAATTAAAATCTGTACTGATTGTCGAGAACTTGAGTGTGACTTGGTAGATCTTGCTCAAATTTTGTGTAACGTGACTCACAGGCTTAGATTGAAATGTTAAACAAGTATCTATGCTCAGATGACCAAAAATATACAAAAATTTATCAAAAGTAAATAATCGTGATTATTTACTTTTGTCCTATTTTTCAACTTTTCTGATCAACTAAGCATACCACAACTTTTAGCATGTTATATTAAACCCACAAATCAAATTTGGTAAGATTTAATCAATCGAGTGAAAATTGTGGCCAAATTTGTAAAGTCAGTCTGCAAACACAAAACTGTTGACCATTTGAAAAGGGATTATCAAAACTTGGTAAAACTTTGCTAGGGAGCTTACGTTGAGTTGCTTAACCAGTTGGTATCATGCACATTTTGACAAAAAGTTATAAAAAATCCCAATAGTTATTAATCGCGATTATTTATATTTGCTCCAAAATTAAGAAATTTTGCACAACTGAGTATATCACAGGGTCAAGCATATGAAGTTAGAGAACTTAACAAGTTGATTACTTGGCAAAACAAGCCAAAAAGTGTAAAAATTTGAGAAAAGTAAATAATCGTGGTTATATACTTTTGAGCCCCGAAAACAAGAATTTGGACTTTTGACCTTGTACAGTGTTAGAGCAACATAATACAAGGTCACTCGTCAAGTTTGGGTTCTATCAGATCAAAATTAATACATGATAACTCAGTTTTCAAGTTGCAAATTAGTCCTTTAGCTCCTTTCAAGGATAGAATTTGGAAATCTCATTTGTTGACTCACTTAGCTCAGATTGAAGAACCAAGTTGCAGGCGACGAGTTGGGAGCTTGACAAGAGTTGAATTCAAGTCAAGTGGAAAAACGGATAAGAATCTACTCTGTAGGAGTAATTCTGCTAATCAACACCGAGATCTGCTAAGAGACAGTTTTTACAGAACCAATCAACATGGACTCAAGTCGAGCCGAGAGTTCAAGTACAGCAAAGCAAGCCAGTAGCAGTAGCAACACATGCATAACTGCAATGGACTAAATTTTACAGCTCTATGGCTACATTGGAGATAAGGTTTTGTATACAAATTCAGAAGGCCATAGATACTTGATGAGCAGCAAAAGCAACAAAGGAGCCACGATCCTATTGATCAGAGTGAGGCCAGATTCAGAGAACTCCCAGATGTTCATTGACTTCAGTGGATATAGGTATTGCAAGCTCAAAGACAAGGTGCATATATAAGTGCAAAAGATGGATCCAAGTGGTTATCGAGAAATCTGCACAAGCCAGCAAAACATACAGTTGGTGCACATGCAATCAGGATCATTGTACATGGACTACAATGGTTAGATCTATAGTTGAGAACCAGAAATGCAAGATCCAATAGATCAACCAATAAAATCCAATCTAATTGGAGAACCAAGTCAAAGGCAGTACAAAGGTCAAGATGGAGCAATCTACAGCTTGATGCTTAGTGTTCTGAAAGAAGACGCCGACAACTTGGCAAGTACAAAAGCAAAAACTTATCAGCTAGACCTTGACATGATGGAACCAAATGAAATACCACCATTCATGGCGTATTTCTTAGATTGTGGATGAAAAGGTGAACATTTTTCTGAAGATTGTCCAAGAAATCCTGACAAGAGACATATCAACTGCCAAGCAAGGTACAAAGAAAATTGAAAATATGAATCTCGATGTAAGTGCATTTAACTTGTCACTTTTAATGCAATCAGATGATTTTGCATTACCATTAGAAGCACCAATAAAAACACTGCAAGTTCAAAATCATCATAAAGAGGCACAGACACCTGAAAAGCTTAAAATGGATTCTTTGAATAACAAATTTCTGCATGAATTTAGTCAAGGTGTCCAGATATCACCGAAGGTTGAAAAGACTGTTAGGTTTGCAAATGATTTTGGATCCACTGCCACAAGTGTGCAATCATTCACGAGTCTAAGGGACACATCAAACAGAATGCTGTTAGCATTGTATGGTACACATAATTCATATGCACACCCAAAAAGGGAAACTATACAAAAATGATCAACCAGTGTTTGAACGGCCCGCATACCAGCTCATAGAAGTGCGTCCAGTAATAGATGAAGAAGGATGGCTCATTTCAAAGGAAAGAATCTATTATAGCCCATCCTCTCTAGAGCTGAAGGATATTACCCGAGTGTATCCAGAAATCTGTTCAGAGCCAAACTCTCCTCCATCGAAAATCAAGCTTCGACATTGTAACCCAATGAGCATATACTTTGACCAAAATAGTCGTAGATATAGACGAGAGTCTAGCATCATGATGCCTTGGGTCCTGAAACCACAGAAGCTCATATCATAGGAGACCATAGACAATATCAAGGCAAAGATAATGCTATCTATAGCTTGACTTGGGAAATAATTTGTCATGTTTCAAGGAGATACATAAGAAACTACACAAAAGGTTTACAGATACCAAAAATTGACAATGCTACCCAAAGTGTGCCTTCACAATCCCAAAAGGTGAGACTCAACCAGAGCCAAACAGTTTTGAGCTCTCACAATGAAGCAGGCAATAGTGATCACCCTAGGAAGGGGGGAGCTGCAAATTCATCAAGCTCAGCTCTAGTACTAGGAAATGCTACACCAGATACAAGCCCAAGAACTTCTAGCCAGCAGACCCCTTCAAAGCAAAAACCATTGGAAGATCATATGGTTGTTGAAAATTTTTCACTGACCCAGAAACCATCAAAATCTGCAAAAAAATTCTTCTATGAAGATCATTAGGGACAAAAGTTTTAATTGATCTCCACAAGTCAAAATAAAAAATCGACAAATCCCATAGGGTTCAAACAATTTTCTGTGACCAAACTCACATATGCATATCGAGATGCACATGGTAATGAATATCAGCAAGACCATGACCTTGTAAAAACCCCTATGGATGGCCCGACTGAAGTCAAAGACTATCTGAAGATGATGCAAAGTCTCAAGCTGACAGAATAGGTGATAGAAAAGTCAAAATCAATGAAAGCTAAAGTCCAAAAATCTACACAAAGGTCACCACCAAAATCTCCTCCGAAGAGACAGATTCTACCAGAAAGTACAATGGATCTTTTAAGGTCAAAGGTTACTAAAATGCAGGAGGACAATGCTCAACAATTGCAAAAAAGTGTACTATCATAGTCATACAAGTCGACATCAACGGAAGCATGTGGTGAAAGCAAAGAAAATGCAGATAAAGCTCAACCAAAGGACACTGCCACAACAAAGACAGTCAATAAAGAAAGAAATCCTGAGACGATCAAGGCAACATTGGTGGTGAAAATGAAGAAAAGCTCTCAAGCAAAGTAAAGCTAGATTTTCAGCTAGATAAGAATCTGATGTCTTTTCGCGCTTGGAAAAGATGTGGCTAACCACAGCTGAAAGATGCTCCTATATTTGTGAGCATATCAGGAAAAAAACGAGCAGAATGCTGGGGAATCATCTCCACCACCATTGAAGTAAGTTTACAGATCATCATAGCTCAATTTCATGTGATCGCAGCAAAAGATATGCCAGACGACATCATAATGGGAATGCCAATGGTCCAGAAGATGTTAGAGATACAGAATGTAAACATGATAGATTCTTCAGAGACAACAAAGAATGAAGACCAAGAGTGGTCACCCGCAGATGACAACACAAGGTCCTCAAGCACAATTCAAATGAAAGATCTTATTGAAGATTATTCATCTCTATTGAACAGAACTTCTCAAGAGCTTAAAGCAGATTAGGCATGAAGAAGTGTAGATCAAACAGAGCAAAGAGTAACCACACAAGATATTGAGCAGAGAATGCAACCAAAGCCAAAAGTTAAGAAGAACGGGGTTGCTGAAAATCAGGAAGCAATAGGAAGTCCAAAGATCAATTACTCATTGCGAGCTGAATCATCTGATGTAAGTCAGCTTGGAAAATAGAGTCTCAAGTCACCCTCCATAGAGACACAATTAGATCAAGATGCGACCATGGAAAAAGCAAGACAAAAATCTTCAATAGAGCCAACATAGTGCAAATAGCTATAGTTCTCAATAGTACAAAAGAAGCAAGTGCCAGATGAAATGCTCTATTGGATAAAGAAGTAAAGTCCAATATGATTGCATAGAACATCCAAAGGATCCTCCAAATCACTCAATGCAAGCATGATAGCAAAACAATGCTAGGTATACATACAAGTCAAGAAAAAATGGTTGCAACCCTTAGCATCCAAAATCATGAAGAGCAAGTAAAGTTTTAGATAAAGTCTTCAAAGGAAATGCTTGCAGATGTAATCCTTGGACATCACTGTGGTTAGATCAACACAAGGCCTACAAAGAAGATACAATGCTAATCCTCCCTTCTCCAAGAGGTAGCCAATAGCATTTATAGGTACAGTTAATCCTAGATTCAAAGTTGTAGAAGTCACAAGAATCAAAGACAAAACTTGTAGACAAAGGTAAATCTAAAGTGAAACTTCCCCCAATTAGCACGAAAGGTGTGACAACACATGCCTCTACATCAAAGAACCCTCGTGGATCAAAGACTTCTTCAAGCAAGTCAGGATTTCAAAACTTCAAGTCAATTGCCGACCCAACTAAAACCTCTAAGGAGACACCTAGAAAATCAAGGATATTTCAACTAAAGTACTCAAGAAAGCAAAGGAAAGGCAAGCAAGTGTTTGTTTCGAGCACTTTAGTCAAATTCAATGATCCGGTTTGGATTAAAGACAGGAAATCAACACATAAAAACAAACACATGGGATGGATAGCATCAGAATGGAGCTCAAAAGAAAAGGAGTACTATAGAGGTAACAGATAGATATGGGTGCCAAAATCGAAGGTTAGGGCATATGAAGTAACGTCAAGTCCTTCCCAAGAAAGAAGGCCCACAAAGTATCAACCTCAACATTATCCTAGGATACCTAAGAAGCATGTATACAACAAAATAGCAGCCTCATCATTATGCTATTACAACGGACAAATGCAACATCATCTCTCACATTAGACATATTCGGACCAATGAAGATGCTGTAACAAATTGAACCTCATCAACAAATTTGACGACAAATAAAGATGATTAGCCCATCAACAACCAATCAAAACCTTCCACAGCCTCCACGGACTCTTCTCAACAGTGCCCGAGGACGGGCACTAAAATCGAAAGGAGGAAATGGTAACTGAGCCGACCTCAGTTAACAAAAGCTGCTAAAGTCCGAAGATGTACGGATGCACAACGAAGATGAATATGAAGAAGCAATGAAGATTGGAGTTACAAACTTTTCACAATTTTCCAAATGAACATGTATTGTAATTTCCCGATTTAATTAGCCATTGTGATAATTGTAACGTGTTACGGGCTCAATAAGAGTTCCAAGATGTAAAGCACAGGTCAGTTAGTGTACCTGGGTTGCAAATACACTAAGTGTGGAGCCTCAAAGGTCTTGGGCGGTGGACATTACACATTTTAGACCTTGGCTAAGGTATAAAAGTCAACTTTGTAAAGTTTTGATTAAGTTTTGGATAATAGAAACACAGTGTGAGCTAACGGCGCTCACTTCTCTCCTTCTTGCGCTTCCTACTCCCTTCTCGATTGTCACATTGTAGTCGCGTCTGTTGCATTACAACCGCAGGTAAGAGCTCTACGCATCGATGTAAGAATTTCATGGTAATCCGTACCTTTTGACACCGCCGACCCATGGCCTAATTTCATCATAAGTAGGAATTTAAGATTCAAAATCATAAAATAAGTATAGGTGGGGTATTGGGGCATCATTGCTAAGCATTTAGATGCATTCTGGGTCAAAAACAACTAGGTCAAAAACTCACTGCTGTTAATAATCGTGATTTTTTTACTTGACCTAAAGTGAGATTTGAGACCATAAGCATGTGTGCGTAGGTCTTATAAACACGTCCTAGAAGTTTCATAACGTTTGGATGCCATTTGATGCTATAACGGATGTGATTTGTTTGCCGATGAGCGATTAGCTTTTGGTGATTTCTGTCAGTTGAGTGTAGCTTGAGTTAGATGCAAGTTGTCTGTTGTTTTCCAAGAGATTGACAACCTCTTGTAGCCTCTATGCACTAGTAGAGTCAGCTTCGTCCCATGGATTGACAATTATATTCGTGATTCTCGCTATGTCTGCAATAAGATAGGAGTGAGGTTAGACACCCGTCCCACATACATGGTTGTTGACTTACAAACATCTTGCAGCCAGCCCGACAAGTGTTGTTTCTGGTGATGATGAGCAAGAGAATGAAGAAATCGAGGATGACACTGGAAATGCCGACTTTATCCTGTTGGTTCACAAAATTGGAGTCACGACCGTTGCATGATACCATCTGTTGAGTTTACGGTTTCGTTCTTTTGTTGTATTTTGTTTAAATATAGCTACCTCAGGACCAATGGTAATGATGGTTGTGTCTGTGCAGGGCAGCAATGGAGCACAATCAACAAACTGACTTTTTGAATACAATAGGAGAATCACAGCCGGATGATCTATTGGACCAGATCGAAGACCCACGCCTAGACAAAATAGAGGAATTGACAATGCAAATTTTGCATGAACTATGTGGCGATGGCTTGAATGATGACAGATGTTTCCGCATGGAACTAATAAGAGCGAACCGTAGTCTCAAAGAAGCGATCGAAGGTTACCAAGGAGAGCTTGCTAATGTTTAGATTTGCAGGCTTGAAGGGAAAATTTTTGCACTGCGCAAGGAGGCGTCATGCTTGAAGACACAGCTAAATAAACTGAATGCGCTGATAATTAGAATTACAGTCATATTGAGCAATAATGGCAATTAGTAGTGTCTTTGTTTGAATACGACTGCCATGTAGTTAGTGCGAGAGATAACTTTTTGGCTATCTGCACGATTTCTACTGCCACTTATAAATATTTTATGGTCATTGCAAAGAATTTTGTTTTTCTACTGTGTGTCTTCTCAATCCACCAAAGAGATGCTTTGTTTCCTCTTATTGCTTGTTTCTCTCTCTCTCTCTCTCTCTCTCTCTCTCTCTCTCTCTCTCTCTCTCTCTCTCTCTCTCTCTCTCTCTCTTTCTCTATCTGTCTGTCTCTCAATAACTATTGCTGGACATAAGAGTTCTAGCTTAGCAATTCCCTGCACTTTCTATTTATGAAGCCCTCTATGAAAAACTTGTGAAAAACCTATCACCCATAGACCAATAAGCACAATTTTCACCAACCCCCCACACCTATCCACCCATTGTTTATCATGAGGGGCTACTATCCACTTGTTCCACCTCACTTGGTGATGAATTGTGACATGAGTATAGACCTTCCCCATCTCCCCAATAAAAAACACACGCACCCCAAAATTCTCTCTCTCTCTCTCACTTACACACACACACACACACACACACACACACACACACACACACACACACACACACACACACACACACACACACAAATAGTATGTAGGACATACTTTTGTCTCTCTTTGCTCTCTTGCACATACATACACACACACA
Organism: Adiantum capillus-veneris; assembly: GCF_014529385.1. Taxonomy (NCBI): domain Eukaryota; kingdom Viridiplantae; phylum Streptophyta; class Polypodiopsida; order Polypodiales; family Pteridaceae; genus Adiantum; species Adiantum capillus-veneris. The sequence goes on from NC_140946.1 coordinate 92,005,312, forward strand.
CACACACTCACACATACATACCATTGGCATTTTCAAAAAATAAATAGCATGAAAGGACACAAGTTTTTAGTAAAAAAACTCAAACTTAAAAAATGTCCACCATGCCACCAGAGATCTGCTAATCCTTTACCATGACACAGGAAACTACGTCATTAGGGAATGAATGATGGACTAGACAAGAGACGAAAGATGCCTCCAAGCAGAGCATAACTGATGGGTTAATAAAAAACAAGCCATATGGCTTTTTCTGTAATCATTTCCAGTATGTAACAGTTTTTCCTTTGGGTGGAATTCATCAAAGAATGTACAAAACCTTTGAATAAATAATAATCCCCAGTGTCAAAGATATTATCTTTTAGTATTTTGCATATTGGTGGTAAGGGATAATTCTAAATGGATAATGATTATTTTTAGCAACATTCGGTGGGTGGCTATACATTCCCAAAAATACTACTCACACATGGCTCAATTAATGCACCGTTTGCAGCATTTTTGTATAAATAAAGCATTGCACATGAGTCTGGAACGCACACGATGCCGCTTTTCTTTGTAGAGCACACACACACACACACACACACACACACACACACACACACACACACACACACACACACACACACACACACACACACACACACACACACACACACACACACACACACACACACACACACACACACACACACACACACACACGCACACGCACACACGCACACACACACACACACACACACACAGAGTGTATTATTACTTGCTAGAGATAGCGCTCACTTGTACTCTACATACCACTGCCCCTTGGGCTACAGTAAGCGCACATACCCTCCTTCTCAACCAACAATTGCCTCTTGGGCTACACCATGCGCACGCACCTTTCTTCTCAACCAACAAACGCAAGGGTGACAATCTCTGCTCTGTGAGCCTCCAGTTGCAAACAAACAAGCATCGAATGGATTGAGTGTTCACTCCTCGGCATAATACATAAGGTGAATGATGAGTTTTTTCTCTCATAATTACACACACACACACATCTAGAAGCATGCGGGGTGGTGTTTTCACACCCGTTTACACACACATAAAGTGTTTAAAGAGCTTTGTATATAACCATCGTTACAAATCTGGCATTGTGGTTGCGCTCTTGCATCAGAGAGCGGTTGTAACATATGTAGTGCCGATTTTTCATAGCTATATAACATAAAATTACTCATGTAAATGCATGCACGTGCATACTTATAAAGGCTTTTAATTATTAGTTTTGTTTCTGCACACACACATGCACATACACAGAGGCATATACTCCAAAATCCACACAACACATAGGGAAGGTTTTCAAAAAAGATAAACATAGTAGCACATATGCACATACAAAAGTAAGTATACAATCATACTCATAGGGTAGCCGATACATAAAACATAGATGATAATAGTGATAAATCATAGTAATAATCATCATCCTAGAGCTAATACCTATCATAAAAATATCATTTGAAGGATTGTGCAGTGACGGAATTGCAGAATCTTGGACAATAAGCGTATACAAGAGAGATAACACGTACACAGATGATGATGGCAAGTACTAACCAGGTACTGCGGTACATGTGTTTTACTTACATAAGTTTCCTTTATTTTGGGATCAAGTACTTAAACAAGGGTTCTATTTTGTATTAAGGTCTTTTCTTTGAAAAAGTTTGATTTCAAAAAAACCCATAAGATTTCTGATAATTAGTAAGCATGTATGTAGATGTTGGTAAACATATGGATCATTGGTTATGACAAGCTCCTGTGAGGAAGAAAGTCAATGTTTACTTCCGGTTTTTTTTTGAAAAAAGATTGATGTTACAAACAAATTGTTGCCAAAATTTTTACAATTTAAGAAACATATCTCTAAGATAGAGAAATATCATAAGTAAACATAGTTTTGTTTGATTCTCTAGGAGAAAATTAGGTGTATATACCATAGAATGTAACGTTTGGTGGACTCATACAAATATATATTGATATACTCATAAAGTGGGTCAAGAGATAGGACTCTTACATAGGATAGTAACCACATGTGTCTAATTATTGCTGATAAACAGGGCTATAGGCAGACAGCTAGGATGAGCATCACTCGGGACATATTTAAGCTACAACAGATTTGGGACAAAAGCTCAAGGTTGCACATAGTAGGCAAAAGAAAACCAAGCCAATAGCAATTAAGGACCCTATCTCCAAACCATGTAAACCCATTAAAATTTTCAAAGACGGTAATAGACCCTAGTTACATAGACGAGCTAAAGAAAACATAATATATATTTAGGAGTATGGTTGGGGTCTGGGATGTGACAACGATAACAAGCAGTGGGGTTTGCTTGGATACCTATCACCCATTTAGTATGAATTAGTTCTAATTAATTTTAATGGTGGTTGGTTGGCAGGTAAAGATCCCCGCTCTCATCTGATAGGAGTTTTGGCTAAAACTCCTACTTTGTCATGTATCAAAGTATCTTGTAATGAATTTTTTATGTATCAAGAAATTCTCCATTTTTTGTTATGTACACAATATGTTTTTCAAATAGTATTTGAGTCTCTCAGTATATGATTCTGAATGATGGGATTTTAAATTCAAACACACACAAATTTTCCCAGAATACCTTTAGTTGGGTATCCATCATATATTGAGAAAACTTAGTACTGGTATGGCAATAATTTAATCCCTAATGTTATGCTTAATACTTATATGGGGATTGATTCAGGATTTTTGGATTCCATCCTTACCCATTTGGGATACGAAATAGAAGAAGACATCCCTATTCCACCAATTGGTACTCAATGTATAATTTCTTGTTTCAAAGGTGTAGAATTCCACAAAAAGCTGCTTGATTTTGAGAAACAAGCTGTCGTCACCCACTCTATCTCAGTTTTAAGCACAGCCTCTATCAATGACTGGCTCTCTTTGCTTATTCTTTCTAGGAAAGAGAAGGGAAAGATTTTAGAGGCATCTAGTGCCTTCCTGTCCAAATTACCCATTATTGATGCACAAGATAGTTCATATCTTGATTTTTATTTCACTTCTTTACCCAGTATTGTGAACAAATTGTATTTCATCAATAACCTCCCTGCTGTCCCTATAGAAATTAAGCATCCCGAAAGGGTTATTAATCCTCTCTAGATCTAGACCTTCTTGAAGAAGAAGAGAAGGAAGCTCTCAACTTTTTATCGGATACAAATAGTTTATCCCCAGAAAGAGCCGTTTTTAAACTTTTTCCAGAAGTAATCCCGCTTCTACCACCCAGACAAGTTGAATTGGATGCTATTCAACTTGAGCACAAGCTCTGGGATTATGAAATATTAAACCACCATGCACCATTTACAATTTCTTTGCTAGGATTTCTTTGCAGCATTCCCACAAATATTGTCAAACAATGTAAAACCCTAGCCCTACATTCCAAACATCTCTTATCACAGGATGCTCTCTTTGAGCTTAAGCAAATCAAATTGTCCGATGTGGATGGTAAAAAATATCCAAGTTCTTCAATTATTTCTTGCACCAAAGGACTCTCTCTTATGGGCAGAACAAAAGATCAAAAACGGTTTCTAAGGAACCGTTGGAACTCTTATAGACCTTTCCTCAAATGCCAATGCAAAAGGGTCGAGCCAAATTCAAATTGTGCTTCTTCAATCATTTGGTTTGAACAATTTTTTTGTGGTATGTGTTTCAAAATTTACTAAGGTTCTTTCAATTTTCATCAGGGCCAGCACAAGTCTATGCATTTATAGCTTGGTAGCCTCATTTCCTACAAAATTAAGGCATGGCTAAAAGCAAGGGATGGTGGTACAAAATTGGTTGTCCTTGACAGTACCTTTTGATGGTACTTTGACAAATCTTTGCAATGCGATTTATCCAAGTCATAAAAGAAATTAGTTATCATATTATATATCATTGGATACATCTTTAAAAGAGGAACATCAAAACATAATGTCGGACAAGTTTTGACACAGACTACAAAAATTTTACCAGTCCCCACTTTTTCAGTGGTACCAATAAGGTGGAAAAAAATTGGTCCTTTTTTTGTACCACCATCCCTTGCTTTCAACCGCATGCTGTGATCATTTATTATCAGTTTCATGAGCACATGCTAGAAGCAGCCAAAGGACTAGTCCTATACACACCAGGGACTCCACTTCAACAAAGCGGCACACTACACCAATATCTAACACAATTGAAACCCTACTCAAACCTCCAAAAGGTAAGGAGCAATTGAAGAAGATTACACACACACACCAAGCAGCATGGCATCTACAAGTAAGAAACCAAGGCAGTTTAGAGGATCTGAGGACTACGGAGATACTCCCAAAGCACTTGAATACTTAAATTATGAAGACCAGGTACTCTCACTTACTATAAGAAATAATGATTTGCTACATTTTGAACGCAATGCTAGGATGCATGGAGATTTATTCACATTTGGTTTTCTAACAAATATATGGACTTTATCAACCCTAAAGTACTTTTTCAAACAATGATAAATGATTTTCACATTAACAAAGCTAAAGAGTTTGATGAAACACAACCATGCGGATGATTAACTCATAAACGGTTCTCAAACTTTTTAGTTGATTTGGAACCCTTCGGAAAACATGTAATCACCATAGACCCTAACTTAGCTAGACATAAAATATTTCAAGAATTTATCAAGAAGGGATTAAATCACATCCCGCTAGTACCTATTAACCCTACCTCAATAATAAAAGAACTTGGCAAAGCCTGGAAATATTTATGTATCCTCTTAGGATGTGAGGACAATCAATCACATCACAATTACATCCAAAGTTCACAATTAATGAGACCTTTTTCCATAAATTTCCTTTTCACAGACAAAACCAAACTCCTTGGTATAAAAACACAGAATTGATGAATGAAATTCAATATATTTAATAATATTTATTTATCCGTGGACTAGATAAATCAGCACAAACTCCCGTGTTCATATGTAAAAAACTCATTCAACTAGCAGCATGAAGAAGATTGGAATCCCCCGAGTTCCGTCTTCTCCCCTCAAATGAAGAAGAGATTTGTCAAGCCATAGGTTCTTATACTCAAGAAATTGGGCTAGAAACACCATTAGAGGACTCTCCCATATCTTATGGAAATTTTAAAATTCACAATATGTACTTTAGATGGATCACTAATGCACACAATTGTGTATTTACTCCTACTACAACATTAATCACTAAATTACTCAAGGGATTACTACAAGGATTTATGGAATACACCAAAATAATACATTAAAAGTTACACACTTTTTCTGGGACACAAACCAATGGATATTGGATGATCAAAAATCAATATGATTTTTTGATTAATCTACCAAAACAAATCACAAACATTCATTCATTTGACATAGAATCTTGTTATGAGGCTATTCCCCATAAAGGCACACATGGCTTACTTGAGGTACTTTCCAACATTGTTAAGCTCATCAAAACTATGAGATATCATGGTTTTAAAAAATACCGCAAGCAAATTGTGCTTACTAAAAATGTAAGGTCTCTGACCCCAACCAAAAAGAGCACCCTTGTACCATGAAATGATCATAATGGAAAAAAGTTACTATTTTTAGCAGTTTTCCGAATTCTGTCAGTGCCATGATGTTTAAAATGTCATAAAGCTTCGAAATGTGAATTAAAATAATTTTTGTGAAAATTTTCCAAATATAGTAAGTTTTTGGTCACCCGATCCGTCTAGTTTTGACCGTCTCGAAAATCTGCACCAGTACCCCGAATTTGAAAAAAATGCATTTTCGGACCCCGGGGGCTGCTAAATATGGCAGGTACTCGGGCCAATACGTCTTAGTTAGAGCTTGGTATAGCAATTTATGGCATCAAAATCCGATTCGTATGACCCGTTTTAGCCTAGAACCAAATTTCCTAAAAATTGTCCGGGGAGGTACCGGGGGCCCGGGACTGTGTGGGAACAGGTCCCAGGCCACTCCAGATCAGCTCTAGCAGCTAGGGGGCACCCTCTTGCTTTGTGGGAGTCTTGGGAAAGCTGCCAAGCCTGCAACTCAGTCTCAGAACCAGTTAACCAAGCCAACCGGACACTTGGTGGGCAGAGAACTGGACTTGCCATGCTTAACTGGAGAAGCTCCCAGATGCATTTAGCAACCCAGATCGATTTTCAGCCTGTAGGAGCCTATTTAAAGACCTGCACAAACACACACACACACACTTATGATCACACACACACACACAGTGCATACACACACACCCACATACATTGGGGAGGTGCTGCCGAATCACACACCTATTGAAGAAGAAGCTAGGAGGGAGGTGCTGCCGAATTTTCATCTCAAGAGGCTCGATTAGATCAGAAAATCGAGAAGATTACCAGCTCTTAATCACGATAACGACAGTTTAATTAATGCCATCTGAAAATCCCTTTCTCTACCATCAAAATTTCTCGTACATTATGCCTATTCCTAGCCGAAAATCTCTATGACTACTCTCTAAATTCTCCTTATTCGTACTCTATTATGTAATCATCATTCCATAGCTGAATTATCAGCCATTCTTCACTCTCGATTAATGATTAGAGCATAATTATCAGAATCTTCTCTCTCTAGATAGCATAGTAATTAATCGGTAAGCTAGTATTTGTGCAGATTGAAGAGAATCACTATTGTAATCACTCATTAACATTGTAGTTTAATTGAATTCATTTCTCTTATGCATTAAGACGTAATTAAGGAGAAATTAATCCGTCAATAAGTCTCTAAAAATTGGTTTTTCCTCACACATATGCATAGGGTAAATCTGCATCAGCTAATTGCTAGGAAATAGTTTAACATACTTAATCCAATTCTCTGGTAATTCCAATAGTGAAATCCTAATTATTCTTGATCATGTAAGCTGAATAATTATCTTAGAGCCGGTTCCCATAGGATTATGTGCCATCCTTAATGATTGCTTTATGAAAGAAATCTAGACTCTCATATAGGAGGGATTAATTGATGTCACTAATCTACCCATTGGACTGTTATGATGCTTGTGAACCTTAGCTCTTTCTCCAAGATAATCATTTAAAGTAGTGAGAAATGGCCCCGGTTAAGAGGACGCGCTTCGGTGGTGCCCATGATCGCGAAGCAGGAACGAGCAATGTCAACGGAAAGGGGAAGGCTCCCATGGAGGGACAAATACCGGCCATCTCACGGGCCATTGATGAAGAAGGGGAAGAGGTAGATCATATTTTTATTCAAGTTGTTTAAACTAACATTGCATACGCTAGTTAGGAATGCTCATATCCCCAAACATGTTGGAGAAATCCGACGGAAACCTCGGCATTGAAAGCATTGTACATTAAGTTCTAAAGTAGGAAGGAAATGATTGATGGGAATGCTGTTTGCAATAGGAAAGAATGTCTGCTAGGGAAAATTTAGCTTGGCATGTTCATTCTATGTCCAATGTTGAATTAGTCATGAACCCCTCTTGATCACAGGGGCAGAGTTCCTGGTTAAGGGCTCTTGAATCCACGACTGCTGGTTAAGCGGTGGATACCCACATCTGCTGGTTAAGCGGTGGGAATGTCCATGTCGTGCTTTCTATGCGGTGGACATACCTAGTTGTATGGGCAGCTAGGCGACAACGGGAGGAGTAAACTCTCGCTGGAGGGGGGATGTTGTACCTCCAGAACATTGGAATTTTTATGAATAAATTTGAGTAGAATGTTTACTAGAATTCTGTCTTGGTGTTGTTTGCAATACTGGTTGAAGGGCTGTATTAACGAACAATGTGATTCGGAATTAAACAAGGAATCTTTATGTTGAACAACCTTTGTGGTAGTAATTAGGTCACACAAGGAAGTGTGAGTGTGGGGGTGGAAAGTGGGGGCTTGGCTCAGGTTGCCAATGCCTACGAGATGGGTGGTCCCGATTGGTCGGGAACTCTCTGTCCCCATTGTGTTTACTTCGATATTAGTAATACTCATTGCCCCGAGAGCGGTGAAATCTCGAGAGTACGTGCCTCTGAAACATGGGGAAAAAGGCACTCGAGGTTTCTCTCCTCTTGGAAGGTGGGTCTTAGGATCGCTAGATAGTTAAGTACACTTCCCCTGCGAGGTGGAGCTAGATCTCGTTGCTAGTAGGCTCGAACTCGACTCACTTTGTGATGAGAGATCGTCCGCTAGTTGAACCCTGAACCATTTTGTTTGCTTCCGCTATAGATCTAGTGGCCACCAGGTTTACCATCAGATCCGTTGTTCGATACGACGGGGTGGGGACCTCACAAAAAACAAAAGCGAGGTGGTTTGGACATTTGAGTATTTACACAATATTAATGAATTTGTGCTTGACAATTGTTTCACAAAATTAGGCGAAGAAATTTATCGCCAAGAAAAAGGTATACCAATGGGATATAACTGTTCTCTATTATGGTGTAATTTATACTTGGCATGGTTTGAAATTGAATACATAAAAAAAATATCTCATTTTAAAAGATATGATATAATGAAAGCCTTTTTATATTCATGGAGATATATGGATGACTTAATGTATAATCCCTTTATTTCACAATGTCTTGACCATAAAAAACCCTTGTCCCATGAGGACCCCTTTACAATTTATCCATTAGACATTATTGGGATCAAAGCCACACAGAAGGGAAACCAAGTCATATATTTGAATACATATATCCAATTATGTGAACCAAGAGAAGGGGAGTATGTTACATACACCGTCTGGAGAAAAGACAAATTACAATGTCCCAATGTTTCATTTATTCATGCATCTAGTAATCGACCAACAAAGATGGCATATAATGTGTGTATGTCACAAGTACTTCCCATATTATACAATGCATCCGAGAAGTCGTACGCTCTTACAGACTTAAATGAACTCGTTTATATGTTTGTATAGAACGGTTTCACAAAAGAGCCTATTGTTACATGTATTACCACATTCATTGAAGAAAACAAATTTCCTATCATTAGATTTACCATCAATACCTTAAAACATAGAACTGGAGGATAGGTCCACTTGGTGGCCTATCCTCCACCAAGTGTACCTTTTCTCAGGGATGGGGGAGGGCCACACACACACACACACACACAGACACACACCCACACACACACCCACACACATAGTATGTAAGACATACTGCTACCTCTCTTTGCTATCTCGCACACACATGCACACACACACACACACACACACACACACACACACACACACACACACACACACACACACACACACACACACACACACACACACACACACGCATACATACATACCATTGGAATTTCCAAAAAATAAATAGCATGAAAGGGCACAAATTTTTAGTAAATAAACTTGAACTTAAAAAATGTCCACCATGCCACCATAGATCTACTAATCCTTTACCATGACACACACAACTACATCATTAGCAGATTAATGATGGACTGGACAAGAGACGGAAGCTGCCTCCAAGCAGAGCATAACCGATGGTTTAATAAAAATCAAGCCATATGGCTTTTTCTGTAATCATTTTGAGTATGTAACAATTTTTCCTTTGAGTGGAATTCATCAAAGAATGTAAAAAACCTTTGAATAAATAATAATCCCCAGTGTCAAAGATATTATCTTTTAGTATTTTGCATATTGGTGGTAAGGAATAATTCTAAATGGCTAATGGTTAATTTAAGCAACATCCGATGGGTGGCTATACATTCCCAAAAATACTACTCATGCATGGTTCAATCAATGCACCGTTTGCAGCGTTTTTGTATAGATAAAGCATTGCACACGAGTCTGGAACACACACACGATGCCGCTTTTCTTTGTAGAGCACGCACACATAGTGTATTGTGTATTATTACCTGCTAGCGATAGCGCTCACCTATACTCTACATAATGCTACCCCTTGGGATACACTAGCGCATGTACCCTCCTTCTCAACCAACAATTGCCCCTTGGGCTACAGCATGCGCACACACCTTTCTTCTCAACCAACAAACGCAAGGGTGACAATTGCTGCTCTGTGAGCCTCCAGTTGCAAACAAATAAGCATCAGACGGATTGAGTGTTCACTCCTCGGCAAAATAAATAAGGTAAATGATGAGTTTTTTTCTCAAAATTTCACAGTTAGAATTTAAGAAACATATCTCTAAAATAGAGAAATATCATAAGTAAACATAGTTTTGGTTGATTCTGTAGGAGAAAATTATGTGTATATACCAGAATGTAACATTTGGTAGAATCATACAAAGATATACTGATATAGTCATAAAGTGGGTCAAGAGATAGGACTCTTATATAGGATAGTAACCACATGTGTCTAATTATTACTGATAAACAGGGTTACAGGTAGATGGCTAGAATGAGCATCACTCTGGACATATTAAGCTACAACATATTTGGGACAAGCTCAAGACTACACATAGTAGGAAAAAGAAAACCAAGCCAATAGCAATTAGGGACCCTATCTCCAAACAATGTAAACCCATTAAACTTTTCAAAGACCTAATAGACCCTACTTACATAGACGAGCTAAAGAAAACATAATATATATATAGAAGTATGGTTGGGTCTGGGATGTGACAGCGATAACAAGCAGTGGGGTTTGCTTGGATACCTGTCACCCAAGTACAAATTAGTTCTAATTAATTGCATTGGTGGTTGGTTGGCAGGTAAAGATCCCCGCGCATGCACACATATGTGTTTGGTTGGTTGGCAGGTAAAGATCCCCGTGCGTGCACACACACACACACACACACACACACACACACACACACACACACACACACACACACACACACACACATACACACACACACACACACACACACACACATACACACACACATATGTGGTCTTTGATGCACTAATCCTCTAAATTATCAAATCGCGTTTGCTACCAAGCTAGTGCTTGCTACCGACCATACTTGCATATGGAAATCTCATTACACATACTGAATCAAGTGATCAATCTCCTCCACCCAAGAAATAATACCCACCATGAAGAGTGTATCTATTGTGAAGATACCACTTCTTTATCCTACTGCCTTAATCAATCCTACTCAATCTACAACCTACAATCAACAAAGAAAGCATTGTTTCTCACATGCACACACACAAGCATTGGAGAGATCATTTCTCTCTACTCACACACAAGCTTGCACATAGTGTCACAAGCATACTTGAAATGAAAGAGCACACATACTCCATAGACAATACAAGAGAATAGAGAACGAGAGAATCTCTTCATTACATCAACATAATTACAATCCAAGCTTGCAAGCCATGGAAGATTTAGCTTGCAGTCAAAAGCCTTTTCACATTCTACAAAGTGATATTTATATATTAAGCTTTAAACTATCTATTCGAGCATACAATAGCTAAAATAACTACTCTATGCATAAAATGGAAGCATAGAAGATACAAATCAAAACTCATATGAGCCTAGGCTATCATATCCAACATTTCCATTTGACCATTCAAGAAATATTAGAAAAATTATGTACAATGTTTGAGTAGTGACCAAATCACCTTTTCTCTTTGTATTTGCAATTGTAGCTCCAATGAGGACACAAACTTGTATGCTTACTCTTCTCCTTATCCTCATTCCAAAGAACTATCACAAGACCATATTTGGAATCCTCATGGTTGATTTCTACCAAATCATCACTTTGACTAGGTTTTTAACCTTCTCATAACACTTTAAAAGTTAGGTCCAATCAAACTCCAAGTGATGCATTGAGACTTCACATAACCATATTAGGCCATGATACTTCACGTTGACCAATGTTGACTATACCTTCGTTGGCAAGTGTGCACTTTTGGGGGCACACAACTCCCCCTTGTCTAATGAGTGTGTTAAGAAATAAGTTTGTTTCTTGAGAGGGTTAGTAAAGAGAGAGGAATATGGAGGAATGTTAGTCATGTATGGATTGACTAGAGCTATTTGAAACCTTTATTTGATTAGGCAACATGGATTACAACAAACCATTTTGATTGGTAAATTATTGAGAAATTGATTTCCCATTTGTAGATTCAAATCCATAGTGCAGATGGCTGATGAAGTTAGTATGGGAAAGAAGTTAGTAGCAACCAACCTATGGAACAACATGAAGACGATACCATGGGATGTGGTAACTTTGACTAGAGTTGATTGTTGGTTTTCCTTGTAGTGGTGGAGATTCTCAAATTCGATACCTTGAAAGCCATACCTACTCTATGAGGGGTTTAATTCTATTTTTCTCAATGAGGAAATGGATGTTGAAGAGGCTTATGAGGGATGGACCACATGTCTGAATTGGGTTATAGCTGAGAAGTATTCTTTTAGGTAACACCCCCTCTTTGGTCTGGGTTCTACCTTGGAAGTACTAGAGTAGATAACACTCTCCTATCAAGATTTTTCTATGTGTTGGCAATGATGAGACTCTTCTGTATTGAAAACTTGAGGAAAAACTTGAGATGAATGCACAAAACCTAGTGGGAGAAAAGTGCCATCACATTTTATTTGATCATCAAAGCTAAGCTATTAAGAGTAACTAGTGCATGTGCATGGGTTGAACAATGAGAGTGGAATGAGACCACAAAACTTCTCCCTCCTAATCATTTATTTCTTGCCTAAGCTGGCATTGTAAACCTTGAACCCAAAAGAGTCTGATTATTTCAAAACAATTTTGTACTTAATGAAGAGGCTAGATGCCCTAGTCCATCACATTTTTAAAGTAATTATCGCTTCCTAGCCAAATGCCCAATTTTTAACCTTGGGTATATAAACCAAAATTTGTAATTATTGGACATTTGTTGATTTTTGGAGCTCACATAGTAAATAGTACGTCTACACTTGCACGCTCACTACTCTTTGTACGGCTAAGCATTGCAAATGAAACTTCATGTGTTGATTCCTCATACTCTTGGCATTGTGTACATGCTCAATGTGCTAGGTTTAAGTGTGCGAATACGACACAATGAGTGGTTCTAGCTCTAGGTTGCCTACTGTGTTTAATGGCTTGTTTTGAGTTGTTAACACTAGGTTGGTAATGGGACACTTTTATGTCCTGGGACACTTTTATGTCCTGTTAAGTGACCCTTTTCCTTGAATTATGTCAAGAGTTTCAAAATGGATTTTGAGGTGCTATCTGTCTAGAAAGTTGTCTCATGAGCTGAAAAAAACTTGACATTTTTTTGGAATATCAATTCCATCTTTAACCTTGTCCTTGCACAACATTTCACAACCTAAACTGTGTGAAAAAACGGGTCCTATTTTTGGCTTTTTTTCAACTTTTTGCAACTATACCACTCTAGAATTCATGTTTGTGAGGTCTATAATGCTAGAGAACTATCTTTAGTAGTCCACAACATGTCCTGATGCTTCTAGGGAGAAATAAATGTTAAAGTTGTAAGTCATGACCAAATTACAAAAATTGTCAAATACTGTTTTTTAGCCAATTTTAGCTCTTCTATGATTTTTTTGGTGGCGTTCATTATATCCAAATGCAGTTTTGATTTTCTATGTCGCATATTGTAACATAAAGCTAATATTCCTTGAGTTTTGGGGCACCTAATACCCTATTTTGCATAGCAGATAACGATGGTTGATTTTTTCAATTATAGAAGAAAACAGAACATTCTAGTATATCAAGTATAGCTTTTTCAATATTGTTAGTTTCTTGTGACAACTACATGCATTTTGTAGGTAGTAACCATATCTAGTCATAAGGATCAAATTTGGCTAGATATTGAATAGTTTCTATGGGATTCCACAACTCATAATGTTGAACCCAGTTTTTTCCTGTTTACTGTATTTAGCACTTCATCTTTGTCCCCAAGATTCCCCTTGGTAAGAGATGTATTATTATTTTGGCATGCTCCATGGCTCCTTCTGAACCTAAAGGATAATAGGGAACTAAGAAAACATGCATATATTATTTGTATTGAGCGTGGCTATAGAAACTTTGATGATAGGTTTGCAGAATGGTAAAAATTCAACTTTTTTGTACCTATTTCTTTTGGCAAAACAAAAAATAGTGAGTGAGAAGCAATCATATGTTCTGATCACCAACCCATTGAAGTTAACTAGGGAATTTATCTCAAGTTTTACAAAAATCCCTAATCTTATTTTTATGCAACAAAACGTAAGAAATGACTGTTTTGATGAAAATGTACTGGTCCATCAACTTTGGAGGCTAAGTGTGACCAAAATATGAGAAATTTTACAAGTTTCTTATTTTTTCCATGTGTAGTAGGCCTTGAACTATAACCTCATGAAAGGATTTTATAAAATGAGTGGATCTACTATGGTTTTGGAGGTTTTTTTCAAAACCCTGAACGGACACTTTTATGTCCTGTTAGGTTACCAACCTAGTGTTAATGGTGTTTTAAGTGAAACTAAGCATGGACAGAGGTAAGTAGGCCATAGAAGGAGCCAAATGACACCTCATTCGTCATTTTTGGTGAAGGTGAGAGGTGGCAATAGTTGCGGTTTCTCACCTACCTAACTATGAATTTTGTAGGTTTTGATGTTGGAAAACCATTGTCTATAGCCTAGGGACCCCCAATCTCAAGTTTCATGTCATTTGGAGTTCATTTGATACCTCTAAGACCATTTGAGTGTTACTGAGGCGGTCCGGGGCGGGAAACAAGACGAGCGGCCTCTAAACACCCTTCGAGGCTCTCGTGCTGCTCAATTGGGGCTGGGGCAAGCACAATCAGAGACAACAACAATCCACAGCCAGAAACCAAACAAGAAAAGGGGCACCACCTAGTTGTAGATGCGAACTAGGACGCACATGATATCTCCTTGTACTCAAATACACAAAGAGAGGGGAATGCAAGATAGCCACACACACCAAACACAAACATTCACCACGCCAGAGAGAGGTAAAGAGCACAAATCAACTTGAGCAACTCAGTCTTAGCCTTAAAGACTAGATGCACACAAAGCTTGATGAGAAATAGAGAGACAACACAAAACTTGACATTGTTGCCAATACACAAATTGTCTTAGGGTCACGGGAGCCCTCTCACCGAGCACCCTCTTACAATTGACCTTTTAGGCAAACAATTCAACAAGCCCTCAAACCACCAAGCATGAAATGGCACAACAAACTTCAAGGACAATATACCTTCAACCACCTGATGAGCCAACTTATCAAGTCAATTTGGAGAGAAGAGTCGTCGTTGCAGCATACAATTGCACCCAAAAATATGAACCTTATTTATGGACAAGAGTAGGCTACAAGTGTGATTGCAGAGTATAGTATCACTCCACTCCTCTAGATGGCATAATTAACTTCAAGCTTCTCCATGCACCTATGTGTAGTGATGAAATAGAGCACTCACAATGCACACACTCTACACAACTAGGCTTGAAGAGTGGTGTGTTATGTGTTGAGAATGGTGTGGTGTAGTGTGATCATGTGATGATTTACAAGGGAGAGAAGGGCTCTATTTATAGGTTTTAGAAGCCCCGATTAGGATTAGGCCTAATCAAGTTTATTTGAAGGAATAAAAGATTATGCATATTTTTATCTTTTTTTAATGAGGGTGGGTCTCTCTTGTCCTTTGAGTCACATGGATGTGGGCTCAAGGGAAGAGAATTATTGAGGATGAAAGGAGAGAGGATTGAGTGAATAATTTGGGAGTGCCTACTCTAGTAGAGGGTGCATTTTACAATAAGGTTAGTGGTTAGTAGTTAGTAATTATCACTAAAAAATATTTAACACATCATTCACCAAATGGTGAGATATATGATGAGAAAAGTTAGAGAAGGGATAAGCTTGTAAAGCAAGGTTGAAGCTTGGAGAAGTTGACATTCACCTCTTTACAGCACCGGTAGAAGAAGCGGCCAGCATGGCGAAGTAGCACGTGTCGATGAAGCTATGTTATCTTCAAACCTTGGAAAATTCATGATAAAAGCCTTCATTTGCAGATGTTATCCTTGGATTTTTGCTGATTTTTTGAAGTTCTTTACAAAGCTGAAGAGAGTATGGTAATATGGACATATATGTAGAGAGAAAGGGGGACACATAGGGTGTAGAAATGGAGGATGAAGGCTATGGAGGTGTGAGAGATGTGGAAATGGTGAAGGGGGTGAATTAGGACATGGGAGTTGCAGGTTTGGGAGTGGGAAGGAGAGGGAGGAGTGTGTGTGAAAGAGGAAAATGATAAAGTGGAAGAGGGAGTGTGGCTGCATAGCATGGGCAAACTGGGGTCCACCAATAAAATCATAGCTCAGAGCTCGTAGCTCAAAAAAATATGAAAACTTTTGAAGTGAAATTTCAGCTCACGAGCTACAACTTTTGTTTGTATCAACTTTTCAAATTCGGGGAGCATGTGATCTTTAAAAATTCAGCAAAACCGACTGTTTTTTCCACAGCACAAAGTCCTTGTGAGGTCTTTTTTTGGATGATTCTTTTGAATACCTCCAAGAGTGAGCTCCCCATGGTGCATGCATGCATTCCACATATCCTTGACCTTATTTGGTAGGTCTATAATTGAAGATATTGTTGAGATCATGATATAAATGAATAGTACAACTAAGAAAATCAAATATTGAGGTGTCTAAAAAATATGTACATGTCAAATATAAATAATATAGGTGGAAAAAATATAAAGGGGTCAAAATAAATCTCTCTCATTATAAGTCTACCATAAAAAGATGAATATTTTTTGTGGTCTAATTTATGAGAGTAATAAAGAATAGATATAGGAAGGAAAAAATCACAATAGTGAAAAAATATACACATAAATAGAACTAGTTTTTTGGTTTTTTTGTTAGAATGGATTTACACCAAAAATAAGAGAAGCTTGTATGAAATTATTTTTATATGGAATAAAGAGTATGCAAAATGGTAAGAAAAAATATGGTAATGGTGAGTCAATGTACATAGCATAAATAACACACCATAGGTAGAAATATTTGAATAAATACCAAAATAATTATGAAAAATCCTTTTATTTAGGCCCTATATACAGTGAAATATTTACACACAAATGGGCCATAATATACTTATATTTTTTATATTTTTTATATTTTTGGCTCAACTAGCCCAGTGACTAGCTAATTAAGGGTTTTTAAGAAGATATGGGAAAAGTCCCTAACTCACACACGCCTATGTACAGTGAAATGGTAGGGATAACCAAAATGTTTGAGTGATTTGATAGGATAAGGTAGCTTACTATGGCAATTATGGAAAGCCGAAAAACGTCCATCATTAGCTAGATTGTAAGGGAGACTTAGGCATTTTTCCTTTTAGTTGCTTCTTGGCTTGAGAGTGACACCTTTCTCCTCAGTGCATTGCCATTGGGGTATTGCATTCAATGTTTCCATACACTAGTTGGGTTGGCTACGTCCTTGGTGTTAACCCTCACGGACACCCTATCACCTTCGACGGACACATATTATTTATTTGACTGAATTATGGACCAACGGGCTTGTCGGTCCAATAGGTGTGTAGGTGATCACCAATGAGAGGCGAACCACTTATCTTATTTTTACAGTAGTTTTGTAACCATTGGCCAATGTGGGCGCCTATGTGTGAATGGGTCAAACTCTTATTCAAGGTCCATTTTGACCTAAAAATACTCATTCTTTGAGGTGTAATCTAAGAAGTGCTCTTACTCCATCTCTGTCTCCTTCTCCTTCATGTGCTCACGGGTGTGTGTGTGTGTGTGTGTGTCTGTGTGCGTGTGCTTTTGAGAGAGAGAGAGAGAGAGAGAGAGAGAGAGAGAGCATTGCGATGACATTGGCGATGGGGAGGCGGTTGAGCGCGACATCCGCGGTGGCTCCTTCTTATTTGCAGCACAGGATCCTTCACGACAGAAGCATTGAACGGTCAATGAAACACCATTGTTTCTTTGAGCTGGCTAGGTTCGTCTAGTTGTGTGGTTGCAGCCTTTCGAGGCTCACACATAGTGCACAGGCAAGTTCCCAACCTCCGACACGTGCGACAAAGCGCACATTTTAGGTGATGTTTAAACACTCGATCTAGGATTGAGGTGCTAGGGGTGTCCTTTGAACTAGATGCAATGTGGCTCTCCATGGGTTGACCCTTAGTGGTCGCTAATTAAGGAACACTTGATTGCTTGCCTAGCATGGATGTTGACATGGGGGCCTTTGTATTTAGCTCTCCTTGTTGCTCTGCCGTACGTAAACTCTCGGTTTCTTTTTCCGTAGCCGCAATGATATACCACTCAACCTCTTGGACTTCTGCAAGGATTCTACCATCCGGTAATATAGCCTCAAAGGGGAATAGCTCTAAAGAGTCAGGGGGTGCAATGAATGGAGTATTCATGTGCACACTCTCCAAGAGCATGGGGTCTATGTTGGTTATGAATGGCAAATTTACTTCCCCACCCCTTTCATTTACCTCATTAGCTCCGTGTTCGGAGCGACTGGCTATAATAAACGTTTCCTTCAAGCGGCTAAGCACGCTCGGCCCAGACCGTGGGTCCATGGCATGCATATCTTGGCTCAAACTATCGGGATTAGGCGTTGGGTAACCTTCTATGATATCATAGTCACAGGAAGAGTCACTAGACGCAATATGTGTGTCCTAAGTGGTACTACCTTCTTGGGTTCCCGTTGAGAGCCTAGAGCCTAAGGTGGAGGAATAATGAGTGCCCACATAAACAGAGACACTCTCTATGTGCTTGTCTTCTAGCACAAGACCAGAGCGTAGGTGCATGTGACCTCAACAATCTAGAAGTGTTGGTGACTACCGGTGAAAGACGCTCACTTAGTTTTTTAGGTGTTTACAACCCAAATTTTTTATTATTTTTGGTCCCTTTTTTAACCAAGCCATGGAATATGGTGTGTAATAGCTCAAAACGAGCGTCTTGGATAGGGGGATATGTCGTGCTTTACAACCCCCGATTTGGTTATGTATAGCCCTCGAAATCCTAAAAATAGTCGTTTCCTAGGTGGGAAGAGGGCTAGAATTAGTAAGTCCAAGGGGTGAGTGTGAAGGGAATGGTGGAGGACTTGAGGAACTTCCAACATACCCTCCCTTCACTTGAGGTCCTAGTCTTTATATATAAAGTAGTGTGTATAGTATATCATAAGACTGAGGACTGAGGCCTGCGATGTCGGTCTTGGATTTCAATCTCGATCGCGATCCTTCCTTTTAAAATAAGTTTTTTTTTAATTTTCTTTTGTTTCTTTTTAATATTATTTCTCCCAGATATTTCAATCATTTTTAAATTTTTTTTTTCAATGGATAATGTTGCGCGTGGGCGCCAAGCTCACGCATGCACACAACAACTCTCTCTAACTCTATCTAACCTCCTTGTAGCTAACACACAACTAATCAATTAGTTAACACTAATTACCTCTACTAACACAGTATCTAACACAGAACTGGACACTCACAGACAATCAACCTTCTCACACTGTCTACTCTACTGCTCTCTGTATACTACACATTATTGGTCTAAACACTAACTAACAGATCTCCTAACCCTACACATTACAGATCTAACAAATCTAACAAAAACAAGTGCAATGGAGCACTTACAGATCTTACAAAAAACTGCTAAAACTGTGCATTACAGTCACTTAACAATTCTCACACAAACTCATACAAAAGCATGAAAACAGATGGAAGAAAGGCTTCCATAGGTAGCACTGAGTGGTCCTCAAGCTTAATGCAAGGTAGTCCCAGAGTATGAACTACAAACATAAACTCTAACCGACCTATACACATGTCACACCTATCATGTGGGTTGGTTAGATGTCCTAGAATCCACAACGAGAGCTAATAGCGTAGAGGAGCAACAACAAAGGGTTGTGATGTCATCCATAGGGTTATTGAGTTGGAGAGGCAGAACAAGGGGATCCACATGCCTTCAACGGGTCTCATGAGATTCTTAGATACAGGGAAGGCTAGGCAACCAACTTTATCATAAATGGAGACTCCCTCGGTAAGCCCGATGGATTCTCCATATGTTGTTTCGCCAACAGTCTCATTACAATATGAGCCCACAAGTGATGGCTTTACCTTTCCAAGTTTAGCTCATCTTTCTCTTGATGACACCACGACTACCATGCCTACCCCAAGGATGGGCATGCCAAACAATACACCATGGACCTCATTTGTCAGTAAAGCACTGCTACATGGTAGCCCAATGCCTACAACAGTACCTACAAGTGTGTATCAATCATATGCACCTATAGGTCCTCATACTCATATAGCTCCTACTCCTCCCATTGTTTCAAAAACTTATTCTCCACAACCACAATATCCAGGCTCTTATTTCAATGGGACCATACCGACTAGCATTAGCATGTCACATCCCACGTCTGCTATTCCTAGGGCCACACATATGAACTTTGGACCACCACATGACACAACACCGTACCCAACTTGGAACCCAAGGGCTGCATATAGGCCAAATACAATCCCAACCCCCATTCCACATGTAGTCCCAAGAGCACCTGTCCCCAATATACCTGCTCACTTAGGTGACTTGGCAACTTTTGCTCAAGCTATTGGTCGATCCATTGTTGAAATATGCGTAACACGCCGGATAGAGAGCCTAGAAGTAAGGCAGTGCAAATAGCCAATCTCACACAAAAATTTAGTGGAGAAGGGGATGTGAGAAAGCATATCGAAGTATTTGAACAAATATGTGATTCCCTAGGAGAACACAATGACCTACATAAGAGTAATGCTTTAAGCCTGACCTTAAGTGGGAAGGCTGGGGATTGGTGTAGAACCCTAAGGGTGGAAGAAAAAAATTACTCTTAGGAGACTGTTCTTGAAAGAGTACATAGAAGAGGGAGTACTCTAGGGTGTAGTCTCTCAGCTCCAGAAAGCCCAACAAGAGGAAGGAGAGTAAGTGAGAGACTTTATTAGTTGCTTGAAGCATTTAAATTCTTGTTGTAATCCAAATGAGCACTTCAATAATAACCAATTTCTTGATAGATTCATTAGGGGACTACGACATGAGGATATCTACAATGGCCTAGTCATTAGAGGTATCACCACTTGGGAAGCAATCACCACCAACGCGATCCAATTGGAGGATAATTTATTGATTCAAGGAAAAAGAGTGTCCGTTGAGCCTAAATCTACTAGCTCACAAGCATTGGGGCATCAACCAATGACCCTAAAGCCTATTGCTAAGGAGCCAAAGATATCTGAGATGACTTTAGCAGATCTCACCAAGGCTATTCAAGAAAGTCTTAGAGACAATCATGCTTTGCAAAACAATCATATGTATCCAAGAAGGGAGCAACAATGGTGCTCAATTTTCTATGGTCTGCATAGTACCAGTGAATGCCCTACTTTTAGAGTAAAATTGAATGGGAGTCGCAATGCCTGTGGGAGGTATGGTCATCAAGTTAAGGATTTCATAGTATTTAAGCGCCTGATTGGCCAATAGACCGACCTTAGAATCGACGGATACACCTCGAGTGCTTGCATTGATGCCGGACCCCCCTCTTGAACAAATGTCACAACACATGTTCCCTAGGGCCCAAAACATTGTTCAAAAAACACCCTTACCACCTCTAGTTCTAGGACCACAACCACCACATCCGATAATCACTTTTGTGAATCAAGTGGGTTGTGAGTCATCTATTGCTTGTTTGGAAGGATGTGAGGAAGATATAGACCCTAATATTTCCTAGATTGATGTTGGTATACTTGCAATGCCTACCTCTCTTAGTTTTGCCACCACAATATATGTTGCACAGTTTGTAAGGCCATTATATGAGGAGAAGCCAATGGTGCACATATATTTGGTGGATTCCAGCTTTGCATGCTGATGAGATCTCTATTTGTGATCGTGGATGGTATGGAGCAAATTCAGGGGCAACTTTGGGGGATATCTTTTTCCCTTCGTTGGAATATTCCTTTTCGCCAAAATATCTTGGCCAGACGACGGCCGGAAGACAATAAAAAAATGGCCATCCCGTGGTCGGTGGTCTTTGGCCGGTGGCCGGATCCCTTTTCCGGTGGCCGATTTCTAGGAGGACTTGTCTACCCAAAAACGGATACACATGGGCGCATGGGAGAGTCCTACTTGGACTTTCTAAGGGCGGCTGCACATGGGCGTTTATAGGCTCCCTTACATCTATATAAGGAGGCCTTATCATGAGGAATTTGGTAGAATGGTGTGCACACTTGATGCACACAACACATCCTTGTGTAAGGATTGTTAGTCCCTTGTATTCCTACTTGCTCTAGTTGTCTAAGTCGCCATCTAAGCTCTACCTTGAGAGTGCATGGGTGGATGACGCCATCACTTTGTAATAGTGTGCTAATCTAAAGTTTTTGATTTTCCACTAATCTACTTTGCATCGTATCTCTCTCTACTCTCCCTGCTACTAGATCCTTATTGTATTCCGCATTTCTTACAATTGATGCACTTGAAGAAAGTCCACAATACTACATGGAGGACTATTGGGGACAAGTCAAACGTGTCTATCAAGTAGCTACTCTTGTTGCAAGAGGCCAAAATATCAATTACACTGTCAAGAGACCACCTCTTCAATGCTATGAGTGTGGAGGTCCACATCATGTAGCCGAGTGTCCTATTAGGCTACAAAAGAATGCCACACTAATGCAAATCAATCAAGCGAGCACGTCTACAATGCCAATACTCATGTGTAATCAATGTGGCATAGATCGTTTGATTGCCCAATGTCCTAATAATCCAAATGCACCAAAGATACGCCATTGAATTTAGTTGAGGTTACTGAGGAGCCAACACAAAGTACGCATGTGGTACTAGTAAATGTACTCAAACATTTGATGCTCTAAAACCAAAATTATATTCTTGAAGAGAGAGACACATCATCAATTGCCCAATCTCATTAGAAGAAGAAACACAAAGGAAGAGATAGAAAAAAGCAGTGAAGT
Organism: Adiantum capillus-veneris; assembly: GCF_014529385.1. Classification (NCBI taxonomy): domain Eukaryota; kingdom Viridiplantae; phylum Streptophyta; class Polypodiopsida; order Polypodiales; family Pteridaceae; genus Adiantum; species Adiantum capillus-veneris. Next base: position 92,028,143 of record NC_140946.1, read on the forward strand.
CAGACAATTCGAAGACCAACATAGGGATTGGTGACGACCCTGTATATTTGAACGACACTGAGGATTTTGATTCGAGTGAAACCATGAGACTAAAAAAACCACTAGGAAAGAAAAAAACAAGAAAAATGTTCATGAGCCACAATGGCTAGGACCCAAGAAGAAGATAGGAACTTACCCAAACCCTACAGAGGAGATCGAGCGAATCAAGAAATTAAGTAATTTGATAGAACAGACCCAAAGGGATCTAGAGCCAGCACCTAGGCAGATCTAGATTACTGACATAGTGTTCCCTATGCAAAAGAAACCTCACAAAGTCCATAGACCACCACCCATATACCAAGTGTCATCCAAGAAGAAAGTGACTTTAAGTCATGGTAAAGTGGACATACTCCGTTCTTGTTGGAGAGAATGTTTATATAGGGATTACCTGACCCTATTGAAGAAATGGAGATCCCATCTTCCCCACGTCAAGGGAATGAAGCCCAAAAAGTGTCGTTAAATATTGCCAAATTGATGGATTTCATGGCTTCAGAAGTTAGAACCACCATCATGTCCAAACTATATGGAGACCCCAAGCTATTCTTAGCTCTTCGAGATTTCCGCAATGGAGAATTGAAAGTCGGGCTTCCACAATTTTCACAGATGGATGGAGCTAGGGAGGTGCCAATAGAGGAGAAACACCTAGATTCACAACCCAACCTAGATGAGAACTCCGTTGTTGAAATACCTGTTAACAAGTTGGGACCATTTGAAGACAATGAATCCAATGCAACCATACCAACCACTACCAAGGGATTAACTGTGAAGGGAATCTTTGATGGTGGTGCTTGGCTTAGCATTGTGACTAAAAATTGTTGGAAAACTATGGGAAGACCTCACCTTGGGACCACAAAAGTACTGGTAAAGATGGCCAATAGGACTATTGTTAAGCCTATTGGGATGCTAGAAGATCTCAAGATCAAGGTCTTTGGACACAAAATATGGTCTCAAGATCTCAAGATCAAGGTCTTTGCACACTATGTCATATGAGATGATCTTAGGACATCCTTTCATGGGGGAAGAAAAAATGGTGCATGAATGGTCTAAAAACCATGTCTACTTGCAGTTCCAAGATTCTGTCATTTGAGTTGATCTTGTAATAACTGGTCAGGCACATCCTCTAGGAAACATATTTATAATTGATCATAGATCTGACACCACAATTCACTCGGCCCCATTGCAATATTGTTACACATGTAAAATGGACACTGATACTGGGGAAGATTCTCCTTATATGGATGTTCTACCTGGGATGGCTAAGTCTGGCAATGTGGATTGGATCCACCTAGCAGCAACCATAGATACTTGGGGGTAGGGATGAAATTCCACAACTCATATCCTTAAATATGATAGGAGCAATGCATATAGCTTCTAATGTCCTACAAGATGAAGACTTGACTGACATTGGAACCAGTAGTGTCTCACAAGACTATAGCCCACACGATTCAGAGTCAGAATCATCAATTGGAGTTGACTCTGAAGACAAAGAATGTGAGTTAAATCTTGGTGCAAATGTGGGGACAAACCATTTAGGGCCTAGTGGTACCCTAGATGACAATCTATCCAGAAGAGCAGAAGACACAAGTCGCGATTCATCTAGTGACTCTTCACTAGAGATCATCCGTAATAAAAAATTGGACAAGAAGAGTAAGAGAGATAAGAGGTAATGTTATCGAGAAAATGTGCGTGCTAGAATAAATGAAAAGAAATCTATCGTAAAATGGCTTAATCATATAGGGGCATGTGATGCTCATCGGAAGTTGGTAGATAACTAGGGTGAATACCTTCAAAGTGTTATGTGATGTAGTCCACAACCCATCAATATCGCACATCTAGAGGCTACAATGAAACCAAAGTTGAGCCGTATTGAACGGAAGTGAAATCATAGTCCATAGAACAACAGGACCCCACATACTTACACCAAGCACCTGAACATTTCAAATCCTACACCACAAAGGAACGTAAGGTTGTGTATACAAAGGCACAAAGGACACCTATCGATGTAAGTAATGGAGTCTATGATGGTCCAGTGATAGTTAAGGAAATAGAGTTAGCAGACCTTGGTGAGGAGTCCAAACCTGTTTTCATTGCCCAAGATCTGACAGAGACTGAGGAGTATATACTTAAGGAAATTCTCAAGGAATTTAAGGATATATTTACTTGGAAATATCATGATATGAAGGGTGTTCCACCTTCCGTGGTGCCAACACACGATTCCCATGAATAGAATGGCTAAAGCAGTCTAGCAACGACCCTACCCAATGAATCCTAAGTATGCAAAGATTTTTCAAGAAGAGATTGCAAAGCTTATCAAATGTGGATTCATATACCCTATTGAGCACTCAGAATGGGTGTCTTCAAAAGTTATTGTGCCAAAAAAGAATAAGAAACTCAGAGTGTGCGTGGATCTCAAAAAGGTCAATGCCGCAGCCACTAGGAGAGACCATTAGCCCTTGCCATATTCAGAACATGTGCTTGAAAGAGTTGCAGGAAAGGAAGCTTATAGATTTTTAGATGGGTACTTTGGATACAATCAAATCACGATTGCGCTAGAGGACAAAGCTAAAATGGCTTTTATAACCAAATTTGGAGTGTTCGTATTTCATGTTATGGCTTTTGACTTAACTAATGTCCTTGCTACCTTCCAAAGATTAATAAACACATAATATTTGGGAGAGTTTTGCGAAGCTTTCTTAGATGACCTTTGTGTTTATTCCTCCTGGAAAGAACATCTATCATGTTTACAAAAAGTGTTTTGAGAAGTGCGGATTGTATCGCATCTCCTTAAACCCTTTCAAATGTCAATTTTGGATTAAACATGGAGTCATTTTAGGGCATATAGTGTCCAAAAATGGGATTTCCATAGATGAGAGAAAAATTAAGGCCATTGCTAATTTTTCACCACCTACAAACTATAAAGGAGTTCAAAGGTTCATGGGCCATGTTGGTTATTACCGACAATTTATTTTAAACTTTGCTGAGATAGCTTGCCCATTGTACAAACTTCTTATTGAGTTCCACTGGACCGCGGAGTGTGACCGTGCTTATAAGTCATTGAAAAAGACATTGACAAGCGCTCCCATGTGCATATTGATGCATTGAACTTTGCTATTGGGTGTGTTCTAGCTCAACCAAGAGAATATAAACTGGACTACCCCATTAACTTTGCAAGTCGTTTTAATTAAATGAAGTTGAAAGAAACTACACCACTATAGAGAGGGAAGGTTTAGCTATGATTTACGTAGTGAAGAAATTTTGCTACTATCTGTTTTCTATGTTGATCATCAAGCATTGTTGTATCTAGTACAAGCATTGTTGATCATCATGTTAAGTATGGAGCCTGATTTACACTCTTGTAATTTTCTGTGGTAAAAGCGCACATTTGTAAGGCCCCCATTATGAGGAGAAGCCATCGTGCGTGAAGGAAAATCACTCACGGGAAACCAAAATTTTCACGGACAAGAATCAGGGGCAACTTTAAAGGCCTCGGGGGCGGAGGCCCCCGAGACTTTTTTTTCACCGGAATATTATGGCCGGACGGCGGCCGGAAAGTGGTCGGAAAACAACCGGTCGGTTGTCCGGTGGCCGGTAGTCAAAGGCCAATGGCCGGTGGTCGAAAGTCAATGGCCGGTTGCCGGTGGTCGAAAGTCAATGGCCGATGGCCGAATTTAAAAGCAGACTTGTCTTCTCAAGGGCGGCCACACATGGGCAGATTGGAGGGTCCGATTTGGACTTATTCGCACAAGGGCGGCTACACATGGCTGTCTCTCATAAGAGAGGGCAGCCCTTTTGGCCTGTAAAAGGAGGCCATTTCTACACACATTTCATAGTGTGAAGTTGATGCAACAAGGTGAGTGTGAGGTGGTGAGAGTGAAGCAAGGCGGGAGCTCCATTAAGGATATAATCCCTTTGTAAACTACTTCTTGTTTTGAAGTACTAAAGCCATTGAGTGGCTGCTTTCCCGTGGACGTAGCCCACATTGGGTGAACCACGTATATCGTGTGTACTCTCTCCCTCTCTCTCTACTCTATAATCTCGTGCATATAAATCTGTCTCTCTCCATTAAGGAATCTACTCAATTATCTATTTAGCTACGTCTTATTTCCTAACAACTGGTATCGGAGCAAGGTTTGCTCGTAGCTAAATTATCTCAAGGAAAGGATTCCTTGAATTGAGTGGGAGTTATGGCGGAGGAAGGGAAGCTCAAGATTGAGAAGTTCAACGGCAAAAACTACCAACATTGGAAGATGCAGATTGAAGACTATCTCTACCAGAAGGACCTCTATTTGCCACTAGGCGGTCTTGCGAAGAAGCCCGCAACAATGGCAGATGAAGCATGGATTGTCCTTGATCGAAAGGCACTGGGAACAATCCGGTTAAGCTTGGCATCAACGGTGGCCTTCAATGTTTTGGAGATGAAGACCACGGAGGACTTGATGAAGTCACTTGACGACTTCTATGAGAAACCATCGGCATCCAATAAGGTATTTCTTATGAAGCGCTTGTTCAATCTAAAGATGGCAGAGAATGGTTCAGTTGCAGAACACCTAAATGACTTTAACACAAACATAACTCAACTTCGATCAATGAAAATCAATTTCGATGACGAAGTGCGAGCTCTCCTTATACTATCATCTCTACCGGTAGTTGGGATAGCCTTGTGATGGCTGTAAGTAATTCTATCTCTGGCACAAATACTCTTAAGTTTGATGATGTTGTGGGTGTTCTCCTAAGTGAGGAAATGCGAAGGAGAAGCACAGGAGAATCATCAAGTGCTGCACTATCAGTGGAAACAAGAGGAAGGCTTAAGGAGAGGTTCAAAAACCAAAAGGGTCGTGATCGCTCAAGGCGGAGCAAGTCACGCACAAAGTCAGTTCTTGAATGTTGGAACTGCGGCAAGAAGGGCCACGTCAAGAAGGATTGCTGGTCCAAGAAGAAGAAGGAGACAGAGTCTCAAGACAACAAGACAACATCGGAGGCCAATGTGGCAGGTAAAGTAGAGCAAGATGCTCTAATTCTCTCATTAGAAAATGTGTCTAATTCTTGGATAGTAGATTCCGGGGCTTCATTCCATGCGACACCACACAAGCAACATTTCCAAGACTACACCAAAGGTAATTTTGGGTATGTATACTTGGGAGATGATGAAGCTTGTGAGATTGTCGGCAAAGGTACAGTTTCTGTCAAAACTGCTAACGGAAATGAATGGAAGCTTAAAGATGTTAGGCATGTTCCTTCTCTTCGCAAGAATTTGATCTCTACACGACAATTGGACGATGAAGGTCACAACATTGCATTCGGAAACAAACGGTGGAAGATCTCAAAGGGATCTTTGGTGGTTGCCAAGGGTGAAAAAGTCGGTACACTTTACTTGTGTACTGTTAGCACGCAACCTTCAGCTTGTGCAGCAACTACAGAAGTTGACAGTGCGGTGTGGCACTACCGACTTGGGCATATGAGTGCCAAAGGAATGCAAATCCTTCAAACAAAGAAGCTTCTACCAGGTTTGAAAGAAGTGGACTTAGAGTTCTATGAAGATTGTGTTTATGGTAAACAAAAGAGGGTAAAATTTCAAAAATCACAAAATGAAAGAAAAAAAAAAAAACTTGAGTTGGTTCATTCTGATGTTTGGGGTCCTGCAAGTACACCATCACTTGGTGGCTCATTGTACTATGTAACATTCATAGACGATGCGACTAGAAAAACATGGGTTTATGTCATGAAGAATAAATCCGATGTATTTTCCATATTTCAAAGGTGGAAAGCCTTTGTGGAGAATGAAACAGGTACGAAGGTTAAATGCCTCAAATCTGACAATGGAGGCGAATATTGCAGCCAAGCTTTTGAAAGCTTTTGTGCTAGCAATGGCATTCTGAGGCAAAGGACAAACCCAAGGACACCTCAACAAAATGGGATTTCGGAAAGGATGAACAGGACAATCATGGAACGAGCACGAAGCATGCGGCTACATGCAGGCCTACCGCTTGAGCTTTGGGCGGAAGCTGTAAGTACGTCTGTGTACTTAATCAATCGGTCACCCTCAACGGCATTGGATGGGGGAGTTCCAGAAGAGGCATGGACAGGTAAACCGGTGAATTATGCATTTCTCAAAGTGTTTGGGTGTGAGGCTTTCATGCACATAGATAGAAGCCTAAGATCAAAGTTAGATGCAAAGTCCAAAAAGTGTTTCTTCATTGGCTATGGAGAAGGAGACTTTGGGTATCGCCTATGGAATCCTGAAGATGGTAAAATCTTAAGGAGTAGGGATGTAATTTTTAACGAACAAAATATGTACAAAGATTACTTGGAAAGAAAACAAACAAAAGAAACAGGTGATGAGTACATGGAGCTTGAGGACGGTGAAGACTCAAGGACTGCAAACGGTGACAATGTGCAACAACGTCAACCAAATGAGGAGCCTCAACCTATTCCCCGAAGATCTACAAGAGCAAGTAGACCTCCAGAAAGGTTTGTTCCTTCCTTCAACCATCTCTTGATCTCAGATTCTGGAGAGCCGGAATCATATGAAGAAGCTATGCAACATGAATCCAAAGAAGAATGGACGAAGAGCATTCAAGTGGAGATGGACTCACTACATCGCAACCAAACATGGGAGTTGGTTGAGTTGCCTAAAGGTAAGCGGGCACTTCAAAACAAATGGGTGTACAAGCTAAAGGAAGAAGAAGGTGGGAAGAAAAGGTACAATTTTAGGCTTGTGGTAAAAGGTTTTTCTCAAAAGAAAGGTATTGACTTCAATGAAATATTTTCTCCTGTTGTAAAAATGAACTCAATTGGGCTTGTCTTAAGCCTTGTGGCTGCTCATGATCTAAATCTCGAGCAAATGGATGTAAATACGGCATTCCCTCACAGTGACTTAGAGGAGGAAATCTACATGCTTCAACCAAAGGGGTATGAAGTAAAAGGTAAGGAGAAAATGGTTTGCAGATTAAAGAAGAGCTTGTATGGTTTAAAGCAAGCATCAAGACAATGGTACTTGAAGTTTGATCGATGGATGTTGGATCATGGATTCACAAGATGCAACTCGGATCACTGCGTCTACACGGAGAATTTGGGAGATAGGAAATTCATCATCCTAATGTTGTATGTTGATGACATGTTGATTGCAAGTGCTAACATGCAGGACATCAAAGACCTAAAAGAGGAGTTGTCCAAATCTTTTTCAATGAAAGATTTAGGTGCTGCAAAGAGGATACTTGGTATGAAAATATCAAGGGACAGGACGAAGAAGACAATAAAGCTATCTCAAGAAGATTACATCAAGAAGGTACTAGAAAGGTTTGCAATGCAAAATGCAAAACCAGTTTCTACACCTTTGGCTGGTCATTTTAAACTAATGAAGGATATGTGTCCAAAGACACAAGAGGAGATAGCCTATATGTCTAAAGTTCCATATGCTGCAGCGGTAGGTTCTCTAATGTATGCTATGGTCTGGACAAGGCCAGACATTGCACATGCAGTGGGAGTTGTGAGTAGGTTCATGGACAACCTAGGTAAAGAGCATTGGCAAGCTGTGAAGTGGATACTTAGGTATCTAAAAGGGACAACAACAAATTCTTTGTATTTTGGAGGAACTGATATTTTTCTAGAAGGGTATGCTGATGTAGATATGGCAGGTGACAAAGATACTCGAAGGAGCACTACTGGCTATGTGTTCACGGTTGGAGGCACAGCAGTAAGCTGGGCTTCAAAGCTGCAGAGAGTGGTTTCACTTTCTACCACGGAAGCAGAGTATGTAGCAATGACGGAGGCAAGCAAAGAAATTCTGTGGCTTCACAGATTCTTAGAAGAGCTTGGATTCAAACAAGACAATTGTGCTTTGTACAGTGATAGCCAAAGCGCTATCCATCTTGCGAAGAACTCAACCTTTCATTCAAGGACAAAGCACATTGAGGTGAGATATCACTTCATACGCACTCTTTTGGAAGAGGGACAACTAAAGCTAGGAAAGGTGCATACAAGTGAAAATCCTGTAGACATGTTTACAAAGGTGGTCAACAAGGAGAAGTTGAGCTTTTGCTCATCTTCAATCGGCATTCAAGGATAAGAAGCCAGAATGGAAAGCAGTCACAGGTTTGGTTTGGAGATCAGTCTCCAAGTGGGAGATTGTTAAGTATGGAGCTTGATTTACCCTCTTGTAATTTTCTGTGGTAAAAGCGCACATTTGTAAGGCCCCCATTATGAGGAGAAGCCATCGTGCGTGAAGGAAAATCACTCACCGGAAACCAAAATATTCACGGACAAGAATCAGGGGCAACTTTAAAGGCCTCGGGGGCGGAGGCCCCCGAGACTTTTTTTTTCCGGAATATTCTTTTTCGCCGGAATATTATGGCTGGATGGCGGCTGGAAAGTGGTCGGAAAACAATCAGTCGGTTGTCCGGTGGCCGGTAGTCAATGGCCGATGGCCGGTGATCGAAAGTCAATGGCCGGTGGCCGGTGGCCGAATTTAAAAGCGGACTTGTCTTCTCAAGGGCGGTCACACATGGGCGGATTGGAGGGTCCGATTTGGACTTATTCGCACAAGGGCGGCTACACATGGCTGTCTCTCATAAGAGAGGGCAGCCCTTTTGGCCTATAAAAGGAGGCCATTTCTACACACATTTCATAGTGTGAAGTTGATGCAACAAGGTGAGTGTGAGGTGGTGAGAGTGAAGCAAGGCGGGAGCTCCATTAAGGGTATAATACCTTTGTAAACTACTTCTTGTTTTGAAGTACTAAAGCCATTGAGTGGCTGCTTTCCCGTGGACGTAGCCCACATTGGGTGAACCACGTATATCGTGTGTACTCTCTCTCTCTCTCTCTCTCTACTTTATAATCTCGTGTATATAAATCTGCCTCTCTCCATTAAGTAATCTACTCAATTATCTATTTAGCTACGTCTTATTTCCTAACACATCAAGCATTGTTGTATCTAGTACATAAACCTTGTTCCATGGGAAGAATTACACGATGGTTGTTAATTCTTCTTTAGTTTGATTTTACCGTTGTGGTGAGACTTTGTAAAAGACATGTCATGGTAGATCATTTGTCTCCCATACCCAATGGTGAATCCCCTACTGGAGTCGATGATGAATTGCCTGATACTTTCCTATTCCTAGCCGAGACCATGCCTGAATGGAGTGACAAGATTGTGAACTTTCTAGTTAATGGTTTTCCACCCAAGGAGATTTGTAAGGATATAGCTCAAAAACTATTAAAAGAATGTGAACCTTATTCTCTAATTGTAGGAACTGTCTACAAGGTAGAGAAGGACGATATTCTTAGACGTTGTGCTTGTGAGGATGAGTATTTATACATACTGCAAGAAGCCCACATGGGTATAGCCGGAGGACATTTCTCAGGGGACCTAATTGCTAGAAAGGTGATGCAATAAGGTTATTGGTGGCCTACCTTATTCAAGGATGCATCACTCTTTGCAAAAGGATGTGATGAATGCCAACGTTACAAGATCACACAATGAAAGGATAAGATGCCCTTACAACCTATTAAAGTGACTCAACCATTTGAAAAGTGGAAGCTCATCGCATAGATTGGGATTTGAAGCTGACATCAACTCTATGGGCTTATCGTACTTCTTACAAAGTGGCTATTAATTGTATACCATTCAAAATTGTATATGGCCAAGAATCAGTTATGCCATGGGATTTTGTAATTCCTAATCTGCACATAGCTTCACAACAAGGTTGGGACGGTAACCCTTTAGTTGAACGTTTATATATCCTTGAAAGGTTAGACAAAGAAAGGCAATTGGTTGTGCAAAATGTCCTTGTGGAGAAAGATAGGATGTAGAAATGGTTTGACCGTCATCTAAAGAACAACGATATCAATGTTGGTGATAAAGTCCTTATGTATGGAGTGAGTAACGAGAATAAAAAGTTGAAATATGCCAAAAAAGGACCATATGGAGTATGCAAAATCACCCCACAAGGTACCATTCGTGTGGAAATTCTTGATGGAGTTGAAACCATTGGATTTCTCAATGGAAGTAAATTTAAAAGATATAATGATCCTTTAAGCCAAGAGGAGATACGTGTCATCCATACAAAAAAGGCAGCCAAGGCACAAACAGAATTGAAGAAGATACAAGCTCAAGTTGAGGCTAAGGAGCGACAACAATGCATAAGACGCCCAACCAGAGGCCAACCTTGGAGTTACACATGCATTCCACGTTGAAACAGAGGATGATTGGTTGGACTCTGACACACCTCTACGATACCCTATTGAGCTAAGGGGTGTGGTGTCTATTAGGCAAGCCATCTCTATGTGGAGAGTACTATCCAAGTCAAGGGTGTCAACAAGAAAAAAACCACGTTTTTTGGAATTTGGCACACTTCTATTAGTTATGACAACGGGGTTGTAGCTCAAGACTTTTTGGTCATGCCTTTCAGAACTATGGAGGGTAATATAAACCTAGGACGCACATGGATGATAGCCATCAAATGCACTATTGATTGGGGGAGTGGAAGTGTCACAATGCAGAAACCAACTCTTAGCCCTGCCAGTCAAGCCATAGTCCCTGAGATATTGCCTCTTGAGGAAATAAAACCCAAAACATTGCATGTCTAGGAGGTTGAACCATATGTCCCTATAGCCCAACTCTTTAGAGCTTCAACTTCTGTAGTTGAAAAAAAGCTTGAGACACACACGACTCATCCTAATATAAGTAAGAAAAGATACAAGTGGGTCCCTAAAGCTTCTTTAGAGACCATGGTTGATGCTAAAAAACAGGAGCCTTGTAAGAAACGCCCCACTCACTCCCAAAAAAGTAAGAAAATGTTGCATTGGATTCCTAAACGACTATTGGAATCCCAAGGCTACTATAAAGGAAATGATCAAATATGGGTGTCAAAACGTAAATTGTGTTCTTACCTGTCACCTGACACATGTGAGTCAACGATAAAGCCAATTGAATATCGTGGGTAAGGAAAGAATATAAAACACTATACACCTGATCCAAAGCTAGTTTGGGTACCAAGCAAGAAAGGCTTGTTTCTCTCAGCTCAACCATAGAAAAAACAAATGAAGCTTCTTGCTCTTTTTGTAGTTCATATACAAAAATAGAAGCTTCAACACAAACCTCCACCTACCATTGTACATATCCATGCAAACAAGAAAGAGTTTGCACCTCCCATTGTATGTTAACCACCTACAACAACGTTGAAAATAAAATCATGGGAGAGTACTTTTCCACGCTTGCAACTAGATGAAATGCCTAGGGGGGTCTAAAACTATTGGTCAAAGTCTTCACCAATAACAACTTGGAACAATTAGTTTCAAAAGGTGATGACTTCATTCCAAAAAGTATGATCTACCCAAGGAAGGGGGGAGTGTTTGCTAACATCCATCATTCGCTTGATCCCCTCTTAAACTTCCTCCTTGACCTCTCAATCTTCCAATCTTAGGGAATGTATATATATAGCCATATACTCAAGAAAACAAAAATCAAAAAGAAAAAGAGCAAGATCCACTAAACAAAAAGCTGAAAACATATGATATCTAGTACATGACCCAAAATCATAAAAACACATTATACAGAAGGACATGACCTTTTAACATGACCCTTATAATATTTGCACTCTAACCATCATCTATCTGTGTGTACAAATATGGCTAGTATGCTAGAGTCATCCACTCCTACCTTGGGAGAGAGGTACCCTCTTTACTTTTCACAAGTGTTTCACATAGTCTACCCGGTGCTTGCATGTGAATGCGATTTGGTAGGTACGCTAGCGTGTGAGAGGAATTTTTGAGGAGTTAGAATGGCTGATATGTCTCTTGACCACGATTGATCCATACTTAGTACAGGACGTATCTCCGATTGCACAAGCTTACCCTCTTGACTAAGATGACTATAGACGCCTAGTGATGTTCTTAGTGAGCATTTGTGCCTCTAATGATCAAGAAGAGTTACATGATTACACAGATGGCACGTATGGTCTCATGGATGATGAATTATTTTTTCTCGATGATGACAAGGATAGGGGTTTAGCCTTAGGGTTACCTTCCCGTCTCTACAATATCCTATTCCCTTGACTCTCTAGGGGGGGGGTGCAAATAATTAGGTTAGGGTTCCTTATGTTGTTTGATTGTGTTCAATAAAGGTTGGTGCCTCTTCCCACTAATGTGCCTCTTAGAGGTATTCCTTGTGTTTTATAGTGTGTAAAGGAATGTGTTGCTGTTGTTAGGATTTGAAACTTCATGGAATCTTTCTCTTGTTCACTCTTCAAATCAAGCGTGATCATCAACATGAACATGTGTTTCTTGACCATTAGGATTTTCCCAGTCTTTGTTTTTGCATCCATGTTTGTTTGCTTTAAATGTGATTGGTAGCATAATATTCATCACATTTGCTTAGATTCAATATTAGATCGTATATAATTAAACATTAGATCCTATAATTGTATGTCATAATCCCTTGTGTAGGTTAAAGAATCAAGTAGTCTGACTAAGCTAGTTTGACCAAGTTAGGTGATAGATATCTTCTTTTGATACCATGGGGAATGCCTTCCTAATAATCAATGGTTACTTTACGCTCTTAATCTGATTAAAGCAGCATTGTGTGCAATGTACTAGGGATTTCTAGTGGGCTTAGTCCCTATTGACCTTTAGCTTAAGTATTATAAGGGGAGTTTACAAGTGTGATGAGCCTGGGGAGGGTAACAATGTTATATGGCCCCCAAAGTTACAAAATTAAAATGCTGAAAACGAATAAACAAAAAAAATCAAAAGTGCCACAAGTAAATCTTAAGCTGGAAGAGAAAACCCAGCTTGATTTGGTACTTCACTCACATGTATCACCTATGGTAATAGAGCCCTAGAGGCATACAAAATAAGCACACACATCAAAATTGAATCAATTTGAAAAAACTTTGGGAGCTCAAAGAAAAGGGAATAAGTCAGGCGATGATTTCATGAACAATTCCTTTTATTGTAGCTTAACTACAAGGTATTCTAGGTATAGCCTCTAGTAAGACCTTAGATATGAAATACTTAGCTTTTGTGATTAAACAACTTAATTGACCAAAAAACAATTGAGAAGCTTGTCCATGGTATTAATAGTTGACCTCTAGTGCCTTTCGATCGTTAAATTAGCAACCCCAAACTGTTTAGTTTTTGACCTTTACAACTGCTTATGTGTTTGATTATATTACAGTTTGAGTTCTCGCTAGCCTACTCCGTCTGATCACGATGATCCACCAACATTGGCGTCGTTGTCAGCGATGTAGGACTTACACTAGCAATGGAGATCACGGTGAGGTTCTATTTTACTGAGTGTCCAAGTGTTATAGTTCATTACATTTAACTTTAGGTAGGAGAGTCAGTAAGGCTTGCTGGTTTCTCAAGAGATCAAAGAACCGTGCATTCTCTTTTGGTTGCCTTATAGGTTAGGACGACCTTAGTTGCTGGTTTCAGTGCATTGTGCATTGAGTCCACGATTTGAGTCTTATTGTAAATTGTGTTTGGTAGGCGGTTGTGGTGAGTCTAGATAAAAAAATTCCACTATCATCCACCCCGCTATTACTTCTTTTTACTTCGTTTTGTTTCATATTTTGTTACTTTGTTTTTTAGGTTAGATTTATGAGTAGTAGTTAGGTTGCCATTACATTTTGGTATTGCTTAGATGAGACAAAGTTGCTTTTGGATGCCATATTGCAACTTTTGATGGTAAAAGTGACCAAATAGGCAAGAAGTTGTGCATAACTTGAGAACGGAGTGTGTGAATTGGGGAGTTCTTGTTTGTACACTTGCATATACTCTAGAGGAACATATCTAGAAATTTTGGTTAATGTGTGAGTCATCAGCTATGAGTTAGAGCAAGTTTTATAGTAATTGGCTAAGTTGGACTTAAAAATTTGGATAGAGGCCAAAAAGTGGTCATTTTAAGTGATATAGGGTGTCATTGGGGAGCCTCAAAGGTGAGGTAACAATAGAAAGTGGCTATCTAGGAAATAAACATCAGTGGCAGCTACCGAAGTTGCTGCCACATGCCACATTTTCACATATAAAGTATACCAACAGGGTCCCCAAACCCCATACTTGCCAAATCCACTTTCCACAGGTCAAAAGATTGAAAGATTGGGCAAAATCAGTCAAAATTGCTCAATTGACCAAGCCCTGGGAGTTAACTTTACTTTTGATAGGTCAAATTTCAAAATTGTAAGTGGCACATAGGTGCAAAAGACTATACATGTGATTGGGAAACCACTGGAAGTTCCCAAACTCAAAAATCGCCCAAAGCCAGCTATCACGGCTCGGGGGTTCACCACTCAGTACCCACCTATATAACGTGTGTTCATGGGGTATTAAGAAAACCCCTTTTTTAACATGTCTGAATGAATAAGAGGACCCCTTATTTTAGGATTTTTTTGAAAATTCAATATTAAACCCCCTTATTTTAATGTATCTCTATTAAATTGCCTAAAGTTTTTAAATTTTAAAACCCCTCCTTTTGAACTCAAGTTATACATTAACATGATTACATAGTGCACCCCCCCAAGTATCATGGTAGTTTCCATATACGCTCGATTGGGAATAGCTTGGTGTCATTTGATTCCTAGTAGTGCAAGGATTCCAAATAGACCCTCCTTAAGTCATTTGGACCAATAAAAGCCCCTATGATCACCCAAAAACTAAATTTCAGAAGCCAAGATCTGAGAATTGACCCAACATGCATCAAAAAGTGTCAAAACACTCCGTAGAGAGTGTCAAAATACTCACCACGTAGAGACCACCCACCAGAATTGGATCACGCTTAGAAATCTCACCAGTGTCACCAACTCGAGGGGGGGGGGGGGGGGGGGGGTTTGGTGGCGGTCACTATGTATAAAATGTGTATATCGTGTGCGTTCAATGACTATTTATAAAACTCCTTATCAATGAATTTTTGACATATTAAATACACCCTTTTTTTATTCAATCTGTAAATTTTTCTTCCAATTCCATTTTATGGTACCCTTCTGTAATTGAAAATGTGTGAAAAAAAGAAATTTAATAACCCCTTCTATTGCACTCAAGTGATAGCCACATAATTATTATGTGATCCCTTGAGGTCACCAACCACGGTACTACCATTTGGCCTAGCTTGGAAATTTGACCATATCAGTCTATAGGCCATCTTGCCAAGTTTCTAAAAATACCTTGGGTGAATCAACAGAATCACTCTCAAAGGCCGTGTTAAAGATTAGGCTTTGATTTGCCAAATTCTTGACCTAAGTTCAAAATTTTTGACTTATTTTTGAATTTTGGTAAATATTTCGGAGAGAAAATTGGACTAATCACTCAAAGGGCCAAGAGACAAAGTGCTTGATCTTGTGTATACAGGTATCCATGTTACCGAGAGCAAAGGCTGCATTAGGAGATAGCTAACCTCACAAGTAAGAGGTTGGGATTTTGCAAGAGTGCATCTGTCTTTTTTCATGTATCTAAGATCGGGTAAGTATCCCTTAAAAAATGGTAGAGTAACGACGAACCAAGGGAGTCTAGTGTCAATAGAGGAGAGTGTAAACCAAGACAAGATAGATCCCTTAGCTCCAACTGTAGAAGAGGGCAGTGATTGAGAGATACCCCTCCCCGGGGGTCTATGCACAAAGTATACAATTTACACCTTTATACAATTTTCAATATACATCAGAGTTGCGGAAGTGTTTGCATAGGGGAGGAGCTCTCAGTGCCCGACCAAGCATGGAGTTTAGGCCATGAGCTGGACTGCATCAAGAGGCACCTAGCGACTAGTGCTACCCCTGAATGTGCGTTATGAATGAAAGCGTACTCAAGAAAAATATAACATTGTGGAGGATGAATATATGTGTACACCTCATTGAGAGAGAGAGAGAGAGAGAGAGAGAGAGAGAGAGAGAGAGAGAGAGAGAGAGAGTATAGTGGAGGATGAAATAGAGTGCATAGAGACATGAGAAAATGACAATAGAGAACCTTTAAATGCCCCATCTAAATGCAACAGGAAACCATATATCAATGCAATGACAAAATACCATAACATCGAAAAGTTTATGACAAAATAACTAGCAGAGCACCGGACCCTGTGTAGGGATCGACCGGTCCACCCATCCACATGCACTCTACTATGGACAGAGAGAATTTCACTTCACTAGGAGCGAGCGAGAACACCTCTAACTTACCTCAGCGAGACATAAGCTGAGACCGCTTCGCCTCCCTCCATGAACCTGAGCTTTGAAAGGATCCCAAGTACCAGTAGGTGGTAGGGTATTAATACCAACCATACCAGTTTAGGTGCCATGCCTCTTTGATGCCCAACACCAGGTGTTTAGGCAAAGCCAAGAAAAAATATTTGGAGGGTTAGTCATGTAGGCCATTTAACCCCAGACACACTAACCGTGGAGATGAGCCTAACAAAAAGAAGACCTAAGCAACACCCTCGATCCAGCAAAGCCCCAGGTCAATGACCCTTTAGTCTAAGAGTAAGCGATGTAGGTGATCCTAGTCTTGTAGTGATGCTACCATGAGAAACATAACACGTGAGTCCAATCACAATAGCACTTTCCATATGCACAAAAAATCTTTTCCAAGTAGTTAAACTGTACAGGGTCTCTACCCTTACACGTCTACCATACACCATCCAGATCACTTCATGATCTAATCTCAAAACCATAAACCATAATTCGATCACTTTTCACATGAGTGAGCACTCCACCCAAGTCGGGTGAGGTGCAACCAATCCTGCATAACCATTTTAGAAAATAATATGGCTGCAAACATTTTGGCAGCATAACCATATCCAGAAAAAAAACCATGAGCCACACCGGCTTCCACCATAAAATCACAACCATAATCCATGAGGGAATCTCATCCCTTCACCACAATCCATTCACAAGGAGCTAACTCCCACACTTGGGGTTTTGACATATCCCTTGCAGATAATCGGAGTCCATATACATATGACCCTTAAGATATGAGTTTCTAATGCATAAAAAGAGTCCGACCAGCAACTAATCATGATATAAAAATCCAATTTTGCAACAACCAACCATGCAAAGTTGATGCATCACATCTACACTTCACCGTTCTAGCACATAGAGCTAGTTTTGACCTAGAAACGTGGAAAGCAATCATAACCATGCACATGAGGCATCCACATCAATCCATAAGATTCCATACATAATATGATAACATTCCATCACCATAAACATTATGACTTTCCCGTACTGCCCCGACGTATTTACGGTATCGCCTTTTATAAAAATAATTTTCGTAAAAATCCAGTTTGGTCCAGTTTTTGCTCCGGGTGTTTTTAAATCCGACGCAGATTAAAATTAATATTTTTATGTTTAGATCATCCTAAAAAGCACATTGCTTTTCAAAAATGCTGAAAAGCAAAAAATAGCGTAAAAAGCAAAAAAAGCAAAATTTTCTAAAATTGAACCACTGGTTTCCCTTGTCCACTGGAATAAGAAAGCGGACTCGCTTTTCACTAAAAAGCAATAAAAATCATGAAAAGTTAAAAGAGCGTGAAAAGCATATTTTTACAAAATTGAACCATAGCTTCCTCGGAACACGTAGATTAGGGATCCGACCCTGCTTTTTGCAAAAAAGCACCTAAAAGCATAAAAAGCATGAAAAAGCTAAAAATAGTGGATTTTTCCAAAACTGAACCAAACGTCCATCTAGCTTACTGGAACAATGAAACGACCTTTCCTTTTACTTTAGAACCTTCCAATACTATCAATCAAGCATCTTAAATCAAAATTTGATAAAATAGATGTTGAAAGATAATTTTCTTATGTTTGAAAGAGGCCCAAAAATTGGGGATCTTACATTCGCCCACTTTTGAAATACTCGAGGTGTCCTTACCTTGACATGAAATCTAGATAATTTAGTCTCATTACATCATCACGTTCCCAAGTGGTATCTTCCTAAGGATACGTTGACCATTTAACAAGGTGTTCAATAATGGTCTGATTATGTAGAGGTTTAGTTCTACTTTGAAGTATCACTTTGGGATATACTTCAAAAGCTCCATCGGTAGAGGTAGATAGCAGAGAATCATCAAGAATGTGTCGCGAGTTAGGTACATAATTCTTGAGTAAGATGACATGAAAAACATCGTGCACTTTTATGTGTAGTGGTAACAAAAGTCTGTAAGCTTGATCATAGGATTAATGATCAAGCTTATAGACTTTTGTTACCACCACACATAAAAGTACACGATGTTTTTCATGTCATCTTACTCAAGAAGTATGTACCTAATTCGCGACACATTCTTGATGATTCTCTGCTATCTACCTCTATCAATGGAACTTTTGAAGTATATCCCAAAGTGATACTTCAAAGTAGAACTAAACCTCTACATAATCAGACCATTATTGAACACCTTGTTAAATGGTCAACATATCCTTAGGAAGATACCACTTGGGAACATGATGATAGAATGAGACTAAATTATCTAGATTTCATGTCAAGGTAAGGACACCTCGAGTATTTCAAAAGTGGGAGAATGTAACATCCCCAATTTTTGGGCCTCTTTCAAACATAAGAAAATTAGCTTTCAACATCTATTTTGTCAAATTTTGATTTAAGATGCTTGATTGATAGTATTGGAAGGTTCTAAAGTAAAAGGAAAGGCCGTTTCATTGTTCCAGTAAGTTAGATGGACGTTTGGTTCAGTTTTGGAAAAATCCACTATTTTTAGCTTTTTCATGTTTTTTATGCTTTTAGGTGCTTTTTTGCAAAAAGCAGGGTCGGATCCCTAATCTACGTGTTCGAGGAAGCTATGGTTCAATTTTGTAAAAATATGCTTTTCACGCTCTTTTAACTTTTCATGATTTTTATTGCTTTTTAGTGAAAAGCGAGTCCGCTTTCTTATTCCAGTGGACAAGGGAAACCAGTGGTTCAATTTTAGAAAATTTTGCTTTTTTTGCTTTTTACACTATTTTTTGCTTTTCAGCATTTTTGAAAAGCAATGTGCTTTTTAGGATAATCTAAACATAAAAATATTAATTTTAATCTGCGTCGGATTTAAAAACACCCGGAGCAAAAACGGGACCAAACTGGATTTTCACGAAAATTATTTTTATAAAAAGCGGTACCGTAAATACGTCGGGGCAGTACGGGAAAGTCATAATTATGTTGGGACATTACGATGCGGCATAGTCTAGTTAAGGTTCCATTAGTTGGTCGGATACTGTTCAATTGGCTAATTTTACTGTAAAAATTGAATGGTAAGTGGAAAAGTTAACCACAAAAAGCAAAGGCATGTTTTTAGCAAAGTGCACAAAAAGCTACAGCTATTCCACGCCCAAAATTCCACGCCCAAAATTCCACGCCCAAAATCTAGCACTAGTTTTTGGCTTGGGCATCACTCTGGCCTGCTCTGCAGTGCCTATAAATTGCCAAATAGTACTCAGTTTTCAGTGCCGTCTGTTGCATCTACTATCGCAAGGCTATACATATCTATTATATAGAGTGGTGCAATCTCTTTATCACGATCTCCATAAGCTCTTCTCTCTCGTATATGAGAAGAAGAAGAAGAAGAATAAAAAGAAGGATATTCTCTCTCTACTTGCTTACTATCTCCTCTCTCGTTTCACAATGTGCACGTTCTCCAGAAGCTCTCGTGGTGAAAACCTCTACGTAGCTCTCATCACCGCTCTCTTGTGGCAAAGCTAGAAGCCTTTTGACAGCTCCTAATCGATTCTAAAGCACGGTGAGAAGCTCTAAATTCCATAGCCATCATCATCGCTGTCTCTATGTCATTTTTTTGAGTAGTCATCCTCTCGGTGATTGTTCGTTCGTATACAAGTGCATGTATGGGTTAACCGAGTACGTATGAAGTTGCCCCATGATTATTTCATCATGTTTAACATGCTAATTTATGCACATGATGCGTTTATGATCATGTGCATGCATAAAAGCGCTTTTCGTTTCATGTCATAGAAGCGGTAAGAACATTGTTTTGATCATAACTCACAAACCGTTATGAATCAACCCGAACTCTTTACACCGAAGGTAAAACACATTATTTAAAAACTTTTTCTCTCTAAGGTTTCATGTGAAAGTCACGCATGAGCTAAGAGATATGGTCAAAAAACAGCTTGCTGCCCACTGCACAACCAAATTTTTTGACTCCAAGCTCCTTGGAGAATCAATATATAGATTCACCGGATGGAAAACCCACTAAACGATTGAAAATCCTGATGAAACTTGATGATAAATAAATTTAGGTCTCCATTATCACCTCAGGAATGCAAGTTATTAATCGTTCCATAACCGGTTTTACCTACGGGTGTAGAGGTGCTACCAAGGGGGAGTGCCATATGACGCCGTGAGTTAGCCAAGTTGTTTATGTATGATTTATGGTTTGTTTTGGTGAGTTGATTTCAATTATTAGATACCTATAAACTTATGTGAGGGTATATGGTTAGACAATCCGAACCGCATAGGCAAATATGATTAAAGTAGCTTTCTTTTTGGGTTATCGTTTGTTGTGTAAATATCATATGGGTAAAGTGATGTGATAGAGTGTTATTCTATATTATGGAGTTGAGCTTGATGCATTGATTTGAGGTCAAATACTTTCATTTGCATGTTATGCATGCTCCTGAAATTGTCAAAAAGTTGTTTTTTGCATATGTGTGAAGTTATGGTTTATGGTTGACCTAAATGTCGGAGTTGTTTTGCATCATGTTTATGGTGATGGAATGCTATCATATTATGTATGGAATCTTATGGATTGATGTGGATGCCTCATGTGCATGGTTATGATTGCTTTCCACGTTTCTAGGTCAAAACTAGCTCTATGCACTAGAATGGTGAAGTGCAGATGTGATGCATCAACTTTGCATGGTTGGTTGTTGCAAAATTGGATTTTTATATCATGATTAGTTGCTGGTCGGACTCTTTTTATGAATTAGAAACTCATATCTTAAGGGTCATATGTATATGGACTCCGATTATCTGCAGGGGATATGTCAAAACTCCAAGTGTGGGAGTTATCTCCTTGTGAATGGATTGTGGTGAAGGGTTGAGATTCCCTCATGGATTATGGTTGTGATTTTATTCACTCCTTGATGTCCAATTGGAGCATGAATATATACGTTTGCGTGATTTCCTTTACCTCTAGCCCCTTGAGCTATGTTAACTTGAGGTCTTTGATTTCCTCATTCTCCTGGACGAGGCTGACGGTTAACATTTTCATTGTTATTATTGTTGACAGGCGGTCCATTCCGAACAAAAGGTGGATTGCATGGTCTAAAGTTCCCTTGCTTGTGAGGTTGTCTTTTTTTTATTAGTTTTTTACTGATTGAAGTTCCTCTGAATTGCCGATGGTCTGGGTCTAAAATTTCCAAAATTACGATTCGAATTGAAGTTTCTACGTTCATAATTATCCACCAATCCTATGAAGCTTGAATTCTTAAATGGACAATCCCTGGATTGATGACCAGGATCAAGACAAGTGTAGCACAAATGATCCCGTCTGACCTTCATACCGAATAAGTTCTGTCTTCTTTGATGTGGATTTCCATACCTTTGTTCCTCCTCGGAACAAGGACTTTTGATTTCACAAACAGGAGCAGGTTCTGGTTTCCTCTTTTTGGTAGTGGATAACTCCATTTCAATGGGTTTGCTTGCATCAATGGATAACTCCATTTTAATGGGTTTGCTTGCATCAATGACATCTGCAAAATTGGTAAGACAAAGACTCTCTAGTCTAGTCTTCATACGATTATATAACCCTGACACAAATTGCGCTACCTTGACCTCTTGAATCATCCCTACTGAAGCATACTTGACAAGGGTTAAGAAATGTTGATAGTATGATTTGAGATCTCTAGTTCCTTGAGTATAGTCAAGAAACTCATTCATACGGTCTCAATGATAAACTTTGTTCTGATAGTTCTTCTTGAGCTGGGTTTTAAGGTAATCCCAAGTTGCAGCATTAGGATCAACATTGTTTTCTATGCAATGGTCTCTCCACCAACGCTTGGTTATTTTCTCTTGTTTGATCTTAGCAATAATAGCTTTGTTTAATGCAGAAAAATGAGCCAAATCAAAATAGTCATCCATGCGCTCAATCCAATCTTCAAGAACTGTACCTACATCTTTGCCTTCCCCACTAAAATTTCTAGGTTAAGACTTGCAAACAAAGCATCAATGTCTCTATCAATGATGGTGTGTTGAGGAGCAATAGGCAAATTTGCATTAACAACAGCCACATTTTCTCTAGGAGGCATGGTAACTTACAACACCATATCAACTAAGGTTAGTACAATATTCTAATCCTCTCAAAGTCCTTTAAGTCAAATAGACTAGACATTTAAAGATAAGATAAGAGAGAAATAAGAGAAAGAATAATGAATAAATTAATCCAATTTCTATATCACAAAACTTTGGGGTTCCAAAAAGTCTACAAGGTGTCTTGAAAGTTTTTAATAAATCCTAATGGCTCTGACATAATGTACCCGGTAATATCCATCGTGACACCCTTCCACCAATGGAGCATAACTATCCCATTCCTTGAGTATATCGTACGGGTGATCCCAATAATCCTTTTTGATCTTTGGTTGAAACATTTCTTTGTTAGCATGTGAGTCATCCTATTTTTGAGTAAGGGATTTTTTTGTTATAGGTACCCCCATTTCAACGTGAACAGTTTCCTTCTTGTATCCGAATTAGTCATCGAAGTAAGAAGATTCTTTTGGAAACAAATCCGGTGTGTCCCACCCAACAGAGTTGTGTATATTTGCACAATCTGAAAGGAACTCGGGTCTGTTGTAGGCATTGCTTAAAACTTTTACATGACAAGGTCAAAGAACAACTTCCAAGGCAACGGGCTAAAGGAATGTTGGTCGTTGGTTTCAGATTGACGCCCCCATACAATGAACATAGCAATGTCGAAACATCACATAGTCATTACTAAGGGAAGTATGTTTATAGATATCCATGTTTTCTTTGTCGGTCTCAAGGTAAGTTCATAAGCATTTAAATACAATATTTGGTTAGTGACAACAATCTCCTTTCCCAACTTGGATTGTATCCACTCGATACTCCCAACAGGCGAGGGTTTACGCTTAGGTGGTCTAAACTTTGGATTTCTTGCAACGTAATGGTACCAAGCTCAGAATTTATTAGGTACAATACAATCCATAGATATTAACCTTTTTCTTCTCTTCCCCATTATGTGTGGTAGTGTCAAGCCTTTGCACTTCCACTCCAGTTTGAAGATGCTCCTCCACCATAAGGCGGGAGAGCACATCCGCCCATATCCGTCGAGGTAAGATATTAGCCATCTACACACAGCCCATCACTCAAGTTAGTTATAATAATAAAACCAAGATTCAAAGTCAAATATTATATCCTCAAAACCACATGTGTTATGTCAAAATCAATTTTTTATAACCGTAGAAGACCAAAAAGATACATAGTGTTTCTAGGGAGATACATAAATATGAAAGAGTCATATGAGCCAATTCTTGGTTCCTAAAACCAAGGTTCTACCTCTATATTTTTTCACATCTCGAGTTTCAAAGTTTACCACTTCAACTTATGTAGTAAATTCACGTCTTCCTTTTTGTACCATTCCTCTCCTCGTGATACATCCATGGGTGGTAATCCATTAAATCAGTTTACATGAGCATGCCATTTATTTACATTATCACTGTAGAAATATCTACTCGAGTTTGCTGCCATTGGTTGTGCTTGGCCAAAGTCATTAATGCAACTGGGCTTCTGGTAGTCATCAAAGGTAATGGTGAAATTGTGAGGATTGTATTTAAGAATAGGTCCATAGATTCTATTGAACCAATCCTGGGGTACATAATAAAATTGGTTACCGCCATTTGACTTCTTCCATACTATGATTATGAACTTTTCACAAAATCCATATTTTTGGTTTAGCATGAGGGCCTTCTTACTAAGTATGAGTTCTCGACTCGGTATGTCCAAAAGAGAATATAGGTTCAGGTAAATAACATATCCGTACACTTTAATGTCACCTTCTTGGATCTTTTCTTTACCCAAAGCTGTGGGTTGGTCATAAACCTATCAGGCACTTGTGTTCGATGTTTAGGTTGGGCTTCAACATATAACTCCCATGCTACATAAGTGTTTGTAATAACAAGGTAGTCTCTAGTCCCCTTTGAAGCGCGAACCACTTCAATTCCCCAATGGAAATTGAATCCAACCGCATAATTGAAAAAGAGCCTTTGTGCAAAATAATTTGGGAGTTCATCTAGACATTTAAGAAGATCAATATAAAAACAAGACAAGGAGAGAGAAAACTTAGTACAGATGTGAACCAAAACTGAGTCTATGCTTCTTTTATTCATCAAAACTTGATTTCTATGACTTCATTACAATATTATGGGTGTCTCAGAGCTAATTCTCTACATATTCTTTTAACTCTCATGACAGGGTATTCTCTCAAACCTCCCACGTGACAATGTGGTCTGTAGTTATATTCCAATTTTTCTTTCTCCATGGCAGCTACAAGAGACTCAAACTTCTTAGCAACTTCAACAATCCTTAACATTTGGGAGCACATCAGCAACAAGTAGTAGAACATGTCTTCTAGGATTAACCATATTCTGAGTTGAAGTAGCATGAGATTGGCAACCCGGTCTCTTGGACTGTCGTCAATGTAGATAAAGAATTGATAAAAGGGTTCTTGGTGATGGGTAAGATAACTACGATCAACACTCTTCCAACAAGTTGTGCTTCGTGGCATGCCAGACTTTGGTCCTAATTTCTAAGTAAAAGAGTTCCCTTTCATCCCTTGACAACCCTACCGCCATATTGTTGAACATTATGGCCAAAACCTCAATCCCCTGGCTAAAGCATTTAGACGTCACTCTAAGAGCCATTTGTTACTACAAAACAAACACTCAAGAAATTACAATGCCGTTGTTGAACACTTCAACCACTTTACCATAACTCAAACCAAACACTTCCATTCAAAAAAAAAAGTCAAACAAGGACCACCAAAAAATGTCACTTATAGATGCATCATGAATACAATATCCTTTTCCAAACAACATGCATGAATGCGTGCATGATGCATAACTAACCCAACTAGTATCAGGCTTTAGTCTATCCCCATAACCTTAAGCATAGGCTCTGATACCAGGTGAGAGATACCCCTCCCCGGGGGTCTATGCACAAAATATACAATTTTCAATATACATCAGAGTTGCAGAAGAGTTTGCATAGAGGAGGAGTTCTCAGTACCGGACCAAGCATGTAGTTTAGGCCATGAGCCGGACTGCATTCAGAGGCACCTAGTGACTAGTGCTACCTCTAAATGGGTGTTATGAATAAAAGTGTACTCAAGAAAAATGTAACATTGTGGAGGATGAATATATGTGTACACCGCATTGCAGGAAAAGAAAGAGAGAGAGAGAGAGAGAGAGAGAGAGAGAGAGAGAGAGAGAGAGAGAGAGAGAGAGAGAGAGAGAGAGAGAGAGAGTAGTGGAGGATGAAATAGAGTGGACAGAGACATGAGAAAATGATAATAGAGAATCTTTAAATGACCCATATAGATGAAACAGGCAACCATGTATTAATGCAATGAAAAAATTTAGGTATACCATAACATCAAAAAATTTATGAAAAAATAACTAGCAAAGCACCGGACCCTGTGTAGGGATTGACAAGTTCACCCATCCAAATATGCTCTACTACGAACAGAGAGAATTTCACTTCGTCAGGAGCGAGCCAGAACACCTCCAACTTACCTATGCTAGATATAAGCTGAGGCCACTTTGCCTCCCTCCATAAAACCAAGATCTGAAAGGATCCCAAGTACCAGTAGGTGGTAGGGTATCAACACCAACCATGCCAGTTTAGGTGCCACGCCTCCTCAATGCCCAACACCGGGTGTTTAGGCAAAGCCAAGGCAAAATCCACGACACGTTAGTCATGTAGGTCATTCAACCCCCGACACACTAATCGTGTAGACGAGCCTAACAAAAAGAAGACCTAGGTAACACCCCCAATCCAGCAAAGCCCCAGGTAAACGACCCTTTAGTCTAAGGCTAAGCGATGTAGGTGATCCTAGTCTTGTAGCGACGCTGCCATGAGAAACATAACACATGAGTCCAATCACAATAGCACTTTCCATATGCACAAACAATCTTTTCCAAGCAAATAGACTGTACAGGGTCCACCATAAACCATCCAGATCACTTCATGATCTAATACCAAAACCATAAATCTTAATCCGATCACTTCACACGGGTGAGCACTCCACCCAAGTCGGGTGAGGTGCAACCAATCTTGCATAACCATTTTAGAACATAATATGGTTGCAAAAATTTCGACAGCATTTTGGCAACATAATCATATCCAAAAAAAAATCATGAGCCACACCGACTTCCACCATAAAATCACAACCATAATCCATGAGGGAATCTTAGCCCTTAACCACAATCACATTCACAATGAGCCAACTCCCACACTTGGATTTGACATATCCCCATGCAGTAAATTAGAGTCCATGCACATATGACCCTTAAGACATGACTTTATTATGCATAAAATGAGTCCGACCAGCACCTAATCATGATATAAATATCCAATTTTGACAGCATCCAACCATGCAAAGTTGATGCATCACATCTGCACTTCACCCTTCTAGCACATAGAGCTAGTTTTGACCTAGGAAGGTGGAAAGAAATCATAACCATGCACATGAGGCATACACATCTATCTATAAGATTCCATACATGATATGATAACATTCCATCACCATAAACATGATACAAAACAGCTCCGACCTTTAGGTCAACCATAAACCATAACTTCATACATGTGGCCGAATATGGTTGCTACATCTGGATATGGCTGCTCATATGACCTAGTGGGTGTGAATATGGTTAAGAAGGGTTGTGGATGAATATGGTTGTCAAATATGGTTGTGCATGGTACCTTATGGCTGCTCATATGGCCGAATATGGTGGCTTATTGCATCATTTTAATATTATGTAACGGGCATTGATGATACACTCCCTTGGATTATGGAACAACTAAGGGACTCTGGAATGTCTCAACATCATGGGTTTATGGTATAGGGGATTGAGCATTCATACTTTCTATCTTTCATTTTTTTTGACTCCATCTAGGTAGGAGTAGTACATTTCATTGTGTTACATGTGACTCCAAAGTATGGTTTGACTGCACGTATGAGCACTATTACTAAACCAAAAAAAATCGCGGCAATAAATGCCAAACTTTCTAAAGTTAAGAAACATGTATATGTGGCCCACTTTAGGGATAAAAAACCTCATGACACTTGTCTTTGACCGTATCTCATGAGAACTTGCAAAGCAAAAAGGGCTCCATTTGGTTGCCTTGCAACCCCTTGTAAATAAAACCATCTCTAAATATATGTTATGGTTTTTTCTATTTGTCCTTGAGAACAATCTAGTTGGGTGACATCTATAACACGTGGGATACCCATGCAAGTACTGCATTGTATGCATTACTTGCATACAATGCCAATGCTAGCTATATGTTGTGTTGTTTCCATGGGTGCAAGTGAGGATTACCTTCTCAACTATGGTTTTCAAAGTTCCTTGGCTTGAAGATGGCGGACTATTATATCTTCTGACCCTTTCAACACTTGTGTATAAAGATTGTTCTGTACTATGAATGAGAATTATACCACATTTCATTGACATAGTTTCTAGTGTCTTTTGTAATTTGAAAGTATTGTTTGGTGTATATGTTATATTGTTATCAGAACACACACACACACATTGTGTATGTGTATGTGTTGTGTGTGTGTGTGTGTGTATGTGTGTGTGTGTGTGTGTGTGTGTGTGTGTGTGTGTGTGTGTGTGAGAGAGAGAGAGAGAGAGAGAGAGAGAGAGAGAGAATATAAAATGAAATGCTATATTAAACATCTTCAAAATCTCAAAATGATTTATGAGACCAATCCAATAAACTCCTTGTGGATCTAAAATAATATCTACGTTGTCCAAGAAAATAGTG